>NC_072490.1:1293750-1970000 GCF_027574615.1 Eptesicus fuscus
ACAGGGAAAATGGTCTCTAGAACACTATTCTGCCCCCTCTTACTTGGATTTGTTTTAGAATCTAGTGTTTGTTATTCAGCAAAATATGGCTGGGAAATGCCCTAAGATTCTTTTGTGGATCATCATTCCCCTTTGTGGGTGAATTATAACGAGTGTCAGGGCTTCTGACCCTTCAGTGCAGTCTCAATAGTCCCAATTTTAAATCCTGGTTTCGATGCATTTGTCACTTGTAACAAGCAATTGATGTTCTTGTTTATTTTTAATTTATTTTATTTTTAAAATATATTTTTATTGATACAGAGAGGAAGGGAGAGAGAGGGAGAGACAAACATCAGTGGTGAGAGGGAATCATTGATTGGCTGCCTTCTGCAGGGCCCCTACTGGGAATCGAGCCTTTAACCTAGGCACGTGCTCTGACCAGGAATTGAGCCATGACCTCCTGGTTCATAGGTTGGTGCTCAACCACTGAGCCGCACTGGCCGGGCTGTTTGTTTGTTTTGTAATAGATTTTTAGACAGAGAGAGGAAAGGAGAGAGAAACATCAATTTGTTGTTCGTCTTATTTATGCATTCACTGGTTGATTCTTGTACATGCCCTGACTGGGGATAAAACCCACTTGGCATATCAGGATGATGGTATAACAAACTGGGCTACCTAGCCAGGGTGAGCTATTGATGTTTTTAACACCAAGTACCTCTTTTTAGCCTTTCTCTTTAAGTGGCACCATGTTTTTTATATACTATCTGACAGTGACTTCCATTTATTTATTAAATTAACTTTTTCATACCCTGATTTAGCAGAATTTTAATACTTTCATTTATATAGTGATTAATTAACTAAGTAATGGTGTTTTTTTGTTACTACTTACGGGAAAGTGTCTTTAAGCTGGGCATAGTAACACTGTTTATGTGGTGAGCAGCCATCTGATTTCTATTTTTATGACTTGATGTCAGGTTTCTTTGCATGCCTGTATCTTAGAATCTAAATGAAATTGCTGTGTTCCAAATTGTGGGTTGTTAGTGGGTGTGTTTATATACTCACGATGCTATAGTCTGGAAGCCGGGTGTGTTGTACTGATATATAACTTTATTTTTATAAGGGAGATGAGAAATGTCCAGAGTGACATTGAGAATTGCCTAAGTACACCTAGTGCTGGAGTTGTCCCTGTCTTGCCAGCTTACAGAGGTTATTGTCATCCCTGACTGTGTGTGCTCGCTGTGGACTTGGCACCACATACAGCCTGCTCACCGCCCTCCAGACAGAAAGCTCTTCATCAGCGTCAGGGCAGCTTTCCTCGTCTCTGTTGTGTGTTTACACCACCTTAGGGACCATGTCAACCGTGTGTAATCAAGGGATGATTCTAATCCACACTTGTGTTCTAGTCCTGGATTTATTGATATGTAAATGTTTTTGTTGATGTTACTGCAATATTAAAGAAAGAATATCGTTCTTAATTCCATTAACCTAAAATAAGTTTTTTTCCTTGTTTATTATCCTTCAGGTATTGTCCATATTCATACATAATATTACTGTGCTGCAGTTCATTCATTCAACCAATGTTATTGGCTACCAACTATGTGCCAGGCACTGGAAAAAGAGCTGTGAACAAAATAGATAAAAATCCCTATACGTGTCCACATTGCATTCTAGTAATCATTACGTACGTGTATTTTCATGTATATTTCAATATTTCCCAATTTTTTCTGCACTGTCATGGGTTACTGTAAGTGGCTGTATTGTGCACCATCTTACTCTTGAACCGTCCTTTTCTCAGGTTCCCCGCTGGGCATGCAGGTGCTGTTTCTGTGTCACGGCTGTGGGGATGGTTGTGTTGCGATGAGCGTGCTCATGGACTGGCCTTTGCTGCTGGGACTTGGCCAGGGCCTTGGCTAGTCCCTTTCTGCCGCTCAGTGTAACACGGCCTTGGGCAAGTCCTCAGCATCGTTACACTTCCGTTCTCTCATCTGTAGAGCAATGATGGTAATACCTTCTTCACAGCATTCAGTGAGATCATGCATGTCAAGCATCTAGCACATGAATGTTCAGGTAAATGGTTATGGTGGAGGCAGGGCAAGAGCAGAACAGCGGGAATGTTGTTTTCACATGCTCGCTCTGGCTCCTGCTCGGGATTGTGTGCTTTGAGTCGCAGAGGAGAAGCCACGTGGAGGAAGGGTCTAGATGGCGTGTTGCTGCTGCCTCTGCGTGAGCACGGAGTAGTTGGGCCGTGCACTTTGGGTTCTCTGGCCTTCATCGGAGCCTCTGGTGCCCTCCTTGACCCCCTAATAAGAGAAGTAAAAATTATGCAAAATGAATTTTGAATTGGGACCAGGAAGGAGATACAGGGACATATAGCCTGTCTGCTGTTCCTACATTTCTGGTTGACTACAGTGTGGTGTGTTTTGTGTGTGTGTGTGTGTGTGTGTGTGTGTGTGTGTGTGTTTACTTTGTCTTTGCCCCTATTGCTCTAGGAAAAATTTAAAGGATTTTAGATTTTTCTGCCCAAAAGAGGGAAGATTTGAGAAGGGCACAGAGTGAGGCAGCAGGTTATGTTGCTCCTTCTGAAATGTGTGCTCTGTGTCTTGATTACTTAGACTGACATGAATTGTCAGAATTTGTAGCTTATGTTGTGTTCCCTTGTCTTTGAACTATCACAAACCTTTATAAACATGAAATGTTTTTCTGTGAGAATCACAAGTTTACCAACCATAAAGAGGAAAATACAGGCAGGATGAGTGAGAGGTTTGTTTGAATATTTTAACAGGAGAACAAAGCTGTTCTTATAATACTGAACAAAGAGTGGTCCCTGTATCTGGGAAAAATGTTCTCTTTGACTTGAATGCTGTCTCTTTTCTGGCCAGTTCTTGCTCTACCCACTTTCATTTATCCCTTATTTTAGACTTTTACCAGTCTCTTCAGTGCTCTCACAGTCATTTTCCAAGTCTGTATTTAGCTTTGCATCCTTTTACAAGAAATAGCTCCAATGCTATTAAACTTCGCTTCCAGATTCTCTCTGCTAATTGGTGGTGATACCACCATTCACCAAGCTGTAAACTGAAGATTTACCCTTGACTGCTTCTACCATGAAGCCCTCCCTGATCCCCAGGCAGAGTCCGACACTCTTGTCTCTGTACCACTGTGTGCATGTTTTTGGTATGTACTTGAATTAATTGCAAATTAGTTGTTTGTAAACCAGGGCTTGAAATCTTTGAGATAGAGGTCTACATTTTCCTCTTGGCATATAGCACCTAGCAGAAATGTCTGGTTATATTTTGTTCTTACTAAGTGTTGTTTATTGTTGATCTGTGTAAACCCAGTCAATAAATGCAAAAGTTGAGAATTAACCCCAGAACTCTATTTCTGCATGCTCCCATTTGTAAATAGAGGGCATGCTTGTCAAAGGGCTTCATGAAGGGAGCTGACCTCTAAGGAGAGCTAGGATATACTGGTACCTGCTGGACGTGTGGTTCCCAGCTTGGGGTGCACGTCAGAATTCTTCTTGGCAATTCTGATACTTGATGCAGATGTGATGACAGTCGCTTCAGAGGCGAGGCCAGGTGTTTTACATTATACTCACGGGGACGTGCAGGAAATGGGTGCAGTGATGCAGTGTCCCCGTGAGGAAGGAGGAGGGCGTCCTTGCTTTGGCTGCGGAAAGGATGTGTCCAGCATTCAGAGGCACTGGCTTGTACCCACGTGGCAGTGGGTGTCTGCTGCCAGCTGTCAGGTGGGAGAGGTTTCCTGAGCATTTATGTCACTGATGCAGGTAAAAGTGGGTTCTTCATCCATGTTGATAATGAGTAGCACTACAAATGACTGACAGGACATGCGATCATAAACACAATGTGAATGTTGTAAAAGCTGTGAGTTTATGACACTGGAGTAGAGCAGGTCAGATCTTTTTTGCTTGCTTATTAACATTGGCTTCTGATTCAATGATTGGCTGCCCTCACCTGCCTTTGGCCTCCCTCCATTTGTTTTTACTTTCCTGGTATTCAAATGTCTGTGGCAGTTTTATTAATGTAAGAGCCCAAAACTGGAAACAACTCAAATATCCACAAACACGAATGGACAGGCAGTGGTATGCCTGTAGAACAACATGCTTCCCACCGGTGTAAAGAGAATGAACTGCTTGCATAAGCATCACGGATAGATCACAAAGTATACTGCATGCAGGAATTCAGAAGGAGCAAAGAGTAAACTATGATTTCAATTATATGAAACTCTAGAAAACGCCAACTAATCTATGGAAAGGAAAGTAAATCAGGGGTTACCTGGCGAGTTGGGGAAGGCAGGGAGAGAGAGAAAGATTATTAAAAAGCATGAGGTAGCCCTAACTGGTTTGGCTCAGTGGATAGAGCGTCGGCCTGCGGACTGAAAGGTCCCAGGTTCGATTCCAGGTCAAGGGCATGTACCTTGGTTGCAGGCACATCCCCAGTGGGGGGTGTGCATGAGGCAGCTGATCGATGTTTCTCTCTCATCGATGTTTCTAACTCTCTATCCCTCTCCCTTCCTCTCTGTAAAAAATCAATAAAATACATTAAAAAATAATAAAATAAAGAGCATGAGGTAGCCCTAGCCAGTTTGGCTCAGTGGATAGAGCATCAGCTTGCGGACTGAAGGTTCCCAGGTTCGGTTCTGGTCAAGGGCACATGCCTGGGTTGCGAGCTCAATCCCCAGTAGAGGGTTTTGCAGGGAGCAGCCAATCAGTGATTCTCATCATTGATGTTTCTATCTCTCTCTCCCTCTCCCTTCCTCTCTAAAGTCAATAAAAATATATTTTTAAATGTGAACTTAGTTAAGGATATAAAATGCAAATTCTTTAAAAAAAGAAAAGAGCATGAGGTAAATACGGGGTGCTCCTCCATTTTTAAATATGATGAAAAGGAAAGGAAAGGCATAGACATGTTACTAACCACAATAACAAAGAGATCAGGCTGTGGGCACGTCATTGCACAGATGACGGCCAGTGTGTCCGACATCTTTGAAGGGGCTGTGGGCTCTGCTATATAGGACTGACCAAGGCTAGAAGAGAGACGTGTGCTGCAAGTGGGGGATTCATTAATGTCTGTATGTAGGACAGTCAGCTCAGCCCCCGCTTTGTGGGCACAATGATCTCCTTATTTTTATAGAATAGAACCACCAGGGAGAAATAGGGCCCTTGAGTGTGTGAGATTTGGCTGACCTCATTGGTCATTTGGAGGGTTCTTGAGTAATAGCTGTCCCTGATGGGTCACTCTAAAGAAAAGTCCGCTCACAGACTCTGTCCCTGTACTAGTATACAGAGTTAGGCTCGTTTTCCTGACACACACAGCCGCCCCTGCCTTTTAAAATTGTAATATTCACTTAAAACTAACCATTTCAAAGTATACAATTCAGTGACATTTAGTACATTCACAGTGTGGTGCAGCCATCATCTTGATCTAGTTCAGTGGTCGGCAAACTCATTAGTCACAGAGCCAAATATCAACAGTACAACGATTGACATTTCTTTAGAGAGCCAAAGTTTTTAAACTTCTAACGCCACTTCTTCAAAATAGACTCGCCCAAGCCATTGTATTTTGTGGAAGAGCCACACTCAAGGGGCCAAAGAGCTGCATGTGGCTCGCGAGCCGCAGTTTGCCGACCATGGATCTAGTTCTAATATCCCAAAAGGAAGCCTGGTACCCATTAAGCATTTACTCTCCACTCCCCGCAACCCCTGGCAACCACGAATCTGCTTTGTTTCTGTGGATTTACTTACTTTCTATACGTCACATAAATCATGCGACACACGGCCTTTTGTGTCTGGTTGCTTTAACAGCATTATGTTTTTGAGGTTTATCCACGTTGTAGTGTGTGTCAGTATTTCATTCTTTTTTTGGTGACCCTTAGTTTGTTTTTGTTTGTTTGTTTTTAATGTGAACGGCTAATCAGGAATCACTAGACATTGAGGAAAATTGCAAAATGAAAGAAACAGAAAAATTGACCTTAGCTGAAACAGACCATTAGATAATTTTACTTGTTTTTAAGAGCATACTATTTAGTATTCTCCCAATATATTCAAGAAGATGTGGCATCTATAAAACTATAACATGCCATCAAGAAAAAACAATTAAAATAAAAAGAGCTTGTGAAGATGAATTATGGGCTTGCCAAGTTAAAAAAAATTCTGTAGATAGATCAGAAGATAAATCAAGAAAATCTCTCAAAATACAGCCAAAATAACAGGCAAATAATGTGTGGGGGGAAAAGACATAGAGGATCAATCTAGAGATCCAGCATCTACTAGAATTTACGGGAAGTGAGAACCAGGAATTGCAAGGAGGAGAACACTGAAAACTGTAAGAAGAAGGACACTTCCAGGTGCTGAAGAAAAGAGCAGCCTGTATTGGAAGGGTCTGTCCATGGCCCAGAGAATGCAGACCTGCTGCTAGAATTGTCACTGAGATGCTGCAGAGAACTAGGACGGACAGAAAACCCGGAAAGTTCCCATAAAGACCTGAGAACCAGAGGGCGCAGCACGGTGACAACCAAAGACAGCCCCGCAGCGTCTTCACGGGAGTGAGTAAAGAGTAAAGGGGGCCGAAACCGGTTTGGCTCAGTGGATAGAGCGTCGGCCTGCGGACTCAAGGGTCCCAGGTTCGATTCCGGTCAAGGGCATGTACCTTGGTTGCGGGCACATCCCCGGTGGGAGGTGTGCAGGAGGCAGCTGATCGATGTTTCTCTCTCATCGATGTTTCTGACTCTCTATCCCTCTCTCTTCCTCTCTGTAGAAAAATCAATAAAATATATTAAAAAAAAAAAAAAGAGTAAAGGGGTTTCGAACCTAGAACTCTGTCATTGCAAAGTAAGCTCATCTTCAGACATCGAGGACTTTCGATATTTCCGTCCCTTTGAACTGTTCTGATGTATTTACTTACAGATGAAAATTTAAAGAGGAAAATAAAGATTCAAGAAGTGGTTGAACTAATCTAGTAGTCGACTGAAAAGTCTCATGACGCTGCCTGTACCCCAGGCGTGCAGAGGAGCCCACATTTGAGCAGAATTTTGGTGGGATCCACGGAAAGCCTCTTCAGGAACACGAGTGGGGTAGGTTCCAGGCAGTAAGAACGAAGCAGCTGGAAGATGGTTGGGATACGGTGAAGAAACCACAGAACTCTTTTCAAGGGACGAGGGAATTAGAATTTCCATACAAGGCAGAAAAACTGCACACGGAAAGTCATGAGGCAGATGTAAGCAAACACACAAGTGGCACAGTGTGACTGATGGGCGGTGACCACAGAGAACGTGTGAGCATTCCCCTTTGAGTGGCCCAAGGGTAGTAGCATTGGAGGCACAGAGGAAAAATGCAATTCGGGTCTTGTAAACAGTGTCTTAAAGTTAGAAAAGCAATCAGCAGAGGAACTGAAAATAGCGATTTAAACATTAAAAAGTGGGGCTTGGAAGGGGGGAGGTAGGGAGTGGTGTAGGTGACCTGCACCTGGCAGTGAACTGTGTGCCTGGCAGCGATGTTGGTGCCAACCAGAAGGACCTAGGCCAGTGATGGCGAACCCATGACACGCGTGTCAGCACTGACACGCGTAGCCATTTCTGATGACACGCGGCCGCATGCCGAGGATGAAACATTTGCTGCTCCTGAGGATGAAACATTTGCGACTAGAGTCTTGGAGTTAGTTTTTTCCTCAAAGTGACACACTACCCGAGTTACGCTCAGTTTTTTGGCGAAGTTTGACACACCAAGCTCAAAAGGTTGCCCCTCACTGGCCTAGACAGAGGCTGGCAGAGCTTTCTCCTGGCTAGGAGGACTGGGGGAGGGGGCCCCAGGGCTGGGGGGGCAGGTGTTCTCTTTCATCAAAGTGCTTTTTATGAGCCATTAGGGTTTCTTTATTCATGAGTAATTGGGATAGGTTAAGAGTTTGTTTATTCCCAAGAAACAAGTGTTTCCTGAGTGTCTTGTGTTGTTTTGAATTTTAGATAGATGCTAAGTAGTAAACAACAATCTGGGGAAATAGTTTCTCTACCGTAAAATAACTTGGGTATCTCTGCCTTTAGCTTCTGCCCCTTCTCTTTTAGAATGGAGAAAGAGGAGGTATAAATAACTGAAACTTGCTACTTCTTTTTCATACTTTTCCTATAAATCCGCTAAAAGCACTACGTTGAGAGGTCTTCAGCCTGACCTTCCTGACCCATGGTTCATTTTCGCCGCCTCCAACCTGTCAGCATTGCTGGCCTTCCTGCCACCCTTTTCCTTATAACCTTCCTCAGAAGAGCTGTGGTGGCCTCTTCCTGCGGCCCCTGCGCCGGGAAGACCATGGTGTCCGCCTGGGCTATGGCGGAACATTTGGATGTGCTGGGACATGGTTAACCCACAGGACACAGGCAGAGGGTAGGGTCAGCAGGTAGGACCTCGTACTTGCACAGGCATTGTTCCAGGTGCTTGGGTGTGGCAGAGAAGGAAAGTGTTCTTGTGTTTTGTTTTTATTGATTTTTATAGAGAAGAAGGAGGGGAAGAGAAATAATTGATCTGAAAGTGAAACATCGATCAGCTGCCTCTTGCACGTGCTCCGACCGGATTGAATCTGCCACCTTTTTATTTTTATTTTATACTAGAGGCCCAGTGCACAAAATTTGTGCATTGCACGTGCGGGCAGTCCCTCAACCCGGCCCGCACCCTCTCCAATCCAGGACCCCTCAGGGGATGTCTGACTGCTGGTTTAGGCCCGATGCAGCCGCAGGGTATCGTGGGCGGGTGGCTTTGCCTGGGCCTCAGCTGCAGCCGCTGGCGCCCGGGACCGCGGTGTGGGCAGCTTGTCCCTCTCCTGGGCCACAGCCGCTGGCGCCTAGGACCGGCTTTTGTCAGGAAGGATGTCTGGAAGGTCGTTTGGTCTAATTAGCATATTACCCTTCTATTAGTATAGATTTTTATTGATTTCAGAGAGTCAGGGAGAGGGAGAGAGAGGTAGAAACATCAATGATGAGAAGAATCATTAATTGGTTGGCTCCTGCACGCCCCCCCCCCCCTCCACTGGGGTTGAGCCTGTAACCCAGGCATGTGTCCCTTACCAGAACCGAACATGGGACCCTTCAATCCGCAGGCTGACGCTCTATCCACTGAGCCAAAGCAGCTGGGGCAGAACTCGCCACTTTTGTTTGATGTAAGGGATGGCATTCCAACAGGGTAGCCAAACTGGCCAGGGCAGGAAATTGTGAGCCGGGAGGTCACGGTTTGTGCTCAATCCCCAGTAGGGGGTGTTCAGAAGGCAGCAGATCAGATTCTCTCTCATTGATGTTTCCATCTCTCTCTCCTCCCTTTCTCTCTGAATCAATGGAAATATATATTTTTAAAACTCCACCCTCAAGGAGCTTCCATTCTGATGGACATTTCCATAAACAGAAAGGTTATAAAAATAGCATTGTGTGCTTTGAGCATAGTGGAGAACAGCGGTCACTAGCTGTCTTTGAAGCAGGCTGTTGGAGTCTGGCTGTGTCAGTGAGGTGTGCTGGCCTCTGAGGTGTCCTCTGGAAGGGGGGCCTGGGTGGCATTTGGTGTTCCCGCTCCTTTGCCTCTCTCCACAGGAGCAGCAGCCAGAAGATACCATTCTTGGGCAGGATAGGCCTGTGGCTGTAGGAGCATGGCAGGAAACTTGGCTTTTAGTCCTCCTGTGTGCAGTTGATTGCATATCAACCCTTATGTGCCTTTATTTAGGCTGTGGTTACTGGGCATGCCCTTAGTTTGCAGAAATGATGGTCATCTTGCTTATATGGCACCCCCCACCCTGAAAACTTTTTAGAATTCTAGAAGGGCTGTTACCAGCATTTTGTACTAAATACTTCCCCGAGGATTTTCATGGAAACGCACCTAGAAGATATGCCGGCTGGGATTTACCTCGCATTAACCTAGAGGGAGGGACGGGTGAGGGCTAGTTACAGCAGGCTTGGCCAGGAGCTGACGTTGGAGCTGGGTAATGAGTACGTGGATTTCATTTCACTCTTCACTGTGTGGTTTCTTGGAATTTTTCATAATTAAAAAAAGTACCCTCGTGGTCAAAGAATGATGACGTTCATATTTTTTGCTTTATTATATTTTGCACAAACAACTTTGTTATATGAGGTCTTTAGTTTTTTTAATGATCAGAGACCATATTATGTTTATTAATAGATTTTTTTTTAAGAGCACGTATAACATGTAGGTGCCTCGATTACATGTCAGCCCTCCTTCCATGGAGACCCTTAAAGAAAAAGTGAAAGGAAACAGAGTTATGATCATGTGCCAAAGAGATGACCTTTTAGAGGCTGAGAGCGTGTAGGTGCGAAGTATGGGCGAGGTGACGGCCTCCCCGTTAAATTAGAGTTAAATTAGACGTTAGGGGTGAGCCTTGCCTCAGGTCAGAGCCTGCTGGAACCACTCCCACCGTTTTTGCCGATTTTGCCCCATTCTAGGGTGGTGTCACTTACTCCTTTGTCTCTGCTTTACCCTTGTTTCTTCCTCTTACCCCTTTAGTACCGTCTTGCCTCACCCCTGATCCCCTAAGACCTGCCTCCTTCCATCTTGATCTCATTAGACTGGTTTTTCTATGTCATGTCCCTTTCTACCCCAGTTCACGCTTTTCCTTCATCTCTGCTGGGTAGTGAGTGACTACGAGTGTGAACAGATGTCATTGGACCACAAAGTGGCTTAACACAGGCTGAGACATGGAGACCATTCCTGTAGCCTTAAAAGATTTCAGGCAGTTGGCAAGTAAGAATGCTAAATAAAAATTGAAACTACCACCTGTATTTTTTCAGGCCGTTGATGCTCACTGCCATCAGCTGCATCCTCCCTATGGCACTGGTAAGTGTGGGAAGGGCTGTGACAGTGTTGGTGGGCTGCTGTTGTCTTTTTTCTGGGGGAGAAGTCTATTTGCAAGCTGTGTTGTTAACTTGCTCCCGATGGCTGGACGGGTGAACCAGCTGTAGGAGGCCGAAAGAGGAAGAAGCAACATACTGGACTCATGGGTGTCCGTGGGGAAGGGCAGAAGCATAGGCTGTGCAGGAGGTGCCTTGATCCTTACACAGTTTAGCCTTTTCTGTGCATGATGTTGAACAATAAACATATACTATCCAAGTGCTCCAGGGTGTCAAGCAGCAACGGTTAAATTTCCTGAAGTTCTTAAAACATTTTCGTCAAAGGTAGATGGGCGGTGCAGCAGACGGGGTCCAGAATGCCGTGTGTGCTTACTGTTTCCTTCAGGAGGAGGATTCATCTCCCGCTGATAGTTTAAGTTCTTTGTGGTCAGGGGATCAGAAATGTTTGTTCCAGTGATTCATATGAAATTCCGATAGAGACTTGCCTTTTTTGGGGGCGAGGATGGGTGGAAACTAGAGAAGACATTTGTGGCTCCTTGACTAACATGCTTCAGGAGGACGTGGGGACTTGTGATTTGAACAATTATTTTACCACAGTGCTTCCTGCTTAGGGACCTAACAGAGCAAACACACAGTGAAGTTGAAACAGCGGGGGCAGCAAGGCCTAGAATTGCTCACGTGTGAGCTGATCACCTGATGCTTCTGGAGTTGCCTTATACAAGCTCTTCAGTCCTTCAGCTGTTTCCTGCTAATGAGTGGCTCAGAGGCCACACAAATTCAGATTTCTCTTACCAAGGTGGTCTCCATTCCAAGCCAACAGTTAGATGTTTAGACTATTTCATTTCTCTAGTCACTGAAGCACTGAGATCATAAAAGAAAATGCCTCCAGAAGAGCTAGTGAAATGCTGTGGACTTGTGCTCTGTTAACCATGTCGGGAACTGCTTGCTGGTAACAACAGCAAATGCATTCGTAAACACTTAGCATCATTGATCCCTATCCTGGGTTTCCCCCAATTAGGAAAGAGAAGTGTGCGGCACATTTACTACATTCTTTTATTATTATTATTATTATTATTATTATTATTATTTACTTACTGATTCTAGAGAGAAGAAGGAGAGGTGGAGAAAGAAACATTGATTTGTTGTTCTGCTTATTTATGCATTCATTGGTTAATTCTTGTATGTGCTCAGACCAGAGATTGAACCCGCAGCCTTGGCATATCGTGACAGCGCTCTAACCAACTGAGCTACCTGGCCAGAGCGCCTGCGTTCTTTATTTTAAACAAACAAACAAACAAACAAACAGCCAAACAAAGGAGAACCTGACTCCCCAGCGTCTGTCTCTCCTAGTATCTATGCACAGGTAGTAACCACTGAACATGTCTGAGGGACTGTGTCAGGGAAGTATCTTTTAAGTGTCTGTCCTAAACACAGAATATAGAGGATGACATCACATGTTACATGCCACCTTTGGAAATACTACTGACCAGCAGCCAAGTCCTTTTTGACATGCATGTAACCAAGTGCTGCTCTCTGAAATAAAGATCTGGGAATGTCTGAGTGTTGGGGTTATGAATGCAATGGCAAAACAAAACAAAACACACAAAAAGCTAGCGACCCTCCCCAGATGAGCACAAAGGAAAACAGATTGGATGGGAAATGCAGAGCAGTGTCCAGGGTAATGACAACAGGTGATGCCCATGGCCTTTCAGGCTTCCCCAGAGACTTCTGGCCCCGGGGAAGAGGGGAAAGGCCTGAGAGAGGGGCTGCAGGAGGCCTCTTTTCTGACCCCCTCTCTGACTGCGAAAGCCTTCTCTGGACCACCCAGAGACTTGAGGGCGCCCCTCCGCCTTGGTGAACTTTATGCCACAGCTCGCCCTTCCTTTCCCACCCTTTTCAGCTCTCAGGGAAAGCAAGAGGAATTTTTATCTTTGGGGCTTACGTTTACACTGACCCAAGCTTCGAGGGAATGTGATTGCTGTTAGAGGCGGACCTGAGAGCCGTGCCCTGTTTAAAGCAACATCTAAGGAGCTGACAGGCTGAGAGCAGAGCACTCAGGGGACGCTGAGAAGGCTGGTCTGGGAGGTCGAGAGAGAGAGAGAGAGAGAGAGAGAGAGAGAGAGAGAGAGAGAGAGAGAGGAGAGAGAGCGCGAGCGAGCTGTGAAGTCATCAGCATTACAGATTCTCATGGCAGTTTTATCTATTTATTCTAAAAGTCATGTCGGATAATCAGTTAACCTTTGGTCAGAACTATGTTAAAACTCTGAATGGGAGTTTGTCATTTTGAGGAACAAGCAAACTATTGCATGCAGTAGTGTCAGGGTCCACCCTTTTTTACTGTGGTATTTGTTTATGCAAATGATTTCCATTGAAGTCAGTTTACCAAACTTTCTCCCTCTGACTTCTATTATGAAACATTTAAAACATACAAAGAAGTTTAAAGAATTGTAAGGCTGGCCAGTGTTGCACAGTGGTTGAGCGTTGACCTGTGAACCGGGAGGTCATGGTTCAATTCCTGGTCAGGGCACATGCCCGGTGTTGCTGGCTCGATCCCCAGTGAGGGCTGTGCAGGAGGCAGCTGATCAATGATTCTCTCTCATCATTGATGTTTCTATGTCCCTCTCTCTCCCTCTCTGAAATCAATAAATAATATTATTTAAAAATTGTACAAAGGGCATCCATATTCCTGTCATCTAGAGTATACAATTGCTAGACTTTTAAAATGTTTTTAAAATATGTTTTTATTGATTTCAGGGAAGAGAGAGAGAGAAACACCAGTGATGAGAAAGAATCATTGATCGGCTGCCTCCTGTGCTCCTCCTACTGGGGGATCGAGCCTGCAACCCGGGCATGTGCCCTGACCAGGAATCGAACCTGGGACCCTTCAGTCCTCAGGCCAACTCTATCCACTGAGCCAAAACAGCTAGGGAACAATTGCTAAGCTTTTGCTACATTTGCTTTATCCATCAATCACTTTTATTTTTATATAACTATTGAAGTATTATTTACATTTCATTAAATTCACCCATTTTAAAGTATACTTGTTAGGTGAGTTTTATTAAGTTTATGCAACTGTGCAGCCACCACCACAGTTTGAGATACAGAACATTCATCTCCCTCAAGTTCCCTTCTGTCCGTTGGTAGTCAGCCCCTGCCCCCAGCCTCAGGGGACTCCTGACCATTTTTCTGTCTCTGTTTTTTGCCTTTTCTAGAAGTTTCATATGAATGGAATTACACGGTATGTAGTCTGTGTCTGGCGGCTTTCACTTAGCATAATGTTTTTGAGGTCCGTCCATGTTGTATCAGGTCAGTAGAGCTTTCCTTCTTACTGTGGAGGAATGCTTTTCCATTGTGTAGCCGGACCACGTTTTATTGATCTGTTCACGCAGTAGTTAATGGGTATTGGGGTTATTTCCGGTTTGGGGCTATTATGAAATATGCTGCTATGACCATGTCCAGGGTAGTAAATGGAGATATGTTTTTACTTTTCTTGGATAGATATCTAGGAGTAGGATTACTAGGTCAGATGGTAAGTATGTGTTTAGCATTTCAAAAACCTGCCAAACTGTTTTCTGAGGCGACTCTACTATTTTACATCCCCACCAGCATTAAAGGGGGTTCCAGTTACTCCACACCCTTGCTAGCACTTGGCATGGTCAGTCTTTTGGAGTATAATCATTCTAGGGTGTGTGAAATGGCATTTTGTGGTTTTAATTTGCATTTCCTAAGGATTAATGATGTTGAGGATCTTTTTTTGTGCTTATTTCCTATTCATACTTCTCTTTGATGAAGTATTCAGAACTTCTACCCATTTAAAAAAAAATGGAGTTTGTCTTAAGTTGCATGAGTTCTTTGTATAGTCTGAATTAAGTCCTTTATCAGATAAATTATTTATAATTATTTCCTCCCAGTCTGTGGCTTTTCTCTTCCATTCTTAATGTCTTTGAAGAGTAAAAGTTATTTTGATGAAGTCCAGTTTATTGATTAATTTCCTTTTAAGAATTGTGCTTTTATTATATCTGAGAAATCTTTGCCTAAACCAAGGTCACAAAAATTTTTTTAGACGTTTTATAGTTTTCAATTTTACATTTAAATATATGGACTGTTTTGAGTTAATTTTTGTGTGGTATGGAGTAAGCATCTATATTCTGTGTTTTGTATAATGTTTGGTTATTCTAAAACCATTTTTTGAAAATACTGTTTTTTCCTCCATTGAATTATCTTTACACCTTTGTTGAAAATTAACTATAAATGCATGAGTTCACTTCTGGATTCTCTCCTGTTCCATTGGTCTGTCCTTAAGCCAGTAAGTGCCCCACTGTCTTGATTACTGGAGCTTGTGGCAAGTCTTGAAGTCAAGATGATGGGAGTCCTCCAGCTTTGCTCTTCTCTCTCAGGATTGCTTTGGACATTCTGGGTTCTTTTTTTTTTAATATATTTGCATTGACTTCAGAGAGGGAGGGAGAGGGAGATAGAAACATCAAGGATGAGAGAATCATGGATTAGCTGTCTCCTGCACGCCCCCCACTGGGGATCGAGCCCACAGCCTGGACATGTGCCCTGACTGGGACTTGAACCATGACCTCCTGGTTCATAGGTTGACACTCAGCCACTGAGCCACACTGGCTGGGCTATTCTGGGTTCTTTATATCACCACACATTTTAGGATCAACTATTAATTTGTACCAAAAAACCCTACAACCCTACTTTGAGTTTGATTAATTTTGATTGCTGTGTTTAGCCTATTAGCTGTGTTCTCCAGTGTGGTACTATGACCACATGTAGCCAGGGGGTATTTGAAATGTGGTCTTTTTAAATGGATGTGTACTGTATTCCAAAATAACACATTGGACTTTAAAGACTTAGGTTAGAAAGGATGTAACATAATTCATTTTTTGTGGATTGCATGTTGAAATAATATATTAGATATTTGGGGTAAAGTAAAATATATTAGTAAAATACATTTCACCAGTTTAAAATTTTAGTTTTCATTTGTTTGCTGCTGTATAGAAATACATCTGATTTTTGTATATTGTCTTTATATTTTGTTGCCTTACTAAATTTATTTAGAAGTTTTATGGATTTTTAGGATTTTCCACATAAGCAGTCATTTTATCTGGGAATAGAGACAGAATTGCTCCTTCATTTCCAATCTTTTCTTATATCTGTCATTTTGCGCCTTTTTTTCTTTTTCCTTGCTTTGCTGCCCTGGCTAGGACCTCTAATATAATGTTAATGAGATGGTGAGTGGTCATCATGACATTTTCCTGATCTTAGCATTCACTATTTCATCGTCGAGTAAAATCGTTTTCATAGACGACCTATATTAGATTCAGACAGTTTTCTTACTAATTTGGTGAGAATTTGAATTTTGTCCATGGATTTTCTGTATCCACTGAAGTGATTATTGATTGGTTTTTCTCCCCTTTATTTTGTTGACTTGGTGAATTACATTAAGAGTTTTCAAACATTAAACCAGCCTCACTTAATTATGATACATTGTCCTTTCTCTAAATTGGCTGGATTTAATTTACCAAAATATTTGGATTGATTTTTGTGGTTATATTCATAGGAGATACTGGCCTGTAATTTTCTTGTTTTTTGTTGTTGTTTTTTTGTAATTTTTGTCATATTTCGTATCAGGGTTATGTTAGCCTCATAAAGTGACTTTGAAAGTAGTATTTCTTCCTGTAGATTCCAAAAGTGTTTGTGTAAGATTATTGTTGATAGATTTCACTAGTAAAAACTTCTGGGCCTTGAATTTTGTGAGAAACATTTTTTTTATCATGAATTCAATGTCTTTAATAGATAAAGAAATGTTTAGTTTTTCTTTTTAATTATGTGTCAGTTTTGGTAAGTGTTTTTCAGGGAATTTGTCAGTGTCATCTAAGATACCAAATTTATTATAATTAGATTATCCAAAATATTACTTTATTTTTCTTGTAATATCTGTAAGATGTTTAGGAGTAATCCCTCTTTCATCCCTGTTTTTGTAACTTGTATTTTTAAGTTCTAACTAAAGTTTGTATCAACTTTGTTGAGCTTTTTAAAGAATCAACTTTGACTGTTAAATTTTCACTTTTTAAGTAAAAATTTATTGATTTATTAAGAGAGAGAAACATTGATTTGTTGTTTCACTTTATGCTTTTATGGGTTGCTTCTTGTATGTAGTTTAATATGATTGGGGGGGGGAGATAGATTGTCTTTGTTTTAGATTTATTATAAGTGTCTTTGACTCATGTTTTGTGGAAGTTCAAAGGGCCGTCAAAGACAGGTCTCACCAGGTTAGGGTTTGCAGGGAGATTCCAGGCATGCTGGAAAGAGTGACCCATTCCCATCGAGAAAAGGGAGCCCTGTTGGTCCCGGAGGTGGACTCTGTATTCTATCTCTTTGAGTTAAAAAAGCTCAAGTTAACCTGTGAGTAAATACCTTGGGAGTACAAATTTTTATATAAGAAACTTCTTAGTTCTTAGTTTTTAGTCTTTTCTTCAATTAGTGTTTCCAGAGGTAGGAAAAAGACTCAAATAAATAAGACTTGTAATCTTATTGCATGTTGATCTACCCGAACTCCAAATGTATCTTGAATATGACATGGTCATATGTGTTCCGTCCTCAGTCATTGGTCTTCCTGGCTTTGAGTTACAGCCCTGGCCCGTTTTCTTTTTGGGAAGGTTTGACCTTTTCATTGTGAGTCCTTGAGAATACAGTTGACCCTTGTAGGGGGTTGGGGCACAGTCCAAAATCAGTATAACTACACTGGTGTGAACTGGACAGGTCGATTGAAAACCCCGTATGTGAGTGGATTGTGCAGCTCAAACCCGTGTAGTTCAAGGGTCACTGTATATAACCCTAACTAGTAACAGTGGTTAGTTTCTTGATCAAAACCGATCAGCGCGAGTTCATCTTGATCTGGTGACAGATTCTTTCCCACAGGCACACCCACAGCGGGAGCTGGAGGACTTGGCCAGCGGGAAGGGTTGGTGGATGGAGTCACTAGGGGTGCTGAGCTCCCTGAGCCCCACAGTGAGGGGATGAATGCTCAGGGGCTTACATCTTGAGAGAGCTCAGCTGTTGCACCCTGAGAGAGACAGATTTTTATCTTTAATGTTTAAATGTCAATCACAATGTTTGTCCCGGCCCACCTGCTGAAGTTGACTTAACTACCCCCCCCCCCCCCCCCCTTGTTCTGCCCCATATTACACCCGAGGCGCCTGGAACTCCTGGTGTGTAGTCACTCTCGCTTGTGACACAACTCAGGGAGGGACAGCTTCCCTGCCGAGACGTCTTTCCGCGGAACTACTCCTCCGCCAGCCTGGGCTCCGTGTGCTGTCTTTGGAACCTGACTTCTCTGGGGTTTGGTCCTGGGCGAGGTGCAGTCACACTGCATTTGGCTTAAAGTAGTGGCCTCAGAAGTCCTCAGGTTTCTGTGATGTACAGTGGCCATTACAGTGAGCATTCTCACACCCGTCTGTGATGTATGAGCCACAGGAGCGCCTCCTGCAGGCGGCTGGTGGGAAGAGTGGGCAGCTGGTTTACATGGTTATTCTTTGGCTGTTGGCACTGGAAGAACAGAGTCACATCACTGCACTTCCAGTTTCATAAAGTGCTAGATGCATCCTTCTTCACGTGACCTGACCTCAACCAGAATCGAGCTCTGAGATACTCTGAGTCGGTCATTCGTGGGCTTACGGTCATTCCTTTCCACAGGGCGTGTTCCCATCGGCGGCTGCGCCTGGTGCGTGAATTCCGAGGCTCTGTTGCTGCTGTTAGTGCTGTGGAGACCAAGGGCTCAGACCAAGTGTAGTTACAGTTCTATTTCTTCAGGGAGGTCAGGAAATTACATTTTGAAAATGCATAGATTAAAGACATGATGTAGTTTAATGATCAGGAAGTATTGATGGCACACTGTGACCAGACCAGTTCTGGGTTCTGTGGGTCTGTGAGAGGCAGCCTGACCCTGGTTCTTACCGTAAAGGCTGCACCTAAGCCACCTGTGGTGATAGGGGCGGTGGCTGCCAGACATGGCCAGGAATCCTCTGGCTTTCCTGATCGTTCGTTGCCTTTTATAGGACCCAGTAACCATTGCGTGGCCAGACATTTAGAATTCAGAACAAAAGCAGTGGGTATAGACTGACAGAGCCCCACTGGGTCAGAAATGAAAGGTTCTTCAGGACGAGCTCCAGCGAGGAGCTTGTCCCAAACAGTATCACTGTCTGGCTTTTTAAAAAGATTTGTACCCTAACTAGTTTGCTCAGCGGATAGAACATCAGCTCGCAGACTGAAGGGTCCTGGGTTCGATTCCGTCTGAAGGGCATGTACCACAGTATGGACCGCAGTTGTAGACTCAGTCCCCGGCCCTGGTGGGGATGTGGGCGGGAGGCATCAATTGGATGCCTCTCACATGGATGTTTTCTCTCTCTTTCTCTCTATTTCTTCCATTCTCTAAAAACAAATGGAAAAATATCCTCGGATGAGGGTTAACCAAAAAAAACCCACCAAATTTTGTAGCTAAAAGCTACATTCAAACAGTCATTAAAGTTTAAACCAAATGTTTTGTGTGTTTTCATTTCGTGATAGTGGTCTGTTGTGGAGGAATAGTTTTGTTACGGCCACAGTTAAAAGCACTGTCCGCTCTAGGTCAGGAGTCCTAGACCTGAAGTCCCCATGGGCCTCACAAGAAAAGACCACAGCAACATGCATGCGTCAGCAGCCTCTTGTCTTGCATGGAAGGGAGGTGGGGTCCCCTCCCCTTAGTGAAGTAAGCTGTCTGGAGTCCTTGGTTTCCTCCAGATGTGCTGGGCTTGAGGACAGGCAGGCAGGCAGTCATTCACTGCACAGCCTTGGACACCGGTGTGCATGGCACGGGCCATTGTAGTAGGCGCACCTGTCTTCTTCCAGGAGTGGCTTGAGCTCTGCCTCACAGATCCGCGGATCCTCTGTACACAGTCTTGTGAGCAGAACGCCAAAGCTCTGGGAGTGCTCGTGGCTCCTCAGCCTGCAGGCTCCTGTTTCTCCTGGATCAGGAGCACCGCCGTGTGGCGTGGTGTTCTCTCTGGGAAGCCTGCTCCAGGCATCCAGACACATCTTCATCTTCTGTGCCCCTCCCCCCCGAGTCCTGACACTCGAGTGGCCTGGTTTGTAACTAGCTTACTTCCCCAATTAACAAGATATGGCGGCTGTAACATACATGATACACACACCTTCTCTTACTGCTGGCTTCTTCAGCATAACATTCCAATGTCAACTTGCTCAGCTGGTGTGGCTCCGTGGTTGAGCATCGACCTATGAACAGGGAGGTCACAATTTGGGTTGCTGGCTCTATCCCAGGTAGGGTGCGTGCAGGAGGCAGCCTATCAGTGATTCTCTCATCATTGATATTTCTCTCTCTCTCTCTTCCTCTATGAGATCAATAAAAAAAAAAAAGTGAACTTTCCATGTCAATACACTTTCTTTTGCAACATCCTTTTTAATGACTCCATGGTAGTCCATTGCATGAATCGGTCACATATTTCCTTTTTGTTAAGCATTTATTTTTATTTTCTTACTCCTATAAAAACACTATGGTTCTCATATACCCTATCATTTCCTCAGAAAAATTCACTGAAGTAGAAGAGCTAGCTCAAAGCACCTTCTGGGGCTTTAAAAGAGAGAGCAGGTGCCAGGGAGGCTGCCACAGACTTCTAAATTACCTTTGCAATTAGGGCTCGCTAGCTGCCAGGCACTTGGAGATTTCAAATGGCATTTTGTGTTTGTTTTGTTTTGTTTTGCTGGGTTTGTACGAGAATTCCAAGCCTGGAGGTTCCTGCCGGTAACAGGTGTATCAAGAGGTGCACTTCCCGGGTGTGGCCTCCTACAGCAGCTCGAGGGAACATGCATCAGTCAGGGACCCCATCGCTGTTTTGCTTAAATTGGATGCTGGGGAGTTATTGACGGTATACAGAGTGGTTTGGCTTAAGTTGCCATTTAAACTAATTTCTTAGGGTCATTCATGAAAACAAAGACAGAAAAATAAAGAGACCCAGGAAATCACTGGGGTCATAGGGTCTGAACTGAAGAGACAAAGCAGAGCGCCAAGAAGCGGCATTTGAAACCACGCCTGCGCCTGCGCAGACAGGATGTACGCGCTCCTCAGTGTGGCGCTCTGAACGAAACGACAGTGGTCATTTGACTTTTTCTTTCTTCTTTCTAGGTGTCTCATTCAGTTGCTAAACTTATATTAGTTAATTTCCACTGGCAAGTTGCAGAGATATTGGACAGGTAAGCTGTTGGGGGGAGGAGAGATGGCATCACCCATAGCTGCTTTCTGCCCGCCCGCCCCGTGGTGGTGGTATTTACGTTTTGGAGTGTATCCTACAGTGTGCGTACTATGTTTTAAAGACACTGGATCATACTGTGTATGTTTTTTCTCTCACTATGGTGAACATTTTTCCATCTGTTTTTCAGCATATTCTTTCTGCTGGTTATTTGCTGGCACAGTATCTCATAGAGATGTTTCTTTCTTTGTTCAAACCCCTGTTGTTGGACAATGAAGTTCAGACTTTTTGTGCCCTTGTTAATTAATTTGTAGTCAGTGCCTTCTAGATAACACTTGCCAACATCTCTGGTTATTTCTTTTGGATACATCAAGTTGGGAATGCACCATAGCATATCGCATATTAGCTTGAGAAAAGGTAATTGGCCAATTTACCACCCACCTCCAGACCCAGAGCTCTTGAGGCACAGATTTGGAGTCTCAAGACACTGGAAGTTGTGAGGAGGAGGGGTCTCTCCCCCTGGCCCCCTGGAGACATTTCCTAGACCCCACCCTTAGAGGCCAGTGCTTCTGTCCAGCCCAGGGTCTCTGTCCTCAGCACTACTGACACTTGGGGCTAGATGACTCTTGTGGGGAGACTGCTGTGAATTGGAGGAGGTCTGGCAGATGCCCTCAGCTCTACCTTCTTCAGGTCAGCAGCAGGAGCATCCAAAGCCTGGAATAAAAAATGTCTTCAGGCCCTGCCCAGTGCCCTGGAGGACAGCATTTCCCCGGGAGAAACACGCCACCGGCCTTCCGCACCCCGGGCATCGTTCTCTGCGGTGTGAGCCCCTGTAAATGCAGAGCAAGGTCATGCCTTCCCTCCTCGGCCGGGCAGCTGGGGGCCACGCCCGCTGAGCGCTCACTCCTCACCACTCACTCCTCACGCGGAGCAGGCTCATGCAGGGAGTCCAGGTGAACTGCCAGGCGGCCGGCTCCACTGTCCCTGCTGCCCAAGCTCTGGGACCACAGCGGGCCCCGCGGGCTCTCTCCCTGCCCAGACTCTTGAGGGTGATTGGGATGGAGAGTTGGATGGCTAACGACATGAGAATTCTGGAGTGAGTGGTAGGAATGAGAACAGCTGAAGGAGGCGTTCTGAGCAGGGCGGGTAAGGACGACACCTGTGTGAGACACAGCCTTCCCTGCTCAGGCGCCTGGTGTCTGGGAATGCGTTTTCCCGGGCTTTGGGTAGCACTTTTATTGCCACATGATCATTGTTCTTATTTCTAAGTGTATTTATGCCATACCTCGTTCCAGAAGGGATTAAATTGTTATGATGAAATGGTGCTTTTTCAGAAATTTGTGTGTGTGAATGTGTGCGCGCACATGCGAATGTGCTGTGTGTAGGCGTTAGAGTAATAAAGCAAATGCTCTTCTCAGTGCTCACCAAAACAAACGCTCTGGCCTTCTCTAGGAGGGAGGCCTCTGGCGGCAATGCTGCCTGGCCACACCCTTCCTTCCGCTCCAGGGCACTCGTATCTTCAGTTTGTATTGATCATTTTCTTATTTTTTCTTAAATTATGTAAATTTTAGTTTAGTATGTTTTTAGAACTCTACAGACATATAATCATGCTGTGTTTTCAGTTTTAAAATTACAAACAAGGTTGCATTTTATGACATCCTATGAATCCTTTCAGAAAACCATTTGTGAGGGTTGTTTTTTGTTTGGTTGGGTTTATTTGCTGTTACAAATAATGCAGCTTTGAAAACTTGTTGGAGACTCCCAGTGTAACCATTTTTGTAGGGTTCAGAATAGAAAGCGAGTTACTGGTCTATCTTGCCTAGTATGTGTTTCTAAAACTTGACTAATTAATGCCACAATGTTTTCCAAAGTGATCCACCATGTTGCATGCCCACCAGTGGTGTAGGCGTGTTCCCGATACTGCCACGTTTAAAGGTTTACAGTCTGGTGGGTGTACGTGGCATCTAATTACTTTTAACTTCAATTTTCTGGATTATTAAGGAGGTTGAGCATCTTTTCTTATGTTTAATGGTCATTTGTGTTTCCTCTTCTGTGAAATGCCTGTTCTCTCTTTTGCCCATTTTTATTGTTATTTTGTCTTTTGTATCTTGTATCTGGAACGAAGTGTGGCATAAATACATTTAGAAATAAGAACAACTATCATGTGGCAATAAAAGTGCTACACAAAGCCCAGGAAAACATTACCAAGACACCAAGGACAAATGGATTTTTAGGAGTTTTTGGTTTTTTTATTCTGAATATCATCCTTTGCCATATAGGTATTGAATTATCTTCCAGTTTATATCTTGGCTTTTTACTTTATGGTTTCTCCTGATGAACCTAAGTTTTTAAATGTAACATAATTTTTCAGTTTTCCTTTATGCTGTGCATTTTTTTGTCTTAAGATATCCTTCCCTATTCTGATGTCAATGAAGAGATTTTTACCTTTATTTCCAGAACGGAATGTAAATCAGAAACGATCCTTCATGAGTATTGTTCTTACAGTTCAGTGCCTTGGAGACAGGGTTGTTATTCTCATACAATTGAGAGCTAAAAAAAATGAAAGAGAAGAAGCATTTGCACTAAGGCAAAAGGGAGCTTGGCTCTGTGAGTGGTAATTAGAGACAAAGACATTTCAGTGCAGCTGCACACATGTGGGCTTGTACCGAGGTGAACCTGTGCGCCTTCCGTCTCCGCTGCCTTCATTTCTGCCTTTTGTTTTGTAGATACAAGTCTAATTCTGCTCAGCTGCTGGTTGAGGCTCGCGTTCAGCCCAATCCATCGAAACATGTGAGTGTGTCCTACCGGGTGAGGACGTCTCCCCAGGCGCGTGGCTCTCGCTGTGGCTTCACAGCGCTGTTGAGAGCCCTCTCGCTTTGCTTCTAGTGTGACTGCCTCTCGTATTTGTTCCAGCCGAGGCTCACATCTCCTTTCCGTTGTAGCTGGAACAGTTTCTCGTAGATGAAGAGCAAACCATTGCCGATCCAGGGCCCGCCTCAGCCCTCTTCATGAGCGCACAGCCTGCACCCCGCCCGCTGGGCGCCTCGTGTCCCCAGCTCCTGCGCGCCTCTGCCTCTGCGGCCCTCCCTGTCCCCACGTTTGTGGGAATGAAACTCACTTTTAAACACCCAAAGCCAAGCTGTCTCTCTCAAAGCCTGGCTCCTGGGTTCACTCCCTGCAAGCTCCTCTGGTTATGTCTTTAAACCTTCAGTGTATGTGGTAGTGATTCAGCCATCTTTCCCTACCGCACTGTAAGTGCTCTGAGGGAGAGACCACATCCTGCAGTGCCTGGCCACTCCCTGTTTGTCTAGAAGTTCCACAGACATCTGTCAAGTGAGCGAGGGCCGTGTCCACAGAGCCCTTAGGGAGAGATTTGGAGCTCAGGTCACCACGGAACTTCTGCAGCCTCTTCCTTAGAAAACTTCCCGCACAGACTGGCTGAACACGGGAAACCAGTCCTTTTTCTCAAATTGTTTTTATTTCCGGGAACTAACAGGAACCTGGGATCAGCTTGTAGGGGCTTTTCCACGGGTTGTAGTCTTGGCCTCGGGTCCCAGGTTGTGTGTCTGCCAGTTTGTGTAGCGTGGCCTCGGTCCTGGAGCCCGGGCTTCCGAGTTGTGGGCCCACGTCCTGGAGAGTTTCTTGCCTAGTAGGCGCCTTCGTCGTCCTGCTCCGTTAATTGTATGTGACACCTCTTCCTTGTGTTAAGGATGAGTTGTAACTTGGAGAAAGAAATGACCTTTTGTATTTTGGGCGATCAAAGGAAAACAAAGGACCGCCTTTGAGAAGGAACACTGCGGTGTGGCCATTAGGAGCCTGACGCAACCTCAGCCTCAGGACGGGGTTGTAGCCCTTGCTGAGGGGCGGCTCTGGGCTCCGCTGAGCGGGGCTCTTCACAAAAGAAACCCAGTCGCCTTTAAAAGGGGGGGATTGAAGGACCTCTAGGGGCCTTGACAACTCTGACATCCCGAGCTTTCCGCCCGGCATTCTCAGACTGCTGCCTGCCATTCTGACGTCTCTGCTTCCCTGGATCCTAGTGAAGCCACAGCCCAGTTCATGTGCCGCCTCCCTCAGGAAGCCTCCGAGAGGGGCTTTCTGCTCAGAGCTCCTGGGACTCCCAGAGCCCACACATTGCAGCTGAGCTCTCACACTTGTTGCCTCCCATGCACCTAGTGACACAGGCACCCCTGTGGCCTCTGGGAACTGAAGTTTCCTCTTTGACTCATGGCTTTGCCTCTCTCCAGGTCCCCACAGCTCACCCCCCTCACCACTGCGCAGTGTGCATGCAGTTTGTGCGGAAGGAAAACCTGCTCGCTCTGGCCTGTCAGCACCAGTTTTGCCGCAGCTGCTGGGAACAGCACTGCTCAGTGCTTGTCAAAGACGGCGTGGGTGTGGGTGAGTGCTATAGGACTTACAGAGACTGACACGGAGTATTTGTCTCTGACTCTGCCCTTTCAGGGACTCAGGTCAACTGTGTATCTTTTTTGAAAACAGAATGTTTTCATTGATTTCAGAGAGAGGTAGGGAGAGAGAGATAAAAACATCACTGATGAAAGAATCATCGATCAGCTGCCTCCTGCACACCCCCTACTGGGGATGGAGCCTGCAACCCAGGTATGTGCCCTGACTGGGAATCGGAACGTGACCTCCTGGTTCGTGGCTCAACCACTGAGCCACGCCGGTCAGGCGACTGTGTGTCTTCTTTTAAGCCTGATTGACATTACTGTCAGACCATGGCTTTCCAAACCTCAGTCTGAACAGGGCAAAGTGCTCCCAGTCCCGAGCGACAGGAGGAACCAGGGCTGCGGTCCGGTCACCTGTGGGTGTGGGTGTGGGTGTGAGCGCACGGCCACCTCTCGGGAGCGCCTTGGGAAGCACTGTCCCGTGAGCTGCCGGCCTGCCCTCCCAATTCCCCGTGGCAGCGCTGCTCAGACAGCCAGAGGGTTCCTGCTACTCAGGGAACAGCACAGAGGGCATGGTGGGTGGGTGGTTACGGGAGTATTTGTTATACTATAACCTGATGATGTTGGAACGAAATTGGCCTCCCATTAATTGTGTCTGCAAAACCTCGTGTTGGCGGTAAGCACTTGCACATAATATTAAACATTACAAAACCAGTTGTTAGTTAGGAACCATATAGGGTTTTTTAAACGAAAGTTTTAGTGGTGCCATTTGTGATGTGTATGTAATTTGGAACAATATTTTAGTTACATCACTGTGCAAATATATCAGTTTCTTTCTTTGAGTATGTTCTGTTGCTTCAAGGGTTTCCTATGTGGAACCGAATCTGTGGTTGAACTCAGTGGGCAAATATATTATTACTAGGGGCCCAGTGCACGGATTCGTGCACCTCGAAAGGAACTGTGGGCTGAGAGGCTGCAGTGGGCACAGGGACGGGTCTCGGCCCATCCTCCGCACCCCGCCTGCCGTGGCCCCCAGTCCCGTCTGGCAGCCGCTGCTCCCATGCGCTGACAGTGCCGACCCCGCTCGCACCCAGTGACAGCACGGAGCATTTGGGGACAGCGCTGTCAGCGGGTGCGAGCAGCAGCTGCTACTGCACCAATCGCCCCTCAGGAGCAGGGGGAGGTGGAGAAGCCCTCAGGGGCGATTGGGGCCGGCAGCCGGTGCTTGCACCGCTGTCTCCACCCGCTGATGGTGCTGAACCATCAGGACCAGCGCCGGGTGCCGGCAGTGGGTGCAAGCGGCGGCCCTGGCGCCATCAGTGGGTACAAGCACCAGATACAAACACCAGGCAGGACCACGGCACACGGGAGCAAAGAATTTCAGTAACCACCAGAGGCTCGCCCCAATGACAGCAACCGGCGATCCACCTTGGTCTGGCGCCCCTGCTCACCTGCTCCACCATCCCGCTGCAGCCGACGCCCGCCATGTTCCGCACTCGCCCCCTGGTGATCAGCGCATGTCATGTGACCGGTTGTTCTATTTGCATGTTAGGGTTTTTATATAGACAAGTGGTGACTCCTGCAGTGCAGCTGTCAGTCAGGGGTCTTTGTTCAACAGGAGTGTCTTGCATGGCCCAGGACTGCCCACTGCGAACCCCAGAGGACTTTGTGTTCCCATTACTGCCCAACGAAGAGCTCAGAGACAAGTACAGGCGCTACCTCTTCAGGGACCACGTGGAGGTAGGACCCGCCCTGTGGGAGCGCCCTGCTTTCCTGGGCCTGCTTCCCCCCAGGTGCCCACTAGGGTTGCTTTATAGCCAAGGCTGCCATTAGGTGCTGGCATTTGAGGAAAGAGTTCCATGGCTGTAAAAAGGCCAGGAACCACTGGAGTGGTAGGGAAGAACACAGACCCTGCAGCAGGCAGTCTGAATCCTAGGTCTGACACTGCCCGCTCTGTAACCTTCTACCCGTGACTGTGCCTCTGAGCCGGGGTTTCACCTTATCCGCTTTTCTCCAACAAGCCACGCACGCCGAGGTGTGCGCACTCGGCAGGCACTTCAGAGTGGCTGTTCTTTGGGTCACCGTGTGGCAGCCGGAGATGGGCACTGCTGCTTGTGCGGTTGGACGGCTTGCCCTGGACTCCCGCGTGGCCAGTCTCAGAGTCCTGGCCCTCGGTCGGGCTGCCAGTCAGGCTGGCTGGCTTTCTGTGACATAGTTCCATCTGTGCCATGCCTAAGCGTATTGGCTGGTTGACGGTCTGGTCTCCTCATGCGCAAGCCGCAGGGTCCACAGCAGCCTGGCTCCGCGTGCTGGTGGCTGCCTTTGGTGAATGCCTTAGGCTGCGGAGCTTCTGTGTGCCTTCCGGCCCTGATCCCTTCGCGTCTTCATCTCCCAGATGCAGTTGGCATCCCACTTTGTAGTCTGATGTCCCCATTCTAGTGAGTTGGTCCTCAGAGCACCTGGTTGAACTAACATTCAGAGGTCTTCAGTGTCTGCCTAATGGCTGCCTTCACGGCATTCACCGGGAATGCCTGTACCCCTTCATGTCAGCCAGCAGCGGGGAGAACAGGAGGTGTTTGAGGGCTTGGGGGTCTACTTGGGAGGCAGCGACTGGGGAGGCCTCATGTTTCCCCTTGATGTGCACACAGAGTCATTACCAGCTCCAGCTGTGCCCTGGTGCAGACTGCCCCATGGTCATCCAGGTACAAGAGCCCAGAGCTCGCCGCGTGCAGTGCAGTCGGTGCAGCGAGGTCTTCTGGTAAGAGTGGGTGTGGGCGCCGAGCAGCCTGGGCTCCCGCTGCCGTCCTCACAGCGCCACTGCTGCTGGGGGCGCGGGGGGGGGGGGGCTGGGAGAGACGGGGCCTTGGAGCAGGAGAGCAGCTCCGCTGGGGGCGGGGGGGGGGGCACCTCATGTTCCAGGTCATGTTGGGGAATGCTCAGTCTGCAGACTGGGACGGGGCAGGTGCTGGGAGAAGGTGCTGTGGTTTATGCTACTAAGACTGTGACCCAGAGACTTTATTTCTCTGCCTGCTCAGATAGTTTACACATTACTATTCACACACTCAGCGTTTTAGTCTTTCTCTGTAATTCCCCCTGTCATTCATAAACATGGTTTACATCTACTTGGGGTTTACTCCATTCCGTAAATAAGATGGGAGTAGCGAAATGTGCCGAAGGGTTAAGGCACTGTCCTGACCCGCGTGCCTCCATTTTCCCAGCAGAGTGTGGTCAGCACTGTTGTTACCCTTGTTGGGTGAGGAAATTGAGGTGCAGGGTATTGGCAAGAGTCATCACTTAGGTCCAGATCTGTGCCCCCATCCCACCTCCCTGGGAGCCTCATGGAGGGACGGGCTTCAGGGACACCGCGTGGGAAACGCGGCATGTGCTCGTGGGCCTGCCTTTAAGACGTCGTCGAGGGAGTCTGTGGCTCTCGGCCTCCGTGTCCTGCTTGGTGAGCTCTCCTGGGGCAGGGGAGAGCCGGCTGCCTGTGCGCCTGTCCTGTCCTCACGCTGTGGGGCTGGGCCAGAGGGACAGCAGGTCCTGGGGAGTGTGTGCTCTGGTTGAGTTTCCTGCCCTGTCGGGGCGTCCTCCGCCGCCGCCTGGACAAGCTCTGGCATTTGTGCCTCCTGTGTGCAGTGTGGCTGGAAGGTGAGCCACAGCTCCCGGGGGGGCTCGTCCTGCTGTGCCTGCGCTGAGGCGGCGTCCTCAGAGCACCTCACTGTGCCTGCTGAGAGGCTGGATTCTGAACTTGACCTCCGTGTAGGAAGGGTTGGCACCACACAAGGTCCTGAGACAGAACCTTTCGTTTGGGTTTATTG
Organism: Eptesicus fuscus; assembly: GCF_027574615.1. Taxonomy (NCBI): domain Eukaryota; kingdom Metazoa; phylum Chordata; class Mammalia; order Chiroptera; family Vespertilionidae; genus Eptesicus; species Eptesicus fuscus. The sequence continues at coordinate 1,323,049 of NC_072490.1, forward strand.
AAAGCGTCTGGGAGGGCTGAGACTGAGAAGTGAGCACAGTATTTCCGTGTCTGTATCATCTCGAGTCGGAAAAGGTCTGAAAGGCCTGGATGGGTGACTTCCCTCTGAAAAGCTCTTCTTCAGGATCTGTTGGCTTGGACAGAAGGAAAATTAAAAGCCTGACCTAATGATTATTTGAGTGTTTTTCTTTTCTGGTTTTAAGTTTCAAGTGTCGTCAGATGTATCACGCCCCCACAGACTGCGCCACAATCCGGAAATGGCTCACGAAGTGTGCGGACGACTCTGAGACCGCCAACTACATTAGTGCTCACACTAAAGACGTAAGGAGCGTGTCTTCTCTGTCGTGGCTCTGCCCTCCTCGGTGCTGCCAGGGCCTGGTCCAGACCCGGCAGAGGGAGCAGCGGTTTATCATAGTGTGCATTGCTGGGTGCGTCCATCTTAGTCCAGTGCTGAGATGCCTGGGAAAGTTAAGGAACGAGTTAGGAAAAAACTAGGTCTTTCTGGAATGCCTCCCAGGCTTTCATATCCCGGGCGGGAGGTGCTTGATAGTGTAATAGTAATAATTCCCTAGTTTATAAGTTTGTAACGGAGTAAATATAGACTTCTTATATACAGAGAGCCACACCTAACAAATAGCAAGACTGCTGCCAGCCCAGCATGCCCAGTGCTTGTTCTGCACCTTCCCTGGGAAAGGGTGGCCCACAGCCCCTGGAGCCCAGGGTGACTCGGCACCCAAGGCGCTACCCCGTGCCCGTCACGCGCTGTTACTGCGCTCAGTCACGCTGTGGCCAGGACGTCATTAAACAGGCTGCTTGGTGGCACCGCACCCGCCCGGTTTCTGCAGTGTGTCCGCGGGCTGCTGTCGCCTCTCAGAGGAGAGCGAGCAGCTTCGGAGGCTGTTTCCTTGCCCCCTTCAGAAGCAGGAGGACGGGCAGCTGCCCAGGACTGGGCCCGCTCTGGCGCTGCCGCCCAGCGCAGGCTTTCTGCTGACTCCGCTGCTGCTGTAGCGAGCGGCCTGGCGGGACGGGCGGCGGCAGGCTTAGTGGGCTCAGCTGGTGCGTGAGTGTTTCAGAGCCGAACGTGCTGACCTCATTTCCTTGGATTGCTGTTCCAGCCTCAGCGACCGGCACGTTTAAGTGAGATGCTCCTCCCAGCAGTGCTCGCACCCTGAGTCACTGGGCACAGGTGCCAGGAGCTTTGTGTAATTTGTCTTAGCCCCGCCTGGTGGTGCGGGAGCCTAACGGCGCCCTTCTGTCTCCTCAGTGTCCCAAGTGCAACATCTGCATCGAGAAGAACGGAGGCTGCAATCACATGGTGAGCGCAAGCCCGTGCCCTGTGCATGTGTGACACAGCCGTGGTCAGCGGGCCTTTAACATGTTCTCTTCTGTTTCCCTCGACAGCAATGCTCCAAGTGCAAACACGGTGAGTCCAGGCTTGGTGTCCAGGCCCGGGGCGCAGCCGTCCTGTGCACGGTCCGCTGCTTGTTGAGGGAGCGCTGTGTGGTGTTGTGACGAGACACAGGGCAGCTGCGTCACTTACATCTGACATTTATGTGCTACTTTGGGACCTGTAATCCCTCTGCCGTCCCGCTGCCACATGTAGTCAGAAGTCAAGTTGGGGGGGACTCTTAGACCCTCAGGAATCCTCAGTCATCCGAGAAGAAGATTTTACCATGTCCTTTCTATTTTTGCCAAGACAGGTGAGTAGCATGGGGCTGATCGGTGCTGCCGTACGGATGGTCTTCCTGGAGGTGGTAAAACCACCCATTTCCCTTGAGGCTGCATCAGTTCCCAGAGGGGTTTTGATTTGGCCTTTCAGGCCGCCTCCATCTGTCGGGAGTCGCTTACGTAGAACCTGTGGGTTTTGCTTCCCTCCTGCCCGATCAGTAAAGGAGGACAGTCCTTCCAGTAGGAACTGTGTGCACATAGGTCTCCCGCACAGCTGCTGGGATGCCGAGTTGCTCTTCTCTTCGGGAGGGCCCGCGGGTGCTCTTCCTGTGCTTTCCCAGGAGCTCACTGTAGTCAGGGCGGACGTGGCAAGGTCTCAGAAGGGAACAGTGACTCTGAAGTGTAGACGGGGTCTAAAACAGCAGCAAGCACAGCCTCGCTGATGGGGGAGAGCAGTGTTGCCACGGTCCAGGGAAGACGACCAAGAGGAGGGAGGGGGCGGCTTCCGGTCTCTGGGTGACTTCAGCTTTCCTCAATGTGACAGGAGCGCCTTCTGGGAAGTCAGCCCACTCCTGGGCGTGGGTCCGGGGAAGCAGGGCTTCCCGCCGTCAGGTCTCTGGCAGAGACAAGTGCACGCTGTGCTGGGCCTCCAGCAGGCAGCGCGGCCCTCCTTCCTAGACCTCGGTCGTGGTTGGGATGTGTGCGTCCATAGGGGATGTTTGGTTTTCCTTCTGCTTCCCCTGCGGAAGCCGAGCCGGAATTCTGAGTGTGACTGCGGAGTAGCTGTAGGTTTAGGGAAATGTGCTTTTTAAACAAGAAGAAAGGGAAAATGCCCTATTGCCAGCTTCGTGTACAGTCTTCCTAGGAGAGATGTAAGGGCAGGAGGCAGGCAGGAGGTGTGTGCGTTGTGAATGAGCCTCCATTGGACAAGTTCACAGTGGCACGGACACGGCAGGCCAGCGGAGTTTCCTCTGTGCTTTAAAAAGTCTTACTCTTCAGTTCCAGTCCACATGCAGGATTATTTGGATTCGTTTCCGGTGTGCCGCATAGTGGTTAGACAGTTACATACTCGACAGTGATATTTTTACTACTGCCTGGCTCCATACATCGCTGTTACTGGCTATATTCTCTGTGCTGTACGTTACCAGACTAGTGGTCTTGTACAGTCACATCTGCCTGCATTGGGTTAAACAGGCACAAAGCTTATATGCTCACGGAACTGTCGTTTAGATCGGCCAGGGCAGCTACAGGGCCTGGGATTCGGGGAGACAGGAGGTCCTCGTTCCTCCGGGAAGGAGGCATCCTTGGGAAGTTCTGATCAGGTGACATCCCTCCCCGCCTCCCAGCACAATCTGTCTGTCCCCACTGCTTTGCCTTAGGAGGACTGGGGGCTTGTCCTGGGGTGTGAACCCTCTTCCTCTCTCTGCAGACTTCTGCTGGATGTGTCTAGGGGATTGGAAGACCCACGGCAGCGAGTACTATGAGTGCAGCCGGTACAAGGAAAACCCCGACATCGTCAACCAGAGCCAGCAGGCGCAGGCCAGGGAGGCCCTCAAGAAGTACTTGTTCTACTTTGAGAGGGTAGGCTCCTCGGCTGCTCCTGGAGGGGCTTGTGCAGCCGGCCTGCTGGGGTGGCATCCCAGTGACTGGTCCCAGGGCCACGTGCACACAGAGGTCAGGGATGGGCTCCTGCGTGGCCCTGGGTGATGCCTCCATAGGGGGGGCTTTCGGGCTTCACAGGGCGGCGTGGCTGACAAGGAAGGACGTGGTGCTGACTTGGTGTGAGGGCTGGATGGAAGGACGGGAAGGGACCATCAGTGCCATCTTAGTCGTCAGATTTTGAGAGCAGTTCCTCCCAGGGGGACCCTTCAGCAGCCCACAGAGCGTGGCACGCTTGGTTTCTGAGCACGTAGACCAGTGAGGGCTGTAGTCCTCAGGCTGGAGCCTCTGCCCCAAAGGGCTAGCGTGCTCTGGCAGGCAGGCAGCTGCTCTGGACACCCGCCCTCGTTGCCCTCAAGGTCACACAGTCCCCGTAAGTTAGACGAGGCTGTGGCTGGGCCCTGCCAGCCCAGGTGTCTCTTCTGGGCCTCTGGGCCGCCCCAGCTCCTGCAGCTTCCTCCTTCCTCTGCTGCCTACAGTGGGAAAACCACAACAAGAGCTTGCAGCTGGAGGCACAGACATACCAGCGGATTCACGAGAAGATCCAGGAGCGGGTGATGAACAACCTGGGGACGTGGATCGACTGGCAATACCTGCAGAACGCTGCCAAGCTCTTGGCCAAGGTCTGTACCTCCTCCCTCTCCTGAGCCCCTGTCCAGTGCCTGGCCCTGTCAGACCCCGACCGCAGGGTGGGAGACACCGAAGGGGGCTGGGGCGTTAGCACCCTGTGCAGGCCGCATACTTCTGCTCACGGGTGGACAGTCCCCCTGGCTCTGCCCACTGAGGACCAGGCCTCTGCTGGTGTCCAGGGGATTCCACCAAGAGAACACTGCTCTGCCTGCAGGAAGGAGCTGCGGGGAGACTAGAGCCCTTTTCTTCTTTTGTCCCATCATGCATCACTCAGGAAAATAAGAGCTTGTCTTTGGACAGTTATTGATATAGATGTGTGGACTCTGATGTCCGACTCAAGAGGGAAGAGCCATTGAGGCAGCTGCTGGTAAATAAATCCCAGTTTGGAAAGGAACTGGGGGTGTTCTGTGGCCACTTTTGTTTCCTTTTTCCATGTTGTCCCACCTCATCCTTTATTTGGCTTGGTCGCATTCCTTCAGGCCCATCCCTGTGGAGCCAGGCTGACTTGCATGGTGGGGAGAGACTTGCAGAAGCCACTGAGATGCATGTGGCTAGAATCACAGACACAGGTCCCTTCTCTTCTCCCCGTTGCAGTGCCGCTACACCCTGCAGTACACGTACCCGTATGCGTACTACATGGAGTCTGGGCCCAGGAAGAAACTGGTAAGGCCAGGCAGCCCCTCTCCACTCTGCCCTCCGAGCGCCAGAGGTGCCCTGGTGATTTGGAGGCCAAAATTAAAACAAAACTGTCCGTCTTCAAATTGTATTTCTCTTCTAGGCATCTCCACAATAAGTCTCATCCCCAAAAGCTGGCATTTTGTGTAATAACAGCCCCTGAGTGCCCCCAGTGTGCAGGGAACCTGGCCGGAAGGTCTGGGCCATCTGAGAGGCCAGTGCCCTGCTGTGGGCGGAGATAAGCCTGCCCGGCTCTCGGTGTCTCTGTCTTAGTGTGAACTCCCTGCTCCCCGCGCCATTGTGAAGGAATTCACACTCTTGTCTAGACGTTGAAGAGCGGGGCATTTATAGCACCTGTAATCCCACCAGAAGGAAATGACCATCGTTAGTATTTTCTACCTTTTAAAATCAATATTATTTCTGTAGAGCATTTTACTGTCGTCATAGCAGTTTATTGTTGCAGCTGTTGTTATTTACCAGGCTGGTTAATACCACTTTTAAAAAATATATATTTTTTATTGATTTCAGAGAAGAAGGGAGAGGGATGGGGAGAGACAGACACACACAGAAGCATCCATGATGAGAGAGAATCATGGATCGGCTGCCTCCCACACGCCCCCCACGGGATCGAGCCCACAACCCAGCATGTGCCCTGACCAGGAATCTAACCATGACCTCCTGGTTTATAGGTCAATGCTCAACCACTGAGCTACACCAGCCAGGCCTGGTTAATACCATTTTTTAATAGTTGCATAAATGAAAAAAAAAACACAGAAACGTTCGAGTTGCATAAATGTTTCCATTATATGGGTATTCCATCATTGGGGGCATTGTTTCTGTTTTTCACTATTATAAATAAGACGTTCAGGAATATCTTTGTGCATAAAGCTTGGATGTACAATTACTAAGGCAACTGGCTCAACTATTTTAAGAGTTGATTTGCAGCCCTAGGTGGTTTGGCTCAGGGGATAGAGCGTCGGCCTGAGGACTGAAGGGTCCCAGGTTTGATTCTGGTCAAGGGCACATGCCCGAGTTGTGGGCTCGATCCCTAGTAAGGGGGCATGTGGGAGGCTGCTGATCAATGATTCTCATCATTGATGTATCTCTCTCTCTCTCTCTCTCTCTCTCTCTCTCTCTCTCTCTATGTATATATCTATCTATCCCTCTCCCTTCCTCTCTGAAATCAATTTAAAAAAATGTTTTTTAAAAAAAGTTGATTTGCAGAAGGGCTAAAAAAAAACAGTATTCAGGGAATACAATGTCTGTGAATAGCCATTCATCCATTTTTAAAGCATTTGTTTCCCTATATGCTGGGAGCATTGTCTTAGGTAGCCATTTTTAAAAAAATATATATTTTTATTGATTTCGGAGAGGAAGGGGGTGGGAGAGATAAACATCGATGATGAGAATCACTGATCGGCTGCCTCATGCACGCCCCCACTGGGGATCGAGCCCACAACCCAGGCATGTGCCCTTGACCGGAATCGAATCTGGGACCCTTCAGTCTGCAGGCTGACGCTCTGTCCACTGAGCCACACTGGCCAGGGCTAGGTGGCCTTTTAATTGGGTTCTGGCTCCTGGTACAGGGACTAGCACTGCCCTCTTGAGGACAGCTTCAGGGTTGTCTGCTGCTCATGTGAGCCTGAGGTGCTGCGTCTGCCCCCCGACCCCCATCTGCAGGCCCTGCCCCTCTCCTTTGACCCTCCTGCTCTGCCCATACAGTTTGAGTACCAGCAGGCGCAACTGGAGGCTGAGATCGAAAACCTGTCGTGGAAAGTGGAGCGCGCGGACAGCTATGACAGGGGGGTAGGTGCTGCTTTCTTCCTGGACCTGCCATTGCAGGGAGGGTGGCAGGGTTGCTTGTGGCTGGAAGCTGCTGCTGAGAAGGGTGGGGACGGCTGTGCTCTGACGCCAGGAGCCCGTCATGGTGGCGTGGCTGTGGCTGCTCACGGCTGGGCCGTGCAAGCACAGATTTTGCTTCCCTGGCGCAGGACTTGGAAAACCAGATGCACATAGCAGAGCAGCGGAGACGGACCCTGCTGAAGGATTTCCACGACACCTAGGCTGGGCGCGGCGAGCTGGAGTGAGGAAGAGGCGGCTGGAGGTCTCCCGGCGGCTGTTCTGCACGACGAGGCTCTGCCTTTCACACCCAGGCGGCAGCCAGACCACTCCTGAGAGCCCGGCCACACACCTCAGTCCTTCTCTCTTCTGTGCATCTTGCTTTGTTTCTACTACGGTGGAGGCCCTGTTGAATTGGCCTCGTCAGGATTTGAAATCCCCCCTGGATGGTTGTTGGGAGGGAGGGAACGTTTTTTTGAATGACTATTAATAGTATTAGCTCATTACAACTTATGTAATTTTTAAAGGTTGGGCAATTGTACCAAAAAAACAAAACAAAAAAAAGGAAACCAACCATAGAATTACACAGAACCTTTAAAAAATAAATTGGCGTTGGAGTGTTTGCCCTCTAGCTATTGTCCTCAGAACGCAGCTCGCTCCTGCCTACCCTCCTCTGAAGGGGCGCTGAGGCCCAGGTGGCCTCTGCTTCCAGATACGCTTGGTGTTTGGGGACCCAGGGGAGGAGCATGGGTGGCAGGTGGGGACTTGGTTTGCCTGTGCAACGGGTCTGGCACCGGGAGCCGCCTGCCTCCTGCCCGCTCCTGCAGGCCTCGGTCAGGTGCCGCTGCCGTGGCCCATCAGTGCGCGAGCAGAGCAGGGCTTGCCACGGGGGTCAGGTCGACGTGGGTGGCCCTGCGTGTCTGTGGGCTCATCTTGATTCTTGAAGGTGAGGCTTACCGGGGCGGCTCCTGAGGCAGAGGCCACGGAGAGCGCAGAGTGGTCTGGGGGCCTCCATTCCGGGGACAGGAGGTGAGCACAGTGTTTGCTTTTGTCTCCTCGAGGTAGAGGTCCACTCGCAAAGGGGGTTGTCCCCCAAACACACGTGTTTTATTTGGTCCCTTCTCCGGGGCAGTCTGCAGATGGTGTGACTGCCCACGTGCTCACGCACCGTCCGGCCGTCCGGCACCCTCTGGCGAACCTCGGGTCAGAGGCAGCGTGGCCTTGCGAGGGCCCGTCTTCCTGTTGGCAGCGGCGGTTTCCGTGTCCGCTGGGTGTGTCCGCGGCTCTGGGGCTTGGGCGTCCCCCCACCTGACTTCACATGTCGGAGGGCTCCACCTCCAGCGCCTGGGGGTCTCGGACAGGAGAGCCTTACTCTGGCCCCTGCGGGAGGAGGGGCTGGCCAGGGAGAGGGCCAGGGTTTGCACTGCGGAGCCCAAAGGAGCAGGTGGTTCGTGTGGCGCCTTGAACCTGGCCTCGGGGTTCCTGTGGCTGTGACGCCTGCGCGGAGGCTGCCAGAGCTGTCGCTCCACCTTGACTCCTGGGAGAGGTGCTTGGAGACATAGGATGTTGTGTGGAAATTCTTTGATATTCAAACGTTTTCACCTCAGCGGCTCCCAGGCACCATGGCTGTAAACTGAACTACTCTGGAGGGTCCGGTACGGAGCTGGGGCGGGTTCCCTTTCTCCCCGCTTAGGTCTTGTCTGCTCCTGTTCTCTCGCAAGGGGGGCGGGGGCTGTGGGCTGGGGAGGGGAACAGGTAGAAGTGTAGCCATGAGCCCAGGATTGGACGGGGCGCTCCCTGAACCAGGAGAGCCTCGGGCCGGTGGATGTGAACGCTGCGCTGGCACGTGGATGGGCCCGGCGTCTTGGCGTCTTGCTTACCTCCCGGCTCTGTCGCCGGCGTGGCCCAGGAGCCGGCACGTTTGGGACCGCACGGCGGCCGTGGGCCCGACCTGGATCCAGCTGTGGCCCAGCCGCTGGCGCTGAGGCGGCTCTGGGTGACCACAGCCTGCGCCTGGACCGGGGCTTCCCTTTGCCTGGCCGCGTGGTTCCGCCTGGGAAGGGTGGAAGGGGGAGAAGGCACTGTGTTCTCATGGATTCGCCGTATATCTTTGTTTTATTCAAAGAAAACGTTGAGGTAATGTCATCTGCTCCAAGTTGAGTAGTTTATTCAAAATAAATGGAAAGTTTCTGATTATAAAAATACGTGTAGATTCCTTTCTTCAAAGGACCCTTCACAGAGCCTCCGGAGGCAGCAGCGGGGTAGGGGCTCCTCACAAATGCGGGCGGCCTTTGGCCAGCCTCCGCCAGGCCCCCTGGGGGGAGGGGGGGGACACGACAGAGGGAGGTGGGGTAGCTGAGCTCCTTTCCATCCCGTACAGGCCAACCGCCCTGCCCCCAACCCATCCCTGGCTCGTCCCACAGCCCCTGCTGAGGCCCTGAGCCCCTTAATCAGCAGACTCCTGGGTCCCTCCAGAACGGATGTGCAGCGTAGGGTGCGGAATGTGGCCAGGGCGGGGCTGGGTTAGACGGGTCCTGTTGGGAGTAACACCAAAGGCTGCGGAGCTGGGGCTGCATGCACGGGCAGTCAGGGCCAGAGAGGCCCTGGACACTGCAGTCTCAACTCCACGGCTGCTCCCCCTTGAGCCTCAGGTGCCTCCCTCCTGGGAACGCGGAGGGAAGTGGTCACCGGTGAATGTTTGCTCCAAGGCAGCAGGGCCAGCGGCCACTCTTGCAGGTCAGTGGGCAGAGTACCATGGCCTGGCATCATATCCTCGGCCATCTTAAAGAGAAGCCCTAGCCAGTGTGGCTCAGTGGATAGAGCGTCGGCCTGCAGACTGAAGGGTCCTGGGTTCAATTCCGGTCAGGGCACATGCCCGGTTGCAGGCTTGATCTCCAGTAGGGGGCCTGCAGGAGGCAGCCGATCAATGATTCCCTCTCATCATTGATGTTTCTATCTCTCGCCCTTCCTCTCTGAAATCAATAAAAATACATTAAAAAAATAAATGGTTCCTTTCCCCCTAAAAAAAAAAAAAGCCTAGGGGCGGGACTTTTCCCCGTGGTCGGCATTTTCTGTAGACGGCTCTGGGGGGAGCACTGAGGGCCGGGTGGACCTGGGCTTGTTAAACCAATCCTGTCCCCACGAGCCAGTCACACTGACGCGCCCTGAGCACGCGCCGGGCAGTCCTCACTGCAGCCCACGTTCCACAGCTCACCTCGAGGAAAGGGCACGTGTTCCCGTTAGAAACTGGGAAGACCCGTTTTGTAACAACACAGCGCCCAGAGGTGGCGGTCAGTGACTCATGTGGGACTGCCCGCCATCCCAAGGAGAGATTTGGGCATCAAAAGGGTGGTAGGTTTTAAAAGGCCAAGAAATTGTAGTTTATGACCTGATTGTGAAATTCCCACAGCCAACAGATGGAGCAGAAATGGGGTGAAACAGCACCCCTCCTCCCCTCAGCTGCTTGCTTCCTGCTGTCTGCGGATGAGCTAGCAGAGCAGGAGCTGTGCATGGCAATGGGCATAACTGACTGGAAAGGGTAATAGAAATGTAGGGGCATGGAGTTCGGAAAAGGAGTTTAGGGAACGTGAGGATTTCCTGGTGATCTAATTATAGGCTTTATTTTTTAAAATATGTTTTTTTATTGAATTCAGAGAGGAAGGGAGAGGGCAAGAGAGAAACACCAATGAGAATCATCGATCGGCTGCCCCTGCACACCCCGACACTGGGGATCGACACTGGGGATCGAGAGATGACTGGGGAATCAAACCTTGACCTCCTGGTTCATAGTTCGATGTTCAGCCACTGAGCCCCACCAGCCGGGCTAATTATAGATTTTAAAAGGCTAAAGAAGAGCCCTCGCCAGTTTGGCTCAGTGGTTAGAGTGTCGGCCTTCGGATGAAGGATCCTGGGTTCGATTCCAGGCTCGACCCCTGGCCCCCATCGGCTCGTGTGGGAGGCAACCAATCCATGTCTGTCTCACATTGATGTTTTCTCTCTCTGTCTCTCCCCCTCCTTCCACTCCCTCTAAAAATCAATGGGAAAAAATATCCTCGGTGAGGATGAACAAAACAAACAAAAGGCTGAAGAGGAAAGGGTCTCAATACTCATTCATGGACACCAGAAAACCATGACATCCTGGTGAAATAGTGACGAGCAGAAAATGCAGACTCTACTCTTCGGGGAAGAAGTGGAGGGGAAGGGGGAAGCCACCAGTGGGACTCCCTCACTGGTGTTCCCTGGGCACGTGCATCTCCGCCTGAGGATGGCCCAGCCCTGGAGAGCTGGGAGCTTAAAAATGCCGCGCAGGCCGAAACCGGTTTGGCTCAGTGGATAGAGCGTCGGCCTGCGGACTGAAGGGTCCCGGGTTCGATTCCGGTCAAGGGCATGTACCTTGGTTGCGGGCACATCCCCAGTGGGGGGTGTGCAAGAGGCAGCTGATCGATGTTTCTCTCTCATCGATGTTTCTAACTCTCTATCCCTCTCTCTCTTCCTCTCTGTAAAAAATCAATAAAAAATATATTAAAAAAAAAAATGCCGCGCAGGCGCCTCGCCACCCCAGACGTGGCAGTGTCCTCAGGCGGTGAGCCGGCTTGGAGGCAGGAGAGGTCCGTGCGCCTGAGCACCTGCTGCACCTGGGGTTACCTTTGGGATCTGACCTTCCTGGTGCAGGCCTCCTACAGGAGGCCCTCTGACCAGCCCTGGCCGGGTCTCTCCCCAGGCCTCCAGGGAGGTCCAGGCCGACCACAGAGCGGACCCCCAAGGCGTCCTCCTACCGCCCCCCCGCAGGCGACCTTGACCTCCTACCCTGGCGAGTGTCGGCGCCAAAAGCTATGGGTCCTATTCCATCACGTGCGCAGTCACCGGCGGGAGGGCGCCCGCACACTGGCGCAGCACTGCGTCATCCTTGGGCACGGCCTCCTCCTTGCAGCCACCGCACTCCCGGGAGCGAGGAAATGCGGCCCCTACTCCTCGGGGAGGAGGGAAGTGCGTCTTAACCAGGAAACAAACTCCCCCTCGGCCGCGGCTGCTCTGGTTTGCATTCACTGGACGGCGTGCACCCCTCCCTGCGCTAACCCAGCTCGGGAAGACACCCCGATGTGGGCCGCGGTCCGGGGCGCAGAGACGCTGGCCAGCGCGGGCGGCTCGGGGCTGGCGGGCGCAGCATCCCTAGGCGCCGTCTCCTAGCGACCGCGGCGCGCGCGGGCTCGGCGGTTGTCCGGGCAACGGCGCGGCGCGGGCATCCCCGCGGCCCCTCCCCTGGGCGCGCGCGCGACCTGGGCGCCATGGCGGCGGCGGGCCTGAGGCCTGAGGCCGGGAGTCCGCAGTGGGCGCCGGCGGAGCGGGAGCCGGCGGGGGCGGCGGCCAGGCAGGGGGACGGCGAGGACGCGCCGGTGCGGCCGCTGTGCAAGCCCCGCGGCATCTGCTCGCGCGCCTACTTCCTGGTCCTGATGGTGCTCGTGCACCTGTACCTGGGCAACGTGCTGGCGCTGCTGCTCTTCGTCCACTACAGCGACGGCGATGGCGGCGGCCCCCCCGCGCCCCCGCGCCGCGCCCCCGGCCCGCAGCCCGCGCCCACCCCGGCCCCCCTCGCCCGGCTCGAGGGCATCAAGGTGAGGCCCTCGCCTCGCGCGCCCCGGGCCAGGCCGGGGCCTCCGCGCTGCTCCCCGCGCGGCCCCCGCCTGTCCCCTCCGGCCGGGGCCGGGCGCTTTCCCCTCGGCTGGCGCCCGAGCTGCCCGCGGTGCCCTTCCCGTAGGTGGGACACGAGCAGAAGGTCCAGCTGGTGGCCGACCGGGACCACCTCGTCCGAACCCTCAGCCTCAAGCCGCTGCTCTTTGGTAAGTTCGCGGGGCGCCCCGGGGAGGGCCAGGGGCTGCCGGTGGGCGGCCGCCTAGAGGCTCATGTTGGCCACGTGACTTTGTTTTGAAAATGGCTGTTTCCAGCCCCCCCTTTCCCCCAGCTCTTGGTTTCCCAAAGTGCAGCGCCAGCCCGCACCTCCGCCCTGGGGGTGACCTTTCCGCACTCGCCGCCCTGACCCCTGTTCTCTGCAGCGGATGCTCCCCCCTCACAGGACGGCAATGTGACCCGAGGCTAAGCCGCCCGCAGACCCCCATCTCCGTCAGTTGTCACGTCTGTAATGGGGCGGGGAGGGCTGATAAGCGGCCCAGCTGACCGGGCCTGTGGTCTGATGAGAAACAGGCCGTCCAACTGTGGATAAAGGGGTGACCACACCGCCCCCCGGAGCCCGCCGCGGCTCCCAGCACTCAGCTTCTCCCGGCCGCAGGCTGGTGCTCAGCCACAGCGGGCACGGCCTTGCAAGGCGGCCTCATGGAGCGGCATCTGGTCCCCGGTCTGCGCCCTGTGCTGGGCTCCACGTGACCCTTTCCGTCCTCACAGCCTGTCCGTGAGGGGGTGTAGACACCCCTTCTCCGGGTGGAGGGTGAGAAAGGAGGCGCAGAGCTGCAGCTGCTGGCGAAGTGGGGGCCCTGCTGCCTGAGCCCGTGTGCTGGCGGGATGACTGACAGCCCTCCGAGACCCCCAGGCAACAAGGCGGGGCCCAGACCCCTGCCCTGGCCCAGACCGGCCGTCCCCGGCCACTGCAGGAGGGAGTGGGTAGGAAGACTTCAGGAGGGGGCTGGGCACCAAAGCGGAACATCTGAGCTCATGCCATCGCCCCTGAGCAGAGGGCCCGGGAGGGTGACTCACTGCATGCTGTTTGAGGGGAGAGGTGTTGATGTCAGTCCTGTGGAAGGGCCCTCCCTGTAAGGTGGTGGTTGCTGTTACATTGTTACTATTGCACAGGGTTAAAGTCTGTGCTGGAAACAGCACTGAACAAAATAGGAAACAAACAAAAACGCCTGAAGCTGACATTCAAACGAGGAGACAGACAATAAGCTAATCCTACATAAAACCCTGATATGCAAATCGGCTGAACAGCAGAACAACCGGCAGAATGACCAGTCGCTATGATGCTCACTGACCACCAGGGGGCAGCTCCTGCATTGGGCGTCAGTGCGCTCCCACAGGAGGAGCGCTGCTCAGCCAGAAGCCGGGCTCAGGGCTGGCGAGCACAGCGGCCAGGGCGGGGTCCCTCCCCCCTCCTGCTCCGAAGCACTAAGGAGCAGCGAGCAGGCAGGCGATAAGGAGTGAGGGGTCCCGGGCTGCGAGAGGGCGCAGGCTGGGCTGAGGGGAACCCCTCCCCCCCAGGCATCCTGGGGCCCGTCTGTACTCCATCAGCCACAGGTTAGGTTCGCTGGAACCTGAGGACTTAATTCCTAACCCGGAGCCCTGAGCATGCGGCCTGTTGCATCAGAGCCCAGGCCCCGAGGGTAGATGCAGGGAGCAGGAGCCACGTGACCGCAGGTGAACTGCCCCCTGGGTCACAAAGGGCGCGATCAGCAGATCAGCAGAACTTCCTGCGGGTGCTCACTCCCCAGACTCGCCCTGGCCTTGGAGTCTGTTGGTGGAAGACGTCCCAGGCTTTACCCAGAAAGCCCTGGGGCGGGGGGACAGGAGGCCGGCCGACTGAGGACGGGTTCCCTGCGGACGGGATGGGATGTCCGGTTGTGAGGGAAGCCAGGGCGGGGCTGTCCGAGGAGGGGCAGGTCTGGAAAGCTGTGGTGCTGGATGAACCCACAGACGGAGGCCCGCCCCAATGTCTGCCTGTCCTCTGTGCCTGCTGTCCATCGTCTGGTGTCACCCAAAGAGGCAGGGAGGCCCAGGGCAGTGTCCCGCTGTGGGCTCTGCCCTGCTGCTCTTGGCTCCTGGGACCCGCCAGCCTGAGGGCCCGAGATGCCGGGTTCAGGACAGAAGCTGGGCTGGGGGGCTGGGTTCTACCCAGGGCACCTCCGTCTCCAGCGGACGCCACCCCATTGCTTCACCGGGAGGACCCCATGCAACCTCCCTTTTGGGGAACATTTCCTGTTTCCCACCCTTGTCACTAGACAAGTGGGACTGGGCCACAGAAGGTCCCATCCCAAGCCCCAGCCAGTTTAGCTCAGTGGGTAGAGCATCGGCCTGCGGACTGAAAGGTCCCAGGTTCCATTCCAGGGCACACGCCTGGGTTTCAGGCTCCCTCCCCAGTGGGGGGCGTGCAGGAGGCAGCGGATCAGTGGTTCTCTCTCATCATTGATGTTTCTCTCCCTCTCCCTTCCTCTCTGACTTCAATAAAAATACATTTTTAAAAAGGTCCCACCCCAAGTTCCTGGCGCACACCTGCCTGACTGGGCTTCCCACGGATCCGGACCTCCCGGATCTGTTGGGCTCAGAAGGCAGGGACCGCAGTTCGGAGTTGTCATCTCGCCGGGAACATGGTTTCCTCCCGTGCTCACTTCTCATTGGCAGGTGTAGCCGCGGCTCTCCTTCCTGGGAAGTCCCCAGGTCCTCATTTCACTGCTAAGCCTCATTCGGTCCAGGCCCTCTCCCCTCCGGACCTCATCTCCTGCCACCCCCTGAGGTGCCCCGAGCTGATGCTCGGACACCGAGATCGTGCGGCCTGGGGCCTTCGCATGTGCTGTTCCCCCCGCTCGCGCAGCCCCTCCTCCGAGATCGCGCCTGCCCTCAGCGGGCCTTAGGGGTTCGCGGGCGCCAAAAGGTGGCGCCACCTGCTGGGGGCCTCAGCACTAGCCGCTTCGGAAACGCCTTCTGTGTTTGTGTGTCACTTGCCCCTGAAGATGAGCTGCCTGCGCGGGGGGCCTGCTGGGCCGGGGGAGGGTTCCCGGGCACCCAGCCCGCCCGGCGCCCGCCTGCTCGCCCAGAGTGGCCTCCCCAGCCCCCGGGCGGCCCCGGGACAGCGAGGCAGGCCAGGAGGGCTGCGGCCGCAGCAGAGCACCCTGCGGGGAGGCGTGGGGGCGCTCAGGACCGGGTTCCCTGCACCGCAGGCAGGGTGAGGCGAGGCCACTACCTCCACGGTTGCTGAGCAACGACACCTGGTCACCTAGCAACACCCTGGCTTCTCTGCTCGCTGGAATCTCTGCCCTTTCCCTGCACCCCCTCGCCCAGCTCTTTTGTCTTCTCGCCACCCCTCCTCCCGGACCAGGCTGCTGCCCCCTCCAGCGCCCCTCCTCCAGCTCCTGGGCGGGGCTGCGCTCCTGCTCCTGGAGGGGAGGCCGGGCCTTCCCTCTCGCCCCGAAGGGCCTGCGGACGCCGGGTTTCTAGCCCCGGGGCCTGGCGCAGCTGCGCGGCCACCTGGAAGGGCCCTCGCTCCGCACACAGGGTCCAGGGGCCAGGCCGGGAAGGACGAGGGGCGGAAAGGCCCCCAGTGCGCCTGCTCCGTCTCCACGCCCCGGGAGGCTCCAGCCCCAGCCTGAAGCGCCTGCCCCCCGGCTTCACCTTGACGTTCAGGAGCCCTTGATGATTTGTGGGTGCTCACCGTGGGTGGTCCCCCGACACCTGCTCCCTCCTCCAGGAGCCCTGCCCCCCCCCCCAGCACCAGGCACTGATGGGCGCCCACAATGGTTAGCGAAGAGCTGCCAGCACAGGCCCTGGCTGAGGAGCCCCCTCACCTGGGAGCCCAGCCCTACCTGCGGAGGCACCTGGGGGCGGGGAGGGCGTGGAGGAAGAGGCGGGCATCAGGTGGCACTCCCTGGCCGGCAGGGGCAGCCGCATCTCCTAGTAGCCAGTGTCCTGGCACGGCGCCGTGGCTTGGGGAACGGGCATGCATCGCCCCAGGGAGCCCCCATCCCACTGTCACCCCACAGCACCACCAGTGCCACCAGGAGCCACAGCCCTCCAGCCACCCCTTTCTCTGCCTTGGCCTTAATGGGCTGAGGTGGAAGCTTTACAGGCCCCCGCCGCCCCCCCCCCCCCCCCCCCGAGGCTCCAGCGCTGACCTGGGCCTCTGCATGAGGCTGTCTGCTGGCGGCCTCTCCTTGGGGCCGGCGGTCACAGCGCCTGATACACGAGGAAGCTGGGCCTCTGCTTGCTTTTGGCTTTTCCCGTTTGTTTATTTTTCAAGCTGTCAGGAGGCGACTGGGTTCATCAGCCGTTTGCTCTAAGTCATTGTCCCTGTGGGTGGCGCTCGCCCTTCCTGGGTTTGCTGGGGTGTGTGGGGGGGTCTTGGTCCTGTCCCCGGTGTCCTCACACTGAGTCACCCACCCATGGCAGCCGAACAAGGTCGTGAACATGGATGCTGGAGTGTGACAGCCTGGCCTGGGGCCCTTTGGACTCCCTCAGGGTGATGTCTCTGTGAGTGGGGTTGCTTGTGGTTAGGGGGGAATTTAATGGGCCTGGCTGCTGAGGATGAGTGTGCAGACCAAGGCCTGAGGGGGTGCCTGGGACAGGACGATTCCCAGTCAAGGGCACGTAGCTGGGTTGCAGGTTCAATTCCTGGCCCCTCGTTGATGTCTCTCTCATCAGTGTTCCCCTCTCTCTCCCTCTCCTTCCCTCCTTTCTCCCTCTCTCTGAAATCAATGGGAAGAATGTCCTTTGGGGAGGATTAACAGCACACACACACTGGGATCCGGCCGAGTGCCATGTCCCTCCTCTTGGCGATGGCCCGGAGAAGCAGCGGACGCTCAGGGTCCGGGGAGGCCCTGGGTGGTGGAGGGGCCGTCCTCCGGTCAGGGCCTTTTGTCCTTTGACTCAGGAAGTCCTCTCTCCCAGAAACAAGGGAATGCACAGGGCCCAGCCTCCCGTTCTGGAAGTGCCTGGCCACCGAGATGGGGCTCCCCGGCCGTGAGGCCCATGTTCGGGCTGCTGTGGGGCCCCGGCCCCGGCCCCGGCCCCGGCTGACTCAGGAGCTGAGAGGCATGGAGCAGGCGTTCAGTGAACATTTGTCCCAAGGCAAAGAACCTTCTGAGCTCCTACCAACAACTTGCGTGACCCCCATTGGCCTCCCGGCACCAGGCAGCTGGGCCCGGTCCGCTGACCAGCACCCGCTCGTGCAGCAGCAGGAGGGCGAGGAGGGGCCTGGGAGCTGCGTGACTTGCTGTTTGTTTATTCTTATGAATGAGGCTGAGAAGTAGAAAGGAAAGCAAAAGCCAGCCACCATCCCTCCATCTGTAAAATATATACCCCTGCCCGGCTGGGCGGCTCCGTGGTTGAACGCCGACCCATTGATCAAGAGGTGACCATTCGATGCCTGGGAGGGCACATGCCCACACAGGGGGCGTGCAGGAAGCAGCCGACAAACGATTCCCTCTCATCATTTGACTTTTTTTAAAAAAGAGTATTTTTATTGATTTCAGAGAAAAAGAGGGGGAGAGAGAGAAGCATCAATGATGAGAGAGAAAGAATCACGGATCGGCTGCCTCCTGCACTCCCCACACTAGGGACTGAGCCCACAACCCGGGCCTGTGCCCTGACCGGGAATCGAACCGTGACCTCCTGGTTCACAGGTCGATTCTCAACCCCTGAGCCATGCTGGCCGGGCTCATCGTTGAAGTTTCTAACTCTCTCTCCCTCTCCCTGAAATCAACTAAGAATAATAAAATGAAGTAAAATATACACCAAGTAAGAAGTGGAGGCCACGCTCTGCCCTGCAGGGTCACCCTCTGGCCTCTGGTTCCCTCCGAGGGCGGTCGGCCCAGGCCCAGCTCAGCCCCAGCTTGCCTCCCAGGACCCCCCTGGGAAACGAGCTCTCTTCATCAGAGAGAGAGGCCCACCGCCCACATGCTGCCCTCCTTGCAGAGCAGAGGGGGGTGAGGTGTTCTGACCTGGAGTTCCCCAGGGCGTGCGGGGACCCCTAGAGAGGAAGGTCCCGGCTCTGGGGCCCTGGCCGGGCCCTGGCCTCACCTCCTCCTCTCCCGGCAGAGGTCCCCGGCTTCCTGCGCGACGAGGAGTGTCGGCTCATCATCCACCTGGCGCAGATGAAGGGGCTGCAGCGCAGCCAGATCCTGCCCATGGAGGAGTACGAGGAGGCCATGGGCTCGATGCAGCTCAACCAGCTGGACCTCTTCCGGCTGCTGGACCAGAACCGGGACGGCCGCCTGCAGCTGGGCGAGGTTGGGCCTGGAGCAGCGCGGGGAGGGGGGGGTGCGGGGAGGGGGGGTGCTGCAGAATGGTGTCTGTGGCCAGGGTACCTGTCCTGCTCAGCCCTGGCCCCCAGCAGGTGCTCCCTCAGATCAGCATGCCTAGGCCCAGGGGCCCCTCCTTCCCGGGAGAGGTGCTTGCTGCCCGGGAACCCCAGGAGCAGCAGGAGGAGCACCTGGCGGTGCTGCACGTGCTGCCACAGCTCCCCGTGTCCCGCCCGTGGTCTGCATCCTGGCTGCCATGCTGGGAGCCCACGGAGCTCGTGGTGCGTGGGGTGGCAGCGCCGAGGTGGCCAGGGTCTGCCTCCCTGCACGCCCCCCCCAGCTTCTGAGAGAGCACCTGGCAAGGTGGGGGTCCCCTCCTAACAGGGTGCCCGTGGTCCTCAGGGCTCTTGACTTCCTTCCTGGCCTCCCGGACCTCTCACCCACCGTCATCGCAGAGGGCCGAGGCTTGTCCTGGGTCCTCACCCAGGTCCCACCCCCGAACCCCCAGCCCCACAGCGACAACTGGGTGGCTGACTGTGCGCTGGGGGCTCTCCGTCGCTGGGGCCCCTCATGGGGACCGTCTGTGCCCAGGTCCTGGCCCAGACTCGCCTGGGGAGCGGGCGGTGGATGACTCCGGAGACCGTTCAGGAGATGTACTCCGCCATCAAGGCCGACCCCGACGGAGACGGTGAGCTCAGCCCGCCCGCGCTCTGTCCCGGGAGCGTCCCTGCCAGGCTGCCCTGTGCCAGCCTCTAGAGCAGCCGGAGGCCCGGCCCCTTGGGGACCGTCCAGAGGGCGGTTCTTGGAGACCCTTTCCACCTCGACAGTCCGAGTCTGGGGTGCAGGAGGTGGGGCTGCTGGCTGGCAGAGAGCAGGGGGGCAGCGAGAGCGAAGGGACAGTGATGCCAGCTTGAGCTCCGTCTGCCTCCAGCCAGCAGGGTCTGCCCCAGGTCTCCCTGGCCTCCCTCTTGCCCCCTGGAGCCATTCTACCTGCGGGGGCAGGTGTGGGCAGGGAGCTGTCAGACACGTGCCCCCCGCCCCCCATACACACATACACACCTTGGCCATAACCCTCCGGAGGTTTCTGAAGTGTAATCATCACTCTCATGCCCAAGTTCATGCCCAAGTTCGGAGGATGCAGCAGTCGCGTAGGGCTTGGAAGAGTGCCCTGTGGCTGGTGAGCCCTGAGCGAAGAGCCCGCCGGACCCGCGGCAGAGCAGAGCGCGGCGTGCTGCTGCCCGTGCGGGGCTGTGCCAGGCTCCCCGCCCTCGAGTGTCCCCCATCCTGGGAGAAACTTGGGCCAAAGGGTGGGGACTGTCTCCTTTGGGTCAAGCAGGACAATATGGAGCCAAGACAGCAGCTCCTGGCCCAGGACCCCGAGGGGAACCCCTGCCTGTGCATTGCGGGCGGCAGTGTCCTCACTGGGGAGAGTGCTTTGGCCAGTGGACAGGACCGACCCGGTATGTCCCACTCAGGATGGGACCGAGGTCATAAAGAAGCTTCTGGGCCAGCCCTGGAGGGCAGAGGGCCAACGGCGGCCGTGCCCTGAGGCCCTGGCAGAGTTCACACTTCCTTTGGAGACCCTGCTCTGGCCAATCTCATGGGGGAGGGGAGCCCCTCCTCTGGGGCCCAATCAGGGCTAAACGGAGGAGAGGACCTTGTCTAGTCTCCCTGTGACAGACTCCAGGCTCATCTGACCCCGGAGTACAGGGAGGGGGACCAGTGCCCGTGGCCCCCTGGGGTCGGGAGGAAGATGCAGCCTGCCGTGGCCCCCCACGGCTCAGCGGGCCCTGCTGGTGGGTGCCCTGTGCAGGCGTGCTGAGCCTACAGGAGTTCTCCGCCATGGACCTCCGGGACTTCCACAAGTACATGAAGAGACACAAGGCGGAGTCCAGCGAGCTGGTGCGGAACAGCCACCACACGTGGCTCTACCAGGGGGAAGGCGCCCACCACGTCATGCGGTCCATCCGCCAGAGGTGAGCGTCCTGCTGTCCTCCGGGGCCGGCCCGCACAGTCCTCGGCTGGGAGGAGAGGACGGAGCTGATGAGCCAACTCAGGACTAAGATCCACTGTTGGACCCCAATGGGGACCCATGGAAAGACCGGCAATTAGCAAAGGCAAATTAGCCCTTACTGTGGGCACACTACATCGGGGATTAGAAATGGACCGAATGTTTGTTTCCGCTGATTAGAGAAATGACCTATCATCTCTGTGCGCAGGATGCTCTGCAGGGGGTTTACTTTTTACTTTTCATTATTTTTTCACTGATTTCAGAGAAAGGGAGAAGAGAGAGATAGAAACATCAATGATGAGAATCATTGATTGGCTGCCTCCTGCACACCCCCTACTGGGGACTGAGCCCGAAACCTGGGCATGTGCCCTTGATTGAACTCGAACCTGGGACCCTTCAGTCTGCAGGCCGATGCTCTATCCACTGAGCCACACCAGCCAGGGCCCCTGCAGGGGTTAGATAACCTTCCTCCTGTTGGAGTGTCCCCACCTAATTTAGTAGAAATCTCATCTTTCCCACCCAGTGGGCGTCTCTGGCATCATAACCTCTTCCTGCTCCCCTAGGGCTGGGCCGGGGTGGCTGGGTGCCACCTTGCATGAGGCTGCCCAGCTGAATGCCTGCTGCCTACCAGGGTGCTGCGCCTCACCCGCCTGCCGGCCGAGATCGTGGAGCTCAGCGAGCCCATGCAGGTCGTGCGGTACGGAGAGGGCGGCCACTACCACGCCCACGTGGACAGCGGGCCCGTGTACCCAGAGACCATCTGCTCCCACACCAAGCTGGTCATGAACGCGTCTGTGCCCTTCGAGACCTCCTGCCGGCAAGTACCTCCCCCCGGGGCTGCCTTAGTCCCCGGCCAGACAGACCCCGGCACCAGCACCGCCCTGCCCTGCGGCGTGCCCTGGCCCCCCCCCCCCCCCCCCCGCAAGGATACGCCACCTCTGCCCTCCGGTTGTTTACTGTCAGGAAAGGGGTGGCCATCTCGTCTCAGTGGCCAGACTGAGGTACCCCAGACACAGAAACTTGTCCCCAGGGCTGTGAGGCAAGGGGGGAGGCTAGAACCCCAGCCCTTTCTGCCGCTCCCTGGGTGCTGATCCTGCCTCCCCAGCTGGCCTTGGTCGGGGCCCTGTGATTGAAGTGCGCCTGGGATCTTGGCTGCCAAAAACTTTGTGAGACACAGAAAGAGACTAGGTTTGTGGGAAGAATGGTCCTGACCTGCCCCTCTGGCCCTCGGGGACCTGGGCAGCTTGCCCTGCCCACGGAGGCGGGGGGGGGGGTGCTCAGTGCCCCTCCTTACAGCTACATGACCGTGCTCTTCTACTTGAACAACGTCACCGGCGGCGGGGAGACGGTCTTCCCTGTCGCCGACAACAGAACCTACGACGAAATGGTAAGCCTCCAGGCTACTGCCCGGGCGGGTGGCGGGGCGCCGGGCACACGTGGCACTGCCTTCTAGACCTGGGAGGAGAGCATGAGGTGGTGGGCGCCTCCCCCGGGGTTCCCTCTGGCCACCTGGCCTTGGCTCCTGGCCAACCGGTGGGGGCAGCTGGAAACCTCCCCACCCTCCTGCCCACAGAGTCTGATTCAGGGTGGCGTGGACCTCCGTGACACCCGGAGGCACTGTGACAAGGGCAACCTCCTTGTCAAACCCCAGCAGGGCACAGCCGTCTTCTGGTACAACTATCTGCCTGACGGGCAAGGTGAGGGCCTCTGGCCGGTGAGGGTGCCTCCTGGGGAAGCTCGCCTGTACCGGCCCCAGCTGCCGCCCTGGGGGGCTGTTTCTGGCCCTAGTGCCTCCCCCAAACCCTCCTCAGTGGCTCTGCTGCAGCTTCCTGGGTTACCTCTACCCTCGGGACTCCCTGATGCCCTAGCCTTCAGCTCGCTGGGGCTGGGAACGCACCCCTTCCCCACGAGGCTGGGGAGGGCTCTGGACAGGCGGAAGAAGCTGGGTTCAGAGGGCCAGTGGGGTGACAGCGGTAGCTGGTGAGAGGTGCTGAGCCCCCAAGGTGGCGAGGGCCAGATGTTTGCCACGGGAGGCTGTGTCCCAGGCCAAGCCCAGGTCAGTCCAGCCTCGTTCCCCTGGTCCCCTCCCTGGCTCACACCACCCCCTCTCCTAGGTTGGGTGGGCGACATGGACGAATACTCGCTGCACGGGGGCTGCGTGGTCACTCGGGGCACCAAGTGGATCGCCAACAACTGGATCAATGTGGACCCCAGCCGAGCGCGGCAGGCGCTGTACCAGCAAGAGATGGCGCGCCTGGCCCGCGAAGGGGGCGCCGACGCGCAGCCCGAGTGGGCCCTGGACCGGGCCTACGGCGACGCGCGCGTGGAGCTCTGAGCGAAGGGTCAGGCTCGGCCCCGCCGCAGGCCGCCCGCCGCCCACGGTTGGGGGCCCTGCAGTTCCCCGTCCAGCTTCAAGCCAAAGGTCCGGCCGACGTCTTGCCCCCCCCCCCCCCCACGCCTGCAGCCGCGATCCGGCACCGCACCTCCACCGTTATTTATTGTACAGACCCTGCCGCCCGTCAAATAAAACCAACCGGCTGCCAGCCGGGGCCGCGGAGCTCGGTCGGCGGGAGGATGTGCGGGCAGGGGGCGCGGGCTCCGGCAGGGGGCGCGGGAGGCGGCGGGGGCGGGCTGCTGGTCGCGTCACGTGACGGGGCGGGGCGGGGCGGGGCGTCCCGGCCAATCCTGAGCTGGGTTGCGTGGGCGAAGGGCCGCCATTGGCCGTAGCCGCTGGCGAACCTGCCCGGCGACCTGTTGCTAAGGGCGCCAGAGTTCAGCGGCGGGCGCCCGGGAAGGCTGGTCTCGCGAGAGCTCCGCTCCCTCTCCGTCGCGGCGGCCGCAGCTGCTGGCTGACCGGCGGGCATGGACGCTCCCGAGGACTACGCTTGGCCGCGGGCCACCTCCGAGCTCATGCTGCTCCCGGTCACGGGGCTGGAGTGCGTGCGGGAGCGGCTGCTGGCCGGTGAGGCTCCGATTGAGGCGCGAGTTAGCGGAGAAGCCGCGCGCTCCCGGGCGGCGTGGGGAACAAAGGGGAGCCCGGGGGAGGGATGCCCGGGGCGGGGCCGGCGGCGGGGGCGCCCGGGGTGGGCGGAGCCCGGAGATGCGGGACTGTGGCCCGGCCGGAGCGGCCCAGAAGACAAACTCCGATGTGGCTGCCGAGGCCCTTCCTCAGCCGCGTTAACGTGGACGGGCTGGGGCCGCGGGGGGTGCGGGGAGCCCGCCGTGTCGGAGGCGGCGGGGGGGAGTGCGCGGCCCCGTAGATGAGCGGGGTGGGCTTGCTCCTTCCGAGGAGACGGGACTGGTGTCGGGATGAGGCCCCTCTATTGGGGGGCGCGGACGAGCCCTGGAGGAGGCGGGCCGCGGGGCGGGGCGGGGCCTGGAGGAGGCGGGCCCAGGGGCGGGGCGGGGCCTGGAGGAGGCGGGCCGCGGGGCGGGGCGGGGCCTGGAGGAGGCGGGCCGCGGGGCGAGGCGGGGCCTGGAGGAGGCGGGCCGCGGGGCGGGGCGGGGCCTGGAGGAGGCGGGCCCAGGGGCGGGGCGAGCCCTGGAGGAGGCGGGCCCAGGGGCGGGGCGGGTCCTGGAGGAGGCGGACCCAGGGGCGGGGCCTGGAGGAGGCGGACCCAAGGGCGGGGCGGGGCCTGGAGGAGGCGGACCCAAGGGCGGGGCGGGGCCTGGAGGAGGCGGGCCCAGGGGCGGGGCCTGGAGGAGGCGGGCCCAGGGGCGGGGCGGGTCCTGGAGGGCAGGGAGGCGCTGCCCTGGAAGCTGGGGCTGTGGGGCGTCTGAGCGGGACGGGGTCTGGGAAACCCGGTGAGACCTTTCTGAGCGGGTCGGTGCGGGAGGCGGAGGCCGAGCCTCTCCCGAGATGGGTGGGGTCCAGGACATCCATGTCCACGCTCCTCCGCGGGCCGGGCTGGGAAACAGGCCAGCAAAGGCCGGGGACCGAGACCCGAGACCCGGATGGCAGAGCCCTCCCAGGCTTCTCCGCCCCGCGCCACCCGCTTTCCCTTGGGTGCGCTGCCGCCGTGGGGCGCCCTCGCCTCGAGGTGGCCTCCCTGGCTCCCCGGCTTGGGTCTCAGTGTCTCCCTGGACGTCCTGGGTCAGCATTGTTGGGAGCGGCCGCCTGCTCTGTCGGTGCCGAGCAGCACCCCTGCCTCTGCTCCTGGGACCATCACAAATGCCCCGACTGGGCCAGGGCCTGAGGGGCAGCCCCCCCGCCCCCCCCCCCCCCCCCCCCCCGTGGAGAACCGCTGGAGCAGACTCATTATGTCCTCCTGGAACAAACCAACTAAACGGCATGGGTCACTGGTTCGCTGCTGTTCAGTGTCTGCTTAGTTCATAGAGCAGCGGCCCCCAGCCTCGTTTTGGCCCCGCGCCGCCTAAGCGTCTCTAAAATCCTGACCCCCCCCCCCATATATAATTCTTATTATTCAAAAAGTGAACTCCTACTCACGAGGAGGAAGCCTGAAAGGCCATTAACTTGGTCTAAACAAGCTTCCAAAGAACATGGCATCCATGAGAGAAAAATAAAAGGACTGAGGAAGGGATCACTAAGAAATAGTTAAAAATAATATGAAGTGATACGGAAAAATAGCAAATAGTTTCAAAACATGAGAACTGAAATGCATAAATGTCACAATATACATTTATATACTGTATATGAGGCCCTTAGAACCATAAGAAATGCAAAAAATTCAGTTAATAACTCATTCTTGAATTGCCCCCCTTAAAAATCACATTGCCCCCTGAGGCGTGTGCCCACGTTGGGAACCACTGCCACAGAGCAAGCCCTGTGCTTGTCTTTCCACTGCTCAGCACACGGCTCATTGTCTGGTTTGTAATTGCTGCCCAGCCAATGCTGATTGAATGTGTGAAGATTGAGTGCAGACTAGGAATGGCATGAGACCGGTCCGTCATTTCAGATTCAGAGGTGATGTCCTGGACCAAGGACACGGGTGGGGTTTGCAAACTCGAGGCCATGAACTCCACATGCTTGGAGACAGAGATGTGGACAGTTGAGAAGAGGGAGCTGTGGGCTTCCTGGGTGGGGGAGGGGGTCGGGCAGAGGGTGGTAGACGAGCTAGCAGTGAGGGAGGTGTCTGCAGGGCAGCCAGGAGGCCGCTGAGGGCCACAGGAGCCCTCCTGCCAAAGTGTGGGCGCCCCCGCCCCCCATGCAGGGAAGACGCTCCTGGCAGTCAGGGGTGCGCTGTGGCCCCAGGGGAAGAGGTCTTAGTGGGCAGCCTCGCCCGGTTGGGCGCAGGGGGAGACTTCGTGGACAGGTCAGTGAGGCTAAGGGTGCGGGGGCTAAAGCTGAGGTTCCTGTCCGAAGCCAGAGGAGGGGGGTGGGTGAGGAGGGGGCTGAGGGAGGAGTCTGGGTGAGCCTGCAGGGCTGTCCCGCACATCCGCAGGCCCCGGTGGAGGGTCCCCGCCCCGTCTCTCCTCGTGGCTCCTCAGCGTTAGGGGAGGCGTCCTGATGTGGCTCTTTGCTCCTGTCCAGGTGAGGGGCCGGACATGCTGGTGTACAGCCTGGATTTTGGGGGGCACCTGCGGATGATGAAGCGAGTGCAGAACCTGCTCGGCCACTATCTTATCCACGGGTTCCGGGTGCGACCAGAGCCCAAAGGAGACCTTGACGTGGAGGCCATGGTCGCCGCGTTCGGGAGCAAGGGCCTCCGAGTCGTGAAGATGAGCTGGGGGCAGGGCCGCTTTCGGGAGCTATGGCGCTCGGGCCTGTGGACCATGCCCGACTGGGTCTGGGACGCACGCTGGCTCGAGGGGAACATGGCCTTGGCCCTGGGCCACAACTCGGTGGTGTTATACGACCCCGTCATAGGCTGCCTCCTGCAGGACGTTCCCTGCACCGAGAGGTGCACCCTCTCCTCGGCCTGTCTGATCGGCGACACCTGGAAGGAGCTGACCGTCGTGGCAGGTGCTGTTTCCAACCAGCTGCTGGTCTGGTACCCGGCGGCCGCGTTGGTGGACAGTAAGCCCGTGGCCCCTGACCGGCGGGTCAGTGGGCACGTGGGTGCCGTCTTCAGCATGTCGTACCTGGAGAGCAAGGGCTTGCTGGCCACCGCGTCAGAAGACCGAAGTGTTCGCATCTGGAAGGTGGGCGACCTGCGGGTGCCGGGGGGTCGGGTGCAGAGTATTGGGCACTGCTTTGGGCACAGCGCCCGCGTGTGGCAGGTCAAGCTGCTGGAGAATTACCTGGTCAGTGCGGGAGAGGACTGTGTCTGCTTGGTGTGGAGCCACGAAGGGGAGATCCTCCATGCTTTTCGGGGCCACCAGGGCCGTGGGATCCGGGCCCTCGCTGCCCACGAGAAGCAAGCCTGGGTGATCACGGGGGGTGACGACTCGGGCATCCGGCTGTGGCACCTGGTAGGGCGTGGGCACCCAGGTTCCGGGGCCTCTGCTCTCTCCTTCAAGTCCCCCAGCAGGCCAGGTGCCCTCAAGGCTGTGACGCTGGCTGGCTCGTGGCGAGTGTTGGCGGTGACGGACTCAGGCGTCCTGTACCTCTATGACCTTGAGGTCAAGTGCTGGGAGCTCCTGCTGGAGGACAAGCGCTTCCAGTCCTACTGCCTTCTGGAGGCAGCCCCCGGGCCGGAGGGCTTCGGGCTGTGCGCCATGGCCAACGGGGAGGGGCACGTCAAGGTGGTCCCCATCAACACGCCCACGGCGGCCGTGGACCTGGCCCTGTTCCCGGGCAAGGTGCACAGCGTGAGCTGGGCCCTGCGT
Source organism: Eptesicus fuscus (assembly GCF_027574615.1). Lineage (NCBI taxonomy): Eukaryota > Metazoa > Chordata > Mammalia > Chiroptera > Vespertilionidae > Eptesicus > Eptesicus fuscus. Next base: position 1,350,213 of record NC_072490.1, read on the forward strand.
GGCTACGAGGAGCTGCTGCTGCTGGCGTCGGGCCCCGGCGGCGTGGTGGCCTGCCTGGAGGTCACGGCCGCCCCCTCCGGCAAGGCCATCTTCGTCCAGGAACGTTGCCGGTACCGGCTGCCTCCCAGCAAGCAGCGATGGCACACGTGCAGTGCCTTCCTGCCCCCGGGCGACTTCCTGGTGTGTGGGGACCGACGGGGCTCGGTGCTGCTGTTCCCCTCCAGGCCGGCTCTGCTCCAGGATCTGGGGCTTGGAGGCCAGGCCGAGGCTGGTGCCGGAGACCTCGGCGGGGGTGGAGACGGTGGCGAGGGGGAGACCGCCTTGACTGAGTGGGGCCCCGTGTCCATCCTCCGGTCCCTGCACGGGAAGCAGGGTGTGACCTCGGTCACCTGCCATGGTGGCTTCGTGTACAGCACCGGGCGCGACGGTGCCTACTACCAGCTCCTCGTGCGAGGCAGCCAGCTGCAGCCCGTCCTGCGGCGGAAGTGCTGTCGGGGCATGAGCTGGGTGGCCGGGCTGCGTGTGATGGCTGATGGGAGCACGGTCATCCTGGGTTTCCACGCCAACGAGTTCGTGGTGTGGAGCCCCCGGTCGCACGAGAAGCTGCACGTGGTCCCCTGCGGCGGCGGCCACCGCTCCTGGGCCTTCTCGGACACCGAGGCGGCCATGGCCTTTGCCTGCCTCAAGGACGGTGACGTCCTGCTGTACCGGGCTCTCGGCGGCTGCACCCGGCCACATGTGCTGCTCCGGGAGAGCCTGCATGGCCGGGAGATCACGTGTGTCAAGCGTGTGGGCACCATCACGCTGGGGCCCGAGTTCGAGCTGCCCAGCTTCATGCAGCCCGAGGACCTGGAGCCGGGCAGCGAGGGGCCCAGCCTGATCGACATCGTGATCACGTGCAGCGAGGACACCACCATCTGTGTCCTGGCGCTGCCCACGGCGACGGGCTCCGCCCACGCGCTGACAGCCGTCTGTAACCACATCTCCTCGGTGCGCGCCGTGGCCGTGTGGGGCGTTAGCACCCCAGCTGGCCCTCAGGATCCTCGCCCGGGCCTGACTGCCCGCGTGGTGTCTGCGGGGGGCCGGGCGGAGATGCACTGCTTCAACATCACGGTCACCCTGGACCCCAGCGCCCCGAGCCGCCTCGCCTGCCACGTCATGCACCTCTCATCCCACCGGCTGGACGAGGACTGGGCCTCTCGGCGCGGCCGGCACCGCATGGTCAAGGTGGACCCAGAGACCAGGTGATGTGCGGCCTGGCAGGGCGCGGGGTGCGGAAGGCGGGGCTCTGCGTGACAGCGTTACTTCTGCAGGTACATGTGCCTAGCCGTGTGTGAGCTTGACCCGCCTGACCTCGGCCCCCTCGTGGCTGCAGCCTGTAGTGACGGCGCAGTGCGGTGAGCGTGGGCTCCGGTAGGGCCGGGAGGTAGGGCGAAGGGCTGTGGGAATGGGTTCTGAGCTGACCACCCCCCCCCCCCGCCCCAGGCTCTTCCATTTGCAGGACTCCGGGCGGCGGCTGCAGCTCTTGGCAGAAACCTTCCACCACCAGCGCTGTGTCCTCAAGGTCCACTCCTTCACACACCAGGCGCCCAGCCAGCGGCGGTGAGGGGGCTGCATGGGGGTCTGCCTGGGTCCCTGGGCGCCCTTGTTGCTGTCGCCCGACTGACCCAGCCGCCTTTCCCGCCTCCCAGGAGACTGCTCCTGTGCAGCGCGGCCACCGATGGCAGCCTGGCCTTCTGGGACCTCACCACGGTGCTGGACCACGGCTCCGCTGCCCTGGAGCCTCCCGCAGACCCCGGGCTGCCCTATCGTGAGTAGCTGGCGTGCCGCTGGCGGCCCCTCCCCACCTCCCACTCTCCTTCCCCGTGTGGCAGACGGGGCTGACCACCTCCTCCTCCTCCAGGGCTGGGCCCCCCCTGCCTGACGGTCCAGGCTCACAGCTGTGGCGTCAACAGCCTGCACACCCTGCCCACACGCGAGGGCCACCTCGTGGCGAGTGGCAGCGAGGATGGCTCCCTCCACGTCTTCGTGCTTGCCGTGGAGTTGCCAGAGCGGGACGAGGCTGGGGGGGGTGCCGAGCTGGCCCCCCAGCTGCACGTGCTGGAGGAGCACTCGGTCCCCTGTGCACATGCTGCTCACGTGACAGGCCTCCACGTGCTGAGCCCCAGCCTCATGGTCTCCGCCTCCATTGATCAGCGGCTGACCTTCTGGCGCCTGGGGCATGGCGAACCCACCTTCATCAACAGCACAGTGTACCACGTGCCCGACGTGGCCGACATGGACTGCTGGCCCGTGAGCCCCGAGTTTGGTCACCGCTGTGCTCTTGGGGGCCAGGGACTCGAGGTTTACAACTGGTACGACTGAGGGGCCCCGTGGTGGCTGGCACTTGGGCGTGGGGCCTGCTCACAGGCAGGGGAGTGGAGTGATGTCTGTGCCCAGGCCCAGCGTGCGGGGGGGGGCGGGGGGGAGGAGACGGGGGTGCGCAGCCACGGGCTCCCAGCTTCAGAGCCAGCGTTGGAGGGGAGCTGAGTGCCGCCCAGGCCGCCCAAGAACACACCCACGCCTCGCACAGAACAGCTTTGTAGGATTTATTCGTCTCCACGTCTCCGGCCAGCGGGGTTCTCAGGTGATGGCGGCCTGTGCACATCCCAGGCGCCGCACCTGAGGCTCAGAGGCAGCTCAGTGGAGGGAGGCCCAGCGTGGCCAGCCCCGTGTGCAGCACCTCCTGCACAGCCCGCAGGAGCTGCAGCCGGGCGAACATTTGACCAAACAGGTGTGGTCGAGGCTCCTAGGAGAGAGCGGGCCTGCTGGTCTCGTCCTTAGCTCCCTCCCCGCACCGCCCACCCCCCGTGCTGTGCCCTTACCCCCAGGATGTGCACCCGGTTATAGTAAGAGCTGAAGTCCATGCTGAGCTGCACCAGGAACTTGCACACCTAGAGGCAGACGGAGTCAGTGGCCCGCCTGTGCCCTGTACCCAGACCCGAATAAAGAGTGGGTGTGCGCACTGGCCTCCGCCTCACCGTCTCTGTGCGGGCCGCGTCCAGGGCTGCGGTCTGGCTCAGCAGGTCGGGGAAGGGGAGGATGCTGTTGAAGAGCAGCAGCCACTCACCCTGGGGGAGAAAGGCTGCTGGAACGGCGAGTCCAGGCCGCCCCAGGGAGCCACTCCCGGGAGGGCACTCACCTCTTCACGGAGCAGAGAGAAATCCAGGCTGCTCACAGGTGGGAAAGTGGGGTACAGGCCTCGGTCCACGCCGCGCTGGTAACCCTCAAAGAGGGTGGCGAGGCGGGCACAGTTATACATGACAAAGGTGCCGCTCTTGGTGCCCTTGGTGGACATGCTGTCGGCCAGGTCCAGGAGGAGCTGCGGAAGGCAGAGCTGCAGAGGGACGGCGGCCACCAAGCCCGGCCCCTGCCCGGACGGTCGGGCACCGGCTCACCTGACCCTGCGGGGCCTTGCTGAGCATCTCAAACTTGATGGTCGCCGCGGAGAGAACCCGGAAGGTTTCTGTCCAGGCTGGGTCTGCGGGGCAGAGGGCGGCAGTCAGGCTGCAGGCAGGCGCCAGGGGGGTGCGGGCAGCCGGAGCCTCCCAGGCGCACCTTGTGCCAGGTCCCTGCTGTGCTTCAGAGCCGAGGCCGCGCGCACCTGTGCGAGCCGGAGCCTGCATTTCGAAGAGAGTGAGAGGAGGGCCGGGGCAGAGCCCCCACCTCGGCGTCCCCGCGGCCTTCCTCCCGCTCACTCACTCGTAGTACTCGGGTGCCGTCAGGGTGCTGGGCGCCCCCGCTGCTCTCACCGGGCCGCACACCAGGTGCTTCTGTCAGGAAGACAGCGGGGGCTCAGCCAGCTGGCGGCGTTCCAGCAATAAACCCTCCAGGACCGAGTCCTGGTGCGGCTCCCAGCCTTTCCCCATCAGGCCCAGCCCCTCGGGAGGGTCACCTGTTCCCCTGTCCTCCAGACCCGCCTTCTCCCAGGACCGCACCTGCTGCATGTCCCCTTCCGAGCCCGTCAGCTCGCAGCCCCCTTCAAGGGTTTTCGAGGGCCCTCTGAGCCCACCCCCACCCCACCCCACCTGTGTGAGAGGCGCCCGCTCATCCAGCTTCCACCAAAGCAGGTCCAGCTGTTGTTGCTGGGACTCCTCCTCGGGGCTCACCACGTGCACCGCCACGCAGCTGTCCGCGGCCCCGGGGGCGGGAGCCTGCGGGGAGGACAGTCACTACGGGACACCGGGCTCCGCCTTCGCCGACGCCACAGGCGGGGCTCAGCTACTGACCGGGCCCGGGGAGCCGTCCTCAGGCGGGTGCTGCGCGGCCGCCTGCAGTTCCGCCAGCTGGGAGAGCAGGTCCTCGGTCACTGCAGGAGACAGGCACGGGCTAGCGGCCCCGGCCCCCGCTTCTCCCGCCCGCCCGGCTCCAGCTCCTACCCAGGCAGCGGTCCAGGTTGGGGTCATAGCCGGCTGCGCGTCCCCGTCCCGCCACCAGCTCCTTCAGGCACACACTGCCCAGGACGCCGGCAGGGAGAGCTCCCGGGCCACCCGCCGAGGCGACCTCCGCGAGTGCGCGGCTCCTCAGGGCTTCGGCTGAGGCTCGCTCCGAGGCAGCGGGCCAGTCCACCCGCAGCTGCTGCAGGAAGGCGGACAAGTGCGGGTCCCGCACGGCGGGCACCAGGCGCACCCTGACCCTGCAAGGCGAGGGCGGCGCTTCAGGCGAGCGCCTGGCCCGGTTCGCCCTGCTTCCCACCCGCAGCCGCCACTGCCCACGGGCACGTCCTCGCCTCTCCGGCCCCGCGCGCACCCGCTCACCCGTGAGCGCGCCAAGCCCGCGCCAGGTGGTCGGCCACGAGCACGGCCCGCAGCTGGCTCAGGCGGAGCGCGCGGGGGGCGGCGCGCAGCGCAGGGCAGTGCAGGAGGACGCGCGGGGCCCCAGCGGCGGGCCGGCCGGGCGAGGCGTAGGCGCCCACGGCCCCGAGCACCCGCTCGAAGACGGCCGCGCGCTGCAGCCGGAGCGCCAGCCCCGCGGGGGTCGGCTCGCAGCGCAGCACCGGGGCCACGCCGGGGCCCTGCAGGTCGACCACAGCACGGACCACGCGCTCCGGCACCTGCGGGACAACAGGCCGGTGAGCGGGGAGCAGCGCTCCCGGTGCCCCCCGCCCGTCCCCGCGGCAGCGCGCACCTGGCCGTCCCCGAAGCGCGCCTGCAGCGCCCGCCGCGGCGCCAGGAAGTCGCGGGCGCGCAGGTGGCGGGCGCGCGTCTCCTTGAACCACACGGGGCCGCCCGGGCCCAGGGCCGCGTTGAGGGCCCCCAGAGTCTCCTCCAACCCGAGGCGCCCCGTCGCCATAGGGACCGGAAGGCGCGAGCGGAACCGGAAGCAAAATGTTGGAGGCCGAGCTTCCGGGAGAGCGACTGACGGGGCGGGGATCCGGCCCCGAGTGGCAGGTGCACCGGAGGGGAACCGTGGCGGCCGCTCTCAACGACGGCACCGCCGTGGCCCGCCTGTCCTGCTCAGTCCTGGGCCCGCCGTCTCGGGGTTCCCCTGGGCCCGGGCCTCTGTCGCCATCCCCCGCCCCAGCGGCCGGAGGAGGACCGTGACGGGGGCTCTGCGCCCCGAGTCTCACGCCCCTCCCTTTGCGCACGAACACTGGTTCCCGGCGAGCCGTCCCGGGAGCAGGCAGCTGACAGCGCCGCCTTCACGGCCCGCTTCGCCCTCACTCGGAAGGGCACTGGGTGCCGCGGCGTCAGGTCATTTCCTCCTTTGGGGCCCTTTCTTCCCGCTGGACCCGCTGGCGGGTTACCCCTTCTCCGCGGGAGCCTAGAGCAGGAAGCCTCGGATGGAGTCCGGGCTGCCCGGTGTGGAAGCGTTTCCTTTAACCCGGCGAACTCTGCCGGGCCTCCCGCTGCCGCCCGACTCAGCGGAGCACCCTGCGCCCAGCGAGAGGAAGCTTTCATCCGTGACGGCACCTGCGAGTTTCCGCTCCAGAGTCATCACCCCTTTTCCTCCCTGAAACTGAAACCCCGCCGCACGGGGCGCCGCAGCAGCCGGAGCCCGAACTCAGGGGGGCCAGAGGCGGGGAGCCTGGCCGAACCCGTCCCTCGGCGGCGCGGGCTCCAGCCCCCCGCCCCCGGAGGTGCCGAAAGAGCACCGGGCGGACACGACGTCCCGAGGGCTTCCCGGGCGCCCGTCAGCGGGGCTGGTCGTGTCATCCCAACGCACTTTCCACGCAGCAGCGCGTGCCTCCGGGGCAGCTGTCACCAGGGGCTTCAGCTCCTCGCGGCACACGGAGTGGTTTGTCCCCAGGAAGCCAAGGGCTGTCCTGAGCGAGCTGCGGGCTGGGGCGGCCCGGGGCCTGCTCTCTCGCCTTCACCAAGGCTCCCCCGGGCTCCCCGACGTCTACCCGTTCCTTCCAGCCTGAGGGCGCACCTGAGAAAAGGTGCGCCCCAGTGGGGTGTCTGGGGTCGGGACCGCCCCCCCTTGTGGACCAGGACGCTGCTCAGGCAGGAGAGCAGGGAACGAAATCCAAGCGCAGCTGGAATGCTCTGGAGACAACAGCTGCTTTTGGGATTCCGTTGCCCGCTGTCCAGCCGTGGGAGGGGGTGCCCTGGGGCCAGGATAGAGCCCCCTGTTTCCGTCCCAGGAGGCACACCTAGGAGTAGGCGGTGAAACCCCATCTAGTGGGAATGCGCTGCTCACCTGGCCCCCAAACAATAGGAGGGGCGGGGGGGGGGGCCTCCCCGGGGGCCGAGTCCCGAACCGGATTGCACCCGCGGGGAGGTTCCGTGCAGCCGCGGTGCATGTGGCTGTTGGTGCCAGGGAGCCAGAGGCACCGCCGAGGTGACAGTGTCGGGGCGGCTGCAGGACCAGCCAGGAAGGAAGCGCTCCCGCGGGGCCGGGGAGGAAGCAAGCCGCGCGCCGGCCGTGGGGACACCCCGCCCCCGGGCCCTTTGTCCGGGGACGCTACCAGCTCGAGCTCGAGGGGCCCCAATGGCCCACGACGGCGACAAGACCCCCAGGAAGCGACTGAGACAGTCTCGTCGGTACCGAGCCTGCCGCCCGCCCGGCCCCGCGGAGAGCAGACGCGGCAACATTCCCCCGAGGCCACGGCACAGAGCGCGGAGATGCCCGGACCCGCGAGGGCGCCCGAGGCCCTGGGGTCCGGCTCCGGCCGGGGGCGGGGCAGCTCCCGGGACGCGGAAGGAGCGAGCGAGGACGAAGCCGCGCCAGCCGCCGCCTCGTGCAACGTCTGGTCCGGTTCGGCCCGGCAGGTCCCGCCAGAACAGCCACTGCTGCCCGACCGCGACGTCCCCTTCCGCTCGCGCCGGCCGCAGACGGAGCCACTTTAAGAAGAAACCGCCCGGCCACGCCCCCTCGCGCTCCCGAAGAGCCAATCCACGCGCGGCCACGCCCCGCGCGATGCGCGGACGCGACGCCAACGGTCGCGCGGGTGACGGTTGGGAAGGGGCGTGATTCCGAGGGCAGCGGGGAAACCCGAGCCTCCCGCCGCCCTCGAAACCTGACGCCCCGAAGCCGGGATTAGGGGCCCGGGGGCCGGCGCCCCGCCCCGGCCAGGTGCGCGGCTCGCCAGGTGCGCCCCGCCTGCCCGGGGGCCCCGCGGATGACTGAGCCGGGCGCCGGGCCGCGGCCGGGACCCAGGTGGTGCCCCGAGGCCGGTCCCGCCCCCCGGGGTCCGGCGCCCCGAAGGCTGCCTGCGGGGCCCGGGGCGCGGCGGCGGCAGGTGCGGACGCGGGCACCGCCTCCTGGGACTGGCGGCCAGGCGGCTCCCTAGCCCCCCGCGCGGGCCCGGCCGAGCTGCGCGGCGCCCTCCGGCCGCGGGGGGCGCTGTGGCCGCGCGGGGCCGGGCTCTGCCGCGCCCTCGCTGACCCCGCTCTCCGGTTCCCCATGGCGGCCGCGTTCGTGCTTCGCGGCCTGGGCCGAGCAAGGCCCGCGCTTCGCCCGCCGCCCGCGGAGCTGCTGCGGTGAGTCCGGGCCCGCGTTCTGTCCCCCCGCCCCCCCCAAGAAGCCGGTCCCGCGGCTCCTCACTCTCGCGCCGAGACCTGACCGTGTCCCCCGCAGGGCCCCGCGGCGCGGGCACCGGCTCACGCCGGCGGACGACGAGCTGTACCAGCGCACGCACATCTCCGTGCTGCAGCGCGAGGCCCCGCACGCCGCCTACATCGAGAGCTACAGCAGCCGCGGCTTCGTGGTCAACGGGAACCGCGTGTTGGGGCCCTGCGCGCTGCTCCCGCACTCGGTGCTGCAGTGGAACGTGAGCGCTCCCCGCCGCCAGGACGCCGAGGCCGGGCCCAGGCTCACCCCGGATCCGTCCCTGCACACTGGGCTCTCCGTGCCCCGGGGAGCGGTTCTACGGGGAAACCTGCGGGGGTTGCTCTCTGTAACCTGTCCCCTCCCCACACAGGTAGGCTCCCACCTGGACATCACGGAAGAAAGCCTCTCTCTCTTCTGGATGCTGGAGCCCCCACTAGGTATGGGAGGAGGGAAGGGCTGGGGTGACCCCAGCTCCCCAAAGCCCCCGCGCGGCCCGTCAGCAGGCCCGTCTAGCTGTAGACCTGCCGTGTCCGTCCTGCCCTAGAGATCGTGGTGGTGGGCACCGGGGACCGCACGGAGAGGCTGCCCCCGCGGGTACTGCGCGCCATGAGGCAGCGGGGCCTCGCCGTGGAGGTGCAGGACACGGTCAGTCGGGACGTGGGGGTGCTGCGGGGAGGGCAGCGGCGTGGCCCTAGCCCAGCTGATGCTGGCTCTCTCCCTGCAGCCCAACGCTTGTGCCACTTTCAACTTCCTGTGTCACGAAGGCCGAGCGACAGGAGCTGCTCTGATCCCCCCACCTGGAGGGACCATGCTCGCACCTCTGGCCCAAGCTGCAGAGTGAACCAGGGACCCACCTGACCTTCCCAGAGCGCCTGGCACGTGCGGGGCAGAGCCCATCCCTGTAGCCATGTCTGCTTCCCCGTGAATTAAACACTGAATCCGCTCTGCCATGGGTGCATTGCTGGCCAGGGGCTGCGGGCTCAGTGGGCCCTTGTGAAGAACCATCTAGGCCGCATGGCCCTCCCCCCAACCGCACACCTGTCCGCGTGCTCCCCTGCAGGGTGGAAGTGACCTCTCTTACCACAAGGCGCTTTATAGATACAACTAGACAACATGCATGAGGGTCACATACGATCTAGACAACATATATGAGGGTCTCAACCTGGCCCATGTGGCCAAGCTTTGGGCCAGCAGATGGTTCTGTGGATGCTGGTCCAAAGCCCCATGGGCCTGGCCCCTAAGCAGCTAGTCAGACGCTGAGCTCGAACCCTGGACCCTCACTAGCCGAGGCTGCTCAGGGCTGGCTTGTGAGCTGCCTCAGGAGGGACGTTTTGAATCGACCCCCTCCCGGTCCCTGGAGCCACCCGGACCCCAGGGTGAGGCCCCCCTGGGAACGGCGCTGTGTTTGGTGCTTGTGTGACCCGTGCAGCGGCAGAGCCCCACCTGCCTGCCGACCTCAAAGACCAGGCATCACTTTTTTCAAATTTTTATTGAAAAACCAAGGAACGATGCTGGAATCCCCGTTCAGAAAAGCCGCTTCTCATACCTGTAGACAGAGGACCAGCTGTGAGGTAGCTGCGAGGGGGGCGGCAGCAGGCAGGGAGCCCGACCCAGGACGGGCGGGAGGGGGTTGGTCACTTACGAATGGAGGCTGTGGACGCCGCCTTCCACCTGCGCGGAGGACGTTCTCTTCTCAAACTTGAGCTCCCCGGAGTACATCATGGCTCTGGAAGGGCAGGCAGCTGTGGGCGCCGGCCTGGGTCAGCCTCTCTGCCCATGTGCACGCTCCCCCGCTTACCTGACTTGGGTCAAACTCTTAGCACCAATGTCCTGGCAGGAGTGTTGGATGCCGGCGATCAGGTAGGGGACAAATTTGTGGATGGACCCTTTGTCCTGCACCGCCCCAGACACCCCCTGGGCCACCTTGATTTTGTCAGCTTCACTGCAGTGAGGCAAGAGACAAGGTCAGCACGGAAGCTGGCAGTGCAGGGCTGGCAGAAGGAAACCGATCTTCGAGTCCCACCTGAAATAGCGGTTCTGGCTGCTGAGATGCTTGTCCATGGCGTCGAGAGAGCCCATGCCCCGGTATTTCTTTAGCCGGATCCCATCGGAGAAGAAGTACTCACCAGGGGCCTCCGTGGTAGCGGCCAGGAGGGAGCCCATCATCACTAGGGAGAGAGGGAGTGCTGGGCGGCCCTGCCTGCTGCGGGCACGGAGGCCCACCTGCTCCCTCGGTGCGGGCCTCACCTGTGGAAGCCCCCAGGGCCAGGGCTTTGGCGATGTGGCCCACGTTTTGGATTCCTCCATCAGCGATGACAGGAACACCAAAGCGCCGTGCGTACTCTGACACCTTGTACACTGCCGTGGCTTGGGGCCGCCCACAGGCCAGCACTGTGAAAAGATGGAGGAGCAGATGGGTGGGTGGAGCTGGTGGGGACAGGCACGGGGCCCTGTGGCCACAGCTGCGGCCAGCAGCTCTCAGCTACACCTGCACCAGGACTGCAGCCTGGCTGAGGACAAGTCACGTCTGGAGCGGCGGCACCTCCGTCTCAAACAGTACAAACAGCTGTGATGGCCACCACTCACCCGTGTGCACGTGCACGTGTGCAGGGCCCGGGGGGGGCAGCCTCAGGTACATGCAGTCAGCAGCGGGGAAAGCCCCCCCAACTGGCATCAGGTGGGGAGGGTCACTGTGCAGTTAGTACCCGAGGCCCGCCCTCCCTACACGGTGGCCGCGAGCGGCGAGGTCGGGGGAGCGGTCTCGTGGGAGGAAGAGGGTGCTCGAGTTGGTCCTGAGCTGTGCCCGACTGCAGCTGTGGGCAGAGTAGGGCCCACGGGGGAGAGGTCCTGCCCTGTAAGCACCCCGGGAAAAGGGGCTGGGTTTTTGAGGAGCCCCCAAAACCATGGTCTGTCATTCAGTCTGCCCTACCCACCCCGTCAGCATCACAAACCCCGGGAGCTACAGCTACAGTCAACCAAGCAGCCGGGCAGTGGGCAGCTGGGCCGGGCCAGTGGGCCGGGCCGGACTTACTATAGCAGCCCGTGACAGTAGAAGGGCATTTGGGGCTGTGGGACTTTATGTCTGGAGGGATCTTGGGAGCTGCTAAATAAAACAAACAGACCAGAGTTTAGAGAGGGCGCAGAGCAGAGCAGGGAGGCCAGGCGAGGCGGGGGAGCGGCGATGAGGGAAGACGAGAGCTGTCTTGCTTCCGGCATGTCGCCCGTCCAAGGGGCCTGCCGGCCCGGGGCTGCCCCTACTCGGGACTCACTCGTGCCCCTGAGAGCACTTGGCTCCAGGCCCTGTGGAGCTGAGGGTCCTGCTGGGCCTCGTACCTTCCTGGGTGATGCAGATGGAGCCACTGCCCATGCCCACCCGCAGGGCATCCACACCAGCATCGATGAGGTTCTTGGCCTGAGCAGCGGTGACCACTGCGACGGAGAACAGAGAAGGCTCAGGTGAAGGTCTAGGCGGGAGCCTCCTCCCCTCCTGGCCCCACGTCCTCAGTGCCATCGCCTCACCGTTGCCTCCGATGACTTGGAGGCTGGGGTATTTCTCTTTGATGTACTTGATCATGTTCATCTGGAAGATGGAGTTCCCCTGAGAGGAGTCCTGGAACAGGGAGGCAGTGCGGGTGAGCCGGGCACGGCGGCAGCCCCTCCGCGCCCCCTGCCCGGCGGCAGCTCACCAGCACGACCACGTCCACGCCGGCCTGGGCCAGCAGGTCGAGCCGGTACTTGTCGTCTTGGTGCGTGCCGATGGCCGCCCCGCACAGCAGCTGCTTCTTGGTGTCCTTGGAGGCCAGGGGGTAGTCGCGGTTCTTCTTCAGGTCTGTCCGTGCAATGATGGCCACCAGCTCGTCGTCTTCATTCACGATGGGCAGCTTCCCTGGGGCAAAGCAGGACAGGCGTCAGGACCCGGGTGTTCAGGACCCGAGAGTTCAGGGCCAGAGGCCTCCCTGCCTCCAGGACTCACCCTTCTTGCTGCGCTGCAGGATCTCATTGGCTTCCTTCAACGTGACGCCCGCAGGGGCCACGACCAGGTCCTCTCTCTTGGTCATGATCTAAAAGGCAGGGGAGCGAGAGGAAGGGCCAAGTGGAGACCAGACCCCCCCAACAGGGCCTCCCTTTACTCCAAAGACCATGTTCACTCACTGCCCAGACCACCCCCGCAAGTGGAGCCAGCCGTGTCTGCAGCAATCTAGAGGTGAGCATGAGAAGGGAGTAGAAAGGACACTATGGCCCTGGCCGGTGTGGCTCAGTGGATAGAGTGTTGGCCTGCAGACTGAAGGGTCCCAGGTTTGATTCCACTCAAGGGCACATGCCCGGGTTGCAGGCTTGATCCCCAGTGGGGAGCGTTCAGCAGGCAGGCGATCAGTGATTCGTTCTCATCATTGATATTTCTATCTTTCTTTCCCTCTCCCTTCCTCTCTGAAATTAATAAAATGCATATTTTTTAAAAAGGGCACCATGGTATGTGGAGTAGCCTGTTACATCGTTAGGAGAAAGAAGGGCCGCTCCAGATCAATGACAAGACAATCAGAAGAGGAGGCTGAGGGTCCCTGAGCACTGCTCTCACCCTGGGGTTGGCAAAGAACAAGCATGCATGCTGGCGAACATGTGGGCAGACCGAGAGCCTCGGTGTGCGCAGGGGGACGGGGTGGTGGTGCTCTATGGAAGCATCAGGAACGTGGCCAGGCACTCGTCTTCCCGGGACAGCAGAGACCATCAGAGCCGCCAGTGCACCCACCTCTTCCAAAAGCCGGTCGTGCTCCTCCTCCTTGAGAAAGTCAATGTCCCGCGAGGAGATGATGCCCACCAGGCGGCTGCCCATCCGGCCCGTGTCGGTGATGGGGATGCCGCAGAAGCCATGCCGGGCCTTGGCTTCAAACACATCCCGCACTCGGTCCTTGGGGCTGAGCACCACGGGGTCTGTGATGAATCCCTGCTCGTATTTCTGGAAGGGATGAGAATGGGCAATTCTGAGTCACCTTCATCGGGCCATTTGGCAGTGCCACGGGACCAATCAAACCGACACCTCACACCCAGGGACAGGAGACATGGGGGGGTGGTAGGTGCTGTTCACTTGGGCCTCTTCTGTTGCCTTAAGACCCCCCTCAGGCTCTTATGCTCAGGAACTCAACTCCACGGTGGGAAAAAGGGTCCTTAGTTAGGACCTAAATACCCCCCATCCCGCCTCAGTGCCATCCCAGGAACTCTTGCCCATGACCCTTGCCCTTCTGACCTTCACTTTCCGAACTTCGTTGGCCTGGAATTCAGGTGTACAGTTGTGGTGGATGAAGCCAATACCGCCTGTAAGCTGTAGAATAAAACAATGATGGAAAATTGACAAGAATACGAGAGGCAGGACTATGCCTTTGGGGAAGAGACCTGGCCCCTGCTCCTGCCCTTCCACCCAGGGTGCTCACCGCCATTGCTATGGCCATCCCAGCTTCCGTGACCGTGTCCATGGGGGAGGAGACCAGGGGGGTTTTCAGAGTGATCTTTTTGGTCAGAGCAGAGGTCAGGTCCTGAGGATACAAGACCAGCTAATGTGAGAACACAGCCCATACCACTCATGATGGTGCCACGTCTCCCACAAAACAGGAGCCCCTATGACCTGCATGCTAACCCACTCCACGGAACCCCCAAAGCCCAATCTGGGGAGGCAGACGGAGGTTCAGCAGCACCACACCCAGTCTTAATGCTAGACCCAGTTCCTGGCCATACTCACCACCTGGTCAGCAGTGAAGTCGATGTATCCAGGGAGAATGAGAAAGTCACTACGGAGGGCGGGGAGCGAATTGGGAGTAAGGCTCAGGCTTGGCGCAGCCGGAGACCCCATCCCACAGACCGTCTCACAGGCATGTGGGCAGAGGGCAGACCCAGCCCAGGGGTCCCGGGCCAGGCAGAGCACGGGGTGGAGCCAGCGACGGGACCTGCTCTGCCACTAGCTGTCACCTGCCCTGGCACCCTGAGGACTCCATGTGCCCAGAGAATGGCGCTCCCAGTCTGAAATCCCAAGCACCGCCAAGTGCCGCCTCCATCCCACCCCGCTTCATCTGTCAACGTGAGCCCGAGACGGTGGGGGATTTCCGGAACCCGTCCCCCACCGGCGGCTCCATGGAAGCCCAACCCGGCCTCCCAGCGCAGCGCGCCAGCCCTCCCGCCCAGGTGAGCCGCTGGCCCGCACTTGTAGGTGAGGCCATCCCCGCAGTTGAACAGCTGCTGTGCCGTGAGCCCGTCGTCAGGCACGTAGGACGTGCCCCCGCTAATCAGGTAGTCGGCCATGACCAGCGGGGAGCGCCGCGAGTCTCCGAGAACCACGCCGCAGAGGCCGCTGGCGTCAGGGCCGCGCCAATATACACCCGCGGGTGTCGTCAGTGCGCCCTGCGCGTCGCTGACGTCAGGACGCAGCGCGCGGGCGGAGCCGGCACGTCCCCCCCTCTGGGCGGGATAGCGCATGCGCACAGCCACGCACCAGCGCACGGCGATTGGGCCGCGGCGTCAACGCCCCGCCCGCAGAGCCCGGGCCGTTCAGCCAGCACCGGAGGCTCGGCTTCCGGGGCTCAGCCAGTCTCCGCCCAAATAAAGAGGCATTGTGCACCAGCGAGTTGAAAAGACGTGCTTGTCATTCTTAATAAACAACTAGATTACGAATACATAAGAGAAACAGAGTGGTATCTTTATATGATACACAAGTGTATGTTACAAGAATTCCATCAGGCACAGTAGCCTCAGGTTTAAGGCCTCAATGTTGGGCCAAAAAAAAAGGGCATGGTAGAGTTTACTTTAACATCTAAAATGTCACTTGTCATAAAGGAGGGTGTAATAGAAATTGTCTTTAATAACAAATCATAATTGAAGTTCCCCTCATTCTCCTTCCAGTAAGATGCTAAGTTTACGTCTGAGCATAAAAGAAAAGACCGGTCCCCTGTGGCCAGCGAAGTCGCAGGCAGAGTGGAAGCCAGCTGGGAGAGTCCCTGCAGGCTCCACCCTCGTGAATCCCATCTCTCAGGAGGAAGGGAAGGGCCACATTTCTCCAAACAGTCCAAGCCCTTTCCCCAGGCCGACAAAGGAAAAAGCAGCAGCCACGTTGTAGGACACCTGGCTCTCAGGAGCCGGAGCCATGGCTGAGCGTCTGCTGCAGCAGGTTTGTGAAGACGCACAAGGGGCAGAGTTTCCTTTTACAGTTTAAACAGAAGCAGTCGGAAAGGCTTCGTAACTACACCAATAAGAAAGAAAGACAAAATGGAGGCCTCTTCTTAGTGTGGAAGTCTGTCCTTCCTTCCTGGATGCTCTCCCCGGCACCATGGCTAAGGGGGCTCAGTGCATGGTGCTTGCGTTGGCCACTGCAATGGCCTCCTGAATTTCTCGTATCACCAGGATCCGAGTCAGCATCTGTCCCATCTGCTCTCTGCTGATTGGCTGAACCGAGTACCAGATTGGGCTGTTGGGGGCCACCACTGGCTCAGGCGTCAGGTAAAAGGTGTCATTCCGGCCTTTCACACTCTGGGGACTGAAGAATATGTCAGTAAAAGCTGGTGAAAACCACCATCTCAGCCCTCCCACCTGAAACTCCAGACAGACACCTGCAGAAGCTGGGAAGGCAGCGGCTCTGGCAGGGAGGTGGCACGGCCAGCACATGCCTCAGATGGCAGGGCCAGCTGCCTCTTGCTGCGCCGCCCTCAGATGCCAGCTGATTTCGCTGACAAACAGCTGCCTGGGGCTCCCGGGCTCACCTACTCGAGTCCAATCATGTCCCACTTGGAATAAGCTTTACCGCCCAGAAGTCCTGTCTTCCAAGTCTCGGCTCAAGTTGCTTCCTTTACCCAATCCATTGAGAAGTCCTGTTCTGACTGAGGAACCTAACTTGGGGCTCCCCTACCCCTCAATGCTGTGCTGTGCCTCTCTCAAGTACGTAGCACACACACCATCCCCTCGTTATTCATCCGTCCCCTCAGGGTCACCACGGGCTACTGTGGCAGTCCTGCATTAGGTGCTGATGGCAGGGAAATGAGAAGACCCCAGGGCCTCCCTCTGGAGCTTACAGAGAAGGGGAGGCAGACAGGAGTTACACACTCTCACAGACACCCAGAAGGACAAACTGCGGCAGATGAAACACCTGAGGGAATAGGCAGGTCTGAAAGGCTCCCCATAAGCTGCTTAAGAACCGGGGGGCTGCCCAACAGGGAAAACCTGTGCTGAGGCCTCGAGAAAGGAAAGCACGAGGACTGTACGAGGGGAGGAGCTGGTGCAGCTAGGAAGCCAGAGCTGCCTGGATGCGGGGTCAGCACGGGGCGGGGATGCAAGGCCGGGCTGGCCACATTAGATCCCCGTCTTTGTAGAGCACAAGAAAGCCACTGAAGGTTTTAAGTGACACAAGACCTTCAATGTCGGAAGATCATTCTGGCAATGCTGTGAGTGTGACGGCCAAACTCCAGGCGCAACAGAGAACAAAAGCCAGGGAAAGGAGTCCCCCCCAGGAGGATGGCGGCAATGACAAAAGGTCAAGCCCCAGCAGACGCTCACCATGCGATGGAGGCAGCCTCTCTGTACCCGCCTCCTCCACCTTCATCTCCTCTCCAGGACAGGCCACCAGGGAGCAGGGACCCCTCCTATCACCCCAGCTCAGCACCTCACATGCTCTGGGAACAGCAGTATGCACCTCGCTTTCATGGAAGTGTGTTTCTGCTCTCAGCTGGGGACTAGAGAATGCCCTCTGCTCACAGGCACACCACACACAGGCACCCGCTTGGAATAAAACCCCCTCACCATTTAAAGAGGTAGAAATCGTACAGCTTGATGGGACATCTCAGTGGATTCTCTGGATTTTCCGTCTGTTCTGCATACATGTCATCTGTAACTACAAAACACACCAACCACAGACATGGCATCAGACTACTTTAGCTCAGGCCCAGCAGCCCAACTAGGACATATTGGAAGGAGAGAGCGTGTGAGGAATGGGCAGTGACTATGAAAGGAAGAGACGGCTATCTTTTCTGGGACATCTCTGCTTCTTTAAGAGTCTGACGTTTCTGGGTGAGGAGAAAGGAATGGAGAATTGCTATCCAGCAAATCCCAGCTCCAACGCATGGCTAGCCCCAGGGCACAAGAGCACACAGGACTAGTAGCCCTGTTTCTGCAGGCCCTGCCTCCTTCCCCTACCTTTCTGGCCAGTCTGGTGTATCCCAAGGGCCTTCAGGTACCGAATACTCGTGCTTTTGTCCTTGGGGTTGGAGGGGTTCTTCTTTGTCTGTCGCAAGACCTTGGAGAAGGCCAGCTTCATGTGCTGGTCCACGGTCTTCAACAGGAAGTACCTGCACCGCAAGTGAGAGCCAGGCAGAGGGGAGGTGCCAGGAGGAGACCGTGACTTACCCTCTGCGGTCAGTGCTTTACAGAGCCATGCCCACACTCCCAGGACAGGGCAGGCCCACGCCCACACCCACTGTCCCGTGGAGAAGCCACATTAGGACTGGTGGTGGGGTCTGGCGAGGCTGCCTGCTTTTAGTAGCCCAAAGGCTCTCAAATACGTGTCAAAAGAACTCCAAGTCGGCCTGGAGAGTTTCCACCCTCTTCGCTGGGCAGCTGCCGGCAATGACTAAGTACGAAGCCTCTAGAACACTTACTTGGTGTTAAAGAACATGAGGGTGGTCAGCAGGGTGGAAGGGGAGTGAGCCCCGAGCTGCTTGCACTCCCACAGCATCTCCTCAGTCACGTGGCTGGGCAGCACATAGCCTAGGAGGAACAGAGGACTGCTGCACAAGGGGGTGGCAGGATGGGGGGCGGCACGACCAGGGCCACAGGACCACAGGGTTAGCCAGAGGGCCTTCCTGGGATGGCAGTCACCGCGGAAGCTTGTTAAAACACAGATGGTTTGGTCCCAACATCAATTTCTAACATTTCCTGAGACCACGGCCCTCTACACGAGTGCTCTTACTGGACGTTAATTCTTCTTCATCCCAAGTCAACATGAGACAAAAAGGCCTCAGGGACAGTGAAACACCCCAAACTATGACCCAAACTCTGCACATAGCGCACTTCTCCGGAAAGAGGGCACAGAGCTCCCATCATCATTTCTAACGTGCCCAGGGCCCAAAGCACAGGCGTGCATGCCTGCTTCCCTTGCTAACCCTTCTTTAGAAAGCAAGCCCTTCGCACAGGTGCCCCCTCAGGACAGGGTTCCCTGTAAGAGCTGGGCAGGGACCAAGGCCAGGAGTTGGGCCACCACGCCCCTCCATGTTCATCCCGCAGTCAGGGTGCAGTCAGTGTCTGTGGGCCGGTGCCATGTCACAGCAGCAGGGAAAGAAGCATTCTGCCTTGTACACTCCTCTCCTCTGCTCTCGCACAGCTGGCCCTGACTCCACCAGCGCATGTCCGTCTCTGCAGGGCACTGCCTCTGCCCTTGTCCTTTGTGGTCCAGTGACAATGAGCTCACCTTCCCTGCTCTGGGACGTGTCTGGAGCAGGGTGGGGGCAGAAGACAGTCGTCCCAGAGAAGGCCAGACCAGGAGTGGTCCCAGGCACACGCGCATGCACTATTTTCTCGGGGTTCACTGTGCCACCTGGTGTCACGTTCCCCAGCTTTAACTGCTTCTTTAGCAACATGTCGCCTGAACCTTAGGAAAACTTCTGGCATGGGAGAAGGGTGACAGAGACAGAGCCATCACTGAAAAGCCTCAGAGCTCCAATTCTGAACTCCAAGGATCAAAATGATTGATTTTGTCTTTTATATTTTTGGTTCTGCCCACTTTAAAGACCTAGAAACAATGACAAGCACAGGAGCAATGAACACACCTGACATCCAGGCCTTGGTTTGGTATTGAACTACCATTTACCACTGAAAACATCAGGACCCATGGGGAACACACTGATACCACACCGGGACCGGAAATGTCCGAGATGAGCCTGAAACATGTTGGCAAACCAGTTGTGCCAAAAGAACTTAAGGGCTAATTTAAAGAGACTCCAAATGATCAAAGATGGGACAATTTGCACATCAGTAAAGATAACGACTGGGGGAAAAGGTAACTGAATCTTATTAAATATGCTCACATTCATTAATTCATGATGATTCTTAAAAACAAACAAAAACCATACAGTTACTTGGTCATCACTGAGGGAAGCTGGTGAACCGAGTCATTCCTGTGAACACTGCTGAACACAGGAGAACAAACAAGCCCTGTCCTCCCTCTTCTATACAATTTACATCGCCAGGAATTCAACAGGTTCGCAAGGAAAAGTTCCTCTGTTTTTCAGCTAATAATGAAGAAGTAATAACATTATTGCAACTAATGAATTAATGGATACAGACATTAAGGGCATCTGATGAAAATAAATAACCCATCTATGATGTAACCTTGCCAAAAAGAGAAACACACACACACACACACAAAACCCTGACTACCTATTAACTGTAAATACAGGGAACAGAAGAATAAGTCAAACTACACCATGGGGATGTAATCAGCAAAAAGTAAACGGTGTGACAATTTAAAAGGCTAATTTCTCCCATAAATTGCAAGAAAAAAAACAACAAGGGGGAAATGAAAGATTCAAGCTAACCACTGAAAGGTATATCCAGCAATTTCAATTCAAGGTGGACTTTACACCTTGATTTAAACAAAATTATGACATTAGAAATTTAAAGAGGGTAGATTTTGATGACATTATGGAATTATCTTTTTTTTAAAGGTATGATAACGGCATTGTGGTATGTCAATAATACATATTAAAATATTTATGAATAAAGTGTCTGGAACTTACTTCAAAATAATATGGGAGGGGGAGTAAGTAGTGTATATATGAAATGAGATGTACCATGAATAAACAGTAGGTACATGGGAGTGTCATTTATCTCGGTTACTTTTATGTGTGCCTGAAATTCCACAATAAAAAGTCTTAGAAAGCGAATTGTACACAGCTACAGTTGCCTTAAAAATCTGCAAATCATGTAGCGTGAGTCAGTGATCCACTTACCCGGTCTGTTCCAACGACAGAGAGGCCTCCCTCCTAATGCCCCAACACTTCCATCCCTGGTGCTCTGCTCTTCAAAGCACTGACTTAATCACAAATAATTTGGTGACTTACTGTCTTGCTGTTAGACTGTAAGGTCCATTTTGTTCACTACAATATTATTATCTATACTAGAGACCCAGTGCATGAAATATGTGCACTCGGGGGGATCCCTTAGCCCGGCCTGTGCTCTCTGGCAGTCTGGGAGCCCTCAGGGGATGTCCGACTGACGGCTTAGGCCTGCTCCCCGTGAGTTGGCTTAAGCCGTCAGTTGGACGTCCATAGCACTGCCATGGAGGTGGGAGCGGCTCTGCCACCGCCACTGCGCTCGCCAGCCATGAGCTCGTCTTCTAGCTGAGTGGCACTCCCCGTGGGAGCGCAATGAACACCAGGGGGCAGCTCCTGCACTGAGCATCTGCCCCCTGGTGGTCAGTGCATGTCATAGTGACTGGTCGCTCTGCTATCAGGTGTCCCGGATTGTGAGAGGGCACAGGCCAGGTTGAGGGACCCCACTGGTGCATGATCAGGGCTAGGGAGGAACAGAGGAGGTTGGCCAGCTGTGGAGGGACCGCAGGAGGGCTCCAGGTTGTGTCTGGCCCATCTACTTCAGTCCCGATCTGCTGGACTCCAGTAGCAAACTAACCCACTGGTTGGAGCATCTGCCCCCTGGGATCAATGCATGTCATAGCAACTGGCCAAATGGTCAACTGTGTGCCCCCTGGTGGTCAGTGTACGTCATAGTAAGTGGTTGAGCAGCCTTAGCATATCATTAGCATATTATGCTTTGATTAGTTAATTGGACGACCGGACACTTAGCATATTAGGCTTTTATTATATAGGATAACTGGAATACTGCCTGGCACACAGTAGGCACTCAAAAATATGTAACCAATAATTTTTTTAAGGTTAAGCATGTAACAAACTATGAGTGGTGATTGATGTTAACCAGACTGCTTTCAACGCAAATCCCAAGGAGCATGGCTGCTGGATCATAAGGTAAGAAAATGTTTACTTTTTTATGAAAATGCCAAATTGTCTTCCAAAGTGGCTGTGCCACTTTACATTCCCACCAGCAGTGGAAGAGGCTCTTTTTATATATATATATATATATATTTTTAAATTTTATTTTATTGTTTCAAGTATTACAAGTAGTAGTACATATGTCCCCTTTTTTTTCAGTGGGTGAGGCTCTTGTTGCTCCCTGGCTAGCATCTGGTGCTGCCAGTGTGGGTTTCAGCCTTCCTCACAGTGGATAGCGGCTTCTCATTATTTTAAATTGCAATTTCCTGGTGACATGTAATAAGCATCTTTTCATGTGCTTGTCTACCACCTGTGTATCTTCTTTAGTGAGACACCTGTTCAGATTTTTTGCCCATTTGTTAAATCAGGTTGTTTTCTTATTGTTGAGTGTTAAGAGTTCTTTGTATATTTTGGATACCAGTCCTTCATTGGGTATGTGTTTTACAAAGATTTCCTCCCAGTCTGTGACTCATTTTTTCATTCTCTTAACTGTTTCACAAAGCTGAAGTTTTTAATTTGAATGAAGTCCAATGTATCAATTTTTTTCTTTCATGCATCACCAGGCTTTTGGTATCTTCTCTATATATAAAAACCTAAGCGACCGGCTGACCAACCACCAGGGGGCAGACGCTCATCGCAGAAGCGGAAACCACGGGCATGGAAACATGGAATAGACTGATGAGTCTTAGAGGAAAGGGGGGAGGGCAGGAAGATATTAACCAATGATCTTATATGTATACTAGAGGCCTGGTGCACGGATTTGTGCACCAATGGGGTCCCTCGGCCTGGCCTGAGCCCTCTCGCAATCTGGGGCCCCTCTGGGGATGTCGGACTGCTAGTTTTGGCTCAATTCCCGCAGGCCAGGCCGAGGGACCCCACTGGTGCATGAATCCGTGCACTGGGCCTCTAGTTGTATATAAAAAGTCATCACCAAACCCAAGGTCACCTAGATTTTCTATGTTATCTCTAGGAGGAGTTTTATAATTTTGCATTTTACATTTACATCTGTGATCCATCTGGAGTTAGTTTTGTGAACGGTGTAAGATCTATGTCCAGACTGATTTTTTGCATGTGGATGTCCAGTTCTAGAGCCTGTTGAAAAGACTATCCTTTCTTCATTGAACTCCCTTTGTTCCTTTGACAAAGGTAAGTTGGTTATATTTTTGTGACTATTTCTGGGCTCTCTGTTCTGTGTCATTTATCTGCCTGCCTATTCTTTCATAAAAAACCTGCACAAAATGTTTATAGCAGCTTTATTCATAATTGCCAAATTGGAAGCTATTCCATAGGTGAATGGATAAACAAACTGTGGTACATCCATACGATGGAATATTATCAGCAATAAAAAATGAGCTATCAGCCACAAAGAGACACCGGGACGTTAATGTGTATTGCTAAGTGAAAAAAATCTGAAAAGGCCACAATATAAATTATTCCAATTATATGATATTCTGAAAAAGGCAAAAACTATGGAGATAGTAAAAAAGACCACTGGTTGCCAGAAATTCTAGGGGAGGCAGGGAGGGATAACTAGGTGGAACATAGGGGATTTTAAAGTAGTGAAACTTGTGTATGAGACAGTAACTGCAGACACATGTCATTATACATTTGACAAAACCCACAATATGTGTAACACAAGGAGTGAACCCTAATGTAAACTACAGGCATTTAATTAATAATGTGTCAATACTGGTTCATCAATGTTAACAAGTATACCACACTAATACAAGGTAATATTGGGGAAACACTGTGTGGGGGGGTATATAGGAATTCTCTGTACCTCCTGCTTAATTTTTCTGTAAACCTAAAACTGCTCTAAAAAATAAAGTGTATTAGCCCGAGCTGGTTTGGCTGAGTGGGTAGAGCGTCAGCCCATGGACTGAAGGGTCCTGGATTCGATTGTAGCCAAGGGCACGTCCCTCGGCTGCAGGCTTGATCCCTGGCCCTGGTCGAGCCCGTGCTGGAGGCAACCAATCCATGTGTCTCTCTCACATCGATGTTCCCCCCGACCCCCTCTTTCTCCCTCTCCCTTCCATTCTCACTAAAAAATCAATGGAAAAACATCCTCGGGTAAGGATTAACAAAAAATAAAATAAGGTTTCTTAAAAACAAAACAAAACAAAAAAACCTCAGACATTCTACTGCAAAACTCATGTTCTTTCCAATATAACATACTACCCAGGAAGTTACCTGTAGGTAAAGCAAAAATTATGTTCTATACAGGGTGGAGCAAAAGTAGGTTTATAGTTTTGAGTACTCAAAATAGTCTTTTCTTATATTTTTATTTAATAATTATTGAATTATTTTCCATACAAACAAGTGTAAACCTACTTTGGCCCCACTCTGTACACATAAAACATATGTAACATGAGTAACCTACAGATAAAACAGTTAATAATTCTTATTTTTTGCAGTGATTCTAATTTTAATAGGAAAAAAAAAGAGTAACTACCCCACACTCCACATGGCCCTGTTCTTGTCACACGGGGACCAGCGGTCCTGTGCCTGGAAAGCAGTGCCCCTGCCCCAGCAGGGCAAGCAGCAGAGGCCGATGCTGGCGCCCAGGGTTTACAGCCCTCACCCACGTGCTGTACAGAGCCAGCCACACAAGCAGCCGGGCCTTCCTCAACCCCGGTGGGAAAGACATCCAAGTGCTAGGAAGACTCTTACCAAGTGGAGTGACTCGGGGCTGAACGTCCTTCAGAACTTCATGCAGCCACTCCGTGAATCGAACGTAATAAAGATCTGAGAAAATGTCATCAACCCGTCCATTTTCAAAAAGATACTAAAAGAAAAACAATCAACAAAAATTGTTGGTAGTCTTCTGAGTAAGACTTGCAGGGGAAATAAGCATTCTTTTACCAGTACTGTCGCCTCTGCCTACCCGTTCCCCCTTATTAACCTGCATACCAGGTCAAAACCGTCCAGCACGTGACACTTGCCCAGTACACGTTGGATCATGTGAACCAACTCTCACACACACGGGCAGAACCTATGGATGCGATTGCACCAGGCAAGGCTCTCATGGCAGCAGAAACATGGTGCAGGCTGAGGCCAGCCTCCTACTGGCTGTGGTGTCAGTCAAACAACTCGTGTGAGTCTTAACTTCGGGGGCTCAGTTTCCTTGTCTGTAAACGGAGATGACGGAGCCTGTCTTCCGGGACTCGGGAGAACACGGCATGAGAAGCACGTAAAGCAATTCCCCCGGCACCCCGAGTGGCCAGGAAGAAAGAGAACCAACTTGGAGGCAGACTTTTCTCAGGCCCAGGCCACAGGGCGAGTGCCACCAGCATGTGCTTTGCCCACCTCACTGGGGGGCTCCCACAAGAGCATTCAAACCCTAAGAAACCCTCCTCGGTTCTCCCAGTCTACCATACATTTCTGTCATGCTTCACCTTAAATGTTCTGAAAACCTAAAATCATTAAAAATAAATACATAAAATAAAAACGCTTAGGTAATATACCAAATATTTGTGTGTGTAATTTTCTTTGTTCTTTTTTTGTTTTTTAAAAGTATGCCTTAAAAAAAAAATTGATCTCAGAGAGAGGAAGGGAGAGGGGAAAAGAGAGAAATAGTAACATCAATGATGAGAGAGAATCATCATTTGGCTGTCTCCCATTGTCAAACAGGGTTTGCACCTACAACCTGGGCATGGGCCCTGACCCAGAATCAAACTATGACCTCCGGGTTCATAGGTCGACTCTCAACCACTGAGCAACATTAGCTGGGCTGTTTGTTTCTATATAATAAATATAATATAATATAATATAATATAATATAATAAATAATAATAAATATAATAAACATATTATAATAAATATAATACTAGAGGCCTGGTGCATGAAAATTTATGTATTGAAGGGGGGGCGGTTCCTCAGCCTGGCCTGCCCCCTCACAGTCCGGAAGCCCTCAGGGGCAGGAGGTGACCTGGTGATCAGGAGAAGGTGATGCCCCATCACACCTCTGCTGCTGCCACTGCTGGCAGCACAAGCCTCGGGCGGCCCTGGGTGGCTGAAGCGACTGGGTGCCACCATCTTTGAGGGCATGGAAGTCAATTAGCATATTCCCTCCTTATTGGCTGTGGGCGCTGCCATCTTTGAGGGCATGACAGTCAATCAGCATATTCCCTCTTTATTTGATAGGATAATATAATATAATAGAGCTTGGGAGCTGGGGCTGGGAGGGACTGGGAGGGGAGGGAAAGGCACCGGCACGCTCCCTGGAGGGAGAGCCAACATACAAAACATTTCCACCGGAGTTTCTCTCACTGGCAGGCAGGGTTAGGAATGATGCTTATTTTCTAAAGTGAACATGTAGATCTTTTGCAATGAAAAAAGAACATACTTAAACTCATTATACAGTTAAAAGAGAGAGTCCTAATTAAAACTCCTTGCTTGTCATTTTACTAATTTGAATATCCAGTAAATAGCTGACGGGAACAGCTCCGACGTGTCCCTGGGAAGCTGCTTCCTACCTTCTGGATGCACAGGAAAATGTAGTAGAGCACATCTGGGTCATAGGGTTCACCTTCTCCATTCCGAGCTTCCCGTGTCATCAGACAGAGCCCGTAATTCAGCTCGGCCACAGCAGAAGAGATGAGATCTTCCTGGAATCGCAGAAGCTGGCGCCCTACAACACAAACCCCAAAGGTGAATGGGAGTCCTGGCAACAGGCATCTCTTCATTGGTTGCTCACATCCCTGAAGTCAGCTCAGAGCAAATACTGCCCCATCAGTGCTGGCGTGGAAATGGTCACTTGCATCTGGCCTACTAAGACAGCAACCTCTACTATGTCCTATTACACCAGGGTTTCCTTCCCACAGTCCTTCCACTTCACATTTCCTGAAGTTTTTATTAGGGCTATGAAAGGAAAGACACCCCACCCCCCGCCCCCTAATGCTAGGAAGTATATAAGCATGATGCCAAGGAAGAAGGGCTTTGAACACACTCACTGGTTTCTATCTTCTCCCAGAAACTGCTCTGCCCAGATCTAGGTCAACTCCAGAAATCCATGTATACAGAAATGCCTAGTCTTGCACAAATCACGCAAACCTTGCTCAGGCCTGCTTGCTGCTTGTCTTGAATTCAGCATACTACTTCAGATGGAGCTTCCTGGTCCCCAGAGCCAAGGGACACCACTTTCCTGCCGCCCTCCCCTCCTGCTGCTTCAGTGCCACTGTATTTCAGACGGAGTCCACCCCCTATCCCTCCAAACACTCACTCCCAATGGGCGCCAGTCTGTTCTGAGCATCCTTCTCTAGCTCAGCGTTCTTGGTCTGGGCCCAGTTTTTCCATACTTCAAGCCCTTCTTCTGGCTTCAGAGAATTCGGAAGCAGAAGTTCTGGGGAAGGCTGTGGCTGTGACTGTGGTTCAACTTCAGCAACCTGGACAGTTTGAGCCTATGAGAGAGAAACCATCAAAATGCGTCAATACTCCTTCGCATCAGGCCCTTTGTTCAGCAAAACTGCCAGGAAAATGTTACTTGTAGTTCTTTCAATAAAAAAATTCTCTTCTCCATGCTGTCCTATTTTCAAGAATCTTGGAAATTCGACTCCTTACCCCAGGGATAGCAAAGCCTAGTACCGTGATTCTCCGCCCTGGCTGTACTTTTTTTTTTTTTTTAAACATGTTTTTATTGATTTTAGAGAGAGGGAAAGAGAAATATCAACTGGTTGCCTCCTGCATGCACCCTAACTGGGGATCGAACCCGAAACTTGGGCATGTGCCCTGACTGGGAATCGAACCTGTCACCCTTTTGGTTTATGGCATGATGTTCCAGCCAACTGAGCCACACCGGCCACGAATGCATTTCTAAGAAGCTTCCAAGTGCCGAAACTGGTCTGCTGACCACACTCTGAGCACCAGGTCTCCAGAGCAGTGACTCACATGCCCAAGCCTTAATCCCCAGAGATTCTGATTTATTTTGTCTAAATTGAGGGCCTGCTGCTATCGGTATTTTCAAATCTCCCAGGTGATTTCAATGCCCAACCCCGGTGAAGAACCATCATTTAGAGAAAGGAAAGGACAACAAACAAGCCACGTCCCTGTCCCTGCCACTGCAGGTTCGGAGGGTGAGCCTTCTCCAGCTATCCAGAGGCCCTCTCCCCCGTCCCATCCCAATAACACTGCGACAGGAGGCCCCGCGCTAGCTTCCTGCCTCCAAAGGAAGGGTGCTCCCACCCTCGGCGGGCTGAGAGCCAAGCCCTGCAGACCAGCAGGCAGAGAATATCCAGGAGTCTGAACCACCGTCCCCGGCAGGCGGGGCAGACACCACGCACAGGCTCTGGGGCTCACACACCTGTCCACACTCTGAACAAACTTCCTTGAGCAATTCTCCTGAGGAAGGTCAAACCATCCCAATCAAAAGCAAAATCCTTTATCCATGACACACAAATCTGCTGTCATCCAATACATACGACTGTACAAGCTTTGATAATACACATGATTAAGGAGGTAAAGCAATAACATTGCCAGGCCCTGGCATGCCTGCCAACCCCGGAACTCCACTCTGACCCCCTTCTTAGCTCAGCTCCCACCCTCCTTGTTGAGTCTCACCTGTACGCGCAGGTAGGTTTCCGTGTTTGAGGAAATGACTGCTAACTTTGCAGCTCGCAGCGATGCTAACTCTAAGGAGACCTCCCCGTAACCCGCCGTGGGACGATGCATCTCCAACTGGACACCTCCCTGTGCCCTCACACTAACCTCTACCGAGAGAACTCACCCCTCTCTCCACCCACAACTACTCTCCTGAGAGACCCCCCCTCCCTTGTTCAATGGCTACACCATCTCCTCAAGCTGGAAATCTAGGAATCGGACTGGGTAAGGAGGTGGGGACCGCTTCTCTGCTGGCTTCCTGGCGAGGTCCCTCCTTTGTGCGCCTCTACCCACTACGTGTAACATTCCCAAGCATCTCGACAACAAAATTCTCCCACACGTGTCCAATGCCCGCCAGTGAAGATGGGCAGTACCCAGGCTGGAAAGTACTGATGTAGGAAGACCTGTACACGGTGGTGCAGAGGATTTCCTATTGATAATGGAGCCCCTTGGATAGTTTTAAGCTGGGAAGTGACATAATCTTACATAAAAAAAAAACAAATCGATTATTCTTGCCCTGGCCAGTATGGCTCAGTTGGTTGGAACATATTCCCATATACTAAAAGGTTATGAGTTCGATTCCCAGTCAGGGCACATACCTAGGTTGCAGATTTGATTCCCAGTTGGGGCATGTATGGAAGGCAACCAATTGATGTTCTTTTCTCTCTCCCTCTCCCTTCCCCCGTCTCTAAAATCAATGAGCATACCCTAGAGTGAGGATTAAAAAAAAATTAGCTCTGGCC
Source organism: Eptesicus fuscus (assembly GCF_027574615.1). Taxonomy (NCBI): domain Eukaryota; kingdom Metazoa; phylum Chordata; class Mammalia; order Chiroptera; family Vespertilionidae; genus Eptesicus; species Eptesicus fuscus. Next base: position 1,378,615 of record NC_072490.1, read on the forward strand.
TGTGTTTCTCAATGGTTAGACCACTCGGCCTCCGTATCAGAGGGTCACAAGTTCGATTCCCAGTCAAGGGCACATACCTGGGTTGCAGGCTTGATCCCCAGCTCCGGTTGGGGTGTGTGTGTGAGGCAACAAATTGATGTGTCTCTCACATCGATGTTTCTTTTTTTACAAAAAAAATATTTTTATTGATTTCAGAGAGGCAGGGAGAGGGAGAGATAGAAACATCAATGATGAGAGGGAATCATTGACTGGCTGCCTCCTGCACGCTCCCTACCGGGGATCGAGCTGCAACCTGGGCATGTGTCCTTGACTGGAATCAAACCTGGGACCCTTCAGTCCGCAGGCTGATGCTCTATCCATTGAGCCAAACCAGATAGGGCACATCGATGTCCGTCTGTCTGTCTGTCTCCCTCTCTTCCCCGTCCCTCTTCCACTCTCCCTAAAAATCAATGGAAAAAATATCCCCGGGTGAGGATTAACAAAAAACAAACAAACAAAAATTATTGGTGGTGATCTACGGAGAATGAAATGAAGAGCCAAAGTGGAAGCAGGTGTTGGTCGCCTAGACTCAGACGGTGGCAGTGGCAAGGACTTCAGGGAGTCTGAGAAGTCTGGTGGTAGAACCAATGTGGCTTATTGATGAACTTGCTGTGAGGAGTAATGGGAAGCAGACTCCAGGATGACTCCTGGGTTTCTGGCTTACACAATGGGTGACTGGCTAATGCTACCACTTTCTAGAATTGGGGAGCGTCGATAGTGGCAGAGTTGATGCTAATGAAGAGCTGAGAGATCTTCTTAAATCCAAGTAAATAAGTAACTGCTGAATGTGTGGGAAGAGATCTAATGGGAAAGGCATGGTCTAGAGCAGGGGTCCTCAAACTTTTTAAACAGGGGGCCAGTTCACTGTCCCTCAGACCGTTGGAGGGCCGGACTCTAGTTTAAAAAAAACTATGAGCAAATTCCTATGCACACTGCACAGATCTTATTTTGAAGTAAAAAAACAAAACGGCAAAAACACCCGCATGTGGCCCGCGGGCCGTAGTTTGAGGTCGCCTGGTCTAGAGAGTCTAAGATGTGCGTCAATGCAGCACAGGGAATGGACTGCAGTGCCTGCCTGTCCAGGGTTCAATCCCAACTCTGCTGCTTACTAATGGTGGCCTTGTTGTTGAAGCCCTCTGCCTGTTTCTTCATATGTAAAATGGAGATGGTGGTATCTATCTCACACGGTTGGTGGAGGAATTAAGTGAGTTACAGTATGTAACCGAAGATGAGTTACATACTGTAACACAGGTTGGTGGAGGAATTAAAGGAGTTACAGTATGTAACCGAACAATGCTGGCAGATCGTGTTGGTGAACATCTAGCAGCGGCACCATCTGCAGCAGGGGTGGGAACCCTTTTCTGCCCAGGGCCATTCACTTATTTATAACATCATTCGAGGGCCATACAACGTTATCAACTTAAAATTATGTTGCTATGAAAAAAAGCTCCTAGATTTCTTGAATTTCAAGTTCTGTCTGTGGTGGCCTTGGCAGGGCCCAATCAAATGATATGGCCCCGGGGCCAGACGTCCCCACCCCTGATCTAGCTGATGCGAAAACCACACACAGGACAGAAATTCCTGAGGGAGGAAAAGGGCTAGCGCTCTCTGAGGAACATCAACACGGATGGTTTGGAGAAAGGAACAGGCACTCGTTTCCTGAGAAGGGACAGAAGCAATGGCTAAGACACCAGGAGTGTAGAGAATGAAGCCCAGCAGAGAGGTTCAGGAAGGCTGTGCTGGGTGTTGCTAAGATTAAAAGCAGATGAGCCTGCTGGATCTGGCCACTGCTGGCCTTGCCTGACAAGAGCATGCTGCTGTGTGTTGAAAACTGGCTAACAAGTGCAATCAGCTTGTACATAGAATCCTTTTGAGGATTCTGGGAATAACGTAGAGCGGAGAAGTACGGCAAGCGATGGAGGTGGATGAGAGGTCAAGGGAGGGAGGTTTTGCCATAAACATGGCGGTAAGAGTTTTCCTAAAGGGATGGCAGGTAAAGGAGCACAACCCTCTCTGAGTCCAGCTCACTCCACAGCACAACTGCCTTCCCCCGGGCTGTGAGTACCCCACGGGCAGAGACTGGTCACTCTGCTCCTGCGCCCAGAACCTGAGGAGGAGGCAGGGAGTGTTTGTGGGGCCCGTGGACAAACTGATCTTTCCTGCCGGAGGAGTCCTCTTCCCAATGGTTCTCTTCTGTAATAATGCCGGATGTAAGGCCCCGGAGCCTTTCCCAGAGGAGACATGGCGTGAAGAGCACGGGCCACTGAAGTGAACTCCAGGAAAGATCTTCTGCTGAAGGGCCCGAATGTGCAAACTATTATTTTTTTTAAAATACGTTTTTTATTGATTTCAGAGAGGAAGGGAGAGGGAGAGACAGAAACATCAATGAAGAGAGAGAATCATTGATTGGCTGCCTCCTGCACGCTCCCCACTGGGGATTAAGCCCGCAACCCAGGCATGTGCCCTTGACCGGAATCGAACCCGGGACCCTTAGGTCCACAGACTGACGCTGTGTCCACTGAGCCACATCGGCTGGGCCTGAATGTACAAATGATTAAGAGACGAATGAGTGCCAAGAGGCCTGACCTGCAAACTGGACCATCAGGCCCAAGAGAGCCGAGAGGCACGATGAGCTCCAGGCCTGTGAGCGAAAGCGCAGTACCGGGCCCTATCCCGTCCCGCTGGTCTCTCCTAGAGGCAACCACTTCACCCCACACTCGACTCTTCCTCTTTTTTAAAAACATATTTGTACTGGTTTCAGAGAGGCGGGGGGGGGGGGGGGGGGAGAGAGAGAGAGAGAGAGAGAGAGAGAGAAACATCAATGATGAGAGAGAACCACTGATTGGCTGCCTCCTGTACGCTCCCCACTGGGGATGGAGCCCACAACCTGGGCATGTGCCCTGACTGGAAATTGAACTGTGACCTTCTGGTTCATAGGTTGATGATCAACCACTGAGCACACCACCCGGGCTGATTCTTCTTCTAATCACACTCCTAGGAATCTGAAAAACTGCCCACCCCAAACCCTCAGATCAAGTTCAACTCTTCACGCTGTGAAGGTAACTCCTTTGCCCCCGTACTATCTTCTCTCCCACAGCGCCCCCTCCTCATGCTGCCCAAGGCCATGTCCCTTCTTCCCACCCCGGCTCTGTACTAGTGCTGCTCCAGTCTGTCAACGTAAGCTATAAACCACAGCACACACACCACTTCCCCACAAGGATGCCGCTGCTGACTTTAACCGGGAATGATTTCTGAAGTCCCAGCTTTTCTTCGTGTGTGGCACACAATGTCACACTTCATTCTGCTGCCTTATAGTAATTCAAAGAAACAGAAATTACGTGTTCTCACTCCTACCACGGACTACAAGCTGCCTGAAGCAGCGACTGTCCTGTGCTACTTCTGGGCCTGCAGCTGATTACGTAAAAGTTCCTCAATGAGGTCACCTAAGGTCGCGTTCTGGTGCCTGGTCAGCTTTTGCCTAATCAACATCATTTACTGCCCAAGTTTCTGAGCGTGGTCCCGGGTCCGCCAGTGCTTTGTCTGTCAGCTCCCTCCCATGCAGCCCAGGAGCCCCTGCCCTGCAAGGCACACTGTCTTCGGCAGATCCACAAGACCAGAGGCTCTAGGTCCACTCTAAAGCTCTGCTAGACAAGGACTGGGAGGTTCACTAATAGTCGTAAAAGAGGATAGCCTCGAGACGCTAACTATTAGAAATGATAAAAGAGCAAAACAATTATAAAGTTAAAATTTCAACAGAATTATATTTTTGCATCTTTCATATAAATCTAAATGATTTCAAAATAAAAAGCTTTAAAAAAATTTCAATGTAGCTGTCATAGAAGAAAATCCAAGTAACCAAGGCTTACTGGTACTACTAGAGGCCTGGTGCACAAAATTCATGCACTGCGGGGGGGGGGGGGGGGCGTGTACAGGACGGACCCTCAGCCCAGCCTGTGCCCTCTTGCAGTCCGGGAGCCCTTGGGGGATGTCTGACTGACGGCTTAGACCCACTTGGGCCTTAGCGCTGCAGCAGAGGCAGGAGGCTCCTGCCACCGCCGCTGCTCTTGCCAGCTGTGAGCCTGGCTTCTGGCTGAGCAGCACGCCCCCTGTGGGAGCGCACTGACCACCAGGGGGCAGCTCCTGCGTTGAACATCTGCCTCCTGATGGTCAGTGGGTGTCATAGTGACTGCTCATTCCACCGTTGGGTCGATTTTCATATTAGCCTTTTATTATATAGGATTTTTAAGGACCATAAAAACACCTTTGCGAAATCCCACTGCATAAATGGCTTGTTCAAGGCTCCCAAAGGTGAGAGGCCAACCAGGAGGTATTTTAGACCTTGTAATTCACCTACACTGTGTCCACAGATGACAATGAAAAAAGGAACAATCACACGTCCACTCCACTGAGCTAGCTGAGAGTCTGTGCTAAACTACTAAGGCTCCACTAGATCCTTTCCTTTGTGACACAGAAAGGAGCTCCTGGGATGAGGATACCACTTAGGGTACCACTAGTCTCTACTCAGAACTGTACTCTCCCAAAGAGAGATTAACAATGAAGCACCCAGGTAACCCCAAAGCAGTTACTGACCATTTCATTTACCTCCAGGTACCAGGACAGAACTCCTGTTTCATAGCTTCACCTGCTGCTTCTGTCCCCACCCCCCACCCCACCTAGAATAGTAGCACTATCCTACTTCAAGACTAACGTCACGGCATGAACAACCAGAAGGGCCGGAGGCTGCCAGGCAGGTTTTGGGTTGGAGTGGGTCCTGAGGGCGCAGGCTGCCCACAGAGGAGTCTCACTTACTGAACAAGTAACCTGGAGCTGCTGCTGCTGCTGAGGCGGCGGTGGCGGTGGCGTCTGTTCCTGGGGGGTCTGTGGCTGTGGCTGCTGCTGAGGGTCCCATATATGGACAGTCTGAGCTGTATTCTGGTATGTGCCTGCCACGGCCTGCACAGCCACTGGAATGTGGATGTTGCCATTCATGAACTGTGCTGGAAAGAGAGAGTTCGCCAGGGTCTGCACGACCTCTTCATGGGAGTTTTTCACTACTGACGTGCCCACCATCTTCTCCTTGTCGTCCTCCAGCTTTACAGCCGTCAGGGCCGTGGGGGAGCCACTGACGTGAACTGCGTTGTAGGCCTCCTGGGGAATGGCAATGTGGGTGATGCTCTGCTGCTGAGGGTCGCCCCGGGGCTGGGCAGAGTAAACAGGGATGGTCCAGGTCTCTCCGGTGGGGCTCGTAATGGTCCCAGTGGCACTGTACAGGTGGGCACTGTCCACTGTCAGTAAGTCTGGCCTCAAAGACACATAGCTCTGCTGCTGGCCCTGTGGAATGGCCAGCACGGTGGCCACCGGCTGCCCTGAGATGGCGTAGGACACAGTGATGGGCATGTCCACTTTGCGCTTCTTCACCGGCTGGAGAACACTGGCTGTGCCAACCCGCCGCTCCCCTTCCCGCGGTGAGCCCTGCTGGGACGGTGGTGGGGAGAGGGCGCCCACGGTCTGGATTTGGATCTGCTGACCCCCAGCAAGAGACTGGCCAGCCACCAACTGCGCCTGGATCTGCTGATGTGGGATGTGCTCCTCGGGGATCTCTGCAGCTTGGATCTGCTGTGCTGCCTGCACGTGCTGCACCTGGATCTGGGCTGCCTGGAGCTGTGAGGGGCTGGGGCTCTGCAGAGTTGGGGTCTGGATGGAAGGAGCTGCCGGTTGTGGTGCTTGGCCTTGGATCTGCACCTGGACCTGGAAGGGCTGCTCAGGAGGCTGGTGAACGGTGAGCTGCGGGGAGAGCTGCTGGGCGGACACCTGCTGCGGAGACTGCTGTACCTGCACTTGTACCTGCGGCGACAAGATTCCCCAGTGAGTAAGTGAGGCAGCACGGAGACCCAGCCCCGCAGGGAAGAGGAGTCAGGCGGAGGGCCTTGGCAATGTGAGGAGGAAGGACTGCCAGAACAGGCTTCTCAGGAGGCCACCAAAACCATTGCAAAATTCTCCAGATCACACTGCATTCAGAGCAACATACACCCACGTGAGAGCAACTAGACTATCAACTGGGGCCTACAAAGGAAGTATCAGACCTTCTGCTCATTTTTCACTCCTTTTTAAAAATGTGACCCCCTTTGTCCTGGCCGGTTTGGCTCAGTAGATAGAGCGTCGGCGGACTGAAGGGTCCCAGGTCCGATTCCAGTCAAGGGCACATACCTCGGCTGCAGACTCGATCTCCAGCCCATCGGGGTGTGTGCAGGAGGCAGCCAATCAATGATTCTCTCTCATCATTGCTGTTTCTATCTCCCTTTCCCTCTCCCTTCCTCTCTGAAATAAATAAAAATATATTTAAAAATAAAATAAAATGCAGGCACTATTTAACAATTCCTTGAAGTGCCTTTAAAAAAAGAGGAAAATTGGTGTATGACCTAAGTTTCATGTAAATAACATTGTAATTCGACATCTGTATACACTACAAAGTGATCAATACCAAAGCCTAGTTAGCAACTCTCTCCACACCACTGACCCCTTCACCCATCTGCCCTTTCCCCTCTGTAACCACCAATCTGCTCTCTGTATATATGAATTTGTTTTTGTTTTGTTTATTCGTTTGTTTTGTTAGAGTGCTTATTTAAGACATCCTTGTCCTTAAAAACCCAACAAGATTCCTGAATATTTAATTTGAGGAAGGTTACTCTATCCTGGATCATACATTTCTGATAATGCAACTCATCTTATTGTTGTTACTTCAGCAGCATGGAAAGATGCTATGCATAGTGTGAAATTTACAAAAAGAAAAGATTTGCCCTTGCTGGTTTGGCTCAGTGGATAGAGTGTCGGCCTGTGGACTGAAGGATCCTGGGTTCGATTCAGGTCAAGGGCACCTGCCTGGGTTGTGGGCTTGATCCCCAGTAGGGAGCATGCAGGAGGCAGCCGATCAACGATTCTCTCTCTCCCTCTCTGAAATCAATAAAAATATAAATATATAAAAAAACAGGAAAGACTTGGGAGCATTTGAGATCTTGCTTTATGGCATATGTCATCAGTTTGGCTCAATAAACTTACAAAATTTCACACAAAAAAAGGAAAGATTTTTTTCCATCAGACACACATATCTATATTACTTTAAACACAGCTAGAAAATAGGAAAGAAAACACAAAGGCAGATGTGGGAGTATATCTATCTATTAGCAGAAGGAGACAGCACAAAAGATAACCAAGGGTGGTGCTAGAACAACTGGCTATCCATGTTAAAAGAATGAAGTTGGACCTCTTCCTCATATCATACAGAAAAAACAGGAGAGCATCTGAATAGACATTTATCCAAAGGAGACATGCAAATGGCTAATAAGCACATTAAAAGTTGTTCAACATTGTTAGCTATCAGGGAAATGCAAATCAAAATCACGAGATACCACGTCAAATCCACTAGGATGGCTACAAAAAAAAAGACAAATAGCAAGTGTTGGTGGGGATGTAAAAAAAATTGGAATCCTCATACACCACTGTTGGTGGGAATTTTTAATTTTAAATAGAGTAAAAAACTACTCTTGCACATATCATATATCCACTTGCAGTCCCAAGAGGCAAAGGGGCTACCTTCTCTTTCACCAGAACATACCTCACCACACTCCTGCCTCTTCCTCTCCCTTTTCTATTTTGTCGGTGGGAAAAAAAGCATCAAGGGCAAAATGAAATGCAACCACAATTCAGTAGCAAGAAAGCAGCATTTGTAACTAGAGATTTAGTTTCACATAAAGAACCCTAAAGAAGAAAACTGTTACCACCCAGCAAATGTATTAGTTTCTCTTTTGGAAAGCTCATTATGCATTAGCATTATTAATTCTTGAGGCCTATAAATAGCAAATGCAGACCTAGAAATCTGCAGGTGACCCGAGTCATGGAGCCATACTACTAGATGAGGATCGCTAGAATACACCAGCTTTTCCATTTTAAAGTTAGTTCTAAATGCCATGCTTTTAGTAATGAGCCCAGGCTAACCCTCCTGGGTTCCTGATCTGCTTAGGGCAGTGATGGGCAACCTTCTGAGCTCGGTGTGTCAAACTTCGCCAAAAAACTGAGCATAACTCGGGTGGTGTGTCACTTTGAGGAAAAAACATTATTTCGCAAATGTTTCATCCTCAGGAGCAGCAAATGTTTCATCCTCAGCATGCGGCCGCTGAGGCGGCCGCGTGTCATCAGAAATGGCTATACGTGTCAGTGCTGACACGCGTGTCGTAGGTTCGCCATCACTGGCTTAGGGAGATAGGACAGAAGGGAACTTCAGTCACATCAGTGTGTCACATCCAAATAGTCCCAGAAGACCTCTGATTTTCAGACTCTTCAATTCTCCAAAGCAAATGGCAAGCATCTGTGGTCACTGACAGTTATTGCAAATATTTTTAGTCTGCATGAACTATGAAACTTTGTACTAAAGAAAATGCTTAAAAGAGAGTATTCCTCTTGGTGAAAATAACCTCTGAGACCGTATATAGATGTGATCCTCTTACTAAACACAACCATGATGGCAAATAGAGCCTCGGAAGTAGGATGCACCTCAACATTGCTTTACCTGGACTTGCTGTGACTGCTGAACCTGGATCTGCTGTTCTTGCTGGGTCTGGGGCTGAACACTGGTGGTGACTGGACAGGCAAGTTCAAGCAAAGAGCCGGCCACTTCGGTGCTGTCGGTGTAGATGCAGTTCCCGCCCTGCTGGTACACCATGGTCGTGGTCGTCGTCTGCTGGAACTCCTGCAGGGCTTCTGGCCCCTTAGAGGCGAGTGAGTCCAGAAACTCCTTCATCCTGTGCTGCGGGACAGACCGCGCCTTCACGCGGATGTACTCTTCAAAGGAGATGGTGTTCTCCAGAGAATTATTCATATTGCAGAGGCCTCAGGGTTCCTAGTTATAAAAATAAATGGCCATAAGTCAAAATCATGCTATTATTTTTGTATCTTGAAATGCACAGGGCAATCACGCTTGCATCAGAATAGAATAGTCGGGCAACTGTATACATCTGGAATCCAAAGTAAAGTTTTATTATACCACCTTATTTTTTCCAATTAATGGTATCTGAAAATTGTTTCCATAAACATTTAATCAAACTATCACACTGAAGACAAAAAACCAAAAGCATGCGTCACAGTACTGGATGAAACAGGCTAAAAACACATTCTCTCCCCAGCACTCGGCCAATCCCATCTTTTCTGCAGAGCCAAGCACTGGACAGTAAGGCACATGCAAAACTGCTCTGTGACCACCACAGAGAGGCCTAGGAACAGGGTCCTCCTGGCCTGTTCTCTTTCCACTGCCAGCTATGTGCTACGGTGAAGGGACAGCGCACCACCTCGCTATGGCAACACCCAAGAGAGAGGGGATGTGTTCTGGACCTCCCCACCTCTCCTCAGGAGCAGCCCAAATTCCATGTTGCCACATATTGCTCACTCTTTTGTGACACAGCTTACTGAATACGAGCATGGACTTTGGAGCCAGACTACCCAGGTTCAAACCCTACCTCAGTTTCTCCTTAGCTGTGTAATCCCGGACAAGACAGTTGACCTTAGTTTTCTTGTCTATCAAATGGGGATAAAGTAGTATTTACCTCACAAAATTGACATGAGGATTAAATATATGTAAAGCACTCAGGAAAGTATCTGACACAGAGGGGGCTACATAAGTATTAAATATTAAAATAAGCGGAGGAGGGATTGAATGATGTCTTCGATAACTAGGTCACTACCACAATTCAGAAACAATTCCACAAGTGTTCCACCAGGGCATTTACCTGGAGTGACCTGCAGGAGCGGGGAGACCGCCCCGTCCCTCAAGGACAACCATGCAACCCAGGACGCACGGCGCGCTGCCCTGCTGCTGCCGCTGCCGCCCCAGCCTCCCCGGCCGGCACCACCTCCAGAACGCCGAAAGCAGCGCGGGTGAGAGAGTAACAGCCAGGGAACCTTTCTGCAAAAGGACTCGGTCAATCTCAAATGTCTGGACAAAGTAGGCGTTTCTCGAGCCGTCGGGCTGAAACATCCGCCTTCCACTGCCCACGTTTTGCCTTATGTTACAGATATAAGGTGTCTATATCATCTCCTTCAACTGGCAGACAAAACTGTGTCCTGGTCCTCTCTGAATGGCTGACACATAGTAGGTGCTTTGTTGCATTTGGAATTCAGTGTAGAACAAGAAGCATTAAGACTCTTTGCTCCATAATATCTATAACTTACAACCACAAATGTTATGCTTTTCCCTAGTAAACGGTTAGTATATACCTTGGGGGAAAACCCACAGCCAGAGTGAGGCCAAAGGAAAAGTATGACTTACTGCTATTAATTGATGGACACTGGCAATATTTCTGCGGAGTGCTGTAAGTATAACACAGACTATATTCAGGTGTTTCAAACAGAACAGCCCCAGCAATGAATCTCCTATGATGACGTACGTAATATATTGTAAACGTATGTCCCACAAGTAAAAGGCAGCACAGACCTCATCCTGTCTAACCCAGGCTCCTCGGAAACCGCAAGCACGATGGAGTGCGAGCACACGGAGCGCAGGCCAAGGACGCGCAAGGCGGGCGCTGCTGCTGGCCTCGCCTTCGGAAGTCTAATCGTCGGTCCCCTTTCCACCGCCCCTTGCCCAGCTCTTCCTTCTCTACGGCAGGGGCGCAGTTATCTTCTATGCGACTTCAAAATAAGCTGTCAGTGCTGTCCACATGAGAAAGAAGATCCAGGCCAAGCACCCACCCTTCCGTTTCAGTCAGGGCAGGCTCCTCCAGTGCAGGTGACCCACAAACTCACATCGGCACAGCGCGTCCAAGCTTCCCTTTGTAAGAACATCACAACTGGAATCCCCTTAGAAGGCACCTCTCCTAATACCGACTCCACGGCTTACAAAGTTCACAATGTGGGATCCTAATACCTATGACATACACTCCCCTGCTCCAAAGGGGACAGGGGAGCGATGCTATCAGCAGCAGGGAACTGGTTCTCTACCATGCGGTGCGTATTTCAGGTTTTTGGTGTGTTGTTTTTTACCTCCATTATAAAACAACAGCAGAGGTCAACTGAAATTTGTATTTCCTCAAATTTATTTCCTTCATCAATTAGTTGCATTCCTGTAAAATACTGAGAGACCGCTTGAATTCTGAAGATTGCCTGTGCAGGAAACACAGCTGCATGTCAAAGCAATAAAAATAAATTATAAGGAATCATGCAGCAAAAACTGTCTCAAATCTGAGAGAAGATAAATATGAGCAAACAGCAAGTACAAAGCAGCACTGCAAACTGAGTTTACAGAACTAGGAACCCGTCCTACAAATACTGCTTGGTAAAGGCAGTCCCCAGTCTTCCTAGTGACCGTGCTTCCGTTCACCTTCCAAGTTTCAGTACTTGCAGAGACTCGTCTCAAGTCTGATATGAAGTATAAAGGAGAAATGCACCAGCTTTCTTCCTAGAAACGAGCTCTCTTCAGTTTTCAGTGTATTTTCTACTTTGGTTTTCTGTGTTTTTCTTTTTGGGAGGGAGGTAGGTAAAAGTAATACATCCATTTTCTAAGAAAAAATGTTCAAATACTATACTATACGAAGATATAAAATGAAGAATCACTAAGAATACTTTGACCTCTGGTTCTTGATCTACCAATTTTATTTTAGAGAGGGAGGGAGGAGTGGGGGGGGGAGAGAAAACTCAATTTGTTTCACTTCTTTATTCATTCATTGGTTGATTCTTTTTTTAAAAATATCCTCACCCAAAGATATGTTGTTTTTTTGTAAAGAAAGAGGAAGGCAGGGAAGGAGCGAGGGAGGGAGGTAAAGAGAAAAAGAGAAACATTGACTGGTTGTCTCCTGTCCTCGCCTGGACCAGGGATCGAACTGACAACCCAGGCAAATGTCCTGACAGGGAATGGAACCCAAAACCTTTTGGTGCACAGGATGACGCTCTAACCAACTGAGCCACCTGGCCAGGGCCACTGGTTGAGTCTTGTATGTGTCCTGACAGGGGATTGAACCTGAAACCTTGGCATATCCGGACAACACTTTAACCAACTGAGCTACCCAGCCAGGGACTCTTGATCTTCCAATTTTAAATAAACACTGATCTGTCCTTTAGGAATGGTGAGTTTCAGGCATTTAAATCATCTTCCTCTCACCAACTTCTGCCAATCACACTTTATTTTTGTCACAATCATTTTGATAGCTTTAAACCTCTATTTGTGGACTCATTAATTTAGAGTATCTCTAGACTTCCTACTATCCTATCTAATAAAGAGGGAATATGCTAATTGACTGCCCCGCCCTCAAGGATGGCGCCACCTGCAGCCAATAAGGAGGGAATATACTAATTGACTGCCACGCCCTCAAAGATGGCGGTGCCCAGTCCCCTGAACCCCACATGGGACGGCAGGCCTGCAGCCCAGCCGGCTCCATGCGCCTGCCACCTGCCTCCGGAGTCCCCCAGTCCACTCAGCCCCCCAACCGACCCTAGGCGCAGGCAAGCCTTGGACGTAGGCTGCCCAGCCGCCCAGGGCTGCCCGAGGTGCAGGTAACCAGGGCCGGCCGAGGCTTGTGCTTCGGCAGTGGCAGCAGCAGAGGTGTGATGGGGCATCGCCTTCCCCTGATTGCCAGGTTGCCTCCCGCCCCTGAGGGCTCCCGGCCTGTGAGAGGGGGCAGGCCAGGCTGAGGACACCCCCCCCCCCCCCGCCCCGCTCCAGTTCATGAATTTTCATGTAACAAAGAAATTAAAGTTCCATGCCCTCTATTTCTGACAAACATTTAGCTAAGGGAGTATAATTTCTGTTTAATAGATCTTTTAGTTTTAGAACACAGCATTTCATACCAAATCAAACTCGGAATTTTTTTCTAAGTCAAGGTTTCAAAGATGATAAAAACTATTCTACTCCAAACAAATCCTGTCAGTATACCCAGAATACAACCTTCAAAAATGTCACTACAAGAAACTCTAAATATAGATTTATTCCCTGAGCAGAAAGGCAAATAAGACGGATAGTCATCTCTCAAACACAATGGAAAAAAGCTTGGAAAAAGGTATCTGCTATGAAGTCTCAAAGTTTATTCTTTAAGCTTTCATCAAAAAAGGGGAAAAAAATCTATAAAACTTAGAAAATGTTGACAAAGATTCATACACACGTGTTCATTATAATCTTCTCTATACTTGTGAAAATATTTGAAATATTCAATGATAAAAACACCTTTTGGTTAGTAGCTAGCCATATGTTTTAAGTAGTGTAGAGTCAAAGGTATAAAACCATATGCAGGTACATCTACACAATGGAATACTACGCTGCTGTAAAAAAGAAGGAATTCTTACCATTTGCAACAGCATGGATGGACCTGGAGAGCATTATGCCAAGCAAAATAAGCCAGTCAGAGAAAGATAAATATCACATGATCTCACGCATTTGTGGAATGAACGGCATAAACTGATGAACAAAAACAGATCCAGAGACAGAGAAGCATCAATCAGACCTTCAAACCTCAGAGGGAAGGTAGGGGAGGGTGGGGGTAAGGAGGAGAGATCAACCAGAGGACTTGTATGCATGCATATAAGCCTAACCAATGGACACAGACACCAGGGGGGTGAGGGCATGAGTGGGGGAGGGGGCAAAGGGGGGATAAGGACACACATGTAATACCTTAATCAATAAAGAAAAAGAAACAAGATAAAGCAAATCAATTTTGTTTTAGAACTTGTTAATCAAGGTTGCATTGATGCGTGCCTGTATAAAACGAAAGCATGTGAAATTATTGTTCTGGGAAATAAATTTACTTAAAACTTGGAAAAAACAAACACATATGCAGCACAGAGCCCACTGCTGGTGGGGCTTCAAGCAGAAGCCATTGCTTCCAAATGCTTTTTTCACTCAGCACCCGGGAGGGTCTTCACTGACTCTACACAAGTCCACAAAATCATTTGAAAACCACGGAATCAGAGCAAGCTAAAAAATATGTACAAATGATGTATTCAATGGAAAACTTAAAAAATTTAATGAGCCGAAACCGGTTTGGCTCAGTGGATAGAGCGTCGGCCTGCAGACTGAGGGGTCCCAGGTTCGATTCCGGTCAAGGGCATGTAACTTGGTTGCAGGCACATACCCAGTGGGGGGTGTGCAGGAGGCAGCTGATCGATGTTTCTCTCTCATCGATGTTTCTAACTCTCTACCTCTCTCCCTTCCTCTCTGTAAAAAATCAATAAAATATATTTTTTAAAAAAATTAATGAAAAAGGCCAACTTCAAAGAACTTTTCAAACTGTCCATTTGTACAGACTGAAACACACACGGCTTCATTTCCTGTCCTTTTAACCTGCTCCCTTGGCAATATCCACCAGACTAGCACATCCCAATAATGAAAGCGCCCAAAGTTAGCCTTTGACCTGACACAAAAGGGCTGTGTAGGGGAAAAAAGCTTTAGAAATACACTGAAATTTTTCACACTAGTCAGTAAAGGAAAAACACAGAAAAATTAAATTCTCAGCAGTGGTGATGGTTTCTTCCTTTGCTTTTATGTTCAGAAATAGTCCTCCCTACCATAAGAACAGGTCATTTTTCCATCTACAATTTTTAAAATTTACAGTGTATTATTTATATGCTTTGATCCATTTAGAATTTATTTTGCATTATGTAAGGTTTGATCCATTTAGAATTTTTTTTTTCCATTTAGAATTTATTTTGCATTATGTAAGGTCCCAACATCAAACAACTTGTCCCTTTATCATTTATTGAAAGATTGAATTTCCTTTGCCCACTGACTTAAAATATAAAGGTCTGGCTTATAAGCTGTGATTCCATAGATCTTTCTATAACACAGTAGCTTCAAAAAAAGCATGTTGGGCCAAAACCGGTTTGGCTCAGTGGATAGAGCTTCGGCCTGCGGACTCAAGGGTCTCAGGTTCAATTCCGGTCAAAGGCATGTACCTTGGTTGCGGGCACATCCCCAGTAGGGGGTGTGCAGGAGGCGGCTGATCGATGCTTCTCTCTCTTCGATGTTTCTGACTCTCTATCCCTCTCTCTTCCTCTCTGTAAAAACTCAATAAAATATATTAAAAAAAAAAAAAAAAGCATGTTGGTACCTGGAAGATTCTTGCTGACCCCTCTCCACCCCCAACACGAAGTTGACACATAAACAAGCTATGTGTGAAAAGGGAGCAAACACGATTGTATTTATTTACTAGAGGCCCGGTACACAAAATTCATGCACCGGCGGGGGGAGGGAGGGTGGTGGTGTCCCTCAGCCCAGCCTGTGCCCTCTCACAGTCCAGGAGCCCTCAGGGGATGTCCGACTGATGGGTTAGGCCCGCTCCCAGCAGTCAAGACATCCTGAGCCACCACCGCTGCACTCTCCAGCCATGAGCTCGGCTTCTGGCTGAGCAGCGCTCACCCTGTGGGAGCGCACTGACCACCAGGAGGCAGCTCCTGAATTGAGCTTCTGCCCCCTGGTGGTCTGTGCGCATCATAGCAACCTGTCATTCTGCAGTTCGAACGATTTGCATATTAGCTTTTTATTATATAGGATTCCAGTATCCTTTAATTATATACATAAGAAAAAGAGCTGGCGCCGAAACCGGTTTGGCTCAGTGGATAGAGCGTTGGCCTTCGGACTCAAGGGTCCAAGGTTGGATTCCGGTCAAGGGCATGTGGTTGCGGGCACATCTGTGCAGGAGGCAGCTGATCGATGTTTCTCTCACATCGATGTTTCTGACTCTATCTCTCTCCCTTCCTCTCTGTAAAAAATCAATAAAATATATTTAAAAAAAAAGAAAAAGAGCTGGCAAAAATGCATCTAAACTTTAACAGTAGTTTTGCCGGAGTGGTGGAATCACAGAGGACTTAAATTTCTTCTTGTTTAGTACTCTCCTGTATTTTCCATAATATGTATTAAACAAACAAACAAACAAACAAAAAGTAAATTTTTTTGCAGAGTAGTTATATAGCAATAACAATAACAGATACAAACAATTCTGGATGATTACAGTATGATTTTCCCCCTTCAAAATCTCAAACTCAAAGATAAACCCATCAAGCACCAGATGTTTGCATAATAACAAAGATTGTTAAATCCTTCCAGATGCTGCTCACAAGACACAAGGTTGAGACTTGAAATAGAGGAAGAGAAAGGAATAAACTCAATGAATCTACTCTCTATAACCCCAAAGAAACAAGATTCTTCATTAGCTCCAAGTCAAGGACTTGGTGAGGGGCAGTAAATATTCATTAAAATACTTACAAAAAGCTCTGGCTGAGTGGCTCTGTTGGTTGGAGCGTGGTCCCGTACACCAAAAGGTTGTGGGTTCGATTCCCGTCAGGGCACATGGCTAGGTTTCAGGTTCAATCCTTGGTAGGGTCACGTGTATGGGAGGCAACGATCTTACAAAGGTGTCTCTCTCTCTCAAATCAATACACATATCCTCAGAGTGAGGATAAAAATTAAAATTAAAAAATAAAATACATTTGCCACTCTGGGGCTCAATGGAGTGGGGGGGTCTGTAAACAAGCATTTGCTTCTGAATACTTTAAGAATGCTGCTTTGCAAAACAATAAACAGACAACCAGCCCCCCAACAAAGGACCCGAGAAATTTGTTTTTGTATGCACACCTTGATCACTAGTATTTCCCGTCCTTCCTTCTATCAGAGCTTAGCATAGCGCCTGACACAGCAGGCCCTCATATATGAACGTTATCATTATTTTATTACTTTCTCACTAGAACACAAGATGGTACCAAGGACAAAGGTTACTCCAAGCGGCCATCGATGACATTTCTATTGGTCTGTTTGCTAATTTCTTTCTTTTTTCTACTTAGATACTAAGGGAGGACCTAAGTACTCACCAGAATCGTCCTTTCTTGGGTCCCTCAAATATAATGACTCCCCATTGAGCTATTCATCTACCGCACGCCTTTACGAGAGGAGTTCCTGATACAGTTCCATTTTCACTGTAGTTCTATATTTGGACAACACACTTTGAACCAGGAACTTAACTGATGGGCTGTAAATTGGTACAACCATTTGCAGTATCTAGTAACGTTGAAAATATCCATCCCATATGGTCCAGCAATTCTATCCTTAGGCCTACGTGACTCAGTATTAACAAGATTCCCAAACTGGGAGGAATCTAGATGTCTGTCAACAGTTAAATGGGTAAGTAATGAACTACAGCTGCAAACAACATGCATGAATGTCACAAACACAATACTAAAGGAAGGAAGACATAAAATACAGCATGACTCCATCTATATAAAATTCAAAAGCAAGTAAAGCTATGTCAGTTGAGGAATACAAGGTGGTAAAATTAAAAGGAAAACAAAGACCATGATTATAAGTCAGAAAAGCAGGTGTCTCCAGGGGCTGAGAAGCTGGACGAGGAAGGCGCCCAGGAGGGTTCAGTGCGGGCGTGCCGGCACTCTACTTCTTGGGGAGGTGGTCGTTAGACAATGGGTCGCTTCATACTTTTTCACTGAACTGTATACAGATGCTGAGTTTATAGAAAGGTATTTCACAGATTTCCAGAAAGAAAAGAGCTTTCTGACACAGCCCACCAGCGCTATCTACAGTTTGCCCTTGCCTAAATGTGAAATCAAGGGACAATTCTTTCAGCAAAGAGGATTCACCTATCGTGTCTTCATGCAACCACAATCAGAAATCAGTCAGAAATCAGAAATTCCAGTATGCCACTTAGGAAAAAAATAAATGAAACCTTTAAGTGAAGGCAGGAGAGGACTTAAGACATTTGGAACAAATGTGGGACAACTAAATACAAAGGAACAGAAAGGAAAAGGTGTGTCCAGGCTGAGTAGCAATGACCATTGCAGAGGAAGGGTGACCTTTAGAAAGTAGACCCGCAGGAGGCATAGCACACCCAGGGCAACGCACACCGACTGAGGAGACGGCAGGCCAGCCTGAAGGAAGAAACCCCAGCCTCTGAAGCTGTCACATGGAGGACAACCCCCCAGAGCCGCAGCCTTGGGTTAGCTCTTCGGAGTGACTCAAATTTACAACTCGCACTGACTTACATTTTAAGAGGAGGAGAGAGAGCACCAGCAAAGACGCAGTTCTCCCCCATCTTCGTTCCCCAGGGCCTAGCAAGTCCTGGCAGACAGCACCCAGCGTGATTGGCAGGATGTGTAATGTTTCAACGTTACCGGGAAAAACTGCACACATATTTCCGGCATATGAACGATTTTAACTCACCAGTCACCATGCTGCATGTATTTCTGCTGCTTGTCTTGAGTTCTTAAGACTTGTAACATTCTGAAGAAGACAGAACAAAGAAGTTCCTTCCATCCTCAGCCTCTTTCTAAGTTTTAACTTTGTTCTTAAAATAACACGGTATATTAGAAAACTACTGCCATCACTATCCAACTATTCTGCTAATTTTTCTTCCTCTTAGCTTCTTTTTCCTTAAACTTAACGAAGCAAAACCGTAAAACATGAACTAGAGGATGCTTTGCCTCCCTGCTACCAGAACACAGTACTAGGGTTTAAAGGGGGGAGGGGGGGTGCGTAAAAGGATTGAAATCTGTATCACAAGCGACTCCTGCAGAGACAAGACGGGCAGGTTTGAGGAATTTCTTCTGCGGGTAACTTTTGAACTACAAAAAGGAAAAGCACGGATTCTCAGGTTGTTCAATTTTCTTTTGGGCAACTTCGTGGCCGTGGCATAGCGGGCCCTTGGTCTAACGGAGAACAAGTCCCTCCCATCCACACAGAAGGCTGCCTTTAAGGATTTAATAAGTGGCATCCCGGGGCGCGGGCAGTTTCACTTTGTCCGCACAAGAGGATCCCCTTCCGGAGCGCACAGAGGTGACGTGTATGCATTGCGCTCAGGGAAGAATTCCTTTCTGATGACAGGAAAGCAGGTACCGCTGAAGGAAGGGCCTCCGGGAGTAACCTCCCCTCCGCTGCACAAAGCAGCAGAGCGAAGCGAAGCAACTCGAGGGGGCTCGCAGCCCGCACACACCGACAGGACTAGGTTCCAGACCCTGAGCAGCTCTCTCCCAAGCACCCACCCCGCACAGGGAACTCGGGGCACCGCATTCTTCCAGAACCAGCCATCTCGCCCGCCCCGCGGGGCCGCTAGCCAGACCGCAAAGCCGGCTGGTTTCCCCCGAGCGGCCCGGGGACGTCACCCGAGCAGGAAGGGCCCAACCCGCAACCTTCCTCGCACAACCAGCCTCCCGCCCGCCACCTCTCCGCGCAGCAGGGGTGTCCTGCGCGCCCTCGCGGAGGCGCCGCCACCCAACAGCAGGGCGCGCGCCCCGAAGCCCGGGTTCGCGGGCGAGTGCGCGCCCCGGAAAGCCGCCCCAGCCCACGGGCCGCAGCTCTAGGAACCGAGCTATCCGGCCGAGAACGCGCACGTCGGCGGCCACGCGCACCTGGAGGGCCGCACAGCGCGCGCGCCCCCGCGCGTATAAACAGGCCCAGCCGCGCGCGAGCACTAGCGCGCGTTCGCGCGCCGCGCCCACCCGATCCCCGACCCACTCCTCCCCCACCCAAGGGGCGAGGGCGCGCGAACCCAGGGACATTCTCCGCTCTGGAGCCGCCCCAAGGTCTCCAGGGCCCAGCGGCAGCGGCCCACCCGCCCCCGCCCGCCCGCCTGCCGTTGTGTGGGGTGGGCCCGCTGTCTCAGGCCCGCAGCCTCGCCGCACCCCTTCCCCCACTGGAGCCCTCACCCGGCGACGTCGCCGCCGCCGCCGCCGCCGCCGCTCTACCCGCCGGCCCCGCCGCACCGCTCGGGGGTCCGGTTCTGCCGTCGCCGCTCCAAGACCGACAGGATTTTCCCCTCACAGCTCCCTGGGCGCCATCTTACATTCAACCCTCACAGCCAATGGGTGCCGAATGCCCCTCTCGCGATATTCTGAGCGTTGGATCCCGCGAGAGTTGAGGCTGCCTCCTGGCCTGACTTAAAGGGAACGCTTCTGGTGAGGAGGTAGGCCCGGCCTTGGGCTGTGGTAGCGGCTGAACCAGGGGTATAGGGCGGAGCGCCCCGCCCCCAAACGCCCCTTCATGCGGGGCGGAGCCAGATCCGGAGATCGACCTCGCTCTGGAGCCTAGGCAGGATGGGGGCTCAAAGCTTGCTCTGCATGCCCACCTTCTGCCACCTGCCCGGGCCTCCTTCGGTAGCGCAGCAGCCCCACGCGGGACCGGCCTCGGTTAAGGTGGCCCCCACAGCTGCTGACCTAGGCCTGGCGTTCCAGCCGCGTCCCACCTGGGACGCCCCCTGGTTACTGTCCTCTCAATACCCCTAGCTCCTGGGACCCTCCTTCCCCCCACTATATTCTGCTTTTGTAATTCAGCCCCCCGCAGTCCAGTCCACCTTAAAGTGGGCCTCTGCTAGCCGGTGTTTGTATACAGGGAAAATGTGGCGGGTGTTAAAGCTGCAGGCGCACGCGGGCTCCTCAGAGCCCATGCTGCCCTAGAGGGCAATCAGCGCCACACTTCCCTTTAAAGACCTCTGGACCTTTGCACTTGTGCCTCCTGCACTGGCAAACTCCCTGTCCTTTAGGGTTCCGCCAAGAGTCACTTCCTGGAAGTAGTCTCAGCCCAAGCTGGACCAAGAACCTCCTCTGGGCGCAGGGAGACCTCCCCGGCACAGTGCCTGGTCTTCCTGTCTTCCTCTTCTCACTGTGCCTGGCACATAGTAGGCACTCCATCATTTGCTCGATCGCTGCGCAGGCAGCCTGGCCGCTCTCCATCCACCTAGGCAGGCGTGCAGGCGAACACACACTGCAGAACCCTCTGGCACAGGCTGCGAACAGTGGAGCTGCACGCCAGGGCCACCGCCATTCCCTCCGACTGGATGCAGAGGATCTGTCAAATCAGGCCCCTGCCCCTGCGCACAATGGCCGTGTGCAATATATCAGCCCCCCGCCCCCACCCCAGCGTGTCTCTAAGGCCCACAGGTGCTGGGAGGGCAGACAGGTAACACAGACTCCAGGGGAGATTCAGCTGCTCTTTATTGACATGGAGTCTAGGTACCCCCAGCTTCCAGAGGATGAGGTAAGTCGATGGCTTCCAGCTCACACCTTTCCTGGGTCCTCCTTCAGGGTGACGGTCCGGTTGAAGACAAGCTGGAGGGCAGAAGGGGAAGAATGATCACCAAACCACCTACAGATACCCCACACCTCACTGACCCAGAGGTGCGGAGGGTCAGGAGCCTCGGGTGCTCAGTAACTTGATGGCTTTGGGTGAGGGACTCGATGGCTCTGGGCCTCCATTTATAAGGGTTATAATACCCCCTATGCCGGCCCCCTTCCTTCAGGAGGAAGAAAGGCAGGATCCATACAAAATTTTGTGCATGGACTTAACCTCTGAATCTGTGTCCCCATCAGTAGAACATGAACCCCAGTTCAGGTGGTGAGGATTACTAAGGGGACGCAGGCCAAGTGCTTGGCACAGTGAGTGGAAGCCACCACTCTCACGGGGGGAAGGCCAGGCGGTAAATTCGTCACCTGTCCCTCGTGGCTGTCTGGATCCACAGAGAAGTAGCCAAGGCGCTCGAACTGGAACTTGTCGAAGGGCTTCGCCAGGGCCACAGAACAATCCACCAGCGCGGCCTCCACCACTTGCAGCGACGCCTGCGGGCAGGAAACTCAGGCGGCCATCCAGCCAGGGAGGCCGACCACATCCCCGATCCCCGCCAGCCTACCGGGTTCAGGTCACTTAGGAATCCACCAGGCACCTCAGCGGGATCCTCGGGGTTCTTGTGCTGAAATCTGTAGCGAGTGAAGGTTAGGCTCCGGCGGGGCAGCCACCGCAGGCCATGGCCGTCTTCTCTTTGCCCCACCCCTGCTGTCCACTCACAGTCGCTCGTAGAGGCGGATCTCACACGTCAGAGGCTGTGACACCCAGTGAATAAAGGCCTTGGGCTTTTCTCCAGCATCTGCCTTCCTGCAGGTCACCTCCAGGCTTTCCACACAGCCACCGGGGCCCTTTTAGTCAAGGGGGAGAGGCCTGCAATCAGACCTTGGGACCAGGCCTGCAGGCTGCACCCAGACCCTCCCCCAGCAGGCACTGCGGTGGGCAGGCTGCACCCAGACCCTCCCCCAGCAGGCACTGCGGTTGGCAGGCTGCACCCAGACCCTCCCCCAGCAGGCACTGCGGTGGGCAGGCTGCACCCAGACCCTCCCCCAGCAGGCACTGCGGTTGGCAGGCTGCAGCTGGCTCTCACCTTGATGACTCGCTGCAGCTCGATGACGTAGCCCGTATGCCTCAGGCCCACAGGCTGGCCCCGCGCCAGGCGCTTATAACCGGGCTCTGGTTCCTAGAGGGAGGAAGCAGAGTGGCCACAAGAGGCTTCTCTCCCACCCCAGTGTTGGGAGAGGTTGGTTCCTCTGAAGCAGGGAGGAGGGACTTCAGGACTGGGCTCAGCAGCAAGCAGGACCCTCCACCCTCCTATTCACCTCCTTGAAGTCCGTCCTCTCGATGAACACGATGGGTCCAAAGGGAACCTGATGGGAGCCCTTGGTCTCATCAGCTGGGAAGTTGGGCACCTGGATGTCCAAAGGCTATCGCAAGAAATGGGTGTCTGAGTCACTGGGTGCTGGAGCCCCCCACCCGGACACACACACACACACACACACACACACCCCTACCTTGGCAGCAGGAAAGTTGGTGATGATGACCTGTAATGGCTCCAGCACAGCCATGGCCCGTGGGGCTGTGTCATTCAGTACATCACGCACACAGGCTTCTAGCAGATGCGGCTCCATCGTGGTCTGTGCCACTGTCACCCCCACCTGAGAAGAAAGGGCAGCGTCAGTCCCAGCCACAACCACACGTCAGAGCGCTGTGCCCGGCCCTCTGCCCCCGCCCTGGGCCGTACCCGAGCACAGAAGTTGTTGATCGCCTCGGGAGGGAAGCCCCGCCGACGCAGGGCTGTGAGCGTGAAGAGCCGCGGGTCATCCCAGTCCCTGTGGCAAGGAGGCTGTGAGAACTCTGGCGGCACACCACCCGGTACCACCAGACCTTGAAGAGCTAAGCGAGCACACCGACCGTACGGCGCCGTTTGCCACGAGCTGGAGGATCTTCCGCTTGGAGACCACGGCGTAGTGCAGGTTGAGGCGGCCGTACTCCCACTGCACGGGGCAGTAGACGTCCAGCGCATTGCACAACCAGAAGTAGGAGGAGCGTCTAGGGTGGAGGGCACAGTCAGGGCCTCAGACCAAGGAGAGACCACGGGGAAGGCCGCTGGAGTCCCCTGGTTCCTACCCATCCCACGGGCCAGCTCCCTCACCGGGCCTGGAATTCCTTGGTGCAGAGTGAGTGGGTGATGTGCTCGATGGAGTCACAGAGGCAGTGCGTGTAGTCGTAGGTGGGGTAGATGCACCTGCGGGGCATAGGTCGTGGGCCCCACCATCCAGCCCCCTCTGCCCTCCCCGTGGCCCCTCAGCCCGCCCCACGCTCCTACCCACCAGGTGTCCCCTGTGCGGTGGTGTGGCGTGTACTTGACTCGATAGGCCACAGGGTCCATCTTGCCATCCTCCATCACCAGCTTCATCCGCAGGGTGGCCTCACCCTCCGCAAACTTGCCCTTGCGCATTGCCTGCGGGGAGCAAGGGCTCAGGCCGCCTCTCGGCACGGCATGTCTCGTCCTCGGCGTCCCGGCCCACCCAGACCCACCTGCCCCCGGGCCCCACCTCGAAGAGCAGCAGTGACTCCTCCACGGGACGGTCTCTCCAGGGCGAGGGCGGAGGGTTGTGGCCTTTGAGCTCCTCTCCTCGCTGGTGGCACACGTAGGCCTGGCCCCTGTGGGGGAGGGTGTGAGCGCCCCGCGTGGCTGTCTGTCAGCCTGCCGGGTCCGCGGGCCTGGCCTTACCTGTGGATGAGCTCCACGGCCCAGGCGTACAGCTGGTCGAAGTAGTCAGAGGCGTAGGTCACCTTGTAAGGTGTGTAACCTGGGCCCAGTGACACAGTATGAGCACCAGCCAGGGACCCCAGCAGCAGGCCACGGCCAAGCAGAGGCCCACTGACCACCCGCTCTGCCCAGGCCCCGCGCAGCCCGTACCCAGCCAGGCCACCATGTCGCAGATGGCGGTGAAGAACTTGGCTTCCTCCTTCTCAGGGTTGGTGTCGTCAAAGCGCAGAAAGCAGATGCCGTTGTTGGCCTAGGAGAGGCGCCGTGTCGTGAGCGCCACACCACCCGTTCCCACAGCGCAGCTCGACCCACGGCGCGTCCCGCCCTCCCGCTCAGAACTGGAAACGGCTGCGTTCCTCTCGCCTTCCCGTCTCAACACCCTAAACGCGGCACCTCACACCACCTCGGTACAAGAGGCTGCCCTAGGAGTCCCCACATCTGGACTCACTGCCCACCTCAGAGCTCTCCCCAGGAGCCAGGGGTTCCTCGGTGTCTGACACACGTGGTCCCTCCGTGGCCTCTGCCTGCTCGGGGCACATCCCAGAGGGCAGGGGAGGCAGACGCCTCTGCGATCGCCATGGGAGCGGCAGGTGGTGCCTGCTCACAGGGTCCCAGGCACACTCACCTTGGCGTAGCCAAAGTTGAAATTGATGGCTTTGGCATGTCCAATATGCAGGATGCCATTGGGTTCTGGCGGGAACCGGGTGCGCACCTGAGGTGAGGAATGGGAGCAGGGGAGCTAGGCCAGAGCGCTCGGCCACGACCCTGGAGGAACAGGCGCCCCTTCTCAGGGAGGCCTGGGGGCCGATGGGATGGGTCACAGGGACGCAGCTCAAGCCCACGGCCAAGGCGGACCGCCCTGGCTGGCCTGGCCACACGACACACCTGCCCCCCAGTGATGTCCAGGTGCTGCTTCAGGAGGTCCATGGTGTGTGCGGTGGTCACATAGCCCGGGGTCTTGTAGTTCTCGCCTGCCAGGACCAGAACGAGCCTGAGGCCCAGGCTGCAGGCCCCGGCTCCCACCCCGGGCCCGGCTGCAAGCGCTGCTCCCGAGCCCAGCCCCTCAGCTCTGCCTGCCTGCTCACCAGGTTTGTGGAACTTCAGCGCCTCCCCCCGGAGCTGCTCCATCAGAGACAGGGTCTGGCCCGCAGCCTCACCTGCGCAGACAAGGAACACTTACCCTCTGGACACAGCTCCCATGTCCAGCCCAGGTGGCACTGTCAGATTACTCACACCCTGCAACCAGAACAGACCATACCGGCCCCTCTTCCCCTAACCCGGAGCCAGAGCCAGAGCCAGGCTTCTGGGGCCTCCTGGGTGAAGGGGACAAAGCCCATCAGGTGGACAGCCCGAAGCCAGGGAGCTGAGCGCGCCGGGCGGCCCGCGCCCCTCACCGTTCTCCACCACGTCCTTGGCTGCCCTCCGGTCTGTTTCTTCCAGCCGAGCCTTGGCCACCTGAGAAAAGCTGGCTCAGGGCTCTCTCGGGTGGTGACCTGGGGTCACTGGGGTCAGCCACTCCCTTTCCCGGCCTGAAGTCTCACCCTCCACCACCGAAACCCCAGGGACCCGGGACCATGTCCGCTACCTTTGGCTTCCTCTCCAGATCGGTCTCCCTCTTGGGACCCAGAAGGTGGAGGACCTGAGCAGAGACCACAGTTAGGCCTGGACAGGAGTGTCCTTTCCAGGAGCCCCTGACTGACCCCACCCACCCCCCTCAGCACTTCCTGGCCAGCCCACCAGAACCACTGAAAAGCCCACCTGGCCCACCCACCCTGCTCCTGACACAGCTCTCTGGCCCAAACGCTCTTTGCCTCCTGAGAGCTCCTACTGGTTTCAGGTAACAGACACTGCCATTTAGGGAGACACTATGGGCCCAGCATCAAGGTAAGCGACCTATCTCAGCCAGCACCCTCTTGTCCCTGTATGCCCGCATCCTCACTGGAGATCTTGACTTCAAATGAGGTGAGAGCTACCCTGCTTACAAGGCGAGGACATGGAGGTTCAGGGTAGTGACTCGGCCCAAATGAGGCTCAGCCCAGAGGCCCTGCCTCTCACTGCCTCCTCCACACCAGGCTCCCCTATTCACCAGCAGAACAGGGCCAGTCTCCCCGCCCTGGCTTCTGTTCACCCCTCAGGGGACTGTACCCTGTGCGTGGCAGGCCTGTGCCTGCTTCAGCTCAAGGAGGCGCCCACCTGCATGTCCACTTCGTGCTTGATCATTTTGCCGTCTGCCCACTTGAGCGCAGCCCGAGCCTCTCCTAGAAACGTGGGCACAAGGAGCTGCAGAAAGGCAAAGGCAGGCACTTCCCACCCTCTTTCCCAGGAAGGGGTCCATGCTGACCTCAGGAACCAGAGCCCCCGCCCAGCCAGACCCCCCCCCCTTTTTTTAAATATATTTCTTTATTGATCTCAGAGAGGAAGGGAGAAGGAAAGAGAGATAAAAACATCAACGATGAGAGAGAATCATGGATCGGCTGCCTCCTGCACACCCCCTCCTGGGGATCGAGCCCACAACCCAGGCAGGTGCCCTTGGCCGGAATCGAACCTGGGACCCTCCAGTCCGCAGGCCGACGCTCTATCCACTGAGCCACACCAGCCAGGGCCAGGCCCTTTTTAAGGGGCTCCTACCCCTCCGCCACCTCCCTCTGATCACTCCCAGAAGAGAAGGCACGACTGGAGAGAACACCAGTCCCCTCCCAGGCCCTGCGCACCCATCAGCAGGCCCATGTTGAAATGGTACCGCTCCTCCAGGAGCTGGGGCCGGTGGCGATGTACGGCGACCTCCACCTGTGGGAAGCCAAGCGGTGAGGCTCAGGAACGTGTCCTCCAGAACCACCCCCCGCCCCGGGTCTTCCTCAGCGGAGAAGCGGAGCCACTCCTTCCCGGGGAGCAGGCGGGGGTGCGGGGGAAGGACTCACAGCCGCCTCAATCTGCTCCGGGGTCACCTCGATGCCCACGCCACATTCCCGCTCGAAGTCCACGGAGTCGATGGGGTCCAGCGGGTGACTTCGCACATACTCAAGGGCAGCTGGCAAAGGAGGGCGATGAGCGGGGGCACCTCAGCGCCAAGAGGTCAGGGGGGCCCGCACCCCAGAAACCCCAGTGACAGCTGGTTAAGCCCTGCACCACCCCCACCGCAGCCCTGGGGCCACGGGAAAGCAGCCTGGGTGAGGGAGGTTCTCCCCAGACTCGCACAGGAGGCCGGAACGAAGCGTCTAGAGATACTGGGGGGCCCGGCAGAAAGGGGTCTGGCCTGGGGCTGGCGGTGGCGGTGGCAGGAAGGCGGGGCTCACCGCTCAGCTGGGGCTCGGTGTGGATCTTCTTGTTGGCCACGTAGCTCACGAGGAAAGAGAGGCGCCGGGGATCCCTGAGGCGGGAGGCCAAGCCATAGAGCAGGGTCCCGGTCGCCTTGTCGATGGCGGAGCCCAGGGTCTGCTGTGCCTGCGGGAGGAGGGAGGGAGGGAAGCCCACTGAGACGCGCATTCGCCAGGCGGGTGGGTAGACGGGGATCGGGCCCCCCAGCGCCGCGGGAGGCCCCCGGCCCCCGGCCCAGGGCGGGGCGCTCGCACCTGGGTCGCCGCCTCGCGCAGCTGCGCGCTCAGGGCCGCGTTCTTGAGCGTCTCGCGGGCCTTGTGCTCGCTCAGGCCGAGGCCGGTGAAGAGCGACACCGAGTCCGCGGTCGCCATGGCAGGAACCCGGAAACCGAAAGGAAACGCCGGGGCCAATCTGCATGTTGACGTTAGCCCACTGGCCAATAGGAGAGCGCAGCCGCCGGGGCGAGCCAATGACGTTCTTCCTGGGCGTGAGGGGGCGGGGCTCTCCGAGGTTGTCGGCGCCATTTAAAGGGCCGGGTGCGCCCCCGCCGGCCCTTCCGGGCGCTGTGTTTCGGCCTGGCGCTGCGGGTCGTTGGAGGGGGCCGGAGGCGGAGGGGGGCCTGGCCCTTTGCCTCGGCTTTCCCCTTCCGCCCTGGACACCCGGGGACCGTCCCAATCTGTTCTCGGGAGCCACTGTGAGTCGCTATCGCGTTTCTTGAACGCGGCTTTGGAGTCGTCCCGGAAATCACTGAGCAAAACAAAGCCCTGGAAATCCGGCTGCGACTCCAGGCCAGAGCCCGTGCTGAACGGCCGATCAAGGGGCCCCAGGAAGACTGGAGCTTTTCGGGCGCTTACCTGGACACCCCTGGCCAGGAGGGACCTCGCAGAAGTCCTGCGATGGTTTAGTTTAAAATCTCTTGGCTCACTGACCGGCCCACGCCCACACATGCAAATGCCGTGAGAATCCCAAGCAAATTAGACCTTGACATCCACCTGCAGGCATTTGACAGGATATGTCATTGAAGTTGGGGTGCTGCGGGACAAGATACAGGGTCTCCATGAAGATGGCCATTGGGCTGGGGGGTCTCTCCACAGCTTCTCAGTTTTCTTGGAGGAACTGGAGCTGCTGGGGTGGGATGGTGAGGATATCTCCATCACTGAACCTGGAACCTTAAAAAAACAGAAAACTGGAATTCAGGTGATGCTAATACTCCTGGACCTTCAAGGCCTGGGCAGGATCCTGGCCACAGTCTGTATCCGTATTCTGTGTTCTGCTTTGTGGCCATATCCCAGTAATGACGGGTCCGTGTCTGGGTCTACATCTGGGTCCCACATGATGACCAAATGCCAGGCTCTGCCCCGGGGCCACCACTGCATCAGGATCCAGTCCAGTCTGTGTGTTGGGGCTCCCCACCTCCCCACGGCCCCTTCGCCCAGCCTGATGCCCAGCCGAGGCCAAGTGCCCGCCGTGAACAGGGGATACCACAGCGCAGGGGTGCCACCGATGGGCACCAAGAAGCAGTCACAGCCACACCAGCCCTGTGCTGAGTTCACAGCTGCAGCTGCTGAGGCCCCGACCAAGGTGCCTGCGATGAGCAGAGTGAGTTCCCATCCCCTCCGTGCTGCATCCACCGAAGGGTTCACACAGCACCACCGTGAGCCCTGCAGGCCCGGTGACGCCCCCTCAGTGGGGTGAGGGCTGCACCGTCCCTGCCCTCGGGTAGCTGCCTGTGGAGCCTGCGACTCCTGTCACACGATGAGGCAGTAGCGCTACCAAGAATGCCCAAGTGGCAATGCACGCCAGCCCTCTGGAGCCCTATGACTTGCACAGAGCAGAACATGAAGGCCTATGGGCACAGCCTGGGGTGGGGGGGTGGCTGGCCTGCTGGCATGAGCCCCGGGAATTACTTCCAGGAAAATCCACCGAAAGGTGAGCAAGGAGACAAGCCAGGCGGCAGCCAGGAAGGCCACTGTGGCCTGGAAAGAGGCGGGGCCAGCAGCCAGGCTACGGACAGGTCCCTGCGGTGCAGGCCAACCAGGAGCATCAAGGCAGGAGAGGCCACAGCAGCGTCTGCTGACGCCCAGAGGGTTTGTGGCAGGCTGTGGTCCGGGGCACACCGCACCCCTTGATGGGTGCACCCAGCACAGGGAGCCCCCTGGCAGACAGGTGCGGGGCTGCCCAGTGGAGGGTCGGCACTGTCGAGTCGCACACCATCCCTACCTAGCAGGCCCGCCAGCAGCATGCCAGCACCAGCCCAGCCCGGTTCTTCTCCCTCTGCACGGGCTCACCCAGCTCCCCGGGTCCCTCTAAGGCCGTCAGCCCCACGTGGCTCTGGTGCTGTCCCCACAGGAAAAAGCCAGCACTGGTCACCGGCTAGCCATGTCCGGCGCTCCAGCCGATGAGCTGCTTGTGGGCATGCGGGTGGGGTGACGAACAGGACTGCTCCCCATCTCCCTCCGGCTGGAGATGCCCCCAGGAATGGGAGAGAGGCCAGGAGGCTTCTCACGGGATCTGCCCTAACTGTGTGTGTGGGACGCCACCAAGGCTGCGGCTGGGACGAGCCTGCAGGCCTACTGTGGGAGAACAGCCTGGGCGCCTGCCAGGAGCCAAGGTCTCAGGGACTCGGGGAAGAAATGGCCTCCCTCCCTCTCCGGGGAAGTCCACCGAAACGGCCTCGGGCCCTTTCTCCGACCTTCTGGAGCAAGGCCTCCTTCCCCACAGGCTGTCCCTGCTGGGTTCTCCCGGAGCGACCCGGTTGGTCCTCAAACCAGCAAAGACATGAGAACGGGCAAGGAGGAGGACCCCCCAAACCTCCGGTCCTCCAAGTCCCCCGACCCGTCAGCTGCTGGAGCCTCACGGGGTCCCCGGCCCTGGTGTGAGGCGCTGACCGGATGCCAACCACAGCCGCCTCCGCCCGCGAACCAGGACAGTGGGATCGAAGGGCGGCAGGCAGGCCCCAGAGAACGGACGGCACAGGGGGCGCCATGACGCACAGGGCCTGAGGCTGCGGGGCCCACCCCTACCCCCCTCCCTCCCTCCAGACCAGAGCTTCCAGGGTCTTCAACACGAGGACACACACCCCAAACGGTGGGGAGGGAGGGGCCACAGCACCGGGCGCATCAGTCACTAAGTCTGCTTACTTAGCATTTATTTTTAAAATATATTTAAACAGCAGCAATCACTTCCAAAATGCAAAAAAAAAAAAAAAAAAATTACAATTTTAGAATAAAATTATGATGTTTATAATGCGAATCAGAAAGAACTGAAGGTACAACTGAGACTCAAATCCCGCAGTACTGAGGGTGGCCGGAGCCCAGGCTCACTGGTTTGGGGTTCAGCCTGACAAGAGGTTTCAACCTGTGGGGTTCCCACCCTTGTCACCTCCAAGCCCCCCGATGAAGCCGGTGTCCTCTGGGTTAGAGAAGGAGCAGCAGCAAAGCGCTGGCCTTCTATGGAGGATTCCCAAACCATCCCCCACCGGCCAGGGACCTGCTAATCGACCTCCTCCATGTTGCTGTAGGTGGGGGCTGGGCGGTCCACAGGGGGGGCGAAGCGTTCAGGGGCTGTCCGCGTGGGGGCCACCTCGGGGGCCTGGCCAGAGCCTAGTCCCTGCAACAGAACATGAGGACAGGGTTGGGGGCTGCCCAGTGTGCTGCCTGGCATCCCTGGGGTGCTGGCTCGGAGCTCCGCACCCGAGGGCCCCACGGCAGGCGCGGACAGCAGCGCATTGAGACAGAGAGACAAGATCAGGCCTGGACAGTCTCGCTTTATTAACGCTTTAAATACAGGAAGCTGCGTGGGCAGGGCCAGGCCCAGGCCAAGGTCAGAGCAGCAGGACGAGCGGACAGCTGGATGGACACCCACCCTCGTTTGCTCTGCCCCTGCAGGAGCCACAGACCCTTCTCCCTCAGGCACACACCGAGGCCCGAGCCCAGAGCTGGTCCCCGAGGCAGGCGTGCCTGGGGGCGGGCGGGCGGCTCACGTCCAGTGGCTCTGGGACACCAGAGGGTAGAACACGTTGAGCACGAGGGCCACCAAGGCTGCCACGGTGCCCAGAACAAAGTACCGGAGGCAGCCCTCCTCTGGGGTGGGGGGGCCGCATGGCGGGGGGCCCACCCAGTCCTGGGGCCCCCAGGAACCCCGGGGCGCAGGCCCCTCGGGCACCGGCTCCTCCGCGGCCTCCAGCTCCTGCCAAATCCGGGAAGCCTACAGTGTGCGGAAAGGGAGGTGGGGTGACCCAGTGTCCCCGAGGCCCCTGGCACGACACTCCCACCCGGGGTGACGGTGCCGAGCCGACGTCCCAGGTTAGGCAGCAGGAAGGTGAGCGGGCAGGAGCCAGGGGGCGCGAGGGCGACTCCTGGCAGCATTTTGGCCTCGAGAAGATTTCCATTCAACGTGCCACTTGCGTGGCAGCCCGGGGCTGGGCCGGCCGCCCACAGAGGGCACTGGCTCTTGGAGGACAGACCTGCAGCCCAGGGACCTCCTGGCTCCTCCCACATCCACAGCCTGACCGCTGTCTTCGAGGGCGTCTCCGAGTGCGAGCGGAGAAGGCTCAAGGCAGGAGGGCAGCGAGGAGGCGGCCAGCACAGGAGAGAGGTGGCTGTGCCCACAAGCCAGGCCCTGGGCACCCAGGGACGTAGGAGACAGAAGACCCCGAAGGCTCAGCAGAGAGAGACACTCCCCTCGGAGCGGGCGACAGCCCCGGCCAGGTGAGGCCGTGTCCCGAGTGCACGGGCAATCGCTGCGAGGGGGCGGGCGGGGGGAGGGGTGCAGGGGAGGCTGGGAGGCCAGCAGGTACAGTCAGTTCATGGCAGCGTGCCCAGGGAGGCTGAGCAGACACGCCTGTGCCACGTGGTGCCTATGTGCATGGCAATGGCCACTCGGTGTGTGCACCTGTGTCCCTGCACCGTGGTGACCCTCTGGCTGAGGCTTCACGGGAGGGAACCCATCTTCTCTCACCGTCCCAAGGCTGCAGGGCCTATGGCTGGAGGAGAGGAAGCTGCGCCCGGCCCCTCCCGCCTGTGAATCGGGCCCCACTCGCTCGCGAGCCTCCCAGGCCTCACCTGGCTGGCAGCAGCCTCGGCTGCAGGGCCCAGGTCTGGGTGGCGCTCAGCGTGGCCTGCCCGGGGGGGTCTCTCCACAGGAGAGTTCCGCCGGCGGTAGAAGAGGACGTAGGCATAACGCGTCACGACCTGGCTCTCGTCCACCGTTGTCACCGTGCTGTCATCAAACAAGCGCCAGCCTGCGGCAAGGTGGGCAGAGTGTGAGCAGACCGCCCCCCGCCCCCCCCGCCTGTCCTGCCGGCCGCGTGCCCTCACCCACGTCGCTGCGCTGGCTGCTGCGGTCGTTGGGCAGGCGTGCGCAGGCGGTGTAGTGGCCGCCGATCATGCCGCCGTAGTGGTTGATGACGGCGTACAGGTCGTAGCGGGGCAGCTGCTCCTCCTTCTGGCCGATGCAGAACTTGCTCAGGTCCAGGTTCCTGTGGTCCAACCGGAGGTGAGCCAGGCCTCCGGTGCCCGTGCCCCCCTCGGCCCACGCCCTGCCTCCCGGCACAGGGCCCTGTGCTCACCGGACGGGGAACTCCACCAAGTCGTTGATCTTGTCGCGCCAGACGAAGCTGCGGAAGGAGAAGCGCTTGAGCTGCACGATGAGCACGTTGGGCAGGCGCCACAGCAGCAGCTGCTTGGAGGCCTCGCGGTGCTGCTCGCACTGCGGGCAGTACCTGGCGGCACGGGCACGGGGGGAGGTCAGACCGCAGGCCTCCACGCCGCTCCGCCCTGCCCCACCCCGGCCGTGCCCGTCCACACCAAGCCTCCTCCGGGGCCAGCACTTCAGGCCGAGTGAAGAGGGTGAGGCACTGGTCCAGAGTGAAGTGGCCGGCGCGGGCAGCCTCGCCGGCAGAGCCGGGATCCTCGGCGCATTCCAGCTCCTTGGAGGCCACCAGCACGAACTCCTGCTGGCGGTCGTTGTTCCGCCAGACGAGCGCCAGGCTGCAGTCCTCCTCCAGCTCCAGCGGGGTGTCTCCTGGGGCCGGGGGCGGGCGGGGTCAGCTGTGGAGCGCAGCCAGCAGCCCCTCCCCGCTCCCCCGCCTCAGGCACCTTTATCCTCGAGCCGCTGCTCTCGGTTGGCTGCGTCGATTTTATAGATCAAGAACTGGGACGTGTGGGGATTCACGGCTTCACTTGGGTGTTGGTACCCGGGCACAGCAGCTGTGAGAGCACGACATCAGAGCCCGAGCAAGCGTCCCCCAGCTCCCCTCCCGCCCCGGCTGCAGAGCCTCTCCCCAGACGCGTACCTTCGGGCCGGGGCACCTTCTCACCAGCAGGCAAGGAGCCACCTTCAACGGGCGCGCTGGCCAGCATCTCCGAAGAAATGCCACTGGTGCTGGGCACCGGTCCCCGATCAGGGGCTGCCCACGCCCGGGGCACCATGTCCCCCTCTGCCACGGGAGTCACCATCTGGAGCTCAGGCGGCGGCATGGAGTCCCTCTCGCTGTCCCCGGCCTCCGGAGAGCTGGCGGAGTGCAGCGCGGTGCAGCCAGGGGGCTCCAGGGCCATGCGGCCGGGCTGGAAGGGCGGCTGGAAGGGCGGCTGGAAGACACTCACGGAATACCTGCAACAGCAGCAAGGCGCTAGGAACCCTGACCGGCCACCTGCACCTCCCCACCCCAATCCCGCCACCGGGCGCTCACCGGGCATAGCCCTCCAGCAGCTGGGCGAGGCGGGCGTAGGTGAGGCGGGAGGCAGGCACGCTGACCAGGAAGGGGTAGCCGATGTTCTCAGGGCGGCAGAGGCCCTTGTGGTCAGGCCAGTGGGTTTTCTGACAGAGTCTGGAGGGAGGGGGGAGGGGGGGAGAGTCTTAGCCCCAGGGGCCTCTGGTGACCCTGCCTGGGAGCTAGCCCTGGCCCTGGGGAATGCCAGCCCGGCCTCCAGGGCCTGGTAGGGCCTGGGGGGGAGGCAGGTGGGAGGAGGGCTGGGCAGGCCGAGGGTGCTCACTGGTTGCAGTAGCCCACGCGGTAGCACCGGGTACAGCGTTTCAGCTTCTCGTCCTCGGGCTGCTGCTTCCGCTGGCAGGCTGCGCACTTGGAGATGGGGATGCTGGGCACCTGGGGGCGCTGGGGTGCGTCATCCGGCTCAGCAAGGCCAGGCCAGGCAGGAATGCCCCCCGCCCCCGGGCCCAGTGCCAGCGGCCTGGCCTCCGCTCACCTGCTGCACCTCCAGCACCACCACCTGCTCCTTAGCCAACTCTGGGGACAACAGCTCGAAGCAGAGGAGCAGGTCCGAGGGGGACACGCTGTCCAGGGAGTGGGAGGGCAGGAACACGCGGTGGAAACGGCTCTTCATCACCTGACGCAGGAACAGTCCTGGGTGAGGACGGGCCTCCCCTAGCCCCGCCCGACACAGGGGGAGGCCGGGCTCTGATCCTAGGTCTACAGGGGAGGAGGAGGCACGTGGCAGCAGCGTAGGCCTCTGCTGGCTCCAGCCTTAGTGCCATGGAGCAAGGGGCCTGGTGCCCTGGCCGGTGTGGCTCAGTGGATAGAGCATCGGCCCTCGGACGGAGGGATCTCGGGTTCCGTCCCTGTCCAGGGCACGTGCTCAGTTGCAGGCGCGAAATAAAAAGGGAGCCTGTGCTGCTGAGGGCCTGCCAGACCAGGCCTGGGGCCGGCGTCAGCACCCTGCGCTCCGCACCGCGGCTCTGCCGGCTCTGGCGGGCCCTGGGGGCTGCACCCTGGTTATCATGGGGGCCTGCATTCGGAGAGAGAACAAGGGCGCCGCCAGGCGGGAGGCCAAGGCGCTGCGGGAGCACCAGCACGATCTGGGGGAACCTCTGCACCCCGGCTCCTCAGGGGGAAGCCGCTGGGCCGCCACCAACGGGGTAAACCCCCCGACGGCTGAGGACTGGGCGCCTGGTGGTGCAGCCTCAACCAGTGCCACCACCGCTCCCAGGCAGCCACGTGACACACACATTCACACGTCCGTGTCCGATGCTCAGAGCCCGGGAGGACGGACGCACCTCGGTCAGACGCAGGTTCTCGGGCTGCACGTGGACCCGCTGTGCGAGGGCGTCCAGCACCTCGCTGGCGCTGGAGTTCTCCTTGCTGACGCTCACCAGGAACTGCGGGGACAGAGGGAGTCGGTGGGCCGCGGGCCGGGCCGGGCGGCGCAGGAGGAGGAGCGACGCCTCACCTTGACGGGCTTGCTGTGCGGCTCCCGGGCGAAGAAGAAGACGGGGAGGACCTTCTGCTTCTGGGGCAAGGGCACCGGCAGGTAGAGGAAGGGGTCAAAGGTGATGGAGACCTGGGGAGACACAGGTGGCACTGGGTGGCCCACAGGGAGGGGAGGCGGCCCTCAGGGGCCCTCGGGGCCGCACAGCCAGCCCATCCCGAGCCCCGGACAGCCCGGGGGGGCCGCCAGGAGACCACAGTCCCTCCTGGCACGCGAGGCCCTGCCCAGCCTGGTCACTTCATCAAGGGCCCCCCTTCTCCCCACGTGCCTTTCAGGCCACCCACACCCCTGCCCTCCTCACGGCCCTTTGAGCCCCAACATCACTTCACCTCAGCCGGGAAGCCTACCGCCGGCCTCTGCAGCCCACACCGGAGCCCACGCCTCCGCCGGCTGCCCTGCCCAAACCTGGCCTGCAGCACCTCCGCCGCACGGCCTCTGACCTCAGCCTGACCGGACTCGCCAGGCCAGGCGAGGGCCTCGGGAGAGCAGCGCGCACCTTGGCACACACGGGGCACACCAGCTTCGACTTGTACTGGCCCTGGAACAGGTCCACGACGAAGGAGTCGTTCCTCATCTTGTGCCTCTGCCACGCCTCCTCAGCCACCACCTGAGGGCAGAGCGGTGAGGCCGAGCCCCGGGGACGGGCGGTGCCCGGGCCACGCCCCCTCTCCCCCCACCGACCTCATCGGGCCGCCCATCGGAGTCCACGGTCTCCGTGTAGGGCTTGTTCTGAATGCGGTTCAGGTCCTCGTGCAGCCCGTCCAGCAGGAAAGCCATGAACTCCTGGGCGTCGTGCTGGGCGTAGCCTGTGAACTGGCTGGCCTTGCTGGCGACAATGGCCTGGAAGCAGGGGGGGCGCTGAGCACGGAGCCCCGGCACCGGCCGTGCACCCAGCCGCCCCTGCAGAGGGCGGGCGTGGCCTCAGGTCACCTTCAACTTGGAAGGCTGGAAGGCGTGGTGGGTGCCCTTCCACAGCGCCCGGAGCAGCACGGCGAAGCCGATGGCGAGGCGCCCCCCGGTCCCCAGCGGGTTGTTGTAGTTGATCTCGGCCTCGAAGGAGCGGTCTAGGGGCAGCAGCGACAGTGTGAGCGGGGGCGGGGGGGGGGGGCGGGGGGGGGCACGCAGCCGGGCGGCCCTCACCGTGGAAGAAGTCCCGCAGCTCGCGGGTGTTGGACAGGGACTGGATGACGCTGTTCATGAAGCAGGTGTTGCCCAGGTTGACCAGCCCGGTGAAGCCCGGCGGGCACACCTTCTTCTCCTCCTCCTCCTCCTCCTCCACGCTGTCCCCGCTCACAGGGCTGTGGGGCATGGGCGGCACCATGCACGTGGGCTTGGGCTGAGGGAGCAGAGTGGGCGTGAGAGCAGCCCGAGAGGCTCCCAGCGCCCCCCTCGCCCTCCCGCCCGGGATCTCACTGAGGCCAAGTGAGGCTCTGGCTTGGGGGCTCCATGCTCCACGGGGGTGCGGGCCGCCACGCCGTCCAGCCCCGTGTCCTCAGCTCGAGGCTTGGGCTTCTCCTTCTCCACGGCCCGGGCCTCCTCCTGGCCTGTGAGGGGGTGCGGAGCACCTCCGGGGGGGGTCGAGTCCAGAGGGGTTGGGCCTGTCGGCACGGCAACCTTTGCACCACCCACTGCACCTTAAAAAGGGGGAAGAGAGAGCCGGTGGTTAGCAGCACGTGGCAGGGGGGTCCGGTCGTGCGGGCCGGGCGATGAAGGGAGCTCGTGTGCAGACCTCGTGCAGCGGGGGCCTCCAGGCCGCCCCAGCG
Organism: Eptesicus fuscus; assembly: GCF_027574615.1. Lineage (NCBI taxonomy): Eukaryota > Metazoa > Chordata > Mammalia > Chiroptera > Vespertilionidae > Eptesicus > Eptesicus fuscus. The sequence goes on from NC_072490.1 coordinate 1,415,818, forward strand.
CTGGCTCTGCCGCTTGCGGAGGCAGATGTCGATGCGGGCGGCCGTGAAGCAGAAGGTGCACTGCTCGGGCTCAATCAGGTTCCTGCGGGAGAGGCGGAGCTCAGGCCGGGCCGCCGGCCGGGCCGAGGGGCCGGGGAGACGAGCCCGGGGAGGCAGGCACAGGGCCGGGCCGGGCACCACCCACCTGAGCTTCACCTGCCAGCGGAAGACGGTGTGGGGCCCGCAGCCCGGGTGCAGCCTCAGGAAGTTCCCGTCCCTGCGGAGGCCGGCGCGGGAGGAGAGCGTGAGAGCCAGTCCCGCCCGAGGCCCAGGGTCTGCCCACGGCCGGCCGCCCACCCACCTGGTCTGGAAGACGAGCGTGAAGTCCTGCTCACGGAAAAGCACGCGCGAGGCCTCCCTGCGGATCTCCTTCACGTACACGTGCACCACCACCGCGTCAGGCCCCTTCTCGTACGAGTCGTTCTTGACAAACGCCAGGCTCACCATGGGTTCCGGCTCTGCATCGGGAGCCCGGCTCAGCGCCACCACCAGCCCCACCCGTCACTGTTCGCCTCCCTGCCTGCCCGCCAACCGAGCAGCCCCCCGGGCTCTGCCCCCAGCCCCACCGTCACCATCCACCAAGGATGCAGCGTCTGCTGCCACTGCCACCTCCGCTTTGGCACGTCACCTTTCTCGGGGGCTCTGCTCCGGGTCAGGGCTGGAGAGACGGGGTCACTCCTGGGGGACGCTGCCTTCTCTCCGGCCAGAAGCGCTGGCTTCTCCTCCGAGCCCAGGAGGCAGGGCTGGGGCTCCAGCGGTGGGACCCGGAGCTGCTCCTCGGCCTCCGCCTGTGCATGGCGTTTGTGGGCAAGATCAGCCCTGGGCCAACCAGGCAGGTGCCCCCTCCTCTCCACTGCAGTCCACACCCTTCCCCCATCTCCCACTCCCACCCAGCGCTCCACGCTCACCTGGGTGGCTGCCTCAGCCAGGAAGGGGGGCGCCTCGCCCTGGGGCCCAGGGCCTTCTCTGCATCCTTCCCCCTCTGGCCCTCTTCGGAGATGCACAGCCCTCTTGGCACTGGGCCCTGCCTGGGCCCCGGGGCCAGCCCCCGCCCCCACCTCACCGCGGCCCTGGGCCCGCTTCTGATTCCGGGCCTCCTGCTTTGCCCGGCGGGGCTCAGGGGCTGGCTCCAGGGCAATGGGAGAGGACTCCTGCCCGTTCTCCTGGCACCGCAGCCCTGGCACCGACTCTCGCATCCCTAGAGGTTTCTTCTGTCAAAGATCCAGCAGTCAGGCCCTGCCCACACCCGGGTGCCCCCGCCCCGCCCCGCCCCGCCCTGGACTCACCAGGAGAGAAGGCCAGGTGAGCAGAGGCACCTTCTTGGGCAGCGCCAGCTGGAGGAGGCCACCTTTTCGAGCCTGCACTTTGGCGCGAGAACTTTCGATCTCGGCATAGAAAACACCGCGCCACTGCTGACCACCTGCAGAGAGCGGGCAGTAAGCGGGGCGGGCGTCAGGGATCCACACACACACACACACACACACACGCACACACACACGCACGCACACACACACGGCAGACGCACCTGGAAACCGCACCACGCAGTCTGTGTCTGTGAAAGCAGCGTCCACCTCCTCCAGCCGCAGGGGGCCTGCTCCCACACGCAGCTTCACCATCACCTCATCTGCATTCTGCTTCCAGTCGAGCAGCACCTCTGCAGGGAGAGGCCAGTCAGACTGAGGGCCAGGCCGGCAGGCTCAGGGGTTGAGCGTCAACCCACCCGCCAGGAGGTCCCGGTTTCATTCTGGCCACGGCACAGGCCTGCACTGCGGCTCGATCCCCAGCAGGGGGCGTGCAGGAGGCAGCCTATGGGTGACTCTCTCATCACTGCTGTTTCCTCTCTCTCTCTCCCGCTCCTTTCCTTGCTCTAAAATGAGTAAAAACATTTTTTAAAAAGAGACAAAACAAAAGACTGTGAGGGTCTACAGGTGAGGGCTGCAGCCGCCGCCCCCTTCCCCCAGCGCTCTGCACCCGGGCAGCGGTCACTCACCCTCTTTGGCCTGCTCCTCTTGAGGAGTGGACACAGACCCTGACGACAAAGGAAAGAGGAAAGGGAGGAGGAAAACATAAACAATAAAAAAATTTAAAAAAAGAAAAAGAAAATGAGGAGAAGGCAGCCCAAGGCCCTGCCACCCCACAAGCACCGTTTTTAGGGTCTCAGCCAAGTACCCAGACCCCGCTTATCCCGAGTCCTCTCGGCAGCAGAGCAGGACGGAAGGGGCAGTGAAGCCGCGTCCCCGCCCCCACTGTGCATGCTCAACAGGAAGGGAGGGCCTCGAGCATCGGGGTGCCGTCACCTCCCCTCCGAGGGTCTCCATCCTTGCTCTCCTGGTTGGCTCGGTCCTTCTGCTTCTTCTTGCTGGTGGCCTCCTCCAGCCCGGGGGGCCCTCTCCTTGGGCCCATGGCACTGGCCCCACCAGACATCTTGAGACGCTTGGTCGACAGCCAGAGTGCCCCGGGGTCGGCGACGGCGTCTGGGTCAGGGCTACGGCGCTTTCTGCCCGGCCCAGCTATCTTGGCAACTATCTGTGGCCAAATCCGCCAGCAAGGAAGTGACAACCTAATGAGAAGGGACCGGGTCTCGTTACCAAGGCCCAGCAGTCTGCTCCTTGGTGACGGCCGGGGCTTGGCAACCTGGGATAGCCCTAACCCTACAGCGCAATCCCACCCCCTGGCGCGGCCCGGACTCGCAGGCGGCTCTGAAGGGGGAACAGAGAATGCAAGGGCAGCCACCGCTCCTGGCTGAGCCCCGGGGGCCCGCTCCCCAGACCCGCGGCCGAGCCTCCCTGAGGAGCCGCCAGGTCCAGGCAGCCGCGGCCCAGCCCACAGGCCTCGCTTTTCCTTCGTTCTCACTGGCTGCTTAGTCACCACCGGGAGGAGGAGGTGGAGGAGGGAGGCAGGACAGAGAGGCAACCGAGCAGCAGGACCGCCCGGCTCCGAGGCTGAAACTGGACCCAGCCCAGGTGCTGCCACTGCCCAGGCAAGGACCGGGCGAGGACGCCGCACCTGCGCAGCTCCCGCCCTCCCCGGCGCCTCTGCGGCGCTGCCGGGGTCTCTCCCCCACGGCCCGGGGGTTCCGCTCTCCCAAGCAGGGGCTGCCACAGGGTGAGAAGGGCATCCGGATGTCAGCAGCAAACGCCCGGGGCCGCGGGGCGCACGCAGGGGAGACGGGAACAGATCGTCCCCGCCGGTCTCGGGGCCATTCCCTCATCAGCTGAGCCGGAGACCTCCTACCCGTTTCCCACGGGCCCACCAGGGAGTTCCGGGCTGCCGCTCCACCCACAGTGAAGTTCTCAGCGGGGAGAGGGTGCGGATGAGCCGTGCATCCGGGCCCCTGGCTGCCTCCACCGGGGCTGAGCAGCGGCCGGACAGGGAGCAGCTGGTCCCGGCGCACGTGGGGGCGACCTCACTCGATGGGTCCGATGTGAGACTGGGCGGCCGGGCCTCCCGTGACCACAGGTCCAGGGCCGGGCGGGCACCCTCCGCCTCTGCGCCCCGGCCGCAGCCGAAGGTCGCGTCCCTCCCGCGCCGGCCTCGGAGGGCCATGTAGGGCTGCTGCCCGGCGCCAGCCCGAACCTGCGCCCGCCGCCTCCTCCAGGAAGTCGCCCTCGCTCGCCCCAGCCCTTTCGGAGGCAGGAGGCCGCCGCGGGCGCAGCGTAACTGCCCCGGCGTCGGTGGGCCCGGCGCGCCCGGGCGCGAGGGCGGGGCTGGCGCGACCCGTGACCTTGACCAGGCCGCCCGGGGCCCCGTCGCGCCCTCCCCGCTCCGGCCGGACCGGCGGGGAGCGGCCCGAACCACTCACCGAGCGAGGCCGCCGCCGCCAGCCCTTCGGGCCCTGGCAACCCGCTCTCGGTTCCGGTTCCGGCGTCAAGTCGGTTCCGGTTCCGGCGCGCTCCTCCCCCGCCCCGGCACCCCCGCCACCGCCTCGGCAGCTGGTTTTGTTTCTACTTCGAGTTGTGGCCCCGGGTGGCCGAGCGCCGAGCCCGTGACGCACTTCCGGCGGCGCGGGCACGCGGGGCAGCTCCTGGCGGCCCGGAGGGGGCGGGGCTCCGGTGCCCTGGCCCCGCCCCGCCCCGCCCCGCCCCGCTGGTGGCAGCCCCGCGGTCCCGCCCAGAGGCCCCGCCCTCCCCAAATGAGTGCAGACCACGCAGTGGGGGTTCACTCGGGTTTATTGGGGCCTGGCCAGGCTGGGAACTGTCCGTGCAGAGGGCACCCTGTGCGGCCGGGCTGGCGCGGCTGGCAGGGGTCACTGGCAGGTGTTGTAGATCTGGACCTGCAGGTTGATGTCCTGAAGCACGCTGCGCATCCGGGCCTCCAGCCCGTCCAGCTGGGCCGCTTTGCCCTCCAGCGCGCGCTCGTTCTCCTCGTAGGTGCCCTCCAGCTCTGAGAGAGGCAGGCCTCAGCCGCGGTCCACTCCCACGCGCCCCCCACCCCCGTCTCTGGTGCCCGCCCCTGTCCTCACCCTGCAGCCGCTGCAGCTTGTCCTGAGCCGCTTGCAACAAGCCGCGAGCCTCATCCCGCAGCTGCTCTGCGCGCATCTGCGCAGCCAGCACCCCCTGGGCCTTGCGCTCAGCCAGGGCCTTCACTGTCTGGTACTGGTCGCCCAGTGGGCCCTGCAGCAGCTGGGGATGTGGAGGGCAGGGGCAGGGTGGTGGCCCAGTGGAGACCCAGCCTCTACCCTCCCCCCTCGCGGGCTCTGCCTCAGCCTACCTGCTCAGCCTCCCTGGCACGACCCTGGGCACTGCTTGCTGTTTCTTCGGCCCTGGAGGCTGCCAGGCTGTTCCCTGCTCGTTTCAATTTCAGAGCCTCCAGGAGGCCATTCAGTTGCTGAGCCCGTTGCCCTGCAGAGCTCAGCGCCTGCTCTGCTCCCGCCATCCTCTCCTGCACCTGCCGTGGGGGGCTAGGGTTAACCAGGTCTCAGAGGCGTGTCCATCACCTTGGCCCTCGGATGCCCCAGAGACCACACCTGGTGCAGGGTCTGTTCCGTGTCTCGCGTATCAACCACTGCCCCCTGGATCGCCCCCTGAGCGGCACCCTGTGCCCGCTGGGCCTCCTCCAGTGCCGCCTGTACTGTCTTTGCCTTCTGCTTCTCCCCTTCAGCCCGGCTCCTGCGGAAGAGAGGGCATCAGGGCCTGCAAGGATAAGGACCAGGTGCCAAGGATGGGGGTCAAGGTCGGGGTCAGACCGTGCCCGCTGCGCATCCTGCAGCAGTCGCTCTGCCCGATGCACGTCTCCCACGGTGCGCTCCAGGATTGTGTCCACGTCGGCCAGGCTCCGGACCCGCTCGGCAATCTCACCAGCCAGGTGCTGGATCTGCTCAGGGGACGCTGGGATGGAGAGCTCCAGCACGCGGGTGGCCACCATCTCGATGCTGTCAGGGTCGGCCCCCTCCTCTGTGGGACAGTCCGGACTTAGGGACACCTTCCCAGCATGGGTGTGGGGACACGGTGTCGGGGCATGGACGCGGGGCTGCACGAGGGCTATGGGTTTGCTAACGGGCATAAGGATGTGACCACAAGGACAGGGGCTATATGTGGGCACAGACTCGGGGTCACGGACTTGAGGGCCACAAAGGGCGAGGGCTCAGGGGCCAGACACAGGATCATGAACACAGGTCCAGTACAGGTCCCGACCCAAGTGCGAACCCAGGAACACAGGTATAAACACAGACACGGGGAACGACCACGTGGCCTGGCGCGCGGGAGGCTCACGGCTCAGGAAGTCCTTCACGCTCTGGATGAGCTCCCGCAGCTCCTGGTTGGCCTGCTCCACCTGCCCCCTGGAGGCGCTGGCCTTGTCCAGGGCCGCCTGGGCCCGCTGCTGGGCCTCGCCGGCCTGCCGACGGGTCTCTGCCACCTGGCTGAGGATGCCACCACCTTCCTCCAGTGCCCGCTGCAGCTCTGTCTGTGTGTGCCGGGCCCGGCCCAGCGCCAGGTCCGCCATGGCCACTGCTCCGTTGCAGCTGAGGCCCCCACAGCGGGGCTGCCCGTCCTCGTCCCGACAACCGGCACCCCCACAGGGGCTCGTAGCACAGGGAGCATCGCCTGGAGCCCCGCACACCTGCCAGGCACAGGACAGTCAGGGCCCTGTGGAAGGAGCAGCCACCCCACGCCTCCCGCCTCACCCTGGCGCCTCACCAGCTCGTTTATGCCTGTTAGGCTCAGGCCGTGGGCGCGGGCAGAGAGCTCCCCCAGGGCCCGCTGGTTGGCCATGTGCTTGCGGTTGAAGTCCTCCCTCTGGGTACCCATCAGCACCTCCGTCCGGTTCCGGGTGCCGGCAGAGTGGCTCACGGGGCTGGGCACTGCCAGGGCCGATGCGTTGGCACGACGTCCTGCCTCTGCAGACAGGCTGTGGGCTCGGCGGATGCTGTCGTAGGCACCTACGTTGGGCAGAGGCAGGAGTCAGCTGAAGACCAGCCCTGGCCCCCGCACCGCGCGCCAACAACGCACCCAGGAAGTTGGAGTGCTTCAGCAGGTCCAGGTGCTGGGCGAGCTGCCGCAGCGTGAGGTTAAGTGCCAGACTGTCCCGCTCCAGACTGCTTAGTGCATGGTTGGCATTGAAGTTCTCGTCCTGCACATCTGTCAGCTGCGTCTCCAGCTGGGTCAGGTGCTCGGTGGCCTCCCCGATCTGACGCCTGTGCCAGAGACGAAGGAGGGGTTGGTAGAGGCTTCAGCCCCGGTCCCCTGGGCCGCTGCCCCTCCCCCACGCATCTGGGCCCATCCGCACCGCAGCTCCTCCGAGGCCTCCAGGAGCCGTGCGGTGGAGGCGGCCGAGGTGTTGCGGGCGAGCACGATGCCCTGCACGGTGCCCAGCTTCTCCTGGATGCGCCGGAAGCTGCTCTCAAAGGCGCCCAGCACACCCGTCTGCTGCAGCTCCTTCGCCCTCTGCTCCAGGCGCCGGGTACGGGCAGCCAGGTCCTGCACCACGCGGTCCCAGTCCCCAAAGCATGCGTGGCAGGGGTGGCAGGCAGGAAAGACCCCCGAGAAGCCCCGGGCACACTGGTCACAGCGCACGCCAGACACACCCGGGCGGCAGCTGCAGTGGCCTGTGGAGCGATGACACTGAGGCGTGTCTATCCCACGAGGGTCGCAATCGCAGGCTGCAGGAGAGGGCGGCCACAGGGTTATCAGGTGCCGGCGGGCATCCTGGGCGGCCCCCACCCACCCGGACCCGCTGGCCCCCTCACCGCGGCACTGCAACCCAGGGTCTCCCCAGTGAAGCTCCTGGCACTCAGAACAGGTTCGCCCACCGAAGCCGGCTCGGCAGTGGCACTGCCCTGTGAACTGGAGTGGGGGCAGGGCAGAGGTCAGGGCCTGAGGCGGACACTGGTCCCACCCACCAGGGTCCGGGAGGCCCCGTACCTCATTGCAAGTGGGGCCTGAGGCTCGGCTGGGGTGGCAGGCACAGGGTTGGCAGCCACGGCCACTGGTAAGATTCCAGAAGTTGGGGGCACAGCGGTCACAGCTCACGCCCTGGACATTGGGGAGGCAAGGGCACTGCCCACTGCTCGGGTCACAGCTGCACTGGTCCGTGGACGGGCACTGCCGGGGGTCTGTGCCCAGCGGGTTGCAGATGCAGCCTGTGCCAGCCAGGATGGACAGTAGTCAGGGGAGCCTGAGCCGTGGGCCCCACCCCGGCCACCCCGCCCAGCCCCCACTCACGGCGACAGCTCTGCTGGGCAGCCTGCCCGTGGAAGCCAGGCTTGCAGTGGGCACAGCGTGGGCCCTCCGTGTGGTGTAGGCAGCGCAGGCATTGCCCCGTGTGGGGGTCACAGGCATCGGGGTCCGTGGGGTCAATGTTCCCGCTGCACTCACAAGGCTGGCACCTGCCGCCTGGCCTGGATGGGTCCCCAAAGTGCCCGGGGGCACAAGCGTCGCACCGCAGCCCTGCCCACAGTGAGGGGAGGCGTGAGTGCCCTGCCCAGCGGCCTCACCGGCCCGCGCCCGCCCGCACCCACTCACCCGTGTAGCCCGCCCTGCAGTGGCACACGATCTGCTGGGAGTGCCCATCCCGATGGCACGAAGTCGCGAAGTGCCGTTGGCTCCCGGGGGCGTCAGGGCAGGGGCAGGGCCGGCACTGGCCCCCCTGTGGCAGCCGCGGGTCCCCGTGGAAGCCCGCGAGGCACCTGCGTGGAGGGGCAGGAGGAGCTGCATCGTCCCTGCGCGGCCTGCCGCCCGCCCCAGCCGCTCCGCTCCGCTCACCTGTCGCAGTGCTCGCCCCCCGTGTGGTCCCGGCAGCCCAGGCACGCGCCCGTGTGGGTGTCGCACTCGTCCGCGTGCCCGTTGCACACGCACGGCCGGCAGCTAGGGAACCCCCACTGGCCGTGCTGGCAGCGGTCGCAGCGCAGCCCGAAGGCCCCGGCTCGGCAGGGGCACTGCCCGCTGGTGCCTTCACACAGGCCGCTGAGCGAGCCCTCGGGGCTGCACTGGCAGGCTGCGGGAAGGCAGGGCTGAGCCGGGGCCGGGGTGTGGGTGGGGTGGGTGGGAGGTCAGGGGATGCGGGAAGGCAGGGCTGAGCCGGGGCCGGGGTGTGGGTGGGGTGGGTGGGAGGTCAGGGGATGCGGGAAGGCAGGGCTGAGCCGGGGCCGGGGTGTGGGTGGGGTGGGTGGGAGGTCAGGGGATGCAGAGGGCTTCAGGCGGCCCCGGGCTGAGAGCTGGGGGCCGGTGCAGAGTGGAGGAAGGGAGAGGGAGAGCCAGCGACGGGGCTGAACTGTGGGTCGGGAAGGGGCAGGGAGGGAGGTACCTTGACAGCCGGCGGGGCCAAAGCCGTAGTAGCCAGGGGCACAGCGGTCGCAGCGGCGGCCCACCACGGCCGGCTTGCACCGGCACTGGCCCCCGTGAGGGTCGCACTCAGAACTCAGCGAGCCCTGGGGGTCGCACTGGCAGGCTGTGGGGAGGGGGTGCAGGGCCGAGTCAGAGGGGCCCCCGCCTGCGCCGTGCCCCTACCCCCCACCACAGACACTCACGCAGGGCGCCGTTGTAGAGCAGGGCAGACAGGCTGAGGAGGAGCGGGGCGCAGGCCTCAGAGGGAGGCATCTTGCTGGGCACCAGGCCCTCCTCGTGGCAGCGGTAGCGCTCGAAGGTGGCCCGGCGCTCCAGGGCCGCTGCGTCACCCCCACTGAACATCTCCAGCACCAGGACCCGAGGCAGCAGCACCAGCTGTGGAGGTGGGCAGGGCCGGGCGAGGTTCGGACCCAGGGCCATAAGGGTACCGCCTGCCAATCACTGAGGTGGCCGCACTGGCCGCCTCTTCTGCCCGGCTCCTCCCATCCGGCCACCACTCTGGGTCCCTCCCAGGGGCCTGGCCATCTTGGTTGGCGGGGAGGGGACTGCTCACCGAGTCGATGAGCAGGCTGGGGGCCTCGGACTCGGCACGCCCCCCTGTTCTCAGCAGCTTCAGCTGCAGCTTGTAGGAGACGCCAGGCTCCAGGCAGACAGGCCTGGGCAGCACCGTGGACCTGGGGGCACGGAGGTCAGGCGTGGGAGTCACCCAGGGTCCCATACCCACTATCCTGGGCCCGCCCCCACATACAGAGCAGCAGCTGGGCAGGCCGACGGAGGGTCCTGCGTGTCTTCCTAGCTGGGATCACACGCCTGCGCAGAGCAGTCTCGCTAGAAGCCCTCCATACAACCTCGCAACCCTCTGGCCTCTTCACACTTGCGCTGACCTTGACCTCCGCCACCAACCTCTGCTCTTCTTCACCAAGGCGGCATCACTTCCCCTGCCCCTCTCTCCTGGGTCATCCCATCCGGCTGCAGACCACACCAGGGCCCGCCATGCCCCTGCAGCCCTCCCGCACCCCTGTGTCCCCCAGCTGAGTATGTCTTTGCTCTCCTGCCCACACATTCCTGAAATTTTACTACGGTCCTGCCTCCACGCTCTAGCCGCCCATTCCAGTGGTGTTACTGTCCCAACAGGCCTTCTCCAGGCATGTGGCCAGGCCACCAATGACCTCCGCGTAGCCAAGCCCCGCAGCCACTGCCGCGTCTTATCTGCTCACATTCAGCAGCAATGAGGTCAGCGCACCTTCCTCCCCAAGATGTGCTCCTCGCCTCTGCTCCGGGACCTGCCTCACTCCTGCTCCCCCTCCTCCCCGGCTCCTCCCCGCTGCCTAACACGAGGGTCCCCCGAAGCCTGGCTCCGGCCTTCCTGCCTTCCTCTGGTGGATTCATCTAAACCCATCTCTTTATTTTTTTCTTCTTAAAAAAAAATATTTTTATGGATTTTAGAGAGGAAGGGAGAGGGAGAGAGAGAAAAACATCAGTGATGAAAGAGAATCATCAACTGGCTGCCCGCTGCACGCCCCACACTGGGGATCGAGCCCACAACCTGGGCCTGTGCCCTGACTGGGAATCGAAACGTGACCTCCTGGTTCCTAGGTCGATGCTCAACCCCTGAGCCACGCTGGTGGCTCTAAACCCATCTCTTTAGTGACATGTCCCAAATGTACATCTCCTACTTCAGCCCTCCCCGCCACGCGAGAAACCGAACCCCCACCGCCCCTGGCCTGCTGCTGGGGCCTGAGACCTCAGAACCGCTCCTCCCAGGTCTGCGCCTCAGTAAACAACCCATCCCCATCCCGACGCCCAGACCCAAAGCACAGAGTCACCTCCACCGTCCACCCCTCCCCCCCCCACATGGTAACCCTTTGCTCTGCCGCTCGGACCCTCCCGAGCCTTGCTCTTCTTGCCACCACGACTGCTACGCCTCTGTCCAGCCCCTGCCAGTCAGCCTACCCACTGCCCCGGGCCTCCAGCGTCACCGCGGCCCCTACGTCTCCTCTCCACTCAGCCCGGGGGTCTCTGTGCAGCACAAGTCACGGTTGGCAACATGTCTACAATGGGTTCAGCCAGGTTCATTAGGCCATTCTCTCTGCTTCAGTGTCTATTTGAATATTTACGTGATAAATGTCTAAAAAGAAGTGATGAAAAAGTAGACAGAAAACAAACACCATCCAAAATGTAATAAGACAGCCCTAGCATTGGCCTGCAGACCGAAGGGTCCCGGGTTCGATTCCGGTCCAGGGCACGTGCCCGGGTTGTGGGCTCGATCCCCAGTGGGGGGCGTGCAGGAGGCAGCCGGTTGATGACTCTCATCATTGATGTTTCTCTCTCTCTCCCCCTCTCCTCCTCTCTGAAATCAGTAAAAAACATAAAACAAACAGACAAACGAAAAACCAACAAAATGTTACGAGATGGCAACCAGCTCAGGCGCAGCCGCTGGTGCTCAGTGCCCTTCTTCCGGGCGTCCCCGCAGGGGGCACGGCTTCCCTGCGTTCCTGTCCCGCCGCTGGAACTCAGAGCCCCGCCTGGGAGAGCTGCCTTTGTTCTGCCACTTCCTTCCTCTGACTAGGGCCATGCCCGCAGCGCCCGGCACACAGCGCTCGGGAGCAGCACGCGGACGAGGGGCCAGTGAAGGGCAGGGAGGGCCTCTCGGTGCCCTGCAGGGGGCATGGGGCCGGCCTCCAGCCCCCCCAGGGGCTGCCATCCGCGGGGCCAGCCATCCGGCCCTCACCTGGCGTCTGGCTGCAGCGTCCCTGAGATGCGGTCGTCCTTGGGCAACACATGCCCACAGGGGCTGCGGGCAGACACGGGCCCGGGGCGCTGCACGGCCACCTCTAGCTCCGCCCACTGCTCGGGGACCTGGGGGACAGGACAGTGAGGGAGGCGCTCCCACCCGAGGCGCAGCTCCGGGGCAGTAACAGGGGTCTGACCTGGGGCTCCACGCGCAGCAGCAGGTCGTAGTCCATGGCTCTGGGCACAGAGGTCACGAGGAAGTCCAGCGCCTGGCCTGCCCGCAGCCTCGCGAAGCCCAGGCCCGTCCAGGAGGGGGCGCCCCCGGGGACGGCCAGGCGCTCCACCACAGCCACCTGCGGGAGACCGGCTGTGGGCTCGCCTCTCTGCCAGCCCGGCGCCCCGCCCCCGCTCTCCAGCTGAGGCCCTCCGGAAGCCGACACCCAGCCCGCACAAGGCCCCAGCGCCCCTGCTCTCGTGTCCTGCCCCCCCCCCCCACTGCCCCTACCTGGCCCCGCGTGTCCTCAGCCTCCCACGTCAGGTGGTCCAGGAAGGGCCGGAAGTAGCCAGGTTGCACCTGGTCACAACGGCGCCCCACCATGTGGGGGCGGCAGTGGCACTGACCCGTGGCCTCGCTGCACCTACGGAGCACCGCCATCAGAGACCCTCCCTCCGGGTCCCCCCCCCCCCCCGCCCGGAGCCCCTGACCAGCACTCACTGAGGGTCCAAGGCGCCGCCCACGTCGCAGTCACAGGGCCGGCAGCCGAGCATGTCGTGGCTCAGGCCCCAGTGGCCAGGCTGGGGGAGAGGAGGTTGCTGGGGGCCAGGAACAGACCCCCTCGCCACCCCCAGATTCCAATGATGGCTCTCAGCCCCGCCCCTCGCCTCCCAGACCTGCCTCTTAGCCAGGACGGACCGTCAGCGCTCAGCACCCCCCAGTGGGCGCGGACACCGCCCCTTCACCCTTGCCCTGAGGCTAAGTGCTGACCCCCGACCCCAGCCTCCTCCAGGCGCACCAGGCAGCGGGTGCAGCCGTGTCCGGTCACCAGACGCTTGCAGAAACAGGTTCCACTCTTGGGGTCACATGGGGTGTTCCCAGGCACTGTGCCCCGGGCATCACACTGACACCCTGCAGGGGAAGGAGACCCGTCAGCCTCTGGGAGCTGGGGAGCACTTTGTGTTCAGGGGGGTCAAGAGTCAGAGGTCAAGGGGTAAGGTCAGCATGAGTAGGGCAGGAAGCACCTACGCTGGCAGCCCATGGGGTCGCTGGCGCTGAGCCCGAAGTAGCCGTCCCGGCACTGCTGGCAGCGGGGGCCCACCACGTGGTCTTTGCAGCGACACTGGCCCGCGACCAGCCCTAGTGCGGGGTCGTCATGGGGATCGCAGCGCCCACCGTCTCGGGAGCCCATGGGGTCACAGTCACAGGCTGAGGGCAAAAGGAAGGCAAGGTCACCCTCTCCACACCAGCCCAGCACCCTTCACCTGGCACCTCCCCCGCCCCCCGATTCCCAGCCTGGCTTCACCTATGCCCCCCCATCCCTGCCACCTGATAGCAGTCCAGCTCCCCAGCTCCCACCCGGCACGGCGGCCTCCCCCGCTCAGGCCCCGCCTCACGGCGACACGCGGCCGGGTCCCGCAGGTCCTTGGCGGGGTCTCGGTAGAAGAAGGGTCGGCAGAGCTCACAGTGGTGCCCAGCGGTGTTGTGCTGACATCCGTCACACACGCCTCCACTCACGTTGCCAGATGCCAGGTACACGGCCATGTCGAAGTGGCAGCTGTGGGTGTGCCCATGGCACTCGCACTCTTGGGGGAGGGGAGGAGAGGGCATGAGGGACCATGTCCCACGTGTAAGGGTATAAGAGGCCCTAGTGCCACCTCAGGTCCCTCCCAAGGCCAGGGGCCTGAGGAGCTCGAAGGCCTCAGCACCACACAGGGTCCCTGCCCAGAGCAGATGGTCAGGAGGGCGGGGGAGTCCTCGGGGCATCAAGGCTGGGCGTTCCGGGCCTGCCCATCACCCATCAGCTCTGGGTTAGAGCTCCCAGGCTCGTGGCCGGGCTTCCACTCACTCTTGCAGGCGTGGCTGTGGCCGTCCTCGGCCGGGCGCCAGGGCAGGTCGTGATGGAAGTCCTGACACTGCTCGCAGTTGAGGCCGCGCGTATTGTGTTTGCAGGTGCAGGCGCCATGGACCTGGGAGGGAGGCCGGGCCGCGGTCAGCACCGTCCAGCCGTGCCCGCACCTGCCCCGCCCCAGCCCCGCCCCCAGCCAGCGGCGCTCCTCACCATGCCCTCCGTGTGGGCCTGTGCCCCTGGGGCGGGCGCACACTGCGAGGCGTGTCCGTAGCAGAAGCAGTTGCCGCGCACCACCAGCTCGTAGAGGGCGTAGTAGTACTTCTCCCGGATCTCGCGCCGGGGGTCCAGCAGGTTGTCGCCCAGCGTGTGGAGCCGGGTCAGGTTCACCCGCAGGTTGGTGATCTTCAGCAGGTCTGAGTGCGGGAAGGGCGGGGGCCAGCTGGCCAGGCAGGCTTTCCCTGCCCCAGACTCCCCCAGGGGTGGCAGCAGCCAAGGTCACCTGGGGAGACCTCCCGTCTGCTGTTCTCTGAGCTAAATCTGACTTGGCACCTGCCCTGGGAAGCACCCAAAATAGCCACCGAGGCCCCACACAGTCCCCAGCCAGACGCGGGCTGTGCCAGCCTCCGGTGGAGCACTCACTCTGGATCTGCGGGCTGTAGGGGTCTGGCACGGGGATGGCAGGGTCCAGCACTCTGTAGATGACCTGGAGGGGCGCGGAGTCATCAGAGAGGCTGACCTGCCCTCAGGCCGCCCCCTCCGGCCCCAGCCCGGATCCGGCCGCACCTCGCCTTCAGTGGACGGCTCGATCTCTGAGTAGCGTGACTCACAGACGACGTCATCCCAGCGCCGTGGGGGGGCCAGCGGGACTCCCGGGAAGTCGGCGGCACAGTCATAGGAGAAATAGCGGTACACGTGCCAGGTGCGTCCGAAGTCTGCTGAGCGCTCCACCAGCATGGCGGCCGGGCGGAACGTCTGGGGGGAGCGGGTATGGCTGATCAGAGGGCCCCAGCACCCGGGTCCAGCCCAGGCCCATCAAGAGCTCTGCCCGACTGGGCCCTGCCCTCAAGCAGCCCACAGACAGGTGGGGAAGACCAGAGGGAGCCAAGCCATGACCAGGGAGGGTAACCACCTCGAGGGGGTCGGCTCAGGGGTCGTGGGGCCCAGGGAGGCAGCGCCAGGCCCAGCCTGGGGTCAGGGCAGCGCGGAGGCGGAAGGCAATGGAAGGTGTGAGGGGAAGGAGCTGCCCCCGCAGCCAGAGCTCAGCAGCTGAGCTTGGGGAGCTGAGGGCGGGGACTCTGCACAGGGGCAAAGGCGAGCCAAGCAGGGGTTGAAGCAGGCTCCCAGGCATGCCGGCACCTTGAAGGTCATGATTAGGTGCGTGAAATGGAACTCAGCCTCCAAGTCCAGCTGGATGGTGACCGCAGGGACACCTGGGGCAGGAGGCGGAGGTCAGGGGCCAAGGCCACTGGTGGGCAGCCCTGTTCACCCCATGCCCCGTCCATGGCCTCACCATTCTCTGACTGCCACCAGGCGGCCCGGCGCTGTGGTGCAAAGCTGGTAACCACATTCTGGATGCGGTGGCTGCTTGGGTTGTCTCTAGCGGAGTAGGGGTGCCGGGAGTCGCACAGGAAGCACTTCTTCTCATCCTGAGTTGGGTCAGGTCAGGGTCAGGGTCAGGGTCGCACCGGTGCCAGCCCCATGGGACTCGGCCCCCAGCCCACGCCCAGCGGCACCTGCAGGTGACTGACGATGCAGTAGGGCTGGGGGCCCTGCAAGCCGCAGGTGGAGGAGGCCGTCAGCCTGTCCGCTCGGCCCACCAGCAGGTCCCCCGTGGCAGGGTAGCAGCTTCCCCGAGAGCAGCCCGGCACGTCTGGAACTGGGGCCTGGGCCAGGGAGGTGGCCAGCACTGGGAACAGGGGTCAGCCTGTTGCACGGTGCTCCCCAGGCGGTGGCCCCAGGGCTGGCTCCCCCAGCCCCGCCATCCCATCCCCAAACCTCCAGCTTTCACCGGGCCTCTCACCGCTCAGCAGCAGGCCCACGCCAAGCTCCCAGGGCCCCGGCTGTCCCCGCGGGTCCCTCCCTCGGTTCCCTGCGGCCCACTCCATCCTGGAGGGCAGGGAAGTAGGTATGAGAGGTCTGGGGCCCTGCCCGCCCGCACCCTCCCCCGAGGTCCCGTGCTGACCCTGCCCGTGAGGGTCCGAGGCTGAGTCTCCACTCGGTCAGGTCCGGAGGTCCCTCCACTTGGCTGGGAGTCTGGCGACTTTGAGCAAAGTTGGGAACCGAGGCAGGAAGGAAAGCATGGAGTGGATCTCGGGCAGGATCGCAACCCCGTGCAGAGGTTCCCGCCCACCCACCTCTGAAAAAGAC
Source organism: Eptesicus fuscus (assembly GCF_027574615.1). Taxonomy (NCBI): domain Eukaryota; kingdom Metazoa; phylum Chordata; class Mammalia; order Chiroptera; family Vespertilionidae; genus Eptesicus; species Eptesicus fuscus. Next base: position 1,431,806 of record NC_072490.1, read on the forward strand.
CCTCATTCTAGAAACCAGACCAGGGTCAGCTCAGCTACAAATTTTTATTGAGTCCTGATGCCCAGACCTTGGCAGAGCAAGGGGGAAGCGGGGTGCTGGGGGTTTCAGGAGACTGTGGTCAGGGGGTGCACTGAATGAGGGCCACGGCATGAGCCAAGGCTAGGAGTCTGGTCTGAGACTTCAAACGGCCCCGGGAACCTGGCCTTTGTCCTCAGGGTCATGGTCACCTAGGTGGAGGTCAACAGCAACTAGGCCTTCAGATCCAGGGCTCCAGCATCAGTAGAGAGCGGGAGGGCATGCGCGAGGGCGTCCAGCCCCCTATTCAGGAAGGCGGGCAGCCTCAGGACACTGGCCGGAGGGAGGGAGATGGGGAGAGAGGCCGCTTGCTGCCCGAGGCACAGTGCCAGGGCCTCCGGCTCCCCCAGTCACTAAGGCAGGTCGGCACGGGAAGCACGGTCTTCGTTCGGGCATGGGAATGGGTGCTGGGTGGCCACAACAGACGAAGCAGAGAAGCAGCGAGCGGATCCAGATCTTACGACCGTATATCCGCTCCGGACCTTCCAGCTTGCCGGGAGCGCTGAATTCCGGCTGGAATGCGCTGCGAGCTGCCCCACCCAGGCTCCAGGGACCGGGGCTGGGACCTCAGCTCACTGGGTGGCTCTGAGGGGCCAGATTGGGGGGGGAGGGGGGGCAGAGGCCGGGGAAAACACCCGGAGCTGGGGACCCAGGAAAGAAAGCTGGGGTTCTCCAGGGGGACCCCCAGGCTTTCCAAGGAGGCCAGTCAATCTGGAGCAGGGGTCTCCCATCTCCCTGCAGGCCCCGAGTCAACCTGGGGGCTGGGATACTAAGGTGACTGCGAATTTTCCATCCCTCGGAAACGAGGATCTGTCAGGGTCAGGGGCCTCGATGGCCTCGGGGATTTCACATGATCTCCCAGCTTTCTCCGGGGCAGAGGGCCGCTGGAGGACACAGGGTGTCACATGAGGGTCACCCAGTGGTGTCTGCAGTCCCTTAAGGTCAGGAGATGCCTGGGTCCTGAGTCACCCAGGCAGGCCCAGAGCCCCTCTTCTTGGTGCCCACAGAGGGTCAGCAGGTGGCGTAGGCGGCGGCCCGCAGCTGCAGGTGCTTCAGCAGCGCTGCTGCCCGCTGCTCCAGGGCCCGCATCTTGGCCACCTTCTTGCCCAGGGTCTGCTCATTCTGCACCAGGCGGCGCTCCAGCCCTGGGGACGAGTCCTCTGAGCCAGGTGACCTCCGGCCCTAACCTCCGACTCTGCCCCTCTGCCACGACCCTGACTCCTGGCCCCATCCCTAGTAAGTTCTAACCCTAATCTACATTTGACCTCCTGTTCTGAACTTTGACCCAGCCCTCATCACTAGATGAATCCGACCTGGACACCATCTGACCCCAACTTGGCCCCGGCCCCACCCACCATGGCCCAGACACGCACCCTCCAGGCGGCTCCAGCGGTCCCGCACCCACTTCAGCAGCTCCTGGGCCTCAGCTCGTGTCCGCTGCACCCTCTCCCCTGCGTCCCGCACTGCGGCCATCAGGCTGTGCGTGCCCTCCTGCAGCTCCACCACACCTGCCCGGGCCACCTGCAGCTCCTGGGGCAGGACCGGACCTGAAGCCTCACCCGCCCTGGGCCCAAACGCACGGCGCCCAGTGCCCAGGGAGTTGAGAGCGAAGACCCTCCCTCAGCCCAGCACAGCCCAGTCCCAGCCCAAACCCCACTTCACACTGTGCTGGGGGGTCCCTGACACCCCAATGTCCACTGCTCCCATCTCACCTTGCCCAGGCCCCCAGCCAAGCCCAGGGCATGCGCTGCCCGCTCTTCTGCCTCCTGGGCCTGCCGCTGGCACAGGGCCACTCGGGTCCTGAGAGCCACTGCTGCACTGGACAGAAGCCCCAGGTCCGGGGTCACACCTGATGCCAGTGTCATCTGGGCCAGGCGCCCTGCCACCTGGGGCAAAGGTCAGGGGATCACAGGGAGGTCACAGCAGGGCAGCCGCTCAGTGGAGTGTTCCCAGGGTCAGGGTGTTTGGTAGCTTCATGGTATCATGCGGGTCAAGGACCTCAGGGGGACAGTGGGACCAGTGGCCCCTGAACAAGAGGTCAGAGGGGTACGGTGGGGTGTCACCTCCTGTACACTGGCCTCCAGGCCTCCAAGTGTCTGTCTGGCCACCTGCAGCCCTTGCTCCGCAGCCCTGGTGTGAGCTCCCGCCTCAGCCAGCACCCCCTGGACGTGCAGCGCTCGGCCCTGGGCCCGGGCTGTACCGCCCCTGAAAGGTGCAGGTGATCAGGGGCAGCCCTCCCCCTTCTCCCCTCCCCCCCCCCCTCAGCCTCCACCTCCAGCTCGGGCCCTTCACCTGCTCTGCTGGGCCCGGTGCAGGACACGGTCAGCCTCGGGCAGCTCCTGCCCTCCAGCGCCCGGGGCAGGGAGGGCCCTCTGGACCTGAGCCAGCAGGAGGGCGATGCCCGCTGCCCCACCCTGGGGGCGGGGCACCGCCAGCCCTCGCCGTGCCGCCAGCTCCACACTCGCAGCATCCGCGCCTTCATCTGTGGGGTCGGTGTGGGGATGTTGGGTGTGAACTCTGATCCCTGACCCCACGGACCCTGACCCTAACATCTCACGGACTCAGCCTCTGACATGACTGCACGGTGTGCTGGCGGCTTACAACAGGCAGGTGTGACCTTTGCAGGAATCCTGTGGATCAGTGTGAAAGGGCAGGCAGCCCAGCGGTGGGCTCAGTGGTTGAGCGTCGACCTATGAATCAGGTCAGGGCACAGGCCTGGGCTCCGGGCTCCATCCCCAGTGCGGGGCGTCCAGGGGGCAGCCAATCAACGACTCTCTCTCATCAGTGATGTTGCCATCTCTCTCCCCCTCTCCCTTTCTCTCTGAAATCAATAAAAAATAAAAATAAAAATTAAAATAATAAATAAATGGTAGGTAGACTGCCATCCGCGGTGGTGGGGTCACTCACACCATGGACACTGACAAGCATTCCATCAGCTCCCCAGACCCACAGCCAGCCATCAGCACCCCTCCCCCTCCCCCCTGCCCACCTCACCCCTGGCCCCTCACCCCTGCCCCTTCACCCCTGCCCCCTCACCCCTGGCACCTCACCCCTGCCCACCTCACCCCTGCCCCCTCACCCCTGCCCCCCTCACCCCCTTGCCCCCCTCACCCCCTTGCCCCCCTCACCCCTGCCTCTTCACCCCTGCCTACCTCACCCCAGCCCACCTCACCCCCTTGCCCCCCTCACCCCGCCCCCCCCATCCCTTGGCCCCTCACTCCTACCCCCTCACCCCCCCTTCCCCCCTCACCCCTGCCCACCTCACACCCCTGCACACCTCACACCCCTGCTCCACCCGACCCGTCAGCCTCAGCCCTCCTGGGTAGTCCTCGTTCTGGAAGGAGTGTCACCGCAGTGGCCTGAATGCCCCTGCCTCGCCCTGGGCTGGGAAGACGCACAGCAGACACGTACCCAGGAGGAAACGCTGGGTCGCATGCACAGTTGCTTGCACAGGGGCCAGGGTGGCCTCAGCCCAGACACCCCTTGCACGATGCCACGTCTCCCGGGCCTGGACTCCCATGGAGCTTGCTGTGGCCCGGATGTGCTGCAGCTGGGAGGGGCGGGGCGAAGGTGAAATGTGTCTCCTGTATCTCGATGGCCAGGCTGCCCCCCTCCCCCCCGGGGCCCCTGTAGCTCTGTACCAGCTGCCGATGCTGCTCCACGGCTGCGGCTGCGCGGTGCAGGCTGGAGGAGGTGTTGCGGGAGATGCCCAGAGCCCACCCGGCGGTGGGCAGAGTCCCCGGGCACGGGGGCGCGGCGCAGGGCACAGGGGCACAGGCCAGCCCAGGGCCCGGGCCCCTGCATGCCTGCCAACGAGACAGGAGACCCAGAATGCTCATCTCAGACGCCCTCTGGCCTCTCCCAGGGGACCCTAGGGGAGGGGCCTGGCCTTGGCAAAACCCCAGTGACCCCCATCTCCACCCACCACTCCAGCTGTGACCAGGAGTCTCAGAAGCTGTGGGTGCAGCCTCTGGACCTTGTCGACCAGCCCCTTCAGTTCCAGCTCCCACACAGCGGTGCCCCTAGGCTGGCCCGTCCCGCGCAGAAGCCGCTCTGTCCACCGCCGGGCCTCTCGGGCCTGTCCCAGGAGGCTGTCTGGTCCTCCAAGTGTGGCCACGACCTGGGCCCCACGCATGGCCTCCTGGGAAAGCAGGGCAGCAGAGGAGGCCTGGGCCTCAGCCTCTGCAGAAGATGGGAGGGGGTTAGAGGGTGGCTTAGCTACATAGGCCAGGGCACCTGGTCCCTCCTGCCCAGCCCAGCGCCTGCCCCACCTGCTGCCCACACGCCTGCCAGGGGCCTCACCTGGGACTCCTGGGGCCCTCCTAGGCCAGGCCAAGCCCTTGACACAGTCCAGCTCCCGGGACAGCTCTTCCAGCCGCTCACACTGCCTCCTCAGCCATGGCTCACTTGTGGCCACAGCTTGTCCCGGGGCCCACAGCGTCTGGGCCAGTGCAGTCATTTCTGTCCTGAGGGGGACAGAGCATCAGCAGGGCGGACGAGGTCCTCCCCACGACCCTCACTCGGGAACCACCCCCGACTCTGACTCAGGGCCCCCACAGGCCAGCCTATGGCCCTCAGAACCCCTGACCCTGGGAACCTCGCTGGAGACCTCTCCCCTGCTGACCCCGACCCCTTGCCTGAGTCCAGCTATGCGCTCTGTCAGCTGCCGCAGGGCCCCCGCCGTGGGTAAAGGAGATTCCAGGAGTGTCTGTGCCTGATGGAGTACCCCCTCTAGGGCCTGCTGGGGTCCGCCCGGGCCCCTAGCACCCCAGCCAGGCGTCCCCTGGCAAAGGGCAGCCGCCTCCTGGGCCACAGCCTCCAGCCGCAGGCGGAGCAGAGCCAGGCGCTGGTCCCAGGAGGTGAAACAGGGAGGGCAGGGCAAGCAGTGTGGGAAGGCACCTCGGGAGCCACGGGCACATGCCTGGCAGCTCGGCCCGGCGATGCCCTCTCTGCAGTGGCAGGCACCTGTGTGGGGGTCGCAGCTGGGCGAGAGGGAGCCCTGTGGGTCGCAGGCACAGGCTGTGGGGGAGAGACAGGGTCAGGGCAGGGGGCGGGCAGCGTTCAACTTCGCCCCACCTCCAGGAGCAGCCCGGGAGAGGGCAGCCCGGGAGAGGGTGAGGGTGCTCGCGAGCCACTGCGCAGACCACCACGGCCCTGCCCTCTGCCCTGGCCAGAGCCGCTGGCATGGCAGCCTTTGGGCAGGAAAACAGCACAGGGAGGCGGGCGCTCTGCAGCCAGGCAGGGGTCACCTGGGGTCAAGGACTGGCAGGCAGGTCAGGAAAGAGCCACCCAATGTGTCTTTCCTGTAGGTGTACCCGCCTAGGTTTTTAAATATATTTTTATTGATTCCGAGAAGAAGGGAGAGAGAGAGAGAAACATCAGTGATGAGAGAGAATCATGGATCGGCTGCCTCCTGCACGCCCCGCACTGGGGATGGAGCCCGCAACCCAGGCATGTGCTCTGACCGGGAATCGAACCGTGACCTCCTGGTTCCTAGGTCAACGCTCAGCCCCCAGCCACGCCGGCCGGGCACCCCACAAGGTTTTGCCAACACTTTCCCTAGCTGCCTTCACAAGTACTTCCTGAAGTTTTGGGGAACAGCACTAAGCATACGTGGTCTCCCCAGGAAAACCCCCATGCCCTGCTACTCCACACCGAGTGGCTCCTGCAGGGCAGCCTCGTCCCTCACCTCTGCACTTCTGCTCGGGGTCACCCCAGGACCCATCCTCACACCGGGAGCATGTGCGGCCCCCAAATCCTGGCCGGCAGGGGCACTGACCCGTGACCTGAGGGGAGAGAGTGGCCGGTCAGCAGGAAGCGGGGCCTCCGGGGAGAGGGGGCACAGAGCGCTCGGAGGCGGTGGCCGGTGTCCACTCTCCCGGCTCCATCCCCCCCGCCAGCCCTGCTCCTGCGCAGGCAGCACCCCGCCTTGGCCCAGGGCACCTCCCTTCCTGCTTCCTGGGCCTGAGCCTTGGCCAGCCCTCCCTCCCCACTCGGCCAGCCTCGCTCCCACGGACCCTCCAAGTTCTCGACTCCAGGCCTGCTGCCCCTTGCTCTCCGTGTCCTGAGTCGAACACCCCACTGTCCACACCGTCCCCCGCCTCCTTCCCGAGGACACAGGACACACTTGAGGCCTCATCAGCGGCTGACACTCCTCCGGAAACGCACTCCCACCACCTGCTCCGCCGCAGCCTCACTCCTGTGCCCTCAGCCTCCTTCCCAGCCCTTCCCCCTCCTCCCTCCCATGCTCATTCCGCGGGCCATGGCCCCTCACGGTGACTCGCCAACGCAGGGCTGCCCACAGGGTCGGGCACATGCAGCTCATGGCGGCTCCCCCAGGCCCGGCCACCCGCTCACAGTGACCATCACAGACGCACACAGCGGCTGGCAGCACGTACCCGGGGCTGGTGGTCACGTGAACACCCGCCAAGCACACACACTCACACCGGGCCCGGCCACATGCTGTGTGCACGTGGGCTTACTCACTGGGTGGCACACCGGCTGCAGAGTGTGCTGGGCATGGCAGCTGCAGGGCTCACAGCCCCGAGGGCCCCCCAGGTTCCAGAAGAGGGGGGCACAGCGGCTACAGTCCCGCCCCAGAGTGTGGGGGCGGCAGGGGCACTGCCCGCTGACCGGGTCGCAGAAGCAGGCCTCGGCCCCAGGTGGGCACCTCGCAGGGACGGTGCCCCGGGGGTCACAGCTGCAGCCTGGGGAGAGGGCGGGCTTGACAGGGGCGGAGGAAAGAACCCACCACCCCCCTGGCCGCTCGCCCACCCACCGCACACTCACGCCGGCAGCCCCCGGGGCGCAGGGCACTGCCGTGGAAGCCGGGCCGGCAGTGGGCACAGCCGGGGCCGTGGCTGTGGTGCAGGCATCGCTGGCAGCGCCCAGTGCGCGGGTCGCAGGCGGCAGGATCGCGGGGGTCGATGTTGTTGTTGCACTGGCAGGGCCGGCACGGGCTCCTCCCGGGCTCCTCCCCCGGCCACGGGCGCCCAAAGTAGCCAGAGGCGCAGCGGTCACAGCGGGGCCCTAGAGAGCGGGGTGCGTGTGGGCCCCCCATTCCCAGAAAGGCCAAGGAGTGGCCGGGAGGGCAGAAGGCAAAATCGCTACATCAAGGCCCCTCTCCTGGCTTCCAAGTGTCGGGCCTGTAATTCCTCCCAGGGACCCTCCGCCCCTGCGGAGCCCCGGGAGAGGTGCCCGGCCTGGCACAGGTCAGCCTCGGGGCCTCAGGGGATGATGCACAGGGAGCAGGCCCTGGGTTTGCCAGCCGCCCGCGCCTCACCTGCATAGCCAGGCCCGCAGAGGCACAGGACTCGCCCACTCGTGCTGGCCACGTGGCAGGACGTCCCGTGATAGAAGCCGGAGCCGGGGCGCCCGGGACAGCGGCAGGGCCGGCACCGCTGGCCTGAGCCCAGGGCGGGGTCTCCATAGTAGCCGTCCAGGCACCTGGGGCAGCAGCACATGGGTGGCCCGGCCGCTCCTCCCACCCCTCCCCACGCTTCCCGGGCAGCACCCACCTCTCACAGTGCCAGCCTGCCGTGGCTCCGAGGCAGGCCTGGCAGGCGCCGGTAAGCGGGTGGCACGCCTCAGCGTGCCCATTGCAGGCACAGGGCTGGCAGCGCGGGAAGCCCCAGTGGCCCTGGAGGCAGCGGTCACAGCGGCGACCAGCCAGGCCGGCCCGGCAGGGGCACTGCCCGCTCATCAGGTCACAGGCGGCGCTGGTGGCGCCCTCGGAGTGGCAGCCGCACTCTGTGGGAACGACAGGGCATGGAGCCGTGCAGGAGGCGTGTCCCCAGCCTGCGCCCGGCCTGAGGCTCACCTCTGCAGCCGCCGGGGCCCAGGCCGTATGTTCCAGGCACACAGCGGTCACAGGTCCGGCCTGTGACGTTAGCACGGCAGGGGCACTGTCCGCCCAGCAGGGCACACTCGGCACTCAGTGAGCCCTGGGGGTGGCACTCACATGCTGGCAGGAGAAAGGGCAAGGTCAGGTGACCCTCGGAGTGCCTCTGACACCCTTCCCGCAGCCCCTCTAGGGGCACACGCACCGAGGCCGCCCCCGTGGAGCAGGGCCGAGATGCTGCACGCCAGGCGGGCACAGGCGGCAGGCATGGAGCTGGAGCGGCCCGTCCTCGCGGCCTCTAGGCAGCCGGTGGCCTGGAGCTCCTGCAGGCGCCCTGCGGCCCCGGGGTCCACCAATCGCAGCCCAGGCAGCTCCCTCACCCGGGGCAGGAGCACAATCTGGGAGAAGGGTGGAGGGTGGGGGAGGAGGTGGCAGGCAGGAGACAAGGAGCCACTCCCCCGCCCCCCGCACTGGCCTTCACAGCCCTCCCGCCCCTCCCCGTTTCTCTCTGGGTCTGCGTCTCCTTCCTCCCCGATGGCCCGGTCTAGTCCGAGCAACACCGCCTCTCACTCAGAATCATGGCAGCTGCCTCCCCCAACCGTCCCTTCTCCCCAGCTCTTCTCTGCTGAGTCCCTTCCATGGCCCCCACTCTCCCCGGAGAGAGGTTAAGCCCCTCCCTCTCCTGGCGACACGGTCCAGCGATGTGGAGGTCGGGGTTGGCCTGTTCTCACCTTCGATCCTCAGAATGTGGCTTTCCCGCAGGACCCCTCCTCCACTCTCCACCTGTCTGTCAGGCACAACCCCGGGCCTCCGGGCCTCCTGTCCCTCATTGTCTGCAGAACCTGTGTTTCCCCCAGATGTGGGTGGGCCCCCAGGATCTCACCGAATCCAGAAGGATGATGCCCTCCTCAGGCCTTCGCACCCCTTTGGTCCGCCACAGCCGCAGGGTCACGGAGTAGCGTGTGCCCGGCTCAAAGCAGAAAGGTCTAGACAGAACCACAGCTCTGCGGGAGCGGAGAGAGTAAGGGTAGGGTAAGGTGGGCACGACCAAGTGGGCACCCCATTTCCGCTGTGCAGTGATTGGAGCCCACATTTCATCATGGGACCAAGGGGAAAAGACCAGCTTCCTGCCTGCCACTCTGTTTTAACTTAAATCAGTCCCTGTTTCTATTGCTCTGGGATGTGATGACATGGGAATGACGCTGGAATTTTCCATTTTGTCTGGGTGGTTATTTCAAATGTGTTGGCAGCATAATAGAGGTCGGTGCTGGGAGTCCCCAGGTCCTGCCTACCTGTGTGCATGGGTCAAGGCGGCCTGGAACAGCTGCTCTGGGGGCAGCGGGTGGGCACAGCGAGTGCTGCTGGGCAGAGACTGGGCGCGGACCCTGACTAACGCCTGCCAGTCTTCAGGTGCCTAGGGTCAGGGGTCAGCGGTCAGCAGTCACAGAACTGCCCCTACCCACCACCCAGCACCACCCACCACCTTGCCACCGACCTGGACCTCATAGCGCAGGACAATGTCATACTCCAGGGCACGAGGCACGGCGGGAGCCAGCAGAGAGAGGCCGGCCCCATCGACCACGCGTGCGAAGCCTGAGCCAGGCCACAGTGGGGGGCCAGCTCCCAGGTGCAGGGCCCTGGGCTCCTGGGGAGGACACAGACTCCCAGGCCCAGGCCCCCAGGACCTAGAGCCCTCAGGACTTGGGTTCCCTTCCCCCAAGACCCCAGAGACCCAAACCCAGGCTCGGGCCCTTCCCCAGGAGACCCTGGGCCTGGGGGCTTTACCCTGCTCTGCAGGCTCCTCCCTCTGGGCAGCTGGCGGCTGGAGCGGGCTCGCCTGGCAGGCTGCAGGGCGCACCGAGGGTCACGCTGTCTCCGCAGTCGGGACAGGAGCCAACCCGGGGAGGCCCCTGAGGCTGGTGCACAGTGGGGAAGAGCAGGCCTGGGGGCTCCCTGGGGGCAAGTGGGGGACCGTGTCCTCCAGCATTCCGGCCCTGTCCCCTGCCACACTGTCCTGGGAATATGGGCTCCAAAGGCACCAAACCTCCGATGCGCTGACACCCCCACTTCCTCACCTTCCCAGCCTTGCCCGCCTCTTCCTCCAACCAGCTCTCTCTGGCTATTCCCCCACCCCGAGCCCCAAGGTCTGAGCCTGGATTCCCTCCTGCCCCCGCCCCCCTCGACACTCACAGGCAGCTGAGGGTCAGCTGGCTGGAGGCCCTGGCCGAGCTCAGCTTCAGTGACGGCCTGGTCGAGGGCAGCGCAGAAGTACCCAGACTGGGGTTCCTGGCAGCGGCGGCCGCGGAGATGGGGACGGCACAGGCAGAGGCCCTCCCGGGCAGAACACCTGAGTGTGCGTGGGGCGGGGAGGGGACAGAATCCACACCCAGTTCTTGCCACTTGACCCCCCCTCCTAGGCTCAGCCTTGTACCTGTTGCTGTAGGCACCCCCAAAATCACAGTCACAGGGCCTGCAGCCTAGAGAGTCACTGCTCAGACCCCAGAACTCGGGCTGTAAGAGAGAGGGGGTGGTGGAGGAAAGACAGGAAGAGCTGGACAGGGTTAGGGTTAGCCTTAGGGTTAGGGTTAGCCTTAGGGTTAGGGTTAGCGTTAGGGTTAGGGTTAGGGTTAGCGTTAGGGTTAGGGTTAGCGTTATTAGGGTTAGGGTTAGGGTTAGCGTTAGCATTAGGGATAGGGTTAGGGTTAGCATTAGCTTTATGGTTAGGGTTAGCCTTAGGGTTAGGGTTAGCCTTAGGGTTAGGGAGGTCATGGACAGAACTGCCTGTTGCTGGAGAAGGAGGCTGAGTCCTGCCTGTGGCCGAGAGGGGAAGTGGAGATGCTGGCGGACTCCGGCATGGCTTCATGGAGGGGGGTAAGAAAAAGAATGAGAGGCCGGCCGGCGTTGCTCAGTGGTTGAAAGTCGACCTATGAACCAGGAAGTCATGGTTCGATTCCCGGTCAGGGCACGTGCCCTGGTTGTGGGCTCGATCCCCAGTGTGGGGCGTGCAGGAGGGAGCCGATCAATGATTCTCTCATAGTTGATGTTTCTCTCCCTCCCTTCCTTTCCGAAATCAATAAAATAATACATTTTTTAAAAGAAAGAACGACGAGGACACAGCCAGGGTTAAAAGTTAAAGCATTTGGCAATTCGCAGGAAGGCCAGGAGGGACGGGACTCTCTTCCTTCAGACATGTTAGGTGTGAAACCTTTCGCCCCAGGGACACAACTTGTAACTCACTCCATCGCGTTTCCTCCTTTTTTCCCCGGCCCCAGCCCGGGGCTCCGCGGCCTCAGCTCACCATGGCGGCGCTGGACCCTGGTGATCAGGTCAGGAGGGCACCGCCATGTGCAAGGCTCAGGGCAGTCACCCTGAGGATAGCCTCGTGCTTGCCAGCTTCTAGAAGCTCCGTGCCCAAGAGCAAATCAGATTGGCCGAGACTCACCAGACAACGGCTGCAGTCCCGTCCCGAGACAAAGCGCTTGCAGCGGCAGGCCCCGCTGGAGGGGTCGCAGACCTGCGCGCCAGGGCCCCGGCCCCGGGGGTCGCACCTGCAGGCTGAGCACAGGCAGGGGAGGTGGTGTGTGTGCTGAGGGCAGTGACAGGGCAGAGCCAGGAGGACAGGGAGGGTGGTCCACGCTTAGGGTCACTCACGCTGGCAGCCCTCTGACAGGGGAAGGCTCAGGCCATAGTGCCCGGGCCGGCAGGAGTCACAGCGCCGGCCCCAGACGTTGGCTTTGCAGCGACACTGCCCAGAGAGAAGGCCGCGGGTCTCGTCGGTGTGGGCGTCACACAAGCCGCCTTCCAGGGTGCCCACAGGGTCACAGTCGCAGGCTGGGTGAGGAGTCAGTGAGGACAGTTAGGGGGTGGTCCCCCTGGAGGGGAAGGGTCGCTGGGGTCGGCTGGGGCCGAGGGCTCACGTTTGCAGGAGTGAAAGGAGCGGGGGTCTGCCCGAGGGTCTCGGTGGAAGAAGGGCTGGCAGAGCTCGCAGTGGGTACCAGCTGTGTTGTGCTGACACGCATCACACACGCCTCCACTCACATTGCCAGATGCCAGGTACAGGGCCATGTCAAAGTGGCAGCTGCGGGCATGCCCATGGCACTCGCATTCTGGGGAAGAACGAGAAAGGTGGGTATGGAGTGGGCTGCCCCATGGCCAGGAAGGCCAGGCAGTCGGGTATGGCACCTACCCCGGCAGGCGTGGGGGTGCCCAGGCTCTGCTGCATGCCATGGATGGTCCTGGTACAGGTCCTGGCAGCGCTCACAGTGGGTACCAGCTGTGTGATGGCGGCAGACACAAAGGCCATGCACCTGGCAGGAAGGAGGGCAAGCTGAGCGGCCCCGGGGCCCCCGCTTGCCCACCCCCAGCCACAGGATGCCCCGCCCTCGCGCTCACCATGCCTTCCGCACTGGCGGGGGCCCCGGGTGCAGGTCTGCACTCAGAGGCATGGCCGTGGCACAGGCAGCTGCCTTCAGCCACGAGCTCGTAGAGGGCATAATAGTAGAAGGGGTGTCCCCTGAGGCCCCCCGGGGGCCTGTCACCCAGGGTGTGCAGTTTGGAGAAGTTCACACGGAGGTTAGTCACATGCAGGAGCTCTGGAGACACAGATGGAGAGGCCTCAGACACGCCGGTCCTTCCTCCACGGGTGGGCGGGAGGGGGGACGGGATGTCTCCTCTCTCCGTCATCGCAGCCACCCCCTCCAGCACCCCTGCTCCTCTGGGTACACATCAGGACGACCTAACGTGGCAGTCCCATCTCTGCCCTGCTCCACCCCGATACCACTCCTGGGCAGAGCCCTCTGCGTCGCCCTGCCTGGACACCCGTCCCACGTCTCTGGATACTTGGAACCTGCTTCCCCACCTGACATCCAAACCCTGCAGGCATGGTTTGCTTATCAGCTGTCTCTCTTTCATGCCTGCTCCCCACTTACGGCCCCCATTCCTGTCCCATGACTGTTTCCCATGCTGTGCCCACTGCGGAGGGGCTGGCATGGGCAGGTTTCCGTTTCTGCCTCTCACTGCCCAGAAGTGCCTGCCACGCAGCGGGGCCCTTGTTAAATGCACAGGCCGATGGTCCGAGGCTCCTGCTCCACGGCTTGTCAGTCACCGGGCCAAGGTCACCTCCCGGCTCTCCGCCACGGTTCCCTTTTCTCCTGATCCAAGGGACGGGCAGCAGCTGCTCCGGGACCTCGTGTGGGGGTTCAGGTGAGCAGCTGGTCGTCACCGTCAAGGTGGGTGCGTGTGGAGAAAAAGCTAATTTGGGGTTTATCCTCCTGCTGTGTTACTGCCTGGCCTGGCTCTGGGCCACCCTGTTGAATTATGTCTCTCTTGTTTGTTTTTTAAAATATATTTTTACTGATTTCAGAGAGGAAGGGAGAGGGAGAGAGAGAAACCTCAATGATGAGAGAGAATCATGGATCGGCTGTCTCTTGTAGCCCCACACTGGGGATCAAGTCCGCAGCCCGGGCCTGTGCCCTGACCGGGAATCGAACCGTGATCTCCTGGTTCATAGGTTGACCCTCAATCACTGAGCCACGCCAGCCGGCTCTCTTGCTTTTTAACGGGGCTCCTGCTCTACAAGGGCACCCCCAGAGATGCCCTGCAGTCACCCAGAGGCAGCTGCGGAAAGTAGGGCACCAACTAAGGCCAGAATCACGACTCAGAGGGGCGGGCAGTGACCAGGGCCATGCTTGGAGCAGTGATGGGGGCTCACAGGGGAGTTGGGAGGTAGTGACAGGTGCAGAGACATGGGGGCTGGCAGGGGGAGCAGTGACAGGGACCACATGGGCCCCACGAGTCCAGTGATGGGGCAGAGATGGAACTGCTACCCACGCCGGCCCCTATGCAGTGGGCACATGGCGAGCAGTGAGGGGCAGGAATGGAGGCCACAATAGGGACCACAATAGAGGACTGTGAAGGGGTAGCTGGAGCACGATGCTGGGGTACTGAGCTGGCCCCCAGGCGGGACGTCCCCTCCCCGGGTTCCTGCCGGCCTCACAGCCGAGAATTACCCTGAATCTCGGGGTTGTGTGGGTTCTCCACCAGAAGGGCTGGGTCCAGAACTTGGAAAATGACCTGAGGAAGAAGCAAGCCTGAGCCTCTGGCTTCACAGCCCCCCACCCCACCTCCTCTGGGCCTGACCTTGCCCTCGGTGGAAGGCTCAATGTCTGAGTAACGCTGGTCACACACGAGATCGCTGGCACTGTGGCCCGGGGCCCGAGCGACGCCAGGGAAGAGGCCTGAGCAGTTGTGGGCAAAGTACCGGTACACACGCCAGGAGCGGCCATGGTCCACCGAACGCTCGAGGGTCAGCGCTGCTGGGCGGAATGTCTGGGGACAGGAGGGGCCCTCGGGTTACCAGGGGCAAGCACCACGGGTGGCCGTCAGGCCAGGAGGCACATGGCCAGCCTTCAGGCCAGGACAGCAGTCACCTTGAAGGTCATGGTGAGGTGGGTGAAGTAGAACGTGCCCTCTAGGTCTAGCTGGATGGTGACGTTCTCAATACCTGCAACCACAGGCTGGTCAGTGACCAGACCTTGACCCAGACCCCAGACCCCCACCCAGGCACACCAGCACCTCACCACTCTCAGCTTGCCACCAGGTCTGGTTGCCACGGTGACCACTCCGGGATATCACATTCTCAATGCCATGGCCACCCCGGTCCCGAGAGTCGCAAAAGAAGCAATGTTCAGAGTCCTGGGGTGTTGAAGGAGGGAGGGAGGAGGTGCATGGCGGTGCCCCCACTCCAAACTTCACAGCTCCGCCTCTCCCTCCAGCCCCCAGTGACCTGACTCCCCCAGGCCGAGCTCTCAGGAAGACTGAGGTACCTGGTGCAGAGGCCTCCCCCGCCCCCCCGCCTGGGGGTGACTGACAAGGCAGTAGCGCTCGGGGCCACGGCGTCCACAGGTGGATGAGCTCCGAAGGCTCTGGCCGCGACCGACTACCAGGTCGCCAGTGGGCGGGTAGCAGCTGCCGCCCGGGCAGCCAGGTGGGGTCAGTGTGTCTGGCACTTCCTGGGCAATTGTTCTGGGAGCCTGGACTGGGAGGGGTAAGGTCTGAGTGGGGATCCTAGGGGCACCCCCTCCAACCTAACCCCACCCCACCCCACCCCACCGGGCGGCCTGAAGACTTCTCACCCAGGGGTGGCAGCAGCAGCAGCAGCACTGAAAGGAGGGGGCCTAGCCCAGCTGGGGGGCCTGGGCGGTGGGCGCTGGAATCAGGCCTGAGAGAGAGGAGGAGAGTGGGCCCCACGCTGGCGGCCCCCCTTGAGGAGCTGTGTGGCCCCTGGGCCATTCCCCATACTCACATGGTGGGTGAAAGCAGGGCCACCAAAGGCAAGCGGCGCGCAGGGCTGTGGGGCCACCATGCAGCGGGGAGCCAAGGGGTCCCCAGAGCCAGGGAAACCAAGGAAGTGGGCGCCCAGGGGAAGGATGCAAGGTGGGGAGGGGCACAGGAGCGCGCAGCTTCTGCAGGTGCAGCCGCAGGCCCAGCTCCACAGTGCAGCCAGGGCTCAGACTAACCCAGACAGAAAAGGCCGATTCTCATTCAAATGAGGCCCCACCCCCAGCCCTGAAAGGCTGTTTCCAGGAGCCTCTGGGGAATGCCTCCCCTGCCGGCCCAGCCACTGCCTTCAGGCTGGGCAGCCAGCAAGACCGGCAGATGGGCAGGCAGGGAGGAGTTTTGTTCGGGGCCAAGCCCAGCCCCCACTCCAAAGCAGGAAGAGCTGATACTATCTGAACCGTCCAGCCGGTGGATAGACAGAGCACTGGAACCCGCAGAAAGCACTGCTCATGGGGGCAGGCGGGGATGCAGCATCCACCGACCCGAGGAGAAAACTGCTTGATCAGGGAGGGCGGACTGTGGCCCCACAACCGGAGCTCTGACCTCTGACTCAACCCCAAGTCCTTGGTAACTGGGGAAATCAAGGCTAGCCATTCTTCTGGAAGGAGCAAGGGGAGGAGAGGCAGAGGTCCACCAGCCATTTTGGGCCCAAAGAACCCAGGCAAAGCCCGAAGTTTCAGCCAAAGCCAGGCTGCCCGTACCACCCTGGGGAGCAGGACCACAAAGCCCCTGCCCTGGCCTAGAAGCTGGCAAGGTGCCTGGTTCCCCCAGCTCCCCATTTTCCTCCTGCATGGGGTTCAATCTGGGTAACAAACCATCTGAGTGGCTCTGCCCTGCCCTGAGGAGCTGCCCTGCACCAGAGGGCAGGGTATCCCCAGGGCAGGGCCTGGGCACTACCGTCCCCGGTGGCCCATCACTTACAGGGACGACCCGCCCTCGGCTCCCAGGACCCCCCTGGCTTCTTTCCCTGGGAGCTCAGGCTGCCTCCCGCGGCCACACACAGACATGGACGGCAGGCAGGGAGGCCGGGAGGTGGAAAGGTATAAAACGTGATGGATGGAACGTGGACATACAACCTGAAGAGCAGCAAGTCACAGTGCATTGCCCCCCGGCCCCCCACCCTGCTGTCTGGAAGGCTGGTGGCTGCCAGGGCCCTGGAGAGGCCCCCCGAGTCCTCAAGGTTGTGGAGTCCACAGGATTGCACACTGTGCCCCTGACCACACGGACACTGCTGGGTGGGAATCAGGGCACGGGGTACGGCAGCAAGGGCTGGAGCCGGATCACAGGGGACAGGTTCACACGGAGGGCGCGCTGGGCCTGCTGCCGCACTTCGTCGTCCGTGGACCGCTTGTCCACCTTGATGGCCTGGAACTTCAGTAGCTTTGATGTCCCAAGACGCAGGCGTGCCTTAGGGCCTCGGGCCCCCAGCCGTGTCCTCTTCCGGGGAAGGAGGTCTTTTGCTTCCTCAGTCCTTTTCCTCTTCTGCCCCACAGTCCCAGGGCTGCCTTTCTGGCCTTTCCTTGCAGTCCTGGCCTGAACAGACCCTTTCAGCCGGCCCCGGCCCCGGCCCCCGGGCTGGGTCCGAGCAGCCTTGGCCTTGGCCCGCGCTGCCTTGGCCTTGGCCTTGATCCATGCTGCTTTGGCCTTGGCACGTGCGGCCTTGGCCTTGATCTCTGCTGCCTTCGTTTTTGCCCGGGCCTTGGCAGCTTTGGCCTGTGTTTGAGCCACCTTGGCCTGGGCACAGACAACTCTGGCCAGTGTCTGAGCTGCCTTGGCTTGGGCTGCCTTGGTGCTCGAGGCAGAGACACCTTTCATTTGTGGGCCCAGGAGGGATCCAGCGGCTTTGCAGGTCTTGCTCTGAGGCCCAGTGCTTTCTTGGGGTCCAGCCCTGGGGCCTCTGCGAATCACACACTTCGGGCCCTTGCTTGTGACTTTCCTGGGAGCCCCCAGCCCCTTTCCTGGACCTTTCCGCAGCTTCAGGGGAGAGTCCGCGAGGGAGAGCTGCAGGGGCTGTGTCTTGTGCTTGGCACCCAAGTGGGGCATGGGAGTCTTGAGTGGAACCAGGGCCTCTAGGACAACGGAGAGCCGCATGGCAGGGTAGACACCTGGATAGAGGTGGGTGGGGAAGCCCATTGCTGTGCCCCGGGCATGGCTGGCACTGGACTCCTTCAGGGAGCTCAGGAGCAGGTTGGTGGTAGCATGCTTGGCGAGGGCTGGCGTGGACGCTTTGGCCAGCCTGCCAGACAGCGGCATGGGAAGCAGCGTGGCCCGGCCTGCAGGCAGCCGCATCGCAGTTCGGGGAGCACCGGCTGGGGGTGACGTGGTGGCTGGGATGGGGGCGCGAGCATGCAGCTTCGTCTGGCTTGGGGGCTTGGCTGTGCACGAACTATAGCCGTAGACGTCACCGCTGCGCAGGACGGTAGGCTGGAAGCCATCATCTCGCAGGCCCTGCAGGAAGGCCACCAGCTGGGCCTCCGTGGCGCTCAGATCCTGGCTCATGGGGTTAAAGACCAGCAGCGCCTCCTCCAGGGCCTTCTTCCCTGCCGTGGAGATCCGGGACCACGCGTGCACAGCCTTCTCTTCCACATGCTGCACCACGCTCATGGCATTGGCGCTGCTGGGCTGACCGCGTTCTCTGCAAACCAGCGCTCGGCACCTCCAAGGAAGAGGAAACGAGTCAGTCAGAACAGCATGGAGCAGGGGTCAGGGCAGGCCGACGGGGCAGTCAGGGCTCGCACTCTCCAGAGCATCCGCTGACAGAGGCCCGGCCAGAGTGAGCCACTCCATGAAGCAAAACGTCCTCCTGACCCCTGCTGGCTGCGGGGTGGGCCGGGGGTGGGAGGACCCAGGTGGGTCAGAGGCAGCTCCTTCAGGACATTTGCCCACAAACGCCTCAGAGCCACCCACCCGCCCTTGTGTCCCTGGCGAGACTCGGGCTCAGCCAGCCTGTTTTAATTCAAGTCTGTATTTCCTGAAGCCAGAAAGCTGGCATTAGACTCAACCCTGGGAACACGAGTGACTAGCTGTCCTCAAGGAGCCCTGCACCGAAGGCAAGACAGACACCACCAAGGTGGCGGGAGGGCACACTGGAACCAGCTTAGCTCCCCAGGGGTCAGGAAAGGGTTCCTGGGACATGAGTGACGGCTAGGAAAGGACCCGATGGCAATGCAAGGGGAGCAGCCTATGCGATGGCTCCAGCATGAGGAAGAGTGACCCCTTGGTGTGGCTGGAGTCAGGTCAGGGCTGGGAGGGTGAGTGCGAAAGAACAGGGGAAGCAGGACAACACAAGCCTTGAATGCCGGCCAAGGGTCCAGACCTACCCCACATCCATGCCCATTTCTGTCCCTCAAGCTGCAGCTAGTCGGGAGCCCGCGACCCTCCCTGCCCACCAGAAGTTCTGCTTTCAGTGTCCCACAGGCCACGTGGAGGCCCTAGACTGGAGTCATGGAGACCAGCCAGACCCGCCTTCAACAGAAACTAAAAAGATGGGGAGCAGCACATACTAAGGACACAGCTCTAACAGGCAGGCAGCCCGGGCCGAGCAGCCAGACCAAGAGCCCACGGTTTCACAGCGGGATCCAAGGCCCAAGCAGGCGGGCAGGGAGGGGGGTGGCGAGATGGAGATGGGCGCTGTCCTAACGAGGGGGCGGAGGGCCGACCTGGGCTCAGCCAGACGGGGCGGCCCAGCTCCTGAAGAAGCTGCAGGCGGTCAGTCTGACTAAGGTCAGCGCCCGGCAGTGAGGGCGGCAGCTCGCTCTGCACGGGGAGGTGACGGGACCAGCGGGCCAGGCCGCGCTCCCCACCCTCCTAAGGCAGGGCGCCCTGAGGGGGGCCTGGGCTTTGTGTGCAAACATTCCCGGATCCTCAGGTGTCCGGGCACTTCCCTCTCCGGAGGCCTCTCCCAGCACAGCCCTTGCACGTGGCGGCGGCAGTTTACTTTTCCGGGGGTGCAGTGCGGGTTGGGAAGCACAGAACCGGGAGGGGCTGACCCCAGCCACAGCTACTAGGGGAGAACCGGCTGCGCCCTGGCGAGGGGTCCTGTGGGCTTTCCGAGAAGCTCCAGAAACGGGAGCCCGGCCCCGCATTCCCTGCGTATCCGCCCCCGGGCCGGCAGGGGAGTGGGCGGGAGGGGGAGGAGGGAAAGGCCCCTCCACGGCCCCGGGCGGGCGGGCGGGCGGGCTGGGAACCCGATCCCCGGGGCCCGAGGCGCGGGGTGTGAGGCGGCGAGGCGCGCGGGGCCAGCCCGACGGGTCGCGCAGCCGCAGGGCCGGGCAGGGGGGTCGCGGCTGGGTCGGCAGAGCCGTCCGCCCTCACGTCTCGCGGGCACACCCTCCGCGGCGCGGCGCGGCCCACGGCCCCAACCTACCGGCGCCGCCGCGGGGACCCAGGACGCACCTCTGCGCCGCCTCCGCTGCTCCAACATGGCCGCCCGCTGAGCGCCGGAAGTGCGCTGCGCTTCCGCTTCCGGGACCTGGCCCGCCCTGGTGACCCTTGACCCCCCCAGACCCTGGTTTCCCCCAAGTTGGAGGGCGGGACCGGTGGGTACGGGGGAAGGGGTGGGGTGGGGGCTCCTGGAGGAAGTAGCCACGGGGACCGTCTGTGCTGGAGCCTGAGGAGCGGGGCGCTCCCGGCGGGACCCCAGGCAGGGCTGTGTCCCCTCCAGACACCAACAAGGGGGACAGAGGGCTGAGATTAGGGCTCTGGGAACCGGGAGGCTGGCCCTCTGTCTCTTGGTGCCCGTATGTCCCAGACGGAACTCTGGGAGCTTTCGTCTGAGCAAAGTCTGACTCGCCTGGACTTTGGCGGGTACTTACCCTGTAGGCGTAACGGGGATCAGAGGATGATTCGGGTCATCCCCAAATCCACGCCTTGCTCTCCGTGTGGCATCGTCTGTAGCCCTGAGTGATGGACCCTAGGCCCATGTCCACTGAGCAGAGGGACCTGGTGGAGATGTAGATATGAGGGAGGCCAGTGGCCTGGGAGGGACCAACCCCAGAGGGAGTCTGTGTGCAAAGGAGAGAAGCAAGGGCAGGTCTTGAGGGGCTGAAGAGTAGGCGGGGCTGGCGAAGGCTCAGAGAGACAGCACAGCAGCCAGAGGAAGCCGGTCACAAGGATCCCAGCGACATTTCCGCTGACACACAGGCCCCTGAGGTTCCGGCTTATGGTGTCCCATGGTGACTGTGGCAAGAGCAGTTTGGGGGAGCAGTGGCAGCAGACATGAGGTGGCAGGTAGCAAGGCGGTGGGACCTGTGAGGACAGATGGCTTCAAGAGTTTGGCGGGAGGAAGAAGAGGCTGGAGGGACTTTGGGTGCTGGGAGGCCTCCAAAGCTAGGCGGCTTTTAAGTGCTTAATTGCTGGAAAGGAGAGGGGAAGAGGCCTAGAAAGGGGATAGTGGGGGATGTGGGGGGGGTCTGTAGAGCAGTATGAACAAGCTGAGGAGGAAGGGAACAGAGTTCCCTAAGTGGTGAGCACGTCGGGGGCCAAGTGGAGTGGAAGGACAGAGCCTGGCCAGGATCTGTAACTGACCCTGGCACCACCGTCTCCGGGCAGGTTCTCCAGCTGCTGGCCTCTGAGTGGCTGCAGACTCTGCTCATGGACAAGGCTCTGCCCGCACTCTGGGGCATAATGTGAGGCCCGTGCCCACACTGCCCCCGGCGGGCCTTGGTGCCAGCTGCTGGCAGTGCTGTCTTGCTGATGACACACCTTTACCAGCTGCTGACCCTCTCTGGCCACGCCTCCGCGGCGTCCTGCCTCGCCTCCTTCATTAACTATGTGCACTTGCACCTTTGTCTCCAGGTGTGCTTCTAGGGACACCCAGAGGCAGACACTGTCCATGAAGGAGACAGGATGCAGCAAGCACACACACCCACAGCACCTCTTCTTTCTTTAACGTTTTTACTTATTGATTTGAGAGAGAGATTTGTTGTTCCGCTCATTTAGGCGTTCATCAGTTGATTCTTGTATGTGCCCCGGCCGGGAGCGAACCTGCAGTCTTGGCGAATCAGGGGGACACTAACCAACTGAGCTAATCGGCCAGGGCAGGACCGCTTCTTCTAGGCAGCCGTGACCTGTACGAATGCCTGCCCGCTCCCACACTCAGCCAGTGCTCTCGAGTGCTCAGAGATGGCCAGGGTCTGGTCTGAGGCGGGTAGACCTTTGTCTGCCAACTTGCCCTCGCTCCACCCCAGTGTTGGCTAGAGGCGGGGCCAGGACCCTGAAAATGGACAGTCACAAAATGACTTGGGTCCCAGAACAGCCAGCCCGGGCCCAGCAGAATGAGGTCCAATGCCCCGCCTGGAAGGTCCCTTGGCCTCTGACTCTTCAAGTTCATCCCTGTCAGAGCTACGCGCCCCCCCCCCCCCAACCCCAGGATCCCCACGCAGGCCCGCAGAAAGGCCGTCAGTACTGAGGACAGCGCTCCCCGCTCCGCAGCCCCTGCGGCCTCCGCCTATTGGGACCTGCTCAGTGCCCGCTAGGTGCCTGGGGAGGGCCACTCAGACGCCGCACCCCGAGATCAGGCCACGCCCCAAGGGACCTCCGGGAGGCGCCGCCTGGGAGCCTGTGGTCGGGCTCCTCCAAGTTCACGGCAGTGGGTGCCCCGCCCCTCAAGCCCGGTTCTGCAGGCCCCACGCCCTTCCCTCCACCGGCTGCTCCCGGGCGGGTCCGCTCGGAAGGCCCCACCGCACACGTGCGTGCTGCTCCCCGCCGCTCACTCCCCCGCCCAGGGTCGGACCTCACTCTGGGAAGGCCCAGTGTCCACTCGTCCATCTCTCCGTTCACCCGTTTGCGTGTGACCGTGGTAGGCGCCGCGCCGCAGCCGTGGCAGGTGCAGGGTTAAGGTGGGGGTGGGGGAGGTGTCCCCGAGTCGGGAGGGGGGAGAGGGCGGACCCCGTCCAGCCCCGCCCCGCGCCGGAGCCGAGCCAGAGCCCCGCGGAGCCCGGCCGCAGCCCCAGCCGGAGCCGCGGAGCCCGAACAGCGGACCCCGCGCCCGGGCGGCGCCGGAGCCCCGGCCGGTGAGTCCCGCTGGAACTGGGGAAGTTTGGGGCACAGGATGAACCCCAAGCGCGCTCGCCCGGACCCGCCCCCCGCCCTCCCGCGAGCTGGAAGTTTGGGGCTGGGAGGCTCTGGTGCATGGGGTCCAGGAGTGTGGCCCCTCCAGAAGGGATAGGCTGGGGGACTTGGGGTTTGCTGTGAGGGGCGCAGAGGTCCCGTTGCCCATTCCTGCTGGATCCTCCTCCTCCCCCATATGGACACAGGGGGGCTGGCCTCTGGGGGCCTGGCGTGGACCAACTGCTGAGGGTGAACCTCGAGGGGAAAATGTGGGACCCTGGCCTCCAGGCCCCAACACCCTGATCTTGGCCTTTGCTGGTGGGAACGGCCGAGCTCAGTGCTCCCAGAGGGGTGGTGGGGTGCTCTGGAGTTGGGCCCTGGCGGTAGTGGGAGACCTGGCGGCTGCCCAGGGCACAGTGGAAGCCCGGGGGGGGGGGGGGGGGGGGAAGGGCGGGCAGGAGTCCGCCCTGAGAGGGAGAGCTCTGTCCTCGCCACCTGCCTCCCATCTGGACCCAGGTGTGACCAGGGAGCTCTGAGGTGCTGGGCAGGGCTCCGCCTCCCGTGCCCTCCCCTGCCCGCTCTGAGCTGGGCTGCGACCCTCAGCCGCCTTTCCCAGCTGTGAGGTGGGAGGTGGCCCTGCATGAGGGAGGACCAGCCACTTCCCTGCCCGGCCATCCCTCTTCTCTCAGAGGCCAGGACGGGTGGCCAAGGACTCTCCTGGTTATAAACAGTCTGGGGGGGGGGGGGGGGAGGTGAGCAGGGACAGGGGTGGGAGGGAATCCCACAGGTCCATGGGAAGGGGGAGTTGCCTGGGGTCTGGGAGCTGCGCCCCTGCCCCCTCCAGGTGGGTGGGCCTCCACGGTGGCTTGCTAGCCAGCCAGGGGTCTCCTGCCTTTCCCACCAGGGATTCTGGGCCCTGAGCTACAGGCTGCTCATCTGGCCTCCGAGAGCAGGTCGGTGGCCTGACCCTGTCTCCCTCTCTCCTCCAGGAGGAGGCCCGTGCCCTGGGCGGCCGGACACCCCTTTAACCCGGTGGTCAGGATGAGGCTGGCATCGCAAGGCCTGCAGCCTGAGCAGTAGCGCGGCCTGCCAATGAGGTGAACACCATGGCTGCAGGGGGTAGCCGGGCCTTTGCCTGGCAGGCGTTCCCACCCATGCCCACGTGCCGGGTGTACGGCACGGTCGCACACCAGGATGGGCACCTGCTAGTGCTGGGGGGCTGTGGCCGGGCTGGCCTGCCCCTGGACACCGCCGAGACCCTGGACATGACCTCACACACGTGGCTGGCACTGGCACCCCTGCCCACTGCTCGGGCTGGCGCGGCCGCTGTGGTGCTGGGCAAGCAGGTGCTAGTGGTGGGAGGTGTGGGCGAGGGCCAGAGCCCAGTGGCTGCCGTGGAGGCCTTCCTGGCCGACCAGGGCGGCTGGGAGCGTCGGGCCGCCCTGCCGCAGGCCGCCATGGGCATCGCCACTGTGCAGAGAGGTGAGTTGCCCCCAAGGGAGGGCTCTTGGTGCCCACGCCCTGCGTTTCCCACTTGGCTCCTTCCCTTAGAACCGGGCAAGAGCTGTTGCTTTAGCCTGGGTGCCTGGGCAGGGCTCCGCCTCCCGTGCCCTCCCCTGCCCGCTCTGAGCTGGGCTGCGACCCTCAGCCGCCTTTCCCAGCTGTGAGGTGGGAGGTGGCCCTGCATGAGGGAAGACCAGCCACTTCCCCGCCCGGCCATCCCTCTTCTCTCAGGGACAAGCGGGTGGCCAGTGACTCTCCGGGTATAAACAGTCTGGGCAGCAGGTGGGGGCAGAGCCTTGGCTCAGAGCCCGACAAGACTGTCCCCTCACACACATCAGGGAGGCTGAGTGACAAAGGCCAACCTGGCTAGGGGACAGTTGCCATGGAAGCACCCAGCTGACTGGCCTGTCTCCTCCAGGCCCCCAGACATGCCCCCAGCTGACCTTGAAGACATAAGAGGGCAAGAACTTACTCTAGTGAAAAGGTGGGGTGCAGAGGTGCTGGTGGGGCTCCCGGCAGAAGGCTTGTGGCCAACACTCCTCTCCTGCAGGCCCCAGCTCCTCTCCCAAACCCCCAAGCTGGTTCCCCCACCCTGGCTTAAACCATCCCCCAACCTCCTTCCCCCAGGGGGGCCCCATCTTGTGGCCTCCAGGTCTGACCAGGTCTGCTTCTGCCTGAATGCCAGACTTGGTTGCCATAGCATCTCCAGGGAGACGGAGACAGATTATAATTAGATCTGCTGTCTCCTGCTCTCCACTTGGAGGGGCCCTGGCCAGGGCAGGAATCCTGGTTCTCCCAGCGCCCCCTCCAGGCAGGCGGGAGGGTTCCCCCGTTGGAGACCCACAAACATGGGTCTCCAGCCTCCCCAGGGCAGCTGTCGGGGTGGGGTGCCCTGGGGAGCCTGGGGTACTGTCTGCACTGCTCTTTGCTGTGCAGATGGTCTGGTGTATGCTCTGGGCGGAATGGGCCCGGACACAGCCCCCCAGGCCCAGGTTCGGGTGTACGAGCCCCGCCAGGACTGCTGGCTCTCGCTGCCTTCTATGCCCACGCCCTGCTACGGAGCTTCCACTTTCCTGCACGGCAACAAGATCTATGTGCTGGGTAAGGACCTGGGGGCTGTGGGAAAGGGACCCGGAGTCCAGAGCCCCTACCCCTGTGAGTTGGCTAGAATCAGGCTGAGTTTGGGGGGGCAGGACAAGGAGGCTTTGTTGGGGTGAGCCAGGCTTGCTCCGAGGCTCCAACCCCTGGCGGCCCTGCTGGAACTGGAAAACCAAACCTCAGTGCCCGGCAGCGGAGGGTGGGCGACAGGCCCTGGCTGCACAGCTGGGTGGTGGCAGGAGTGGGCAGCGCTGAGGCTCAGCAACCTGGTGGTGGAGGCGCCTGCCCGCGCCCAGGCTCCCGCCCAGGTGCCTGATGCCATCGCAGGGGGCCGCCAGGGCAAGCTCCCCGTGACTGCCTTTGAGGCCTTCGACCTGGAGGCCCGGACCTGGACCCGGCACCCAAGCCTGCCCAGCCGCCGGGCCTTTGCTGGCTGCGCCATGGCCGAAGGCAGCGTCTTCAGCCTGGGGGGCCTGCAGCAGCCTGGGCCCCACAACTTCTACTCGCGCCCGCACTTCGTCAACACTGTGGAGACGTTCGACCTGGAGCACGGTGAGCAGGGGTCCTGGGCGTCCTCCCGCGTGGAGGGCCCGTGGGGCCAGCCCTGACCCGACCTCCCCTGCAGGCTCCTGGACCAAGCTGCCCCGCGGCCTGCGCATGAGGGATAAGAGGGCTGACTTTGTGGTCGGCGCCCTTGGGGGCCACATTGTGGCTGTCGGGGGCCTTGGTGAGTCGGCGGGGCTGGGATGGGAGGGAGCCCAAGGCAGGAAGGAGCGGCCTCCAGCGTGAGCACCACCTCCCGTCTCTGGGCTCGGGGCTCATGAGCTTCCCTTTCCAATGTGGGAGCCAGCCAGGGGCGGTCTGTGTGGGCCAGGTCTGGGGTTTCCTCAGCCCGACTCTCAGTCGTGTGCCAGCAGGGGCCTCGGGCACTGGACGAATGGCCATGGGAACAGGAATGCGCACACGGGGGGTGGTGCATGGGCAGCAGCAGCAAGGCCCTGACAGGCCGTCCTGGGCGCTGCCTCCTGGCCACGCTCGGTTTGGGGAGAAGAGAGCGGGCGCCCCTGCAGCCTGTGCCCTTCCAACCGCCCTCTCCTCCGACAGGAAACCAGCCGTGCCCTCTGGGCTCCGCGGAGGGCTTCAGCCTCGCCCGGAGGCGCTGGGAGGTGCTGCCCGCCATGCCCACGGCCCGCTGCTCCTGTTCCAGTCTGCAGGCTGGGCCGCGGCTGTTTGTCATCGGGGGCGTGGCGCAGGGCCCCAGCCAGGCCGTGGAGGCTCTGTGTCTGCGTGACGGGGTCTGAAGGCCTGAAGACCTTCCCACTGGAGCACTCAGGGCCAGAGCAGCTGCCTGTGGCTCTGAGGGATGAGGGAGGCAGGGCGTGGGCGCTGTGACACGGCCTCGAGGATGGGGCGGGAGGCGCCATCCTTAGCGTAGGGCATCCATAGGCTTCCACCCCCTCACCCCATTCACTCACGGGCCAGGCCTCGCTCCACCCTTGCTCTGGGACCTACTGGGCCTTCTGTCTGACTGGGAAGTGGGGGAGGGGAGAGCCGGCCTATGCCCTGCAGGGTCAGTGCCTGCCTGGAGTTGGCCCGGCCTTCCCAGTGACCATTCCTGAAAATTCCTGGCTGCCAGCCTGCCTCAGAGGCCCCTGGGACCCAGGAAAGTTGGAGAGGGTGGGGGACACAGAGGGAAGGGAAGAGTGAGCGCAGGAACCTCTAAAAGGTCAAACATGTTAGCTCTGGGCCCTTTACACTGTTGGCTGTGTGACCTTGGGCCAGTCATGTCACCTCTGTGCCTCAGCATCCTCACTAAACGGGGATCTCCGGAACCTTCCTGCCCTCCCACCTCACAGGGCTGTTGTGAGGACGCGGGGAGTTCAGATGTGGAAGTAAAAATGCTGCTAAAATCTGGTGCACGCCCTGGTGGACTCCTCTGTCACCCGCAGCCCGTCCTGGGGGCCTCAGCTCTCCAAAGGATAAGGGTCCAGAAGAGCCTTTAGATCGGCCACTGCCCCCGGTGTTCTGATGTCTCAGCCCCTCCTAAGCCTCAGATTCTCCGTGGGGACCCAGGACGGCCGCTGTCCCCACGTCCTGGATGGTGGGGGTCCCACAGGACGGGCAGAGAAGAGCGCAGAAACGACCACACACCGTGCGGTCAGGGCGCTCTCCCAGTCTGGGCCTCGGTGTCTCGCAAAGCCCTGCTGCCTGCAGAGGCTCATGGGGTGTGGCGGCCAGTCTCCCTCTGTCCCGGCTGCGGGACGCGGTCCCCAGGCAGGAGGGTGGCCACCCGCCAGGCCCTAGAGGCGAAGTCCGGCAGAGAAAGCCGAGCTGCTAGCCCCTGCCTCCTCGTCAGGCTGCGCTGCCCACTGGTTAGGGCCGTGAGCTCTGGTTTTCTGCAGTCACTGCGTGTGAGGGGCTCACAGCTGGGTTTGCGGCAAGAATGGGTTTGGGCTGGCTGTACCCCTTCTCACTCTACGGCAGAGCTCCCAGGCAACACCGCCCCTGCCCAGCACACAGGCACCAGGGGCACCAGTGCCATGGGAGCTGGGAGTGAGGCCTGGCAGTGTCTCGCTGCGCTCCAGCCGCTGCACCCTCCTGGGCAACCAGCACAGGCCAGGGAGGCTCGGTGTCAGCCATTCTTTTTTGGTTAATTCTCACCGGAGGGTATTTTTCCATTGATTTGTAGAGAGAGTGGAAGGGAGAAAAAGAGACACAGAGAGAAACACCGATGTGAGAGAGACACATCAATTGGCTGCCTCCCACATGCACCCCGACTAGGACCAGGGATCAAGCCTGCAACTGAGGTACATGCCCTTGAGGTACGTGCCATTGACTGGAATCAAACCCACGACCCTTCAGTCCGCAGGCCGACGCTCTATCCACTGAGCCAACCGGCCAGGGCCTCAGCCATCCTTGTTTAATGCTCTGGACCAGTTTAGACACTCGGAGACCCCCTCATGAAGGTAATGCTGCAGCGGTTTGGGCCTGGGGATCTTTGGGAGGTTAGTCGGTGTACTGGGGCTGGGGACCTGGGGGCCCCCGCTGTCGCCGCCACAGTGGCCACTCTGGGACGGCTGGCAGAAGTTCTGCTGGTAGGTGGTACGGGTGCGGGGAGACTGGATCTGCACAAAGTGGACGAGGCGCTGAGGGGGGTGACTGGGTCCTGGGCATAAGCGGAAGTTGGACTGGTAGGAGGATTCCAGGGGCCGCTGCTGGCACAGCTCCAGCTCGCTGGAGGCCCAGTGCAGGAAGGTGGGCCGCTGACACAGGCGCGCCAAGTCTTTCCGCCTCCCGATGCCCTGCAGTAGGCAGTAGGGACCCTTCTCAACCGTACGGGCCCTTGGCCCACAGTCCTGGCATCAGGCTTTGCCTTGGGTGCCTCCTAAAGCTCAGCCTGCCCGGTGATGCCTGGCTTGTGCCTGAACCCCTGCCTCCATTCCGAGTGAGGCCCCAGACGGCAGTGGCCTGGGACACTTGCACATTGTCAGGCAGGCCGGCAGGGAAACCAAAGCACGCTGTGTCCCAGCCCTGCCGGGAGCCCCTCCCGCACTCTCACCCCCTCCCTGCCCAGCTCCCGCCTGGGCGCCTCCCGCGCACTCACTTTGTCGAAGGAAGTGCGGTTGTCGTGCTTGGAGAAGAAGTGCTGCCGCACCGGCTCCTTGAGAGAGAGAGAAGGCAATGGGGGATGGTGCTCACCTGCCCCACGGAGTTCCCAGGACCCACAATGAGGGAAGGTGCCAGGAGCACCGCCCTAACTGCTACACTGCTACCACCCCAAAGGACAGACACAGATGAAAGCAACGCCTCCCTCTGGGACCCCTCCCCTGGGACCCCTCCCCTGGGACCCGTCCCAAAGCAGCGCCTCCAGGCCACCATGAGGAAGGGCTGAGGCATCGGCCAGGACCTCCTGCCCCCAGGGGAGTGGCTCAGGATTCACACAGAGCCCTCACCTCGTCACCCAGGATTAGGCGTGGTTCTCTCCTCCCCTCTGTCCACACCTACTCCCCCATCAGCAGCCCAAGCTCTTGACCCTGCCCACCACCTGGAAATGGACATTTTTCTCTCTAGCTCAGGCTCCCTCCTGAATTCCAGACTCAGCAGCTAACTGTAGACATCTAATGCAGCGTCCCAACCCGTGGTCCGTGAGGTCCGAAAGGTTGGCAACTGCTGGTCTAATGGGCATCTCACACACATGACTGAGCTCTGGATCATTCCCCAAACCCACTCCTGCTACAGCCTCCCAGCTCAGGTCACGCAGCTAGATCCAGCCAAACACCACAGAGACCCCTTGATTCCTTCTTTCACACCTTACATCCAACGTGCCAGGAATCCTGTTGGTATTGGAGCACGCCTCAGCGTGGCCACGGCTTCCCCTGGTCCGGGCCGCCTTCCTCTCTGCCTGAATTACTGCAAGAGCTTCCCACCTGGATTCCCTGCCTCTGCGCTTGCTCCCCACCTACTGTCCTCTTCGCAGGCAGAACAACTCTTAATGCATGAGTCCATTCACACCCTTGTTTGCCAAAGGTCCCTCATGTTTGTAAAAGCCAAGTCATCACAGTGGCCCGTGAGCCCCACACGGCACTGATCCTCCATCACCTGCGGCCAGCTGCACCCTCCCTGCCCGCCGGCACACCAGCTGCTCCCGCCTCCAGCCTGTGCACCTGCTCTTTCTGCCTGAGATTCTTCTGGCCATGACTCCTCCTCACCTTCCTCTTGGGAAGTCCTCCTCGAGCACTACCCCAGCAGTCCCATCACCCCAACTCTGCATTTCTCCCCTTCTCGCGTCTACAGGACTATATATTCTGGTTGCTTATTGTCTGCTTCCTCTCTGCCTTGCTCACATCTGTAACTCTGTCACGAGAACAGTGCCTGGCCGAACACAGTGCCTGGTCTGAGGCGTTCGGTCTCGGCTGGGTTGGGGAGTGAGCAATGGCTGATGGCAGGTTCCTAAGTAAAAGGCCAGGGTAGCTTCACCCCCATCTCTGAACCAGGATGCTCGGGGGGAGCCTGAGGTGTGTGCTTTTGACAAGCTCCTCCGCTGGGACCTCCTCCTTAGACAGCTAGGACAGGTCTCCAACCAGAATAAAAGCTTCAGGAAGGTGCGAGGCCAGCCAGCCTTACCTTCCATTCCTCATAACACAAGCTGACATCACAGGGATTAAAAACCCAGGGCACTTTTAGAAAAAAAACAACAGGAGAAAATCTTCAGAATCTAAAGCCAGACAAAGAGTTCTTAGACTTGATCCATAAGAAAAAGGAAGACCCATAAAAAATTGATAAATTGGGCCTCATCAAAATGAAAAACTTTTGCTTTGTGAATGTCCATGTGAAGCAGCTGAAAAGACAAGCTACAAACTTGGAGAAAATATTTGCAACCCACATACTCAGCGAAGGACTATAATACCTGGAACGCATAAAGAACTCTCACAGCTCCACAGTAAAATAACAAACTATCCAATTAGAAAACTGGCTAATGACATAAAGACATTTCACCAAAGAGCAAATGGCAAGTAACACATGAAAAGAAGTTCACCATCATTAAACATTCGAGAAATGAAAATTAACCACCGTGTGATGTCACAAGACATCAATCATAATGATTAAAATTAAAGATAGAGCCGGCGACAAGTGTTGGTGAGGATGGAGAGAAACTGGATCCCATACACACTGCTGGTGGGAATGTGAAAGCTACAGCTACTCTGGAAAATAGTTTGGCCGTTTGTTTTTAAAACCAAACATACAACTTCTCTATGACCCAGCAACTGCATGCCTGGGCATTTATTCCAAAGAAATGAAAACCTATGTTCACTCCAAAACCTGTACACAAATAGTCATGGCAGCTTTAGTTGTAAGAACCAAAAACTGGAATCAGCCCAGATAGTCTGTAATAGGTGACGAGTTAAGCAGGCATATACATACCACGGACTACTATCAGTAAAAAAGGAATGACTCATCGATACACACCACTGGGTGGATTGGAGGAAATTACGCCGAGTAAGGAAAACCAATCCCTGATAGTTCCACGCTCTATCATTCCAGTTAGATAACACTTTGAAGTGACAAAGTTTTAGAAATGGGAGAGAGATTGGTGAATGCCGGGGTTAGAGACAGGGGAAGGTGGAGAGCGGGAGACGGGTGGGTGTGGCCATAAAAGGGCAGCACCAGGGACCCTGGTGATATATCTTGACTGTGGTTTGGGTACACAAACCTACACAGGCAATAGAAAGTTCTAGATCTTCATATCCACACACAAGTACAAGTGAAGCTGGGGAAGTCTGGGTGAGAGGTGAATGCATTCATGTCAGTGTCCTGGCTGTGATGTTGCACTATCGCTTTGCACAATGTCACCATTGGGGGAAACTGAGCAAAGTGTAGAAGGAATCTCTATTATTTCTCACCACTGAGTATGTGTCTACAATCATCTAATACAAATTTCAACTTAAAAACCCTGGTAAGAATGCGTCCAACCCCCCCCCCCCGCCCCGCCCCTTGCCCAGGCAGCTGTGAGTGTCTGCCCCAGGAGAATGTCACCTACATCTTTGTTCTAAACCATCTAGGGCTCCTTTTCCACCAAGTGGTGAAAACCATGGTCTCTGGGCAGGTGGGGCTCAGGGGTTCATGCTGAAGAGGCCTTGGGGGGTGGGGGCAGGGGTCTCCTGAGAGGGGCTGTGTTTGCATGTGGGAGGCAAGGGCCCCCATGGAGGCCGCCAGTCTGCAGACACCGGGTGCTGAGGGCAGAACCTCTGCGGCTGCCTGAGGATGTGGGACAGGGACCCACAGTTACAGCACCGCCAGGGGCCGGCCTGCCCCAGCCATGACCCAGGACTAGAATGTCATTTCCCAAGAGTCGGGCAATCGAGGCTAGGAATCAATCAGTCTGGTTTGGAAGAGAGCAGAAGTGTCTCGTGTCTGAATGGCCTGGATAAGATGCCTGCTCGCCACGTGAGAGGAGAGGGAGTGGGTGCTGCCCGTGGGAGGCTGTAAGGGCAGCTGCAGGGAGCCTGCAGACCCCCACGCCTCCCCACTGCGAGCGCGTTAATGCGCCTCCCTGCGCAGCCCCACTACTTGCAACCGCTTCCCACCTGGGAGCAGCTAGAGGCTTGGCATCGACAAAACCTGAGCCCCGCACACAGGCCCGCTGCCGGGGCTCGGCCAGCACACACTGACACAGCCAGTCTCCACTTCCACCAAGACGTGTCCGCACTCTGGCCCTGGCGGACAGACTGAGCGATGCTCCAGTCTGGGGGCTCCCACAAACACCCAGCAGGAAGCCCGGGGCGCCTCTGTCCCCACACTACGCAGGCCTGGGCTCTCGCAGGGGAGGTGGCCCTGGCTCAGTGGGCAGTGACCAGGAGCGCCAAGGAGGTGCCAGCTCTGCAGCATGGCAGCCTCTGGGACCTGCTGGGGCTGAGTCAGAGGGCAGATCCAGTCGGACCTGGCTGAAGCCTGGGAGCAAGGCGCTGCTGGGCCCCTCCCCTGCTCCCCGGTGCCTCCCTGTGGCAGGGAAGCCCTGGAGGAGGGGAGGGGAGAGGAGAGAGGAGGGAAGGGGAGAGGTCTGCTTCCCTCGTCCCTCAGGCCAGCCCCACAGGTTCCAGAGGCCATGCCTTCCCCGAGGCCCTCCCCTGCCAGACTACCCTCCCCGAGGCCCTCACCTCGCCCCTCTGTACTGCACCCTCCTGAGCTCTGTCCCGAGTGGGCTTCTCCCAGTTGGGACCCCTCCTTGTCCCCGGCCGGGAAGCGGGCGGCCTGAGACCTGCACCCTCTCCCGCCGTTTTCAGCTGAACTCCAGGCTTCCTCCCTGGGCTCCGGAGGCCTGGCGCACCCGGGCCCTGACCCTCCTCCCTCTCGGCAGGAGGTCACCGCGTGGGCTCCTCCTGCTCCGCCTGCAGGGCGAGACCTGACCTCTGGGGACGAGAGCCAGGCCCAGGACGCCGGGTCCGTCAGCTGCGTGGGGGGCTGAGGGGCTCCCGGAGGAGCAGGGCCGGTACCTTGCATCGCTGCAGGAACACTGTGGGGGGCTGGGGCTTGGCCGCCAGGCGGTATTCGAGGGCGCTCTCATTCTTGAACTGGCCTCGGTAGTGCCCATAGAAGCCATTGTTGTGCTGTAGCAAAGGCAGGCGTGAGGGCGCGCCCACCCCCCCACTCCCGAGCCTCGGACCCAGGGCCCCAGAGGCTCCAAGCCGCTCCGGGGAGTTTCTGGCCGAACAGGAAGCATGGGAAGTGGGGGCGCCCCAGGAGGCGTCTCCCACGCCGCCTAGGACAGCGGGCGGCTGCGCTGGCCCCGGGGAGGGCCGCGTGCCTGTGGGGGGATCAAGCTTAGGCCTCAGGGCAAACGGGGTTCGGGGCCGGGATCCTGGAAGGGGCGGGGGGAAGGCCCAGTCGGCCCGGGGCCTGGGGGGGCGGAGGGGACCCCTTACCCAGGAGCCCACGAGCGCACTCTGCATCCTTCCGGCAGGACCGGAGCGCACTTTCCGCTCGTCCCGGAGCCGCCGCGGCGCAGGCCCGCCCGTTGCCTGGTGACCGACTGTGACCGCACAAAGCCTGCCGCTGGGCGGGAAGGCGGCCCGCACCCGGCGGGGGGCCTCGTGCAGAGCAGCACCCGACTCCGCTGCCGGGCGTGAAGTCACGGCACCCCGGGGACCCCGCGTCTGGAGCCCGCGCCGCCGCACGCAGGGGCAGGGACCGGCGTGGCGAAGGCGCCGGAGCAGACACGCGGCCGGGCTGGAGCCTCGCGGGGTGCGGCCCCGGAGCGCGGGTCGGGCCGGGACCAGGGGCCTGCGAGGGGCGGACGGCGGGGCCGGAGGCCGGGAGACCCTTCCCAGCCGGCGGCGCCACCAACCCGCTCCCCGGGCTGCGCACAGCCCACCCGCCATCCCCAGAGCAGCCGCGCCCCGAAAGCACCCGCTGCGGAGGCTCCGGGGACAGAGCGCCGGCGGGTCCGGGTTCGAGTGCCGTCAGGGCACGTGCCCCGCCTGCGGCTCCACGCCCGCAGGAGCGTCGGGCACAGGGCGCCATGTCTGAAGGCCAGCCCTGCGCCCCGCTCCCCGCCTGCTGAGGGCGGGGCTGGGGTCACGGCTACCCCATCACCCCGCGCCGGGCGGCGGGCCGGGGCCCCAGCCCCAGGGAGGGCAGCGGCGCTTTTAACGGGCTTTTGGCGGGACTTTCCTGGGCGGAGACCGCCACACCCGGAGGGGAGAGCGGCACGCGGTCCCTCAAAGGGCCTGTCCAGTGACGTGACCTAAAGGCCAGGCCCCGGGGAGGGACCAACTCAACTGCGCCGTGAACCTCACACCTGCGAGCGCGGCCCACGAGCCTCTCCTCGCCCCACAGCCGCCCTCCTCTGGGGAGAGCCCGGGCACCCCTCCCCGCCTCCCCCCTCCCCCCCTCCTCCCCACACACCCTCTCGGCTCCTCGGGCTCCCGCCTCCTGGGCCTCAGTGCAACCTGCTCCATCCGCGGCCTTCACGGGGGACCCCACCCTGCTTCATGATTTACTTTTTAAAAGTATTTTTATTGCTTTCAGAGCGGGAGGAAGAGACATCAACTCAGAGAGAGAAGCGTGGCCCGGCTGCCTCCGCCCCCCACGGGGCATCCAGCCCGCAACCCGGCACGTGCCCCGAGCGGAAGGGACCCGAGCTCCTGGAGCCACGCGGCCGGCCTGGTTCCCGGTGTGACCGCCACCCAGAGCCACACCCGCCCTCCGGCGGCTCCCGCTTCACGCCCAGGGGCCCCGGGCGCTGTCTCTCCTCCGTCCTCTCTGCTCCGGCTCCCAGCTGGGCCCCCTCTGACCGCGGCAGCTCTCCCCGGCCACTCCCCTGCCCAGCGCTCCTCGGCCCACGCAGGACCCCCCACGCCCCGGCCCCTGGGCGCCCTTCCACTCCGCATGCCGCGGGCAGGTGGCTTCAGTGGCCCCGCAGTGGGTCTGCTTCGGCGCCGGGATGGCGGGCGGGGCGCGTGGGCGGCAGCTGGGGGAGGGGAGGGGCACGCCTCACGAGGTGCGCGTGCGTGGACCTGGCCAGGATCCCAGCCGTTAAAACCGTTAAAACCGTTAGAACCGTTGAAACTATTAGTCACGTGCTGCAGCAGGGGCCGGGCCCAGGGGGCGGGGCGTGATCCCCATTGGTCAGAGCAGGCCCTGGGGGCGGGGCCGCGCATGCCTAGCGGCTTCCACGGGGCCCAGGGCTTTGGAAGCCAGAACGGCTCCCTCGGGCCCAGGCGTGTGCGGCCTCAGAAGTGGCGGCGGAAGGGGTTCGGGCTGGCTCTCGGGGCGCGGGGAGGAGGGGGACAGGTGGGAGCCGAGGGAATTCCCGGGGGCCTCGAGGGGGAGTTTCCAGGACTCAGGATTCCTCGCTGGAGCGCGCCTCGCGGTTCCTGGCCCCGCTCCTTCCTGCGAGGGCGACGGCGCTGGTCCTCCCGGAGCCCGACTTACTCGCCCCGCCCCCCAGTCTGGCCGGGCAGTGGGGTGGACGGGGAGGCCGACGGGGTTTGCCTCGCGGACCAGGCGCGGGGCTCTGGGTTAGTCCCGGGCCGGAGCACGAAGCGGCCGATGAGAGACGAGGGCTGCGGGAGGAGGGCGGGCCTGGCTGAGGCCGGAGGGGCCACCGGCTGAGGGGGAGGAGCGGAGGGTACGTTCCCACCCCCATACCGTGGCCTCGGGATTCTCCGCGGTGAAGACTTGACGGTCGGATTGGGGCTCTACGCCCGGAGGCCCCCTCTTCAGCCCACGTGTTCTCCCCTGACCTCCACCTTCCTGTGGAAATGGCCGCGTTCCTTTTCTTTT
Organism: Eptesicus fuscus; assembly: GCF_027574615.1. Lineage (NCBI taxonomy): Eukaryota > Metazoa > Chordata > Mammalia > Chiroptera > Vespertilionidae > Eptesicus > Eptesicus fuscus. The sequence continues at coordinate 1,467,492 of NC_072490.1, forward strand.
AATGTTTTGATTGATTCAGAGGGAGGGAGAGAGAAGCATCAATGGTGAGGGAGTCGTTGATGGACTGCCTCCCGCACGCCGCCCCCTGGGCACTGGGGACCGAGCCTGCCCCCGGGCTGGTGCCCTGACCAAACCCAACGGTGCCCTGAGCCAGGCGGCGGGCGACGTGGTCGCATTCTTCACTCACACCTTCACTTCGGTGCTTCCTTTCATAGGATTGGGGGGGGGGGTGCCCTGGAAACCTTGGCAAAGTGTGCCTTCCCGTTCCGCACCTTAGGTGACCAGTGCCCTCCCTAAGCCCGCCTCTCCTCCGCGGTCAGGGAGCGTCACCAGTGGTTCTGCCGCTGAGAAGGGAAAAGCCCAGACGGAGCGTGAGGACAGGTGACAGCCACGAGGCTGAGCACATCAGCACCGCGTGGTCCTCAGACAGAGTCAAGGGGATAACCACGGAGTTCCTTCTCCCGCATTGAAGAAACCCCCTAAGAACAAGTCACCCGGCTGGTGTTGCTCAGTGGACTGTGCGTTTCCCAGGCATCAAGAGGTCGCTGGTTCGATTCTGGTTGGGGCACATGCCCGGATTTGGGGCTCCATACCCAGTAGGGGACCCATCAATGATGTTTCTATCCCTCCTCTCTAAAAACAAAACTTTTTTTTTTTAAGACAAGAAAGCTAAAAACGTTAAATAAAAAGGAAGTTAGGTCTGGAACTAGGGGAGCAGTATTCTAAACCCAAAGCCACATGCTATAGAAATTACTCTCCCATCAGCATAGACAGAAGTGGAAGACAAGAGGATTTGTCTTGTAGATTAAGTATAAAGGCCTTAAATAATGGTCTTGTGCTGATGTGTATCAAATTGTCTATATCCTAAATCTAGACACTAGGACAACCTATTTTTTTCCTCTAATTTCACAGTAAATACTTTCTGAGTACCTATTAGGTGCCAGGCACAATTTCTAGATTCTGGGAATATAGCAGTGATGGGCAACCTTCTGAGCTTGGTGTGTCAAACTTCGCCAAAAAACTGAGCCATAACTCGGGTAGTGTGTCACTTTGAGGAAAAAATTAACTCCAAGACTCTAGTCGCAAATGTTTCATCCTCAGGAGCAGCAAATGTTTCATCCTCGGCATGCGGCCGCGTGTCATCAGAAATGGCTACGCGTGTCAGTGCTGACACGTGTTTCATAGGTTCGCCATTACTGCACTAGGAGGAGGAATTTCTGCTAATGTGGATAGAAGAAAAATTTGGGCTGTCAAAGAAATAAGTAAACCTGAGTCAGAAATCTAATATTTACTTCAATTCACCTTCTTTCTTTAAATATATAGTAAGTCTGTGCTGATCTAGGGACCTGAAATATAATAATTGGAAGACAATCATATGTATTTTTAAATCTGTGGATACTTGGAAAGTTTTGCTCCATTGTCTTAATTTAGATCCCAAGTATTTTTTTCCTCTAATTTCACAGTAAATACTTTCTGAGTACCTATTAGGTGCCAGGCACAATTTCTAGATTCTGGGAATATAGCAGTGAACAAAACAGACAAAAATTCCTGTTCTCAAAGAGGTTAACATAAAACAAGACAAAATATATAGTGTATTAGAATGGTGATGTACTGTGGAGAAAAAGCAAGGGAGAGATATAGTGATGGTTGAGGTATGATTTTTAATAAATAATTGAGAGAACACCTAAAGGAGGTGGGGAGGCCTATGATGTTGATAATCTGAGCGAGGAGTGAACCAAGTGGAGGGAGCAGGGAGCTGAAGTTGGCGTGTGCCCAGCAAGGGGGAGCAGCAGTGAGAAGCCCCATGAAAGGTGTGGAATAGAGTGCAGATGAGAGGCAAAGCTCAGGGGAGACTGCAGAGGACACTGAAGACAATCAGAACGCTGGCTTGTGTTTTGAGAGGGTAAAGCAGTGGAGCAAAGGGGTAATCTGACTTAAGGTCCGAGTGACTGCTTTGTAGAGAAGAGAATATGAAATGGGATAAGGGGAAATCAGGGAAACCAGTTTGGAAGCCATTGCAGTCATCCAAGCTGGTGGCAGTAGAGTAGGGGTGTCAGGTTTAGCAAATAAAAATATAGGCCACCCGTTTGGTAAAGTACAAGATTGTCTAACCCCGTGGTCGGCAAACTGCGGCTCGCGAGCCACATGCAGCTCTTTGGCCCCTTGAGTGTGGCTCTTCCACAAAATACCATGGCCTGGGCGAGTCTATTTTGAAGAAGTGGCATTAGAAGTTTAAGTTTAAAAAATTTGGCTCTCAAAAGAAATTTCAATCGTCGTACTTTTGATATTTGGCTCTGTTGATGAATGAGTTTGCCGACCACTAGTCTAACCATTATGCTGTACACCTGAAACTAATACAAAATTACATTGAATATAAATTGTAATTGAAAAATTAAGAAAATATAGGAACCTAGTTACATTTCAATTTCAGGTAAACAAGTATGTATATTATACTAGTGGCCCGGTGCACGAATTCGTGCACATTGAAAGGAAATTAATTAGAACTATTTTAATATTGCTATTCGCCCTTTATAATTGAAGTGTCATCCAATTTCACGATTGACAATGACAGATGGAAAACATGTGTGCGACTGGCACTAGCGAGAGCTTTATGTGTATCGCGCATGTTCGAGTCAACTTAGCCTTTTATAGATATAGAATAAACTTGCTTAATTAGATCTGCTTTCTGATTTAGCTAAACTTTTCCCAGCCTACTGAAGCACTCCAACTTCTCTTTTAGGTAATTGTCAGCAACACAGCAGTAAATACCAACACACAGCTTATTACTGTAGATCATGCAGGGAGAACAAAGGATAAAATATTTAACTGCAGCAGTGTTTGACTATATTCTGCACAGTGAGAAAACCTGAAGTTATTTTCAAGGTCCACCATTTCTTCTTTTCAGTTGGGTCAAGATTCTAAGCTTTCTAAATCTGTTTTCTGGCTAATGAAAAGAAAATAGGATTTCACCAAGTCTATGTACCTACTCCAGGACTTCTGAGAGGATCAAATGAGATGAGGCACTGGAAAATGCTTCACAGACATTTGGTTAAAGTGTAAAATGTTTGCACCTGGCTATAAAGCAAGTCATGTTCTTGGGCTGAAGAAACTGCAAGGAGGCTAGTTGCTAGGGAAAGGAAGCTGGGCATTGCTATGTGAGGTCATTACCTGGATGGAGGGAAGGACACGGCATATTAGCCTTTTATATAGATAGATCCTTTTTAAATTAAAAAAAATTTTTGTTAACCCTCACCTGAGGATATTTTTCCATTGCTTTTCAGAGAGTGGAAGGAAGGGAGGAAGCAGATGGGAGAGAGAGAAACATGTGAGAGATACATCGATTGGTTGCCTCCTAAGCAGGTATGTACCCTTGACTGGAATCGAACCCAAGACCCTTCAGTCCAAGGGCTGATGTGCTAACAGCCAAACCAGCTAGGGCTCTTCTGCCCATTTTTAATCAGTTTGGCGTTTGTTTTTTTGGTATTTATTTGTACACTCCCTGCTGGGGATCAAGCTGCAACCCGGGCATGTGCCCTTGACCGGAATCGTACTCGGGACCCTTTAGTTCACAGGCCAACGCTCTATCCACTGAGCCAAACCAGTTAGGGCTGTGGGAAGGCTTTTGCACAAAGCACTTGTTCTTCGTCCAGCTTCTTTACTGCCCAACTCCTCAGCTCTCTTGGCATTCCAAGATCCTATTGTCCAGGAAGAACTGCTTATACATTAAATCATTGTATCAAGGAAATGAAGTGGAATTTATTGGGCTTTTTCTAAAAGGAGATTATTAGTAGGATGGCAAGAGAAAAGACCTAGAAAGCAGAGGATGGAAGTTGGATTTACTATTTCACAGGTGACTGGGCTCTCTGTTGGTATCAAGGAGAGAAATTTGTACGAAGTTTAACAACAGAAAATGCCTGTTTCTGGCTCATAGGTAATGGGAGTTTTCACTAATTGAATGAAAATATAACTGCTGAAATGTCCTCATCTACATATCATCACCAGTAAAGCAATCTTGGGGGGATTATATTAACCTTTTAAATTAATGTTTCTCTTTTTTTTAATAGGAATAATCATAAGAAATGAATTTTAATGTCTGGAATATCAAAGATATGCTCAGCATTCCCTCAGCCTCTGGGTAAGTTTTTCGGTTATGTAGTCTGATACTTAAAGATCTTTTAGTTATATTTATTTCATAGAAAAAGGCTCCCCTTCCTGTTGGTTATAGAGTTACCCCATATAGTTTCTTCCCCTTGCCTGTACTGCTGCACCCTCCCATGCTGTCTTTTTCCTTTTGCCTATTTTATGATGATAAAAGCACTGTGCATTCAGCTATGTGTGTTAACTGAGCAATGACTCTGTGTCCAGCACTGGGCCTAGGGACTCTGATGCCCAGGGACTGTGAGAGTTAGACAGTCTGCTTGGGCTACCGAAGCAAAGTGCCATAAATGGATGGCTGAACCAACAGAAATGTTCTCAGTGTTGGAGGTCGGAAGTCCTAGAACCTGATGCCAGCATAATTAGTTTCCGGGGAGAGGTCCCTTCCTGGCTTGCTGTGTCCTCACATGGGAGAGAGAGAGAGGGCCCATCAGGAGGGTCCCACCTTCATGGTGGTGTATGTTGTAGGTTTAAAAGTTTACATAAATGATATGTAATAGTGCTCATTTAGTTTTTACTTTTTTCTGAACTCAAAATTAGATTTTGAGACTTAGTCATGTGGTTATATGTAAATCTAGCTTATTGCTTAGTTATATGCATATGCCATATCCCTTTAGTGATGAAAAGATTCAACTTTTAAAAAGATAATGTTCTCTTAATCCCTAAAAATTTTATGATCTTTGATCTCCAAAATGGTGTTAATACCCTACAGTGCTATTATACAAGCAATAATGTTGTTATTGTTTGAATTCCCATCTGATTGTTCCCAGGTTGTTGTAATCAAAACACCTGGCATTCAACTTTTTCTTGTTTCTTTATAGGCCATAGTGGCAGTGTTCAGGGGACTGGGAAGTCAGAATAAGCTAGCACTCTGCCCAGAATATTCTAAAATGAATAGTGATTTTATTTGTTCAAGATGTTTTCCATTTGCTAGACTTATCTTTTCTTGCTTAATTTCAGGACCACTAAGTCATCTAGCTGGGCTAATAATCAGAGTGATTATTCCAGTCTCAGTGACTCTCAGTTCCTCTTTGGATCCCAGTTCTGTCCAGAAAGTTCAGAGACCCTGTCAGCACCTTTGGACGTTGGTGTCCATTTGAGAGACCCAAAACCGTTACAAAAGGGTTCTCTGGATGTGAGTCTGACTGCCAGAATTTCTCTGCACACATTTCACCACCATTATGGAGATAAGCTATAAAGATGACTTATTCTGTTGGATTATATTTACTCTTCTAAATGGATTTGTGCTTATTGGTGATTCGCTTGACTTGGTAGTTTGAAATGCAAAAAATGTATTTGCAGTTTCTTCTATTACTAAAGCATCCTCTATAATCCTATATAATAAAATGGTAATATGCAAATCGACCAAACGGCAGAACGACCTGTCGCTATAATGAGCACTGACCACCAGGGGGAAGACACTCAATGCAGGAGCTGCCCCCTGGTGGTCAGTGTGCTCCCACTGGAGGAGCGCTGCTCAGCCACAAGCTGGGTTGATGGCTGGCAAGCGCAGCAGTGGTAGCGGGAGCCTCTCCCTCCTCCGCCACAGCGCTAAGGATGTCCAACTGACGGCTTCTAGTGTAGAATTGTTCCAGTACCTTGACCATGTCTAGAGAGATCCAAATATTGCATGACATTTTCTATGACTAGTCATACTATTATTTATAAACATTTCATAGGAAAAAAAACTTGAGAAAAATTGGAATAAAGTACATAAATTTTATTTCAGATGGACATTTTTTCTAGGAAATTTCAGGTGCTTTGTGATTATAGTGCACTGTGCTACCTTGTCTCCTTGAAGAAGGACATGAGGGTTCTGAGTTAATAAATAAGGGCCAGAGTGAGAACCAAGTCTCTTGCGTCCTTGACTTTTTAAGACCAGCATGTCTTCTTTTGTGAGTCAAATAATTTTATGTATTTATTTTGGTCTAGAACTAGATTTGATTTTATATACAGATTCATCTGTATCAAACAGAAACTTAACAAATAACAAATAAGATTAGCTCAGTGCTTTAAGTAGTAGGGTATGCTGTGAGATGAGTATTTCAGTACAAAAACTGTGCCCAGTGGCATGAAGGAGCAAATGTACTCCCTGACTGCTCCAGAGTGTGCTTTGCATCAGATGCAGGGATTGGCTCACCATGTGTCCGCATGCCCACTGTCCAGTTCATGTCCATCTTGCCAGCTACTCTAGACCACCAGCAGCTGAGCAACATCAATTTGAGCTAAACTTGTTAATATGAAAATGTTAACACATCACCTCAGAGATAGCATAAATAATTCTGTGTAGTAAACAAACTGAGGGTTGCCAGAGGTGGGGAGAGGAGTAGGATGTTGGGCAGAAAAGGGGAAGGGGATTAAAAAATACAAACTTTCAGTTATAAAATAAGTCCCAGGAATGTAATGTACAGCATAGGGGATAGAGTCAATAATCTATAATAATAAAAGCGTAATATGCTAATTAGACCAGACGTCTTTCCGGACAACCTTCCAAATGAAGCTGGGGCTGTGAGGGAAGCCCGGGTCCTGGGTGCCTGCTAGTGGCCAAAGGGAAGCCAGTGCCAGCAGCCGTGGGAAGGAAGGCCTACTCTTGCACAAATTTTGTGCATTGGGCCTCTAGTGTTGTAATAACTATGTAACATGACAGATGGTTACTAGACCTAGATCACACAGGTGATGATCTGTCACTTTGAAAGGTCTATAAGTGTTGAATTGCTATGTTGTACACCTGAAACTAATATAAATAATATTGTATATCAACTATAATTAAAAAAATTTTAAAGATATAAATAAAATAGTTGATGGGAAAAAATAATTAGCTATTGTTGCCTTTAAATTTATGCAATTGATTTTAAGCCATTTTAGCTGGCATTTTATATCTCTCTGGGCCAGTAAGGCAGAAACTATATTAATAAAAAGAGTTGCTTTTTTTAAAATATAATTTTTTGTATATATGAACAAAAAAGGAAATACTACATGCTATGTTATTTAATATGATTTGCACTTACTAGTATTATGATTATGACTCTGCATTGTATAGAAAATAGTGAATGTTATAGGTATTTTTATATGTGAAATGCTATAATGATTTTTTAACAGAATGAACCTAGTATTTTCACAAAGTACCAGACAAAACCCCAGCTGTTTGAAGAAGATATAAATGATGGAGGCTTATTTCCTCTTCCTTTGCCAGTTGGAAAATCAAAAGGCCTTTTGGAACAGTTTGAGGAGAAAAAGAAAATAGCAAAAGATAAATGTGACAGGTATGCAAACCTTTCAAGTAGACAAGATAACTTCTCTTTTATGAGGAAAACAGAAAGTGGAGTGCCAATAGTAATTCAATTTCAGCATGATAGCACTCTTGCCTTCATAGTTCATCTAATTATTACTCTTGTCGGGCCAGTGTGGCTCAGTGGTTGAGTGTGGACCTATGAACCAGTAGGTCACAGTTTGATTCCTGGTCAGGGCACATGCCCAGGTTTCAGGCTCAGTCCTCAGTAGGGGGTATGCAGGAGGCAGCTGATCAATGATTCTCTCTCATCATTGATGTTTCTATCTCTTTCTCCCTTCCTCTCTGAAATCAATAAAAAATATATTTTTAAAAATTACTCTTTATTTACTTTCTTGACAGTATAACTTGTGGCAGATTTGAATATGGCTGCCACAGTTTTGGCCCCTCTGAAAAGTCAGCTAAAGGACTTCTTAGAGAAATGCAACATTCAAGTAGCATTATGTTTATTCTACCTAAAATTCTGCCTTTAATTTGTTTTCTTTTCAGATCATCAGAATTAGGAAATAAGATAACATTATTTGTTTTAGGAGCAAGAACATAGCATGTGCCCTAGCTGGTTTGGCTCAGTGGATAAAGCATTGGCCTGCAGACTCAAGGGTCCCAGGTTCGATTCCGGTCAAGGGCATGTACCTTGGTTGCGGGCACATCCCCAGTAGGGGGTGTGCAGGAGGCAGCTGATCAATGTTTCTAACTCTCTATCCCTCTCTCTTCCTCTCTGTAAAAAATCAATAAAATATATTTTTAAAAAAAAGAAAAAAAAAGAACATAGCATGTGCCCTAGCTGGTTTGGCTCAGTGGATAAAGCATTGGCCTGCAGACTGAAGGGTCCCAGGTTCAATTCCAGTCAAGGGCACATGCCTGGGTTTCAGGCTTGATCCCTAGTGGGGGCGTGCAGAAGGTAGTCAATGATTCTCATCATTGATGTTTCTCTCTCTCCCTCTCCTTTCCTCTCGGAAATCAATAAAAAATATATTTTTAAAAAAAAAAAAGAACATAGCATGTGAATTCTTAAGTACACAGTGCAGGCTAATTTTCTCACTTTGAAATGTTGCTATTTTTTCAGATATACCCTAAATTTTATATTTTTTTAGTGTTATTGATTTTTAAAACAAATATGTGAATAATTGAGAGCCTCAATATCTTCTATATATATAAAAGCCTAAGCGACCATTACAACGGAACGACCTGTCACTATGACACGCACTGACCACCAGGGGGAAGACCCTTAATGCAGGAGCTGCCCCCAGCCCGCAGACCCCAATTACCAATGGGGCCTGCCAGCCAACCTCCTGGTCCCTCCCCCTGGTCAGCAGGCTCCAATCACCTGATTGGGGTCAGGCTCTGGGCTAAGACAGGGAAACAGGGGTGGGTGGCAGCAGACACGGGCAGTGAGGGAAGGAGGAGGCTGGGAACCTGATCGGCCTTGATCACTGGCAAGGCCTAGGGACCCCACCCGTGCACGAATTTCATGCACCAGGCCTCTAGTTTTTAAATAAAGTGAAGCCATTGAGGAAATTAACGTGTTCATTTCTTAGTAAGTTATTACCAAGGCAACATCTTTAGGTATCACAGAAATCATAACACCCAAGCAGAGATATACTTTATCATTTCTGTGGCAGTGAAGATGTATTGCTTAGCATCACCACTAGTGCTCTGATGTTGAAGGAGCCAGAATTTTTAAAAGAATTCCTAGATTAGGTATCTGTTATACTGCATAACTATCTTCCTTTAGTTAGAAAAGCAAAATGCTCTACTTGAAGACTTTGTTTCTGTTGATAAATAAAAATTTCCCAGACTTTGACAGACTTCTTTGCCCTAGGAATCCAGGCTCTAGCACCCTAAGGGCTTCTCAGAGGCCCCTCAAGGCTGTGGTAGGGGACTGCAGATGGGCGGGGTGCCCTCACCCTCTTACTGCTTCAGATAGATCAGTCTTAATTTTTTTGTTCTCTGGGCCTTTGGGTTATATTTTGTTTGATATTTCTGAACTGAAAAAAATTCTTGAAACATTGAGTCCTACTTGATATTTCCTTCTTTCTTTCCTTCCTTCCTTCCTTCCTTCCTTCCTTCCTTCCTTCCTTCCTTTTGGCCTTCCTTCCCTTTCCTTCCTTCTTTCTGTTTCATTTTCTCTATTTTTTATAGTAAAATGAATTTCTGTTAACAATTATTTACAAGTTGGCAAAAAATGTATATAGTATTTACATAGAGAAAATAAATGATGAGGACTCTGGAGAATTTCTCTCTATTAAAAAGAATTCAAGGCAGTGTCCCCTTGCCAGTCCCCTGGACCTGCTTCTTGCTTCAACAGTGGACAGAACAGACCCAGGGCCACCCTTTCTTCCAGCCTCTGACCACCCTCCAACCTCTTTTCCAACCACCTCAGCCATCCTCATCCTCTGAGACCAGCCAGTACTGTTTGTTTTTTTTACCTCAACTCCCGATTGCTGAACAACCATGAGCTCCCAAACTCATAAGAATTATTCCATCGAGGTGGAGGCTGCGGTCAACCACCTGGTCAACCTGCCCCTGTGGCCTCCTACACCTACCTCTCTCTGAGCTTCCATTTCTATCATGACGGCTCTGGAGGGTGTGGGCCACTTCCATGAGTTGGCCGAGAAGAAGCGTGAGGGTGTCCAGTGTCTCTTAAAGATGCAAACCAGCACGGTGGCTGCATTCTCCTCCAGGACATGCTGAAGCCTTCCCAAGATGAGTGGCAAAACTCAGGACACCGTGGAAGCCAACACAGTCAGAGTACCTGAACCAGGCCCTGTTGGAGCTGCAGGCCCTGGGTTCTACCCACACAGGCCCTCAGCTCTGACTTCCTGGAGAACTGCTTCCTGGGTGAGGAGGTGAACCTCATCAAGAAGATGGGCGGCACCTGACTCACCTCTGCAGGCCCCCAGGCTGGGCGGGGCAATTATTTCTTCAAAAGGCTCCTCCTCAGTGAGGGGTCAATGGGGGAAACAAAGGAAGGACATCTATAATACTTTCAACAATAAAGTTTTTGGTGTGTTTTTTTAAAGAACAGCTGCTCCTCTAGCAGGACTAGGAGCCTTAGAGCCCAGAGGCCATTGAGGGACCTCTCTGCATCCCCTGGTGTCTGGCTTTTGCCTGAGCCTCTCCCTGAAAGCACTAGTCATCCTTTTAACCACCCTGGAGCCTCTCCCATGAACCAAATAGAAATGTTCAAGCTTAAAATACTGATTTATATAATGGGCAGAAAAATCATAATTTTAATAAATTCTGGCAAAAAAAAATCCAATATAGCTATAGAAACATTTTTCAATCTTTATATCCTTATCACTCTGTAACCACTCTAGATGGCCCAGGAAAATTATATAAACTATGATTACATTTTCCTAATGTTCAAAATTGCCTTTCTTTTTTGCTTAGTTTTCTATGTAGGAATCGTAAGTCTATTCCCAAATGCAGCAGCCAAACTGAAAAAGCTGCTTGTTACATATTTAAATGCATCAGAAATTCTTTCAGTGTCATTTTCTTCTCAGAGGCATCCTTCCCAATTCTGATCTGAACTTGGGACTCTCAGTCTGTAGTGCAACTGTTATCTGAGTTGGATCCTCTGCCTTGGATCTATGTCCGCTTCTTTCTTAGTTTACGCCTTGGGTTTGGTGAAGCATATATTTCAGAAACTTTCTATAACAGTACATGGCACCTAAACAATTTTTTGAGAACTTGTGTATCTGGAAGTTCTTTATTTTCCCCTCACAGTTCATGGCAAATTAGGCTGGATATAAAATTCTAGATTGGAAATTCTTTTTCCTCAGCATTTCTAAAGCATTGCTTCCTTGCCCTGTTGCTTTATATGTTGCTTTTTAAAATCTGATGCCATTCTGATCCTTGATCCTGTGTGTGTCACTTGCTTTTTTCTTTCTGGAAGTCCTTAGGACCTTCTCATTATCCATAGTTTTGAAATTTTATAGTAATGTGCTTTAAAGTGGCATGTCGTAATCCCTGGGCATGGGGTAGTTCCTTTTGACCTAAAACTTAGGTCTTTCAGTTCTAGGAATTTTTATTATATTTCTGAAAAACCTCCTCTCTATTTTCACTCTTCTTTCTTTTTTATCTCCAATGTTGGGTATGTGTTGGATCTCCTTCATTGATCCTCTAACTTTTAAAATCTATTTTCCATCTCTTTGTCTTTTGTTCTATTTTCTATCATCTTTCCTTAGCTATTTCTATCATATTTTTATCTCTACTTCTATTTCTATTATGTTTCTAACTATTGTATTTCTTTAATTTCTGTTATATTTCTAGGTACCCTAATTCTCTGCTTTTATATTTTAATAACTTTCTATTCTTAACAATCTTGATTAATTTACTTTTTTATTTTTAATATATATTTTTAAGATATTTTTAATATTTTTATATTGGTAATATACCAATATCTTTCATGGAAAAAAAACAACAACACATGGTTTGTAGATTTCCAAATGGTTCTATTAAATTCTCCTTTCAAAGTCGGTCTGGTGGAGCACGAAAAGATTTGGTATGAAAAGTTGTCCTATTGGGGTTTGAAAATTGATATTTATATTTGTATTATGTAGATTAAAGAAACAACAACTGTAAAATGTTTAAATGACAATCCATATCTGAATCTTTTCAAAAGCAGGATATTTATTTGAGGAATAATTATAATTTCTTTTCCATTAGAAATGAATATTGCCCAGCAGGCATGGCTCAGTGATTGAGCGTGGACCTATGAATCAGGAGGTCACAGTTCGATTCCCGGTCAGGGCACATGCCTGGGTTGCCATCCCGATCCCCAGTGTGGAGCATGCAGGAGGCAGCCGATCAATAATTCTATCTCATCATTGACCTTTCTCTCTCTCTCTCTCTCTGAAATCATTAAAAAAGTATATTAAAAAAGAAATGAATATTGTTCCCAGAATTGTCTCCCTACTTCCTCATTCTATTATTTTGACTATTATAGTCACATTAGACTAAGATGTGTCCAGGAGTTAGGAGTCAACGAGGTGATGGGAATTTTTCAGCTCCATTACCTTCTGGGAGCTAAGATGTAAATGTCGTCCATCACTGGCTAAAGCGGAGTTATGTGGCAGAGAACTGTCAAAGCCTGTCTGTCCTACGGTGGTAACTACGTGAGCTGCTAAAATGTAGCCTCATTTAAGATGCATATAGAATGAAAAAGAGAAAAGTGGTTTGTTTGCCTTGGAAATGGTCATGAAAGTCTGTTCTCCTTCCTCAGCTGGCCACTGAGGTTTCTCGGGGTTGGCTCTCCAGCTCTGACCAAGTTTGAGGCTACACTAGGCGGATGCCTGCCATTTCATGGAAGCGGTTCTGTTTCAATATGTCACACACATGTATTCTCTTTTTTCCCTCCTGTTCCAGGGAGGCTCTGCACAGCTTCATTTCCCATGTCCGAGAAAGCATCCACAAGGTAAGCAGAGCTACGTTTCAAAGAGTTAGAACATCTTACACTTGAAGAAGTTTAATAATTATGTTGTCTTGACTTTAGTTCATGTAGAATAGCAATATATTAACAACTTTTTTATCATTAAATGACAATTCTCCAAGTTAGTTACAATCTGTGAATTTTTTTTCTTAATTTTGGGTTTCTTAGTTGCAGACATCCGTGGAAAAGTCTGAGGAACATCTCAGTTCAAGAAGCCAATCTATTTTGGATTCTTTGGAGACTGTGGCCAAGACCTGTGAGTGTCTCCTGTTTGAGGGCATCAGCAGAGGGCACTGGAGCATGAGTGAACTTTGTGACCCTGGCCAGGTTTCTGCAGGTAGTGAGGTTCCATTCTGCGTTTGAGATGCCAGGCTGGGGACAGAAGGTTAGTCCTGAAGAGGTGACGCGCACTAAACGGGGTAGGGGGCCCTCTGTGTGGGAAGGCCCCTGTCCCAGTGCCTTTTGGGCAGCACTGATGTCCACTCAGTCACGCGCTGGAGCTCTGCCAGATTTCTCAGCTCCCTGCCTGAGGCAGTCACAGCATCGCCAGTCTCAGCTCAATGGCTGGCTGTGCTGTCGAGAAAGGCATTGCTCCCGGAGGGCTTAGAAATGAAGAGGCTGTTCCCTTAGGGCTAGAATACCCGTCACCGCTGTTCTCCTGGCTGCCTTGGTTTCCGTGAGAGCTTTTCACAGTGAATCACAGAATCTTTCTTAACCTCAGTTGCAGTTTGTGGTTGTAGGGTCCCCTGCTCTACCAATTAGTGAAATACATTTAACTGAAACTATGATCCTGTCCCTTAATAAACACAAGAGCCATCACCGCTCTCCCTCGGCGGACACCTCCCGGAACCAACAGCTAGACAGCAAGATGGTGGCTGCATCTGCACTTGTTTGCATTTGTCTGGGTGTTTATTTTCTATTTGAAACAAATTGAAGCCAACTTACTCAAATGCCATGGGATGGATTGCTCATGATTTACAAAAATTAATGCCTTTGTGTGGCTTAGAAATCAATCCCCATATGTCTGCAAAGAAGCACTGTACTGTCTGCTGGCTTCCAACCTGGGTATCCCACACACAGGGCAACTGTGCATCTGTTTGGAAACGGCTTCTGGAAGCCTAGAACTGCTACCCGCACAAGCAGCAGCAAGACAGGGAGCAGAGCAAACCGGGAATGCTGCCTTTGTACGACGTGATGGAAAATCTCACGCTAAGTGCCCGAGGAAAGCACTGCTTTCCGCATTAAACTACGTGCATTACAAGCAGGACTGCAGCAACGCTGTGACATGTAAGGTCCAGAACGGAAGGGGAGCGCCCAAGGCCCCAACCCAAAATCAAGGCAGAGGGCACTGGCGCTCAGTCTGGCTTATAGGAGGCGTGGGGTCCTGACCCTCCACCCCTGAGGGCTCCTTAACTGTCAGAAGGCAGGCCTCAGGAGAGAGCCAGCCGCAGGATGAGCAGGAAGACTGTGGCATCGATTAATTAGAAAGCCAGTCATTCTTGAAAATGGGCACAAGCACCTGTCCTCAGTCATCCCTTTCTTGGCAGGTAGTGATCAGGAGCAGGAAGTTAGTCCTGGGAGAGCATCAGACAAACCCTCTGTCCCCAGCCAGGCAGCCCCGCGGCCCAGAGCACTGGCCTTGCAGTCGCACGTGCTGCAGGCGTCAGTGTGAGCGCGCTGTGCCCGCGCCGTGCCCCTAGGAAAGGGGAGTCTCCTGCGGGAACGTGCTCTCTGTCGCGTGTAATTGGTGCCTTCACAGGAGGTCTTTCCCGTCACAGTCGGCCTGTTCACCCAGAAGGATTACTCAAAGCCATTTAATCGACCTCTTCCTGTTCTTCCTCTAAGGACACCAGGGACCGGAGTAATGAAATGAGTTTCTGCCCTGGCTGGTGCGGTCAGTGGTTAGAGCATTGGCCCGCATTCGATGCCCAGTCAAGGGCACGTACCTGGGTTGCAGGTTTGATCCCAGGCCCCCCATCGGGGCTCCTGCAGGAGGCACCCAATTGATGTTTCTCTCTCCCCTTCTCCCGCCCTCCCTTCCACTCTCTCACAAGCAATGGCACTCCGGAGCCAGGCACACAGACCGGTGTGAGACAAGGTCCCACTGCCCCCGGTTCTGTTGCTGCTGTTTTTCATGAGCTGCTCCTTGGATGTGCGTGTGTTTTGTGTCAGGAGAGGAGTTACGTTCTGATAAATAAAGGTAGAAAAATAAAAATATACAAAAGCAATGGGGAAAATATCCTTGGGTGAGGATTAAAAAATAAAATGGATTTCCAAGGCCATCCACATCCTACTTTATCTTGGGTTTAGGTGAGCTAATTAGAAGAGAGCAGTACTTTTACCCAATAGGTATCAGTTCTACTGAAAAATATGATCATTTGGCCCTAGCAGTTTGTCTTAGTGGACAGAGTGTTGGTCTGCGGACCGAAGGGTCCCTGGTTCAATTCCGGTCACGGGCATGTACCTCAGTTGCAGGCTCCTCCCCAGCCCGGACCCTGGTCTGAGCTCATGTAGGAGGCGACCAATTAATGTGTTTCTCTCACACTGACATTTCTCTCTGGCTTTCCCTCTCGCTTCCACTCTCTCTGAAAATCAATGGGAAAATGTCCTCGGGTGAGGATTTAAAAAAATTAAAAAATATATGTATATGATCATTAGGATAATAAAAAGAAGGCGCCACTATAAAAAATTAGAAAATATCTTATTTTAGAAAATAGATAACTCTTACATCAAAACTAATTTCATATGAATTGATGCATTAATATAATCATAAAGAGAACTCTAAGAAAACATGGCCACGTTTTTATAATTTTGGAGGAATGCCTTTCTCAGCAAGGCACATGTCATGAAGAAGAATGAGGCCATCTATGTGAGCCATGTTGGAGGGAAATATTTACTCCTTGTTCAGTGAAAAGAGCTCATTTGCACAGAGTTTGCTCCAGGACACATCTCGTGGAGAAGTGTGACCAGTCAATGAACAGTGGGAAGAGTCGCTTGGAAAAAAGGGGGGACTGAGGAGTCTCCTTTTATACACGGGGCCCCGAGACCGCTGCTCTGGCTCTCAGCACGGCAGGGAAAGCGAAACCACAGACAGGAGAGTCGCTGGTCAGCAGCGGAAAAGCATCAGCACCCAATCTTGTCTCAACGGAGCCGCTATCCGATCGCTCAGAGGGAAGAACGCCGCAAATCCTCCCGCAAGGAGACCACAGATTGGCCAGAACATGGGAGTGGGTTTAAAGTAGCATTTTTACAAAAAAGTTAAAAATATCTGCTGTTGGAGCCAAAGCAGAAATGAAGTGAGTCCCCTTCTAGAGGACAGGGACACACACACACACACACACACACACACACACACACGATCTGTTTCTATGGATATGCATATGTAGCAATACAAAATTCTAGAAACTGCTCCTAACGTGAAATCCAGGAAGTGGAGCCAAGGTCTGCATGGGAGAGGTTTGATCATTTTTCATTGTATTCCACTAGTATGGTTTTGAGTCATTTTCAGAAACTTTTTAAAAGAGAAAAAAAAGACTTTGAAAGTAATGAGCTTAATACAAAAGCTCCTTCAGGAAGGCGTGTTTCCAGGGGACAAGGAGAGAATACACGGACACAGCTGTGTTCTGAGCACAGCTCTAGAACCAGCACTTCGCTTGCCTTGCTCATTCTCTGCTTCTGTGTTGGCCATGCTCACTGTTGCTAAGGAACATTGCTATTTAGGAACTCATCCAGGGCAGGGTAATTACATTTGCCTTCTACTACAAAAATCTACACGGATGTCTGGGAAACTATTTGAACAATTGAGTTTAGGAACAGGAATCCAGCACTGGAAATAGAAGTAAACATCCTTTTTCTAACTGGTTGACACATGGACTTTAACTAAAAATCTCTTACGTTTTTATTGTGGTAAAATACACAGAACACGATTTTTTTTTGCAACACCACACCGGCCTGTCTATTCCCAGTCCTAACAAGCGCTTCCTCTGCCTCAGATCCTTGGTACTTGCTGCCTCCTGGGCCTGAATGCCTTCCCTAATCTCTGCAGGGCCAGCTCCTTTCCCTCCGGCTTCTCCGTCTCCACTTTGCTCACCTCATTTTTCCGGAGTGGGTGCCCCTCCTGTTGTTGTCATAGCCCCTGTGGAAGCATCTGTTCCACCTCATTCTGTGCATGTTTACTTGTTTACTGCCATTTGGAGCTCAGGCTGTGGCTCCAGACCTGCTGATCCTTCTTTAGATCCTCGTTTTAGGGCTCGCCTGCTCATCAGCCTGATGACCCTTCTCTATCTCAAGTGTGTATTGACTAAACGAAAGAGCATCTTCACATGACAGCAGTCTGGCAAGAGGATGGTGATGACTCATTGCAACAACGTGTTATTAAATAAATATATGTAAATCCATATGCAAAAGAGGGGAACCACTCTCAGTCCTGAGCAGCCAGCACTCAGGTCACCACGCCCAGTAGAGCCCACGTGAATGGGGGATAAGAAGTGGAGGGTGAGACGTGATGGTAGAGCACACACGGTGCCACCAGCAGAGAGAGGGACACCCAGGCCAGACAGGAAAGCATGTTTCCCAGGAGGAGACTGAGAGCAGAGGAAGGACAGCAATTGGAGGGGGGCCCCGTGGGACGGGGTGGCGGCTGACCGGAGGGCAGAGTGACAGGATGGAGGCAGAAGTGCTCCAGGCTGCGGGAGGAGCGGCACAAGGCCAGAGGGGGAGAGGTCGCTTAGGAAACATTGCCTAGAGATGCGGAGGCCGGGGGTGGGGGTGGGGGATGAGCCAATGTAAAGTGGGGCCAGTGGGGTGCCACTGAAAGTTTCAGTGAAGATTTCAGAGGGGGCATGACCATACCTGCTTTCTAGGAAGATCCCTCTGCTGACAGGGCCCAGAAGGTGGGCCAGGAAGGAGCTGTTCTCTGGGCCACAGGTTTGAGGGTCCCCAGAGGCGCTGAGGTTGAGTGTGCCAGGCCGGGCTGTCCTTAGGGAGAGAGGAAGACAGTGGAGGAAGCACCCTGCTCTGGCGTCCTCTCCTCGCCAAGGCTGATCTGCTAGCAGGGCAGGCTCCGGGGCCCTGCCAGCCTCCCCTGCCTCTCACCACTGGCGGGGACACCGCCTTCTGAGGTGAATTGTCCTTGTTCTGTATTTAGTGCAAGAAACGGCGCGGGCCCAGCGGGATGTGCTGGAAGCAGTGCAGGACAGAGGCAGCCTGGAGCAGGCCGTCCTGGAGATGCAGCAGAAGTCTGAGGCTGTAAGTACAGGCCCAGCTCCTTCCCTCCGGTGTGTTGTTGGCTTTGGCACTAAGGCCCAGAGCGGCATCTGTAATGTTGCACATTTCAGCCAGGAGCAGAGGCCAACACAACACAGGCCCCTTGGTAACGGGCCAGGGCAGGGTCAGCTCCCTTTCCCAGGACCCTCCAGCAGGTGCGGCCTTCGCTCGGTCTGCCCGGATCTGCGGGCACTGTTGGTGACGCTCTTCCTTCCACTGCCTTGCCCCAGCGACAGGCGGAGATCAGAGAAGTGAAGTCCGGCCTGAAGCTCCTGGAAGCTGCAGCTGCCCAGCAGAGCAAGGACCTGCAGCAGCTGTGCGAGCAGCTGGCCCAGCTCAACGTGCCCGGCGCCCTCGCAGAGCTGAAGAGCTTCATCTCCGGGCCTCGGGGCCCCGCGCACGTGACAGACAGCACTTCCCAGACCTCACCCCCGCGGGCCCAGGCCCAGCGGGCCTCTGGGGAGCCAGCGGCGGGGCAGGCCCAGGCCCTCCCTGCGACGCGGGATCTGAGGATGGGCGCCCGGCGGCCCGGGGAGTTGGATGTCTGGGGTGAGGGAGCAAAGAGGGCAGCTCTCCCAGAAGAGGCAGCTGGAGCAGGAAAGAGAAGCAGGGGAGCCCGGGACAAGGCCGTACAGACTAACCTCAAGAGTCAGCTTATTCCCAAGACCAGCTCGGAGAACTATGGCGCCAGCACCCCGGGCCACCGGGCCTCTGGCGTCAGGACCCTGGTTGCCCACGGAGCCTTGCGGCTTATGTCCCCGGATGTAAACAACTTTGTAACCAGCCCAAAACGTCCAACCAAAGACGTGTGTTCAGGTGGCCCTGGTGAGCAGGGGCAGGCGCCGGGAGAACACAGGGGGAAAGGCCAGCCGCCGCCCCGGAGCACCCGCAGAGGCAGGCCCCCCGGCAGGAGGCAGGAGCAACCCCAAAGCAAAGCCTGTGCCTTCCGCCCTCAGCGCCCCCAGCCTCCCGGCCCCGGCTCACAGAGGGCCCTCCCGGAGCAGCAGGAACCCCGTGCTCAGCCCCTGCGTCGGGGGTTCCTGGGGCGGAACCCCACGCATCCTGCCCCGGGAGGAGCACTCAGACCCAGGACAGCGCAGGCAGCACGCGGGGCCCTCCCGCAGCTCAGCGGGCCCTCCTCCCAGGACAGCAGCCAGCGCTCTGACAGCTCCCAGGGGGACCCCCGAATGCGCTGGTTCAGCGACCTCAACCCTGAAAGCTCCCAGTCCCCTCAGGCCAAGCAGCCGGGGAAGACTGTGCTCTACGACCTGGGCTTTGACAGCAGCGACGAGAGCTGCTGAGGAGCCGGCGGCTGGTGGGCGGTCCCCGGAAAGAGGAACTACCGCACCCCAGCTCACAGGGCAGAGGCTGCTGGGAAGGGGCAGGCCTGGCGTTCCGGTGCTGCCCACGCCGGGCACTGGGGACAAGGGCGCCCTTTCTTCCTGGAGTGAAGCCGGTGGGGGAGCTGGCGCTGTGTTGTGGGTGCAGGGGCGCTGGCTCCACGGGGACCCTGGGAGCAAAGGGCCTCTCCGGGCGGAGCTGAGGGAGCAGGACTTCAAACGCTTTTTTTTTTCTTCAAAATATTCTCTACACGTGACCACTCTCTCCCGGGGCCTCCAGATTGTTTATTTTCCCCAGCATTGCTGCCGAGCGTTTGCGTTTTGGTGAGTGGACCGGCCATGCTAGTCAGTCCCGGTGAACGGGGAGCGCTAGAGCTGCCGGCGACAGAGGTGGCACCAGACAGGTGCCCGAGCGCCGCTGCCCACGCCACGTGACTCCACTGTCCTCCGGCTGTGGCCCCACGGCCTGCCTTTCGATGAACGCCCACGAGGGCGGGGGGGGGGGGTGGCGGAGAGCAGGGCTGTGGGAGACGTTGCTTTCCCTTTATGTCTTGCTGAAGTTTTTATTGTTTTGCAATGTGTTTCTTTTGTAAAAACTAAAAATAATAAAGCTAAAACTTTTCCAATTGTGCTTTTTCCTTGCGTTAAGCTCTTGAACTGCTCTCTCACCCGCTGACCTGGGAAGTCACGTCGGTGAGCGGCAGCCTTTCCTCCCCCGGCTGCCCGCAGGCCGCTTACCCGCCTTCCCTGTCCGGCACAGTCCCCGGCGGACGGGATGCGAGGGGACCGCTTGGAGGGAGGGCTGCGGACAGCGGACCAGCCGGTGGTGACCGGGACCGAGGGCTGCGGGGCGGCTGCTGTTTGGCCGCCGCCCAGGCTTTCCCAGCACGAGGCTCACAGGGGCCAGAAACGGGCACAGCGGGGCCTGCAGGGGCGGGGGCATGAGACCCGCCAGCGGTACCACCCTGGCCTTCCCTGGGCCTAGCTCGGGGCCAGGCTCCCGAGAGCTCAGGGGCTGACACGTGCCCTTCCCTATATTCCCACGGGGTGAGGGGGCGGGGCATTGGCAGGGGCCCATGTTCCCACTTACCATACAGACGGCTTCCAGAACCTGCCCGTTCCAAGCCAATGCCATAATGACATGGGGGCAGTGGTTCGCAAGCCGCATTTGCACCTTTTCCCGTCTCCAGGGGTGTGTGCAGCCAGGTGGGAGAGTAATGCGCCTGCGCCGCCTGTGGCGGGGACCAGGGCCAGCCAGCTGCTCCCCTCGCCAGCCCAGGCCTCTGGCTGCAGCCGAGCCTCTCGCTGGCTCACGGCCCCTCGGCCCCTCGGGGAGTGCAGACTCGGGCTCTGCCTCGGCCGCCTGGCCCGTCCCTGGCAGCTCCTCTGCTGGCTCTCTCCGGTGCTGGGGCCGGGGAGGAAGGCTCAGCCGGACGGTCCTCCGGCGCCCACACTGGCTCCGGGTGGCCCAGGGTGAGTGGAGGCTTGAGGCCAGAGGGATCTGCACCTGCTTTGTTTCTCAGCAGGTTTTGGGTGGAGTGGATGCTGAGGAGGAACCACCTGGGGCAGAGAGGTAGGAACAGAAAAGAGAGTGCACGCTGTTTGCTGATCGCTTTATGACCAGGACCCGGGAGCAGAGCACGCCCCGTGCAGAACCGCACGCAGGTTCAAGCCCGAGGTGCGCCCTCAGGCAGGGCGGGGGCTGCAGCCCTCACTGCTGGAGGGGGCGCTGGGTGTGCGGTGCGGCCGCGCTAATGTCCGAGTGGCCCCGATGGAAGCAGATGGAGTGTCAGTTTCATGTGTCAGTAACCACTGAAGTCCTCCCCTCCGAGCGCCGGGCGGGGCTGCACTTAATGTCAAACTCCTCCTCAATATGGCCGCCACCCTCCCTGGTCTCAACGCCTGGGGCGGGGGCGGGGGGGGGGCACATCCCCCAGTCCTGCTGCCTCTCCTCCAACACAGCCTTTCTGATCACCACGGAGCAGGGCTGGTCTCCTGGGGGAGGGCCGGGGCGCACCTCTGGAAACCATTTATTACTCTACGTTGAAAGTTTAATCATTTTATTTTTTAAATATATATTTTGATTTCAGAGAGGAAGGGAAAGGGAGAGGGAGGTAGAAACATCAATGATGAGAGAGAATCAGTGATCAGCTGCCTCCTGCACGCCCCTCACTGGGATCGAGCCCACAACCCGGGCATGTGCCCTGGACCGGAATCGAACCTGGGACCCTTCAGTCCGCAGGCCGACACTCTACCCACTGAGCCACACTGGCCAGGGCGAAAGTTCAATCATTTTAACTCAAAGCCGAGGCCTGTGGAGAGCTCCCTCAGCATTTATGGCTGTGGCCTCATCAAAGGTCTGTCCAACTTTTAATGCCAACGCCGGCCCGCGGCGCTGTGACAGCTGTGACATCCGGAGGGAGGAAAGGTCAGTGACTGTGCTCCGGGCACGGTGTGTGTGTGGAATGCGCAGGGAGTTTATGCCTAACAAGCCTGGGCTAATTAAATCACTGCCCCAGCCATCAGGAAAGGAGGTGCTGTGTGTGTATTCCTCAGGCTGTGCCTCTGTGCCCGCCAGATGCGGGGAGCATGACACCGCCCAGATGCGTCCCAGGAGCCCGCAGGTCTGCGGCCCTTTGGATGCTGGTAGAGATTTGGCTCTGCCCTGGGCCCTGCCTCCTCTGCCTTCCCAGGGGTGGGGTGGGGGTGGGGGAGGCCCACGGCCTGGGCCCAGAGAGCCACCTAGGGTAAGGTGACCAGATTGTAACATTGGGAAAGCGGGACACCATTGCCCGGGGTGGGGGGAGGGGATGTTCTTTTTTTAAAAAATATACTTTATTGATTTTTTACAGAGAGGAGGGGAGAGGGATAGAGAGTTAGAAACATCGATGAGAGAGAAACATCGATCAGCTGCCTCCTGCACACCCCCCACTGGGGATGTGCCCGCAACCAAGGTACATGCCCCCGACCGGAATCGAACCTGGGACCCCTTCAGTCCACAGGCCGACGCTCTATCCACTGAGCCAAACCGGTTTCGGCCCGGGAGGGGGGTGTTCTTGATTAAAAATTTGATCTATATTGTAATCACTTTTGGTTTTTTTAATAAAAGGAAATTCACTTCTTAGATCATCGTTGAATTTGCATCCTCTTTTCTTACTCATTATGTTAAAATCTAAAAAAAAAATTTAAAATTATATTATAAATTATTATATACATATTGCTTAAAAACACAGTAAGTAGGTACATAATTACATGAACATATTTTATTGTTAGTTTATAAATTAAATTAATTTGATTGTTATAAAGTAACTATATTTTAAAAATTATTTTAATCCTATATTTCTTTCTAAATAATAACAATACTAACTTGTATTATTTTTCCTCTGAATTTGCCGTAACGTAAGTCATAAGTGTCACTTTCAAGGCCGGCGCTAGACTTTTTGCCGCCACTATAAAATATAAATAATACGAGTACTCTCTGCTAAATTCAAGAAAATTTATATATTTATGAAATAAATTACTTACCTAAATTATCTGAATAGCTGATTTGTAATGACATCACTTGTTTAACTAGCTTACTAGCACGCAGTACGATGTGCATCGTCTGAGAGACAGTTACAAAATGTTTTCGTCGTTGCCAATCCCAAAAAATGCCATTGTTCATTACGTCCAAACAATGGTGGTCGAATTCTAACAACTGATCAACAATGCGAACTTTGATAAGCAGTTCTCGATAATCAGTTCTCAACAATTATTTGTTATTATTAAAGTTTAACATTATAAAATTAACAAAAATAATATAAAACTCATATCCTGGCTAAATAGCCACATGGCCGCTGAAAACCGTATATTCCCTTCCCGTTCTCCCGCCGCTCCCTAGCTTGTCGTGCATTCTTTCCAAAAATCGGGACTTTTTTTAAAACGACGGGGGACGAGGGACAAATTGTTAAAAATCGGGACTGTCCCGCCAAAAGCGGGACGTCTGGTCACCTTAACCTAGGGGCTCCCCCCTCTGCTGCGACTCCTGCGTCTGAGGATGAAACTGAAGCCAATGACGGCACATAATTCCGGGTCAGGGCACAGGCCCGGGTTGTGGGCTCGATCCCCAGTGAGGGGCGCGCAGGAGGCAGCGATCCACAATTCTCTCTCATCATGGATGTTTCTCTCTCTCTCCCTCTTCTCCCAAAGTGCCCAGAACACAACAGCCTTTCTGCCCTCAAAAAAGATGGCTGCCTCCTAGGAGGGTTGAGCAGCTGTGAAAAATTCCTCCTGCCAGGCCTCAGGCCAAAACTCCTCACCAGGCATTTCCCAGCGGGCCTGCCACAGGGAGCCCCACCCCCCACCCAGGGCCGGGTCCATTACTGACAAGTAGGTCTCCTGTGCAAACATTGTTCCCGCTGTGAATATTTAGCTGGAACCCAAAATATGGGTGTTCTCCTCCGCACTCCAGGGAGAAAGCTAACTGCGGGCGGACCTCCCCAGGCCAGGGCCCCTCGTTCCCAGGCCTCCTGCTGCGAGCCCCGGCGGCCAGTCAGGACAGACGGCTGGAACTGGGCCTCTTGGGCCTTTTCACCTGCTTCTCTGATCATTAACCGCTCACAACGCCTGCAGGCAGGCTCCTGGGTGCGCAGGGGAGGGCAGGCCCAGGTGGTCTGTCACCTCCTCCTGGTCTCCTGACCCCTGTGGACATGGCCCTGGGACTGAGGTGGGGGGTCCAGGAGAGCGCCGAGGAGCCAGAGCCGGTGGCCAGGAGGTGAGGGAGCAGGAGGAGGAGGAGCCCTGGGCCCCGTTTGCTGGCTGGGGCCACAGAGGCAGAGCCCACTGAGCGGAAGTGGCCCCAGAGGCCGCCTGGCGAGAGTTCAGACTCCGGTCCAGACCCACGTGGCTAGACGCCCACAGCCGGGGATGGGGACCGTGGAGACGGGCTGCGCTGAGGCCGGGTCTCCGTGCGCAGCCCGCGGCCAGCCTGGTGCTGGCCTTTGAGGACTCCGGCTCTGCTCCCAGGCCTCAGCGTGACCTCCACTTGGCCACCCACTCATCTCTCTCCTTTTTAAAAAATTAATATATTTTTATTGATTTCAGAGAGGGAGATAGAAACATCAATGATGAGAATCATGGATGGGCTGCCTCCTGCACGCCTCACACTGGAGATCGAGCCCACAATCCTGGTTCAGAGGTCGATGCTCAACCACTGAGCCACCGGCCAGGCTCTCTCCTTTTTCTGTCCCTTCTTCCTCGGCCGCCCCCGCAGCCCCCAGCCGCCCCAGGGGCTTCTGAGACCAGCTCCTGCCCTAAGTGCTGCTACAGATCGCCGCCGGCATGGCCGTGGTCCCGTGGCCTCGGCATTGACCGTGGGGAGGCGGCCAGGGGACTGGAGCCGCTCGGTACGGGGCGGCCGAGCAGCGCCGCGGCCTGTCTGTGCCTGGAGTTCGCAGTGTGTGGCCAGCAGGCTCCAAAGCTCTTCTTTACTCTCGAAGCTGCGTGTTTCTATTTTGGTTCTGCTAATCCAAGCCACAGTCCGGTGTTTCCACAGAAACAGCCAGCGAGCGTCTGGCCCGCCAGGGGAACGGCGGGGGGGGGGGGGGGGGGGCAGGGAGACCAACCCTGCGTTCCTCAGTCTGCTCCTCCCGAGCGGCTCTGGGCCCAGCTCTGCTGCCTGGGGAGGGAGCTGTATGACGATCAATGTTCCAGCTCCTGTCCCCTCCAGGGAGCCCCCGAGACCCCCCTGCAGGGAGCACCTGCCGCTGCAGGAGCCGGTGCCCAGGGGGCAGGTGGCCGGGGAATGACCAGGTTGCGGCCCGAGGGGCGGCTCTCCCGTTCCCAGAACAGCTGTCTGCGGGGAATGGGAATTCCCACACGAACAGAGGTGCTGCCGGCTGGAGTGGCTCAGTGCCCACATATGAACCAGGAGGTCAGGGTTCAATTCCTGGTCAGGGCAGGGCACAGGCCCAGGTTGCGGGCTCCAGCCCCAGTGGGAGGCGTGCAGGAGGCAGCCCATCGATGATTCTCTCATCACTGACCTTCCCCTCCCTCTCCCTCTCCCTCTCCCTCTCCCTCTCCCTCTCCCTCTCCCTCTCCCCCTCCTCCTCCCCCTCCCTCTCCCTCTCTCCATAGACATACCTTTAAAAACAAAAACCATGGGGGGGGGGTTTGATGACAAATATGTGATACCTTAATCAATAAAGTAATTTAAAAAAGGTGGCAATAATAATAAATAAAATAAAATAAAAATAAAAACAAAAACAAAAACCACCCACCGCCTGCGTCACTG
Source organism: Eptesicus fuscus (assembly GCF_027574615.1). NCBI lineage: Eukaryota > Metazoa > Chordata > Mammalia > Chiroptera > Vespertilionidae > Eptesicus > Eptesicus fuscus. The sequence goes on from NC_072490.1 coordinate 1,493,246, forward strand.
AGGCCAGGTTGCTCCTGGCTGCGGTCAGGGGATGGAGGGCTGGTGGGAGGAACAGTTAGTTCCCAGGAAAGGGGTTCATTGGTGGCCATGAAAACTGCCAGCTTTCCAAACCAAACACACACACAGCACAAACCAAGCAGAGGAGCACCTGTGTGCGCCGCCAGGGAGCCCCTCTGCCCACCCAACCTGCCCACGCTCCGCCCTTGTCCCCGGGCAGCCGCCTCCGCCCAGGCAGAAAACCCCTCTTGGTCTCCGGGGTCAGGGCCCTGCGTTCCCGCCGCCCTCGGCCAGCCCGGCCGGAGCTGAGCTGAGCAGCAGCTGTGACCCGCCCGCAGGGAGGGGACTGCCCGCCGCTGGGCACGGGGCAGGGCAGCTCTGGGCAGGGCCTGTGAGGGGGGTCCACGCTGGCTGCAGAGATGAGGGTTTTAAAAACTTTTAATTCCTTCTACAGAAGTGACACATGTCCAAGGCAAATAAATCAGGAAACACGGGAAAGAAGAAAACTAAACCCCCCCGTGTCCCCTCTGTGACAACTTTCTGCACACGTGCTCATACATTTTCACAAACTTGGGATCAACTGCATTAAAAAATTAAGACTGTCAATTTTAGAGCAAGCAGGTGTGCAGGGAAGCTGTAAAAACGGTGAGTCTGCGCCCACCCTTCCCCGCTCCCCGACGTGAGCTTCTCTCAGGGCAGATGTGTCAACGTCGCCCCTACAAGTGCGGGAACGGACCACCCGCCGTGTCCGGGTCCCCGTTTCCTCCTCCTGCTCCGGCCTGCGCTGCAGCGTGCCCGTGGCCACTCTCCCCACGACCGCGACGGCGAGTCCTGGCCAGGGTCCCGCACAGCATCTCCCCGGCTGGGACCCCGCGTGGAGGTGAGCTTCTGGTCAGGGCACCTTCCCGTCACCTGTCGGGGGGGCGACCCCACAGGACCCAGCGGGGTCCCAGCAGCGCTGAGTCTCCTGGAGCCGCTTCTCCTCAGCGTCCTCGGGCGGGGCTGCTGCGGGCGGGGCTGCTGCGGGGGGGGGGGCGGGGCGGGGGGGGGGGGGGCCTCCTCTGCGGCGTCCACACAGCACTCACCCCTCGGGATGCACTGAGGGAGGCCGTGAGAGGAAACTGGCCCCAACCCCACAGGCGGGGAGCTCACTGCAGGGCAGAGGGGCGGTGCCCCAGGGGAGCCCAGGGCTGGTCTCAGGGTGCAGGCAGGTGTCACCCTCGGTCCAGTCCCGTAAGGAGCGGGTGCCTGGTCTCCACCTGTGAGCCCCGAGCCCGGAGGAGTCGCCAGACCTAAGCAGGGGTGAGGTCAGTAGCCTCTAAATGTCCTGGGCGGGTGGTGGGGGGGGGGGTGGCCCTGGGCCTCCTCCTCCCGAATCCGCCCCCACGAGCCCAGGAGGCACTTACCTGCCACAGTTTCTGAGAGGTTTCCTGAAGGAATGCCTAAATCATTTCTGAAGAGGCCCTTTCTCTCCGGGGGGGGGGGGGGGGGGGCCTGGAGCCGCCCTGCTAAGCTCTGGGGCTGTGCTGCCCTCGGGGCAGTGTCCTGGCCTCCCTCCCTCCCTGCCCACCTGCCCAAACAGGGCCATTCCCCACCGAGGCCTCAGGGTCCCCAGGCCTGGAGGGGCCTGGATGAGGTCAGGCATGAAGGTGGATGGGAGGCACCTGTGCGCACCTCCCCCGCCCCCCTCGGCGGGGACCCAGGAGAAGGCCCTGCCAGGAGGGACCAGGGATGCTCCCAGCCCCTTTGACACAACCTCTGAGCGGGGCCGGGCGGAGGGAAGGCTGGTCTGGAGGTGAGGAGGGCCTGGGCGGGCAGGGGCAGGCGGCCTGTGTGCAGGGGGCAGGGAGAGGAAGTAGTAGGAGTGGAGGGCCTGGGCCAGGGTCCACCCAGCTCACTGGCTGTGGCCGCAGGGGCTCATGGGAAAGAACCCCAAGAGACACAGCAGAGGCACAGCCCACACCGGCCTGAGCACCGGGTGTATTGACATCAACCAAGAAACAGGTGCGAACGAGGAACAGTCAGCAACACTGCAAAGCAACAGGGAAACAACAGAACAAAGCAAAGCAAACAGCACTGGCCCCGGCTCCAAGGGGACAACCGGAGGTTGGGGGTTCAGATTCGGCCCGCCCTCCGCGGGGGTGGCGGCGCCCTCACTCCATGTGGTATTTGAAAGGGCCCATCAGGTTGTAGTCCTCCTCCAGGTCCAGCACGGTCTGGACCACGCTGTGGTCGTCGAAGGCCCGCCGCAGGCTGCCGGGGTCGGCCTCCACCGCCTTCCGCGGGCTCTCGTCCATGAGCAGCGCCCAGGCCTCCTCCGTGAAGGGCGAGTCCCCGCACGGGTCACACACGCGGTTCAGCTCGTTCTCAAACTCCAGCTTCCCGGCCAGCTCCTCGATGGTGCGGATGCTGGTGTTGTCTGGGAAGGAGGGTCCCGTCAGGCGCGGGGCAGGCCGCTGCCAGAGCCCGGCCCAAACCTTAAGGGGGCTCAGCACCCCCCTTTCTGGCTCTTACTGTGCCCAGCTGTCCGCAGCCCCCAAGGAGGGCGTGGGCGGGAGAATACAGGGGTGCACATGTGTGTCCCGGCTCTCAGGCATGACAAGGCTCCATGTGAGGAGCGTGGGGTAAGATGACGCTGCAAGGCCTTCAGCTCACCTCCTGGGCGACCAGAGGACCCAGTGCCCTAAGGCCTCTCCCTGCCCCCCCTGCGGAGCCAGCAGCCCAGGGCTTCGCACCCTGAAGGGGGCGCCGTGGTCCTACTGTGCGGGGGAGTCACTGAAACCGGGCTCACATAGCCCCCCCCAGAGTGCAGACGTCCAGACACGTGTCTGCCCAGACGCACAGCACGCTGCCAATACCTCCTGGAATTAGAGCGGAGCTTTGGGATTTACTTTTTTTTTAAGTTAATGTTTTTATTGATTTTTTAGAGGGAGAGGGCGAGAGAAACATCAATGATGAGAGAAACATCACTGATCGGCTGCCTCCTGCACGCCCCCTACTGGGGACCAAGCCCGCAACCCAGACCTGTGCCCTGACGGGGAATGGAGCCAGTGACCTCCTGGTTCCTGGGTCAACACTCAACCCCCTGAGCCACACCAGCCGGGCTGAGATTTCTTTTCCTCGTGTTCCCACCACAGCCGGACTCCCCACCTGTGCCTCCGTCCTGTTCCTGCAGAGCTCAGCTCAACCACAAGCTCCGGGCCGCTGCCCCCGGGCTGCGCTGTGGCGTTTCTGAAATGGCTCCCAGGCCTTCAGCGCCACCAGGTCTCCGCACAGAGCCCGCCAGGAGCAAGGCCAATGCGCCGAGTGCACGGAGGAGAAATGGGTGGTCTTTCCTGACCCCGCGGAAGGCCTCTCCTCTCCTGGAGGCGAGGCGGAGCGCCCGGTACTCACCGATGATGTCCAGCAGGTCCTTGGTGACCTCTTGGCTAGAACTGCCGAGGGGCGGATTTGAGTCAACCTTCAGCTCTTTCTCCACGTCTTTCCTGCAGCCCCGGGTGAAAGGAAAAGGTGGGGAATCAGAGCCTCTTTCAAGAAAAATATATTTTTTTAGTTTTTTAATGTCCTTTTTAAAAAAAAGTATTTTTATTGATTTTAGGGGAGGGGGGAGTGAGAAACATCAGAGATGGGAATCATTCATCGGCTGCCTCCTGCACGCCCCCAACTGGGGATCGAGCCCACAACCCGGGCCTGTGCCCCGACTGGGAATCAATCGTGACTTCCTGGTCCATAGGTCGATGCTCAACCACGGAGCCACGCCGGCCGGGCTCTTTCAATAAAATATTGACGGGGTGTTAGGTAATGTTAAGACACAAAACGTACTGGCAACTGTTTCTTGTCATTTAGGCTGTGATTAGAGGACAACGGGAAGTGACTCCATCAGTGGGGCCGACTGACGACTTGAAGAGCGGAGCCAGTTCAACGGCTCCTTCACCTCCGCCCACATGGCAGCCAGGACGGCAGCGTCCAGCTCGGTGCGGGGCCAGGCAGTGGGGCGCTCCGGGGAAGAGAAGGCCCTGGGAGACCCTCCCCCTGGGCGAGTCGAGAGGCTCTGGGTTGGGCGGGGAGCAGAGTAAGGGCGAGGCCAGCCGTTCACCCTGTCCCCAAGTGGGCAAAGGACACCGGAATGAAGATGTTTCGGTGGCATAAAAAAATGTGGGGGGGGGGGGTAGGGGCTGGGAGAATGGGGGGCGGGGGGAAGGGGAGATATCTGTAATACTATCAACAATAAAAAGTTTATTTCAAGGGAAGAAAAGAAAGACAAAATAATGTGACTTGGAAAACCAGGATCTTTTAATACTCACTCCTCCTCTGGTTTGTGCCGATTGCCTCCCATCACTGCTCACCACCCCCCACACACACATTCACACTCACACACACATTCACACACACGCTCTCACACACACACACACTCACACACACATACACATTCACACACATACACACACACGCTCTCACACACATACACACACATTCACTCACACACACATTCACTCTCACACACATACACACACATTCACTCTCACACACATACACACACATTCACTCACACACACATTCACACACATTCACACACATTCACACACACACACATTCACACACGCTCACACTCACACATACACATTCACTCATATACACACACACGCTCACACATACACACATTCACTCACATACACATACACACACATTCACTCACACATTCACGCTCACACACATTCACACACACGCTCTCACACACATTCACTCACACACACTCACATACACACCTACACACACACGCTCACACTCATACACACTCACACACATTCACGCTCACACACATGCTCACTCACACACACATATTCATACTCACACATGCTCACTCACATTCACTCACACACTCATTCACTCACACAATACACATTCACACTCACATTCACACATGCTCACACACACATGCTCAAACACACATTCACTCACTCTCACACATTCACACACACACATACACACACTCATTCACTCACACACACACACATATTCACACATGCTCACTTACACACCCGCTCACACTCGCTCGCACACACTCACACACACACTCACACACCCGCTCACACTCACACGCACACAGTTTCTGGGCCGGACTGGGAAGAACTCGGGGAGCGCCCAGGGGCGGCGGGGCGGGAGGGACCGGGTCCTGTCGGGGCCACGGCCCGGGGTGGGGGCACCGGGAGGGGCGGGTCACCTGAGGCCGTCTCTCCGCCCGCTCTCCCCGGGCTCCGGGCTCCAGGGCGGCCGGTCGGCCGGGCGGCCCAGCACGTTCTCCCTGCTGGCCAGGGGCCTCCTGGGGGCGCTCGGGGCCGGCTGGGCGCTGCCGGGGGCCGGGCCCTCGTTCTCGGGGGCGAAGGGCGCGCAGGGGCCGGCGGGCGGCGGGGGCGGCCGGCACAGCAGCCCGTGCGCCTGGGAGAGCCGGACGCCCTCGAAGGCCCGGTCGATGGCCGCCGCCAGCTCCTTGCGGCATCTGCGCAGCTTGTCCGACATCTTCCTGGAAGGCCCGCGAGCTCCGGGTGAGCCGGGCCGGGCCGCCGAGGGGCCATCCGCCCGCAGCCCGGGGACCCCAGCCCGGGCCCCGCTTCCCTCCCACGTGGGTCCGCCCACCCCGGCCCGCCGCCCGCTGCGCCCCGCGGCCCTGGGAGCTCCTCACCCCAGTGCAGCCGCCGCCACCCGCAACCGTCAGCGGAGGGTCAGGGTCGCACGTGCCCCAACCGCCACGGCGCAGGTTAAAGGTCAGACAAGGCCCGGACAGTGTCCCGTCCCACCCGGAGGGAAAACGGGGGCGAAGCCGCCCGACTCAGGCCTCGAGGCCGCGGTTGGGGGATGGGAGTGTGGGAGGGGCCTCGGCAGGGGGCTGGGGGCAGGGGCCCCACTTCTTAGGGAGACTGGGGCGATATTGGGGGCTCTCTCCGACCCGACACACTCCGACCCGACACACTCCCCGGTCGGCTCTCCGCGCAGAGGCCGGGTGGATGGGCAGGTCCCGCATCTGCTGACTTGAGTGACAGTCAGTGCGGGGGGTGCAGGGAGGAGGGGTGCGGCCACAGGACAGCACTGCTAGGCTCCCCTGCAGACGGAGGGCAGGAGACCCCACACCCTTCACTTGGGCGGGGAAACGCCCAGACTGACGGCCGAGGGGGAGCGTTTGCTGGGCAGGTGACTGGGGTGCGCAGTGATGGCAGCTGCAGCCTCCGCCCTGGGATCCACCACACCGCATTGTGGCCCCCCCACCCCCAGCTGCACGGGTTCTATCGAATCTCTCACCACCCATTTAAAAGGAAAATAATTCAGCCTCTTGACATAACCCTTCTGAACAAAAGGGCTTTTTTTTTTCTTCTGCTCATAAAAGAAGGGAATTTCCTCATCTGGTTTTTAGACCAAACACTAGTAGTCTTCAGGGGGGTCAAAGGTGTCCCCGGGGTTACATGGTGGGGGCAGGTCAGTTGGTGTCCATGCTGCAGGCCGCCTCCTCCCCCAGGCCCTGCTGGGAGCTGCTGGGTTGCATCCCTCCATCGGAGGAGCCAGGAAAGCCCGCGAGGGAAGGCGGCGTATGGAACTCGTCATCCCGGCGCTGGTAGAACAGCACGTAAGCTGCTTTTGTCTAAAACACGAGAGGGGAGAAGTCCATTATTGGTGGAAAACCCATTCTGCCCAGTTTCTGTCTCACTGTTCCAATCACACTCAGCAATCTGCCAGCTGTCATGGAGTTTTGTTACAAATAAATGAATATCTCTGTGCATAAAGCTTTCTTTCCCCAATGTCATTTCCTTAGTTAGGATAGATTCCCAGAGATGGGATTGTTGATTAAAGAATATGAAAATCACAAAGAGGAGGAAGCCGCTATCGGGGCTTACTCACCACTATCTGATCCTCCGAGGCCAGGGACACATTGCTGTCGTCAAAGTAATACCATTTCCCGTTCAGTTTGTTTTTCGCGTACGCAGTGTCTGCCAAGCCAAAAGGAAACACGCTAGCTGCCACCAGAGAGCTGATCTGGTCAGCTGATCAGGCTTGCACCAAGCCAGGCTCCAAAAAAATGAAAAATACAGACCGTGACACTAGAAGTAATTTACAGCTTGTGTCTTAACAGCCAAAAATAACTCATCCTGCTTTAAAAACCTCAAAAGGGCTTGAAGAGAATAAAATGGAGCTGTCAGGAACCAACACTTTAAACTGATTTTGGGAAACAATCTTAAAAAATGGCGAGCCCCCGTCCGTGTTCAGGATGTCTGCCTCTGAAGCCTGTGGGCAGACCCGGGGAGGGACACTGGGCATCTGGGTTGTTGGCAGAGCTCGGATGTGGACAGACTGCCGTCTATCTTCTCGACAGCTGTGAGTCCAGAGCCCGTGGCTGGTAACAGCTCCTCACAGGGACCCAGCAGCCCCCACAGCCAGCACTTCCTGTCTTGATTTTGTACTATTTCTAAGCAGGATGTGTTTACAACAGCAATGCCAACAGCAATGCCAACTCCTGCTCCACCCAGGCTCCCAGAAATGACAGTGCTGGACGGAACTGACGCCTCCCAGGGCGTCACCTCGGGGTCCTCGCTCTGGCTGTGGTGGCAGTAAAGGAGGGGAGAGGAACAGAGCCCCTCACCTCACCATTACCAACACTTTCCAGAAACAGGTAAGAAGATAGACAAGCTCTCTTCGTTAAAAAGGCAAACCCATGCACCACAGACATTTTGGAAAACACAGCAGAGCGAGGAGGAAAAGTAAAGTCACATTTGGTGTGTCTTCCGAGGCTTCCCGGCCCCACCAGTTTCCTTGCTTTCGGTTTCTCACAGCTGGGACCCTGCCTCCTATAGTGATGCCGTTCTGTGTGCTTTCACTGCGTCCCCCCGTGACTGCGTTGTGCAATGGCCGTGAGCTCTTCCACCAAGTAGATGGGCAGCCGGACCAGCTCCTGATCACCATGCTGCCAGATCGTTCATGGTTATAAATACCCTAGAGACCTTCCCCTGCTGCCAGCACCGGCTTCCCTCGCAGCCCGGCTTTGTCCAGAAGGACGTCTGGTCTAATTAGCATATTGCGCTTTTATTATTATAAATGCATATCTTTGTGCATAAAGCTTTCCCAATACCATTTCCTTAGGACAAATTCCCAGAGATGGGATTATTGGATTACAGAATATGAAAACCAGCCCAGCCACGGTGGCTCAACGGTTGAGATTGACCTATAAACCAGGTCACGGTTCAATTCCAGTCAGGGCACAAGCTCAGGATGCGGGCTCGATCCCCAGTGTGGGGTGTGCAGGAGGCAGCCAATCAATGATTCTGTCTTATCATTGATGTTTCTCTCTCTCCCTCTCCCTTCCTCTCTGAAATCAATAACAATATTTTTTAAAAGAATCTGAAAATCAAAAAGAAATTTTACAAACGAAGGGGCCACCGAATGGAAAAGGCCTGAGGCCCGTGGCGCTGCGGAACGCAAGTGCTTCAAGGCCACGCCTGGCAGCAGGAGGGGCTGCAGAGCCGACGGGCAGAGGGCGCTGGGCGGGGTCAGGGAACGGATGCGGGTACTTACAGTGGCCAACCCCCATGGCTCCATAATGATTGGACACGGCAATGAGGTCATACACATAAGGCCTTGCTGACGGGTCACAGACAAACTCGGACATGTTCAGACCTCTAAGCACAAAACACAAAAACAGCCGTAACTACATTAAACGCAGGGAAGTCACGTGACCCAGCAACCCCTTTATGCAGCAGACTAGGCCAGAGGGAGGCGCTCCAGCAGCCGCTGCAGAGGAACGGACACGCACAGGACAGGCCTGGTCCTCTTCTGCCCGCTGCCCTGTTCAGGCTGCAAAGAAAAGCCTCCTGGGACCCCAAGCCCAGACCAAACGGGAGGAAGGGCCTGGCACCGCCCAGGCTGCAGGAAGTGGGCAGAAGTGACGGTTCCTCTCAACCACGAGTGGTGTCGTAAGAGTTTACGCTGCACCTAAACAGGCCCATGAAGCTTTTATTCCCATATTTTGTTTTGAAAATTTCAAGCATACAGAAAAATTAAGAGTTTTCCAACAAATATTTAATACCCACCACCTAAGTTCCTCCATTGACACGCCTATGTGTGGGCAAGTACATGTATCTACCCCCCCCCCCCCCCCCAAAGCATGTTAAAACTGCCCCTTGTGGTGGAAACCCATCTTGTTGACTGACGGTCCTGTGTCAGTCACACTCTGGATCTGGGACCGGAGGACCGAGGAGACAGCCAGTCCCCTCCCGAGCCTGGGACAGGAGCGTGGTGGGGCTGTGACCCCCCGCCGCCCGAATAACCCCCTTTGCCGCGCAGACTCCTTTCCCACCTGTGGGGCGAGGGGGAGGTGCAATAGCTGAAGGGTCACCTCCCAGAGCCCAGCAACGCGCCCCCTGCAGCCAAGTCTGTGGTGGCAAACCCTCTGCCCCTCGGAGCCCAGCTTTCCTCCTGTAATGGCCCAGGGCCCACCTGACCGGGAATTCCACGACTGTGTCGAGCTTGTCCCTCCAGTAGCGGCTGTAGGAGAAGCGTTTGAGGTGCACCACCAGGATCTTGGGCAAGGACCACAGGTCAAACTTCTTCGTGGCCTGTTGATGCCTCTTACAGTTGGGACAGTACCTGAAGGGAAAGGAGAAACCGCCATTGGGGGGAGGCAGGGAGCGAGCGCCACCGGGACACGCCGCCTGGAGGCACCGCGCAGCCCACATCCCTGCCTGCACGCGGCAGCGGCTCCAGTCGCTTCCCCAGCGGGGATGGCGTTCTCCGTCTGCAGAACACAACCCACAGGGAAAGACCGGTGTTGTGGGGGCGGCGACCTGAGAGTGACGTGCACACACGAGGGGATGCGTGTACCCGCTGGCCCCAGGGTGTCAGAGGCCCCGGGGTGTCAGAGGCTCCGGGGTGTCAGAGGCCCCGGGGTGTCAGAGGCCCCGGGGTGTCAGAGGCCCGGGGTGTCAGAGGCCCCGGGTGTCAGAGGCCCGGGGTGTCAGAGGCCCCGGGGTGTCAGAGGCCCCGGGGTGTCAGAGGCCCCGGGGTGTCAGAGGCCCGGGGTGTCAGAGGCCCGGGGTGGGGGGTCCTACCAGGGGTCGTGCTCCCCGAGCGTCTCCATGGTGGTGAAGAGCTCGATGCAGTCCCGCAGGGCCATGGCGGTCTTCTTCTTCTTCTGGGGCTGCAGCATGCTCACGTGCTTCTCGAAGGCCTGTGGGGACAGAGCAGTCCCGGGGAGACGAGGTCTTCGGGCAGCTGGGGCTCAGGCTGTCACGCGCCTCTTTGGTGCTGTCGCTCAGCCCGAAACAGAAGCTGCCGGGGAGCTGACCGACCCCGGTGCCCAGCCAGAGCAGAACCTGCACCGCCGCCCGGGCCCTGACCGCCTACCTCCGACTCCTGCTCATCGTAATACAGGCTCCGGGTCTCGGTGTCCCAGTCGATGGCCAGGGTGGACCGAGCTGTGGAGGACCGAAGCGTCACTCATTAGTGAAGGGCCAGCACAGGAGCAGCTCCTCAGGGTCACACTCAGGCTGCGCACCGGCACGGGCCGCCTGTCACCAGCCCTGCCACGAGCGATGCTCTGCCTTCAGCCAGCCAGCTCTGCACCCCGGGCCCCACGTCCTTCGGCCAAGATTTCCTCAGAGCAGACAAGCGACAAGCGGCCACCCACAGAGAATTGTGAAAGGACGAGAGACAGTGGCTGGAACCGCCCTCCCGCCTTAACCCGCAAGAAAACCTGACGAAGTAAGATTCACGCAACTGTTTCAGACCGCCCTCCCTGAGCCGGGAAACACACAAGGAGCTGCCGTGGCCGCTCACTGCCTGGAGGCATTTTCCAGGCCCCCACGTGGGGGTGGAGTGGGGGAGGGACTGCGTCGAGGAGTCAGACTGGAGTTCCAGAAAACTGCTAGAAATTGCAAGACAATTTCTAAAAGGAGAAAACTGCCCAGAGAAGAGGGAGCTGCAGAGAGAGCGAGCTCAAAAAGATCTCAATAAAACTGTTATTGCCAAAACCGGTGTGGCTCAGTGGATATAGCATCAGCCTGCAGACTCAAGGGTCCCAGGTTCGATTCCGGTCAAGGGCATGTACCTTGGTTGCGGGCACATCCCCAGTGGGGAGTGTGCAGGAGGCAGCTGATTGATGTTTCTCTCTCATCGATGTTTCTAGCTCTCTATCCCTCTCCCTTCCTCTCTGTAAAAAATCAATAAAATGTATTTTTAAAAAAATAAAAAATAAATAAAACTGTTATTTAAAATTTTTAAAGAAGTATATATAGCAGCTGAAACTGGTTTGGCTCAGTGGATAGAGCATCGGTCTGCGGACTGAAGGGTCCCGGGTTCGATTCCAGTCAAGGGCATGTACATTGGTTGCGGGCACATCCCCGGTGGGGGGTGTGCAGGAGGCAGCTGGTCGATGTTTCTCTCTCATCGATGTTTCTAGCTCTCTAGCCCTCTCCCTTCCTCTCTGTAAAAAATCAATGAAGTATAAAAAAAGAAGAAGTATAGCAAAAAAAACAGCCAGCTAGCGGAAGGACATCAGTTCCTCTCTCCTCCAGGGAGGGAGGCTGAGGACAGGCGCTCTGCAGCTGCCCTCCTGCCTGTGCAGCGTCCTCACTGGCCCCGTGCTTGTCACACACGACGCACACCCGGGTGGACGCCTCGTTCCGTCCGGAGGGCAGGCCCCATAGGACCGAAAGCCTACAAAACCCATGACCACCCTCTAGCTGGGTCCCATTCAGGAGCACCCTCAAGGAACAAAAGAGAAACGCACTATTGGCCTCAGGGAGCCGAGTCTGGGAGAAGACTGCGACCCAGGAGGGAGACCGTGAGCACAGGCGGGAAGGTGGGATGGCGGGAGGCTCGCTCCCTGAACCATCGAGGTCGGAAGAGAAGAGGCTGACCAGGGGGGGTGTGTGAACGTGTGCGCCTATGTGCACAGTGTCTCTCTGTTCACAACTGATTGATTCTCGAGAGACAGGAAGCAGAGAGGGAGGGAGAGAGAAACGTTGATTTGTTGTTCTACTTACTTATGCATTCATTGGTTGGTTCTTTGTATGAGCCCTGACTGGGGATCGAACCCACAACCCTGGCACACTGGGACCCACTGACCTACCTACCAGGCCTCCGTGTCTCTTAAACAGCCTTTGGGGAGCTTCTAGAGAAGAGGGACACAAATGTCTGTTCCCGGAGACACACGGAGGCCATGGCGCCCAAAGCAGGAAGTACCGAGAGCAAGTCCTTTCACACGGACCCGGTCCCCAGGGAGCCCGTCCGGGAGGCAGACAGCTTACAGTTGAGTTTCAGTAGCTTCCCGTCCGTCGCGAGTGAGTTTATGTCGGCCGTCCCGTAGGAGTTCACGAGGCTGAAGGTGAAAAGCCTTTTGGGGCAGGGCCGGCCCGGGCGCTTCCTCTGGGTCGTCTCCCCCCGGTCACCTCCCAGCTCATCCTCCCAGCTGCCCTCGGGCTCCGAGAGCTGCTCTCTGCCTTCCTCCAGGTGCTCCATCTCCTCCTCGTCTTCTCCTGCGCACAAAGGAAAGGCGCCTGTAACACGTGCCACCGTCCACGTTAAAACGTTATTTAGTGTCTACCCGTCATGTTTCCTTCCAGGTTCTTAAAAAAATATTTTTATTGATTTTTAGAGAGCAGGAGAGGGAGAGAGAGAAGCAGCAACCAGCTGCCTCCTGCACACCCCCTACTGGGGATCCAGCCCACAACCTGGGCATGTGCCCTGACCCGGAACCCAACCAGCAACTTCTTGGCAATTGGGTGCTGCTCCAACCGAGCCACACCAGCCGGGCAAGAAGCACCCACTCTGATCCCAACGGATCAGAGTTAAACCCTAACTCTGTCTCATGACCGTGGGCAGTCACACAGCCCCGCTCGGCTTGTCTGCCTGAGCGGAAGCCAGGCCCACCTGCCTAGGAAGATTCCTCGAGGTGCCAGTTAGACAGTGGGTGGGCAGGCAGCATGGCCTCCTGGGTCTGCTCTCAGGCAGAGCCCCCCCCTGCCCAGAGCCCCCCTCTCCCGGGGTACACCTCTGGAACAGGGAGGCCCGGAGGGGCTGGTCAGCCCCAGCTCCCCAGCGTGGCGAGCCCTCACCTTCGCAGCTGCCTCTGGAGCCATTGCAGGCCCCGGGCTCCAGGGGCGAGCTGCCCGCCTCCTCGGGCAACGGCTGTTTTATGTAGCGGCTTGAAAATGAAAGAAAAAACTGTCAGCTGTAACATTTATTATTTTCCCCACTCCTCACCTACAGGTAGTTCATAATGTATAGAGTTACCCACAAGGCAATTTAAACAAAAGGCTTTGAAATCACGTGATGGCTCAGCACTTCCAGAAATTGAGAGGAACCCAAGAGACAAGGTGTCAGCTGCCACGTCACTGACTCCAGGAAGGCGTTCCAAGCCCGTGTCACGGGCATCATCACTGTCAAAGCCCTCCCAGAGGCATTAATGCCCGCTGCAGAATGGTAGTGGAATTCTTCAAAAATGTTGTTCAAATACAAAATGCAACCAAAGCACTCGACTCCCTAACGCAGGTGACTGACGGCTGTGACAGACGTGCCTCCAGGGACGGGAGGAGGCGTAGGTGCCCCGAGTCCTGGTGCTGAGAGGTGCCCCACCCCCACGGCACCTGCCCGGCCCTCCCAGGGGGCAGGCGGGACACCACAGGCGCCCTGCAGGGAGCAGGGAGCGCCATGACTGCGCCTGCACTGATCTCAGGAACAAGCGAACCGTCGTCCGGGACCAACCTGATCCGCTCACACACAGCCTGGTACAAAGACTCGAGGGTCAGCGTGTGCTTGGGGACAGACACCAGCAGCGGCTGCCCGTACAGCACTGCCCCGGGGGAAGGGCTCGACGGCCGGGACTTCCTCTCCCTGAAGTAGACCGGGAGCGTGACGCATTCCGAGCCATCCGCGCAGGCGCTGCAGACCTCGTACCTGTCAATCACATAAGAGGAGCCGTCAGGAGCAGGTCCCCACGAGCGACAGAGATCTGAGCTGCAGCTGCACGGTGGCCACGACTATGGTGACTGGACAGCACACTTTAGCACGAAGGGCAGAGAATCCACGTTCAAGACAGTTCCAGAGGCTGGTCCCAAGGAGGGTCACTACGCAGCCCGGGACTCGGGGCTCATGGATCCTCCTTCCCCAACCACAGCCTGTGGTCCTTCAACGGGATCAGCACAGCCGCCAGCTGTCACCCGGCCCATCACTCCACACAGACACACAGGGGCCGGCCACCAATCACCGTTTGTCACCAAGGAATTCAACTTTTACAAAAGCATTCTCAGTGCCCTGTCCTTTAATAAAACAAAATATTATACAAGATGTACACCTAGAATATTAGCCAAAGACCCTTTATTTCAAATGAAGAAGCAAATTTATAAAACGAATTGCTTGTCATCTTTGTTCAAAAACACTGAAGTAAAAGAATCATTATCTAAGTTTTTAAAAAAATCAGTGATAACCAAAGAAACTGGTAAATACAAATCAATGATTTTGAAAAATGTGTCTTACTTAGTGAATACATGGGACTGAGGAGATTTAGATGTTTTATCCTGGAACAGATGTTACCAAAATTGCTGGCAACCGACTGTAGTCTTTCCCTCTTCCTATAGGGGGAGACACAAACTTACTGATTCAATTTTTGAAACTATAAACACAAAACCACACACACACCCCTCCCCAGGTGCTGGCCAGCAGTTCTGACTGCAGTAAATGCAGGAGTGTTTTTAATCTCACAAAAATGTCCGAGCTGTGCTCTAGGGCAGCGGTCGCCAACCTTTCGGACCTCATGGACCCCCAGTGGTCCGCAGACCCCCGGCTGGCGACCGCTAGACCGCTCCTCTAGGGTAAGGCCCTGGTGGTCTAACATCAAGGTCACGAACCAGGCCTTGGAGTGAGGCTGGCCCCGACCCCACGTCCCTCCTGCCAGTTTCTGGCTGCTGTGACCAGGCCACGCCCCTCACGTCCACGTCTGTTTCCTCAGTGGCCACACACCACCCGCCTGCGGTGCCAGCCGAGCAGGCAGCCGCTCAGCAGCACCACACGCTCAGAGAGCCCGGTGCTCCTCTGGTGCCCAGGAGACTTTCCCTGCACCTTGAAGACAACTGGCTTCCTTTCCTGGGGGCGGCCCTCAGGCCTGTGAAACCCCCTCGCTGATGGTGGTCTGCCAACCTCCTCCCGGGGCACCCCCGTACAAGCCTTGGTTTCCAGGAAGGAGTTGGGGTCCGAGATGGACAGCCCTAGGCTGCGGCCCAGGATGAGCCTCGGGCCCGCCATTTGTAAGGTGAGGGAAGATGGCTCTGAGGAGGGGGCTGCCTGGACCAGTGGGAACAGAGCTAGGGTCGTGGGCGTGGTCGAGAACCATTCGTTTTAGAGTGACCGAGGAGTCACATGGCACATACAGGGAAGGAATGGCCTCTTTCGGGTAGTGCATTCCTCACTCAAAAACAAAACCAACAAAACCCTAAAAACCCTCTCCACCAAAGGCAAGTTAGCGAGCGAGAAGAAATAAGGAGACAGCAGGCAGGAGGCTGGGGCGCAGGCCAGCTTACACTCTAGCCCCGCCCCCCGGGCAAGGGACGGGCACAGAACTGCTACCAGGGCAACCCTGAAGCAGGAGTTGGGAGGGCCAGGGGACCAGCTGGGGTCGGAGTGTGCTGTCCCCACAGCAATGCGGAAACTCAGTCTCGGAGCTCACAGCATCGACCTGTCCCTCGCCACGGCACCAGCCCAGGGGCCAGGCCTGTGGCCCGGAGGAAGGATGAGACCCTCCCGGGACGACGTCCTGTCTTCCCCCGGCTCCTCCCACGCGGCGCCTGTTGCTGAGAAAGGCACCTCTCACAGCAGCCCCGCCTGTAGGACCACTGAATCGAAAAGGCCTCCTGATCAGGAAGCAACTGCTGGCAAAAGGCTGTGTTCACGCTGAGAACGATCTGGAATGTCTGGCTCTGAAGGCCCGGAGGTGCTCAGCACGGATGGCGGCCTGCAGTTCCCTGACACCCACCTCTGGCACCCAGGGGTGAGGGCAGAGCCACACGGGCCCCGACGGCCAGGATGCTGCTCTGGAGACGCGGAGAAGGGACACCTCTAGCTGTTTCTGGGCCCCGCAGCAGCCCCGCCGGGTACTCACACAAAAATGTCATCCCGAGGCATGATGTGGTTTAGCCCTTCGTCCATTTGGAAGATTTTGTGGAACCGGTGATTATACACATCTGTGACCACCATCTAAGGATCAACAGGAGCAGAGAGATTACAGGAGGGATTAAGAGCTCACCTGCTTCAAACCGAGGGACAAAGGAAAGACATGTGCGTCCAGAGCGCACCGTGAGCGACCCTGAGCACAGGGGCTGAGCCCGAGCAGGAGCGGCATGGCTGCACCAGCTGAAGGCATGCTGGCCACGTCTGACCGCGGGCCGCCCTGGGCTCGGCCCTACAGAGGCAGGGGCGGTGAGTGCGTGCTGACGGAGACTGGCAGTCACCCAGAAGCCTCTGGCGTGTTCTTGGGGCCGGAAGTGTCCAAGCCACCCTCAGCACAGGGCAAAACGGACCAAACCCCAAGCACAACTGCCTGGAACCAGCAGCGGTGCAAGGGGAGTGGGAGGAGCAAGGGCACTGCCCGGGGCTGGGAGCATCCGGGAAGCCGGGCCCTCATGCCAGGGGCGCTTCACTCTGCCCACCTCCAAACCAGGCCAGGTTCAGCAGAAGCCCAGCTCGGGCAGTGGTTCTAAACAGATTTCTGTCCAGAACATCCCAATGTCCCACAGACACACAGCGTTCGGGCAGGAAGGACTTCTGCCTCCTCTTATCATAAGGGAGGCACAGGAAGGGGGGGCAGAGGTGAGAGCGGAGCCCTCCTCCTGGCCTCGGACCGTGGCTAGTGCGACCCCAGTGGAGGAAAGCTGGTGTCCCCAGGCGGGTCTGGGAGGGATGGCTCAGCAGCAGTGTGCAGCCAGCAGGGCTAGGGTCCTGAGCATCCAGATGCAATCACACCCGTGCTAGCCAGTAAGAACCACCCCAAAGGGGCTTCCAGGCTGAACACAAACTCCAAAGGACGGAAGTGCCCGCACCAGCTGAGGGCACTGCCCGCCCTGCCTTACGTTTTCTGCAGCAACGCCAGACAGCCTGGAGAGCGCCTCACACAGGTCCGACACGGCGCCCATCAGCGGCACAGTCACGCGGTACTGCAAAGGCGAGATGGGGGGGGGGGGGTGAGGAAGAGGCAAGGGCGCTCCCCAAAGGGTGGGAGAGAAGCGGGAAGAGCACGCATTGGGGAGGGCAGGAAGTCTACAGTGAGGTCAGGGCCAGACAGGCGGCCAGCAGAGCCAACAGGCAGGGCTTCTGCCCCAGCGCCCGCCTCCCTGTCCAGACAGCACAGGCGCGGGGCCAGCTCTTTCCCTCGGAGCACGGCTTTATTTATTTATTGTTAATAAATTTCTTATTGATTTCAGGGGGCGGGGCGAGAGATAGAAACATCAATGATGAGAGAGAATCATTGACTGGCTGCCTCCTGCACGCCCCACACTGGGGATCGAACCTGCAACCTGGGCATGTGCTCTTGACCAGAATTGAACCCAGGACCCTTCAGTCTGCAGGCCAATGCTCTATCCACTGAGCCAAACCAGCCAGGGCAACACGGCTTTATTTTATTCTTAACTATGTATACTTCGAAGAACTATTAAAATTATACACCTGCCAACCAGCCCTCATGCATCCTTCCTTAGGGGTGAAGACACAGCACCCGGAGACCGCAGTGCAGGCACGCAGTGAGCCATCTGGCCGTGCGTTCCGGCCGAGCTCTCCTGGCTGCTGAGGGGGAACCGGACCAAGAAAGGGCCCTGCTTCCGAGGCCCAAACATTCCGATTCAAGGATCACCTGGCAGCTGAGCCAGGCTCCTGCAGCTGGTGAGTGCAGCCTGGGAAAGGCGGCAGAGAAGCCCTGAGAGACAGGGGTTACACGGAGGCCTGACAGAGGCTACGGGCTTCCCGTGCAGCTGATGAGCTTCTGCTGAGGGAGACGGGAGAGGCCCCACTCGGAGGGGCCAGGAGGGCGCCGCGGCTCTCACCTGCGCAGGCCTGCAGCGAGGGTCAGCGGGGACCAGGAAGACCTCCATAACGCGGTCCTTCTTCAAGGGCAGCGGGAGAGTCAGGTAACAGAATGGGTCAAAGGTCACAGAGACCTTAGCACACTCCGGGCAAACCAAGGTGGATTTGAAGAGGCCGTGGAAGGTGTCCACGATCACAGAGTCGTTCCGCAGCCGGTGGTTCTCCCAGGCCTCCTTCGCAACCACCTGGAGACAAGAGGAAGGATGAGCGCGACGCCAACAACACCCCCAGTCCTGGGGGCCCCCCAAGGCGGAGCCCGGCCGGCGTGTCCTCCCAGGCACCGGACGGTTGAGGATTGGCCTCCCGGTCATACCCAGGGTGCAGGTTGGATCCCTCATTGGGGTGCATGCAAGAGGCAAGCAATAGATGTTTCCCTCTCACATCAATGTGTTCCCTCCCCCACCTCCTTTCTAGAATCAATGAAAAACGTATCCTCAGGTGAAGATTAAAAAAAAAAAGCGGAGACAGACCATGAGGCAGTTTGTGCAGCCAAGAACCCGTCCAGGTCAGCCAGAGCGAGCACTGCTCAGCGGGCCCCGCTCACAGCACATGCCGGCTCCACGCCGTCACACGCTTAGTGCTGCCAGAGCAGCTGAGGAAGCCAGGCCTCTGCCTGTCCTCTGATGGGAGCCATGTGCTCCGAGAGCACTGTGGGCGCACGCACAGGCCTGACGGGGCGCGCACTGCCTGTGCACAGGGCTTCCCCGCTCCAAGTCCTTCAGGGAGGGGTGAGCTTCTAGGGGCTTTTCCTCCAAGAGGTAAATCTACGTCCAAGTATTCATACTGGCCCTTCCATGTGGCAGGGTAACTTACTAGTGTACACCAAGTCCCTTTTCACGGATCAGAGAAGCAAGGTCAGAGTGTGAGTGCCCAGTAATATCATAAAAACTGTTCTGACGATCACAGATGGACTCTAACGAGAGCAGTCACAATCTCAGGAGCCCACACCAAGGGCACTTTAGTCTCAGCGTGCCCCGTCTCTGCGTCACCAATGAAATGCCATCACACTGACTTCCATCTGAAGACGCCACGAGGGAGCAGCAGGAGAGACCTGCATTAACCCTCTCCGCTCTCTGACCTGGAATGCATTCTCTACCAGCAGCCACAGCCACACCACCAACGACAACAGACCACCAGGGCCTGGCACCAACACTCCACAGGACAAAGGCCTGCCCCTGCAGCTCGCACTAGCAGGAACGTTCCGGAAGACTGTGTTCAGTCTCCACGACGCACCGCGTCTGGCCGCCCATTGGCGTCCTGCAGCTCCAGGTAGGGCTTCTTCTTCACGCGGTTCAGGTCTTCGTGCAGCCCGTCCAGCAGGAAGGCGAGCAGCTCCTGGGAGTCCTGCTGCTGGTAGCCAGAAAACTGAGGGGCGAAGCGGCCCACCTGGGTCTACAACGAAGCAAGGGCATCAGAGGGCATAAGACACATGAGCCTTCTCATCAGCGGGGAGTCAGACCGGAAACTGTCACACAAAGTCGCTTGGCAGCCCTGGCCGGGTTGGCTTGGTGGTTAGAGTGTCCACCCGAGGACCGAAGGTTCTGGGTTCGATTCCCGGTCAAAGGCATGTACCTGGGATGCAGACCCAGTCCTGGCCTGGGCATGTACAGGAGGCAACTGATTGATATGTCTCTCTCACATGGATGTCTCTTTTTTCTCCCACCTCCCTCCCTTCCACACTCTCTAAAAATCAATGGGAAAATATCCTGGGGTGAGGATTATAAAAAGCAGAGAGAGAGAGAGGGGGGGGGGGGAGAACAGAAAGCTTTGCAGGGAGCTGGGACAGTAAGGGACATCTGACTGAATAGCCCAATTAATTCCTCAAGGGCCGAAAGGGGATGGCAGTTCTCACCAGAGAGAGGGCTTGGTCAGAAAGCCAGGGGGACAAGGGCTCTGGAACCTGGCCACCGCCCTAATGGGACAGCAAAGGTGGCACCCTGAGCAGCCACCTCCTCAGCACTGACATGAATGCCGCTCCAACCTCTCTGGCTCAGTCTCCGTAGGAGCCGGACAAAGGGCGCACACCGCCTGCTGCCTAACTGAGCACCGCGTGCCGTGCGCTGACCCACGCCGGCGATCCTCAGTGTGCTCCCTCCAGCGACGCCAGCCTCACCGGGCAGCGTGCTGGCGATGCCATGCCAGGCCCGCCCAGCCCTGCAGGAGCGAGATTCTGACGAGCCTGAAGCTGGAGAGCCACTGCTCTCCCTGTGCTACCAGCGGGGCCACTCACACATGTGCACGCAGACTGAATTAATTAAAATTAAACACGGTAACACATCCAGTGCCTCGTTCACCCTGACCACATGTCAAGTGCCTCGTGGCTCCCATGCCGACAGTGCAGAGAGATGTCCATCATCGAGGAATCGCCTCGCTCCCCAATCTCTCTGAATACTGCCTGTCAATCGTCTGTTTACATGAGCATCAGCCCAATGTGCTGTTACCCAATTCTAGTCTCTTTATGACTTACTATGTGAAAGGAAGTTAATTACATTTCCCAGGAATTAACATGACCGTGGGGATGAAAAGAATTAGTTTTCAATTCCAATGAACCATCTGAGAGTGTAACGTTCTCAGTGAACTAAGGTGCTATTCATTTTTCCTCCCGGAATAAAATCTGCCCATCTTTACCAGGTGCTTCAGGAAGGTTCCTGGAAGCCCAGCTGTGCAGGCAAAGAGCACTTCTCAGATTTCACAAGATGGAGGCAAGGCACCCCCCTCAGCAGGAAACACATTCAGGCGATGGGAAGACCAAGTTACTCCAAGCACCATCTCCTCCTCAATCTTCTTTTTTTTAAAGATATTTTTATTGATTTCAGAGGAAAGGAAGAGAGAGAGAAGAAGGAAGGGGGGGGAGGGGAAACATCGATGCGAGAGGATAATCAATCCGCTGCCTCCTGCACGCCCCACACGGGATCGAGCCCGCAGTCTGGGTATGTGCCCTGAGTGGTAATCGAAACACTGAGCCACACTGGCCAGGCCTCCCCAATCGTCTTTCACTGCCTCTCACATCACCTTCCAATAATGCCAACCCAATTCCTAACTCAGGAGGCTCAACTCAAAACACTGTGGGTATAGGTTCCAGGCTCAGAGAACTGGGAGCAGCCTGCAGATGATACTGGGACTGAACTTGAATTTTTGTGGTCCGGCTTACGCTGCTGACCATTTAAAGGTTGGTACCACAGAATACAGCATTCTGAGCAACCAGCTTCTAAATGGCTTCTCAAGTACCCCCAGCCCAGCGACAGGGCTGAGGCCACTTAATGTAAGTGCGCTAAATGGCTGACCAACAGGAAAGAAGGATCTGATCATGTGATGTTTCTAGTCTCAGATTGCATCTTTTTTTAAATATATTTCTATTGATTTCAGTGAGGAAGGGAGAGAGAGAGAGAGAGACAGAAACATCAATGATGAGAGAGAATCATAAATCAGCTGTCCTACACACCCCAGATCCTGCAACCCAGGCGTATGCTCTGACTGGGGATCGAACTGTGACTTCCTGGTTCTTAGGTCAACACTTAACCACTGGCTCACACTGGCCAGGCTCAGATTCCATCTTAATCTCAAAATGCAAGCAAAAGAAGGCCTCATCACAACATGAGACTAGTGCCCCCCCATGGGGACAGGGAGTACATACATCAACCGACCTTGAACATGCGAGGCGCCACGTGAGCGTCCCTTCCAGACCACATCTGCTTGATGAGCTCGGCGTAGGCCTCTGCGATTTCGCCCTTCATGCCCAGAGGGTTGTCTCTGTTGATCTCGGCCTCATACTCATCTTGGAGGAAGTAGTCCGTCAGGGGCGCAGTATTGCTCAAGCACTGAAAGAGAACGGGGTCGGAGCGGCCACCCTGCTGGAGAGCCCTCGCAGATACAGGCAAGCCCCGTTCTAAAGGGCCAACCAGGGCCAACGCCAGCCACAGGGAGTCCTCAGCCCGTTCCCCGGAAGGCTCACCCAGGAGGCACAGCCTCCCAGAAGGCCACGCTGGTGGGCACCTGGCAGCTGACCTCCCAGGGGATGGTCTCAGGCCACTCCTACCCAAGTCCACTCAGTGTCACAGACGGACGCGCTCTCCTTTACCTGCAAAGCGGAGTTCATGAAGCAGGTGTTCCCCAGGTTTCCGAGTCCACAGAGCCCGGGCTGTACGTGAGGCGATGGGGGCTCCTGACAATTATACGAAGCAGAGAAGCCAGAGCCACTGGAAAACACAACCCACGTCACCAATGAGAGCGAGCGCCACACACACGCCCTCAGGTGCCTCTCAGGGCTGTGCAGGGCCTCGAGTTGTCTGCTAACCCCACGATACAAGCTCTCTCTCCTCCCTCTGCGGCCCCAGCCCCCATCCCACGCCCGCCATTGGTGTGACAGGGGGCAGGTGGTCAGCACACCCCGAGGAGGAGAAATGCTACTTGCATCTCCCCTTTCAGGCTGTGGCAAAGGCTAACTCCGTCTTCCTCCCGAAGGCCAACTGCCGGTGACTTCAGGAAAGAACCCGTGGCCACCACGATCAAGAGCTCGCAGCTGCCACCACCCCCAGGCCCACTCAGTCTTGCCTGCGCCCGAGAGCGAGCCCGCCCGTGTGTGCTGAGGCCGAGGCTCCTGAATCGCGTACAGAAAGGATCGCGGCCATCCCGAGGGGAAAGGCGGGGCTCTCCCACAGCGCGTCACCCCTCAGAGCTCCTCTGCCACAGGCCAGCCCTTCCTTTCCCAGTGACCCCGTGACCCCCGTGACTTAGGCTGTGCGACAAGGCCAGCGGGTGGGAGAACAAGCAACGTAAGCCAGTGCTAGGCAGCACCCTCCATGTGAGCATGAAGTGGGGCAAGAAGCCACACGCAGCAGGTCCCAGTGGAGCCCTCGTCCCCTAGCTGAGTGCGGCAGCGAAGAGCTCAGAGGACTCGGGGGGAGCCGAGTGAACGGGCCTGCTCTTACCCCCTGCTGACACCGGAGCTGTGCATCCCAGAGGTGTTAGTGCGGTCACCATTTGCAATGGGAGAGGCAGACACAGAGGAATAGGGACTCGCTGACGATTTTGGAGAGGTAGTGAAATTTCTGCTAGGCGCAGTGCTTGATCTGGGAAAGAGAAGCAGAAACAATGCTACTGACTTTTAGCAAAAAGCAAGCCCTATTTAATGCCTTAGGTCTCTTCTCAAGAAATAAATGTCCTCTTGCCCGCTGCTGTGGCTCAGCGGCTGAGCATCAATCCATGAACCAGATCACAGTTGATTCTCCGTCAGGGCACCTGCCCGGCTTTCAGGCTGGATCTCCAGTAGGGGGCGTGAGGAGGCAGCCCATCAATAATTCTCTCCCATCATTTGATATTTCTCTCTCTCCCTTCCTCTCTCTAAAATCAATAAAAACATATTTAAATAAATAAATGTTCTCCATATTCAATTATTTAAATTGCAAAAAGCCTATTTTCAAGAAATTAATTGGCCATTCAACCACCTGGTCATATACTGAATCTTTCAGTAGGATAAACCACAAGTTTGATCTTCAGGGTTCAGTTTGATTTATAAATCATGAGCTTCCCTGAATTTTCAGAGTTAGTGAAAGATATGGAAAAATAGCACAGAGATGAATTACCCCAGAAATACTCGTCCCAAACTAAACAGCTGGCCCTAAGTACACCAGAACAGAAATGGCAATTTGCTTTCACTATGCAAGGGGGAATGCTTTGGTTTCTGCAAATTCACCAAATGTGAGGAGCCTATTTCAAACTCATCTTACCTAATAATAGACAAGCATGTAAATTGACCGTTCCTCTGCTGCACCCACAGCCAATCAGGAGTGAGTATGCAAATTAACCCACCAAAGATGGAGGGTTGATTTGCATATGTAGGCATGGAGCAGCCAAGCAGTACGCCTGCTATGGGGGGGGGGGGGGCCCGTGGGCGCACGGAGGGAGCTTCAGGAGTGGTGCTCTGGCTGGGAGCGAGGACTTGCAGGCTCCTGGGCAGCCGGGAGCGAAGCCAGGGGAAGGAAGGCCTATTCTTGCACGAATCTTTGTGCAACGGGCCTCTAGTATTTCAATACTTTTCACAGCATCTTATTTTAGATTTATTCCCACTTCCAGGTTAATTCAAGAATTGCCCCAAATAGTCAATAGATACCCATTTTATCAATTTTCTACTAAAACCCACATAAAAATATGCAGAAGGAAAGGGAGTCATTTTGCACTGTGTCAAAGTGTACAATGATGGCTCTCCTTCCAGATTTGGGGTTATTTTTAGATTACAGAAACTGATGAGAGCACCCAGTCACAGCATGCTGCCCAACTCATGGGACCTGGTGCCAGCCAGGGTTCCTGTGAGAAGAAAGCAAAATGTGGCAGCAGAGCTAAGGAGTGGTCCTGTCTGTGCCCTGGCAGCAGTGGGCAGAGGTCAGGAAGCCACCTGGGGGCCTAAAGGGAACTGAGTTCTGCTCAACACTCTGAAGTCACAGCGAGGGAGAGGGAGAGGGAGAGGGAGGGGGCGCCCAGCCTCTCACTCCCCGCCTTCTCTAACCTGACAACCACCAGCTGTGCTCACAGAGCCTTATCCTCGTGCTGCAAAGGAGTCCAAGAACTCAAGCCTGCTCGTGAAGGGAGACCCAGCAGAGCCACGGGCACTCTCTGCCACCACACAGGTGCCCAGGCACACGTTTCAGGTTTGTCCTCGGGATGCAGGCACCCAGCTCCTATGCCAGCAGGAAGTCCCCACCCAGGGCTGGTCTGATGGGGCAGCCTCCATTACCTCAGGGTGGAAACAGGTACCACAGGAGAGCTGAGTGCAAATTCTGACATACACGGCCTCACAGTGTGTGGTCTAACGCTCCCCTTTCTAGTAATTATTTACTGGTTATTCCCTTTAATTTTGTTTTTTTTTTTAATTTATTTTAGAGATGGAAGAAGGGAGAGACAGAGAGACAGAAACAGGGAGAGAAAAAGAGAGAAACATCGATGTGGGAGAGTTACATTAATTGGTTGGCTCCCATACACACTCTGACCAGTAATCAAACCTACAACCTAGGTGCATGTCCTGGTCAGGAATCGAACCCGTGGCCTTCCGGTATGTGGGATGACGCTCCAACCCACTGAGCTACACTGGCCAGGGCTATTCCCTTGAACTTCAAAGGGCAAAAATCCTTATAAGCCAATTACACATATCCAAGACCTGTCAATTTTCTGGTTGAAATGAAAGAAAGAAAAAACGCGCCCTAACCGGTTTGGCTCAGTGGATAGAGCATCGGCCTTTGGACTGAAAGGTCCCAGGTTCGATTCCGGTCAAGGGCATGTACCTTGGTTGCGGGCACATCCCCAGTAGGAGGTGTGCAGGAGGCAGCTGATCGATGTTTCTCTCTCACCGATGTTTCTGGCTCTCTATCCTTCTCCCTTCCTCTCTGTAAAAAATCAATAAAATATATTTTGAAAGAAAGAAAAAACGCAAAATTTTATTTGACATTTGATTAAAATGTTCTAGAAAATACTGTCAGTAATTTTCAAAGTAAATTCAGTTGAAAAAAAACCCAGTGATGAATATACATAAAGATACTGTTTGATTTGCTCAAAAATGTACATGATACAAAGTTCTTTTAAAACTACACCTTGACAAACAAATCAAAAGCAAGACCCGTGTGCAGAAAGTGACTTGTGTCTAGAAGATGCTTGGGCACAGTCCTTTGTCCTCAGGCCCTTCAAAGCACATGCGGGGGCACTGCAGCTGGGACCCAGGCACCCGTGAGCCACCTGACTCTCAGGTGTACATATCAGGTGAGGGGAGACCTCCCTCTCCGTGTGCGTCTCCTGCCACCAACACGCTGAGACACAGGCTACACCTCCCAGAAAGGATCCCTCTGCTCCCACAGGACACGCTGGCCAGCCTCTGGCCTCCCGGCCCTTTCTACCAGGTCTGTCCTGCTCCAATCCACGTCAGTCGGTCTCAATTACACGTCACGCGTGCCCTGAGCCCAGCGGGAGGCCCTGTGACACGCGCAGCCTGCACCCCTTGATCTGCTGCCCCGTTTGCTCTTCAGATGCCCTCCAGGCTGCACGCTGCTCGTAGGCTGAGCCCACCCTGAAGACTGGCCTCAGCATCCAGAGCCCAGCACGTGGCATTATCACTGCCTTCCCAGCGCCCTAAGCTGCGCCCCCCACACCTGCACTAGTCGCCCCCATGTGCGCGCTCACATCGCCGCTTCAGGAACACCGGCCCTTCCCCTCTGCGCAGGCAGCCCTTCAAAGGGGACTGCGAGTCGGTCGATCTGGCTCCGTGGTTGAGATCAACCCATAATCCATGATTCTCAAAGGAGCTACGAACCCATCACTATGCACCAGTCACTGTCCAAGGCCTGACTGAGGAAAGGGAGCAAAGACCAACACTGTGCCCTGACCATCAGAACAGACACTGCTCCCCACCCTACACCGTAAGAAAAGTCCACCCCTTCTCTCTGCCGCCTTCTTGGGCACGCACAGTCCCACACCCCCACCGGCACCTCCTGTGACAGAGGTGCCTGAGCCCTTGACAAAAACAAAGCCACCTCCGGCCTCCCTCACACCCCCTGCCAGCTTTCCCGGGACGGCTGCCCAGATGCTGCTCAGCAAAGGCCAGCGCCTGCAACCAGGACCACAGGCTCGGCTATAAAATCAAATGTATTTTCCATCTAAGAAGCATTTTTCTTAGCCTAAGTAACCGCCTTAGGAAGTGTCTCTCTTACACCCGTGTGCCCAGCCACCGGGAGAAACGTTCACTTACTTTGACTGCAGGGTCTGCCTCGGCCACGTGCCATCCTCATTTTGGGGCTCAATGACTAGCACCTGAGAGAAAAGGAGAGCCACGTGTGGAATGTGCGAACCACCTCACTTCGGACATGCTCAGAACCGAAGCTGCCTGGCCCCGCCCCCGCCCCCGCCCCCGGGCTGAGCTGCCTGCTGGGCCTGCTGGGCCCTCCTACCTGACCCTGGTACAGCCCGGCATCCTGGACGGTGTTGTCCAGCTTGCTCAGCTGCTCGTAGGTGTTGCTCATGTACTTGTTCCACAGCCGCGTTTCCCGCTCCGCAGGGATGTTGAACAGCTTCCGCATCTCCTTCTCGATGGTGGCTGGGGACGGGCCGGAGCACGGCTCAGAGCTGTCTCCAGAGGGCAGGCTACAGACCGCCCTGCCGGCCGGCGAATGCCCGCCCTCCCTTTTCCAAGGGCCCCGGGACGCTCCGGATCAAAAGTTCTGACTGACCTCAGGCCAAATCTCCCCTGGGCGGCCTCTTGCCTCAGGCCTGGACACGTTCCCTACGCTGTCCGCCTCCGATGACTAGGTCCCATTTATAGCACAGAGCAGCCCGGGAAGTGAGCACACTTCTCTCTGGAGCTGAGGCAGATCTGGTTTCAAACTCTCAGCTCTGTCACTTTCTCACTGAGACTGTTTAATTTCAAGTTACGCTAAGCTCTCTGAATCCGTGTTTCTTACTCCTTACCACCAGATGTCGGATGGGCAGGGACATGCCTGGTGTTCTGAGAAGATGACTCTCAGGCTTAGCTCCCCCAAGAACACCCTGGGGAGCAGCTCCCGGTCAGGACAGGTAACCACAACCCGAGATGACCCGGTGATAGGTCTGAAGAGGGCACCCCAGCTCCCCTCCCACCAGCACAATGCTCCGCACTCTCCCATGGGCGCTGGAGCCGGCCCGGCGCTCACCGATGGTGTCTGCCTTGCTGAAATGGCAGCTCAGCATGTTGGTGGGGTCGCTGTTCTCACAGAGCTTCAGTTCCAGCAGGTACACCTCCACCTTGCAGTGCTTGACAAACAGGCCGTACTCCACGACCTGGGGGAGAGGCACCGGTGAGGGCGGCCCTGCGCACCGCGCAGTCCCGGAAGCAGCATGGCTCCGCGGAGGCGAGGCAGAACGCCACAGGACAAGCGCTTTCCTCAAGGGGCCAGGAGAGCCAAGGTTCAGATTTTTAAAGCCACTGGCATCTGGCCTAGGAGTTAAAAAACGCTTCTCCACGCATTAGGGCCAACCAAGAGCACATGACGGAACCACAGCTAGCACCATCCCGCACAACGGGAGCCACTGTTGATCGCTGAGCGGGGGTCACGGTGCTTCCCTGGAGTCACGGGCGCCTGTCAGTCAGAGGACTAGAGACTGGATGAAGCCCTTGGCGGCACACTCGCCACACGGCAGCACTGGGCAGGAGGGGCCTTCTGCAGGAAGCTGGCCTGCACCTAACTTTGGATCCTTAACCCCTTTCCAGGTTCCAGGTTTCAAGCTGGAGAAAAAGAAGGGAGCTCTGGCCTCCTGACTCTCAGAAGCATGGCTTCGGGACGACAGCTCTTTCCCCCTCTGCTAAGGGGGGAACAGCACACCCGGCAGAGAGAGAGTCACCCAATGCCTACTGGCGCCTCAGCAGGCATGGCTCCTGAGGTTTCCCCTCTGGCAGGACAAGCCAACGCCAGGTGGGCGTCGGAGGGGGGTCTTCTCCTGAGTCCTGTCTGCCAGAGGGGTTACCAATCTGGGTTTTTGTCCCAGGGCCTGCCTTCCTTCAAGAGGCTATTCCTCTCTGGGTTATAAAAACCTGGTTTTTGAGATAGTCAACAGTGTGGCCAAAGACGCGGAGGCACAGGGGAAAAAGCAGAAGGGTCAGCAAGGCTGTGAGATAAACAAGCAGCAGTGCATTCCAGCATGCCCACGTGACCCAGGTGAACTTCCTCTCATACGGAATGTTCCCATGGCACCGCCGAGCACAGCCCACGCCACTGCAGCTTTGCAGTTGAAGGCCACTCACTGTAACATCCTGGGTGAGCACTCACTCCCTCATCCCCACTCACAGCCAGGTCCCTACAGAAGCAGAACAAAGGCCTCCGACACCTCCATCCACCACTCAGGCACCCCAGCCCCGCAGGCCCCGCCGCCAGTGCCCCGGGAGCAGGCAGACACTGACCAGCCCGTGCGATCATGCACGTACTCACTTTCCTGACGATGGGCTGCTGGCCTTCGACGCAGCCATACCAGTTCAGTAGCTTATTCCAGGCCTCAGTTGGGACCAATACATAGTCCAACTCATCAATTAAATGTTCTTTCAGGGTCTGACTCTCAGGATCTGAAAAAAGAAAACAGGTTATAATTCACTGCTCTTCTCCCCAGAAATGTTTGTTTTACATGATTCTTATGTCTTTTTCAGAAACCAGAAAAGTATTTCTAAGAACAGAAAAACTTACAAAATTCTGTCACTGGCCAGAATAGAGCAGACCTGACTATCCTTGGTCTCTAGCCATGTTTTCTGAACATTTTATGAGGAACTGGTATTCCTTCTAGGAGGTTAAAAGAGAAAAGCTCCAATTTACATTTCCAAAGAACTTCCATAATTAAAATGGCTAATATTATGAATATTTAACATAATATTCTGCATAGTGAAACTGCATTAAGGTCAGATATCATCTTCCCCTAAAGACTTACTAAGAAAGCAAACAGCCGAAACCGGTTTGGCTCAGTGGATAGAGCGTCGGCCTGCAGACTCAAGGGTCCCAGGTTCGATTCCGGTCAAGGGCATGTACCTTGGTTGCGGGCACATCCCCAGTAGGGGGTGTGCAGGAGGCAGCTGATCGATGTTTCTCTCTCATCGATGTTTCTAACTCTCTATCCCTCTCTCTTCCTCTCTGTAAAAAAATCAATAAAATATATTTAAAAAAAAAAAAAAGAAAGCAAACAAACAAGTCACTGAAGTTAAGTTTATTCACCAACAGTCACTGAGCACACGCAGTTTTCTTTATATATATATATATATATTTTTTTAATTGATTTCCGAGAGTAAGAGAGAGAGAAATATAGAAACATCTATGATGAGAGAGAAGTCAATAAAAACATTTTAAAAACATATTTTTAAAAAATGGTTAAGATGATAAATCTTATGTGTATTTTACTACAATTTAAAACAAAAAAGGGGGGGGGGGGGGCCTGGTTGGGTAGCTCAGTTGGTTAGAGACTGTCCTGATACGCCAGTTGGGGATTCGATCCCTGCACATATAAGAAGCAATCAATGAACGCAAAAAAAGTGAACAACAAATCAATGTTTCTCTCTAAAAACAACAACCCCCAATCAAGAAATTTCTTTTAAAAAAGTCCTCAGCGGTGAGCCAACCACTTTCCACAGCAGCTGTGGCTGAGTAAGAACACTGACAGACCACACACCTTTTCTGTTCACCAACAGAAGGGCGTCCAAGGGTTCCAAGAGATTCCTCCCAAAAACTGATACCCACCCGGCCGGTTTGGCTCAGTGGATAGAGGTCGGCCTGCGGACTGAAGGGTCCCGGGTTCGATTCCGATCAAGGGCACATGCCTGGGTTGCAGGCTCGATCCTCAGTGTGGGGTGTGCAGGAGGCAGCCAATCCATGATTCTCTCTCATCATTGATGTTTCTCTCTCCCTTCCCCTTCCTCTCGGAAATCAATAAAAATATGTATTTTTAAATTGATACCTAAACTTCAAACCTTTGCCTAATTTATAAATTAAAAACTGCCGAAACCGGTTTGGCTCAGTGGATAGAGCGTCGGCCTGCGGACTGAAAGGTCCCAGGTTCGATTCCGGTCAAGGGCATGTACCTTGGTTGCGGGCACATCCCCAGTAGGGGGTGTGCAGGAGGCAGCTGATTGATGTTTCTCTCTCATCAATGTTTCTAACTCTCTCTCCCTCTCTTTTCCTCTCTGTAAAAAAAAATCAATAAAATATATTAAAAAAAAAAAAAAAAACTGCCGAAACCGGTTTGGCTCAGTGTATGGAGCGTCGGTCTGCGGACTGAAGGGTCCCAGGTTCAATTCCGGTCAAGGGCATGTATCTTGGTTGCGGGCACATCCCCGGTGGGGGGTGTGCAGGAGGCAGCTAATCGATGTTTCTCTCTTATCGATGTTTCTAGCTCTCTATCCCTCTCCCTTCCTCTCTGTGGAAAATCAATAAAATATATTTTAAAAAAACACAAAAATTTATGAAAGGTCAAAGTTATTCACTTATTGTCTTATTTGGAAAGATACACCTTCTTCATTTCTCACACTAAGCACCATGCAGATCTGGCCACCCAAACTGTGCCAACAGCAGCCAGAGCCTTTACAGTGGGAAAGGAGCCCTGGTCAGGTAGCTCACTGGTTCTGGGTTTGATCCCCAGACAAGGCACATACTGGAATCAACTAATGAATGCATGGATGGGTGGAACAGTGAACTAATGTTTCTTTCTCTCCTTTCCCCCCTCTCTTTCTCTCTCTCTCTCTCAAATCAATCAAGGAACCAACAGCTTTCAGCATCATCAACCCCAAGTACAACAGTTCTATAGGGCTCTTCTCCCTGAGGTTCAGTGACAATTTTCCCAAATACGTCTTTCTTTTTTTTTTTTTTTTTATTTAAATATATTTTATTGATCTTTTACAGAGAGGAAGAGAGAGGGATAGATTTAGAAACATCGATGAGAGAGAAACATCGATCAGCTGCCTCTTGCACACCCCCTACTGGGGATGTGCCCGCAACTAAGGTACATGCCCTTGACCGGAATCGAACCTGGGACCCTTCAGTCCGCAGGCCGACGCTCTACCCACTGAGCCAAACCGGTTTTGGCAATACGTCTTTCTTATGATGCTGTAGTGCCAATGTAGAAAACTTAACTGGAATTTTCAATGCAGTTCACTAGTTTCATTTAAAACTGGACCAGTTCAAGGGCATCATGCAAAAAATCACACGGGTTTGAAATGAAGATTTAGCCTCTACAACTGTCTTCAACAGAGAGGCAAGTAAGGAAGAAAGATGAGAGCACGTACGTCGAAGCAGAGGCGTCCATCTGATGTCTAGCGGGAGCACGGGGAGAATGAGAGAAGGGTGCTCTGTAGACAGCACCAGCCAGGATATGCTCTACCCTCAACTTCCCACACTTTCAAGAGCCCCTTCCAAGTCACTCCCATGAGCACAGGTGGAAGGCAGGCAGACAGGGACTGGCAAGTGACTGAGAGCCTGGGAAGGAAGGGGTTACCCTCATTTGCCCTAGACAGGTCATTCCTGCACTGTCAGTGTTACCGAGTTTAAACGGAATGTACTTCTCACTTCCCAAGTACACAGCAAGTATTTCAAGCCAAAGCCAAATTGGGGGACCACAAACGGAATGTTTGTCCTTAGATGAAGGTCATGTAGCACACCTTCCCAGAGCCCCGCCAGCTCTAGGATCTCATCACTATTACTATTAGAAGCCGGATGAGTTCCCCTTTAGCCCTGGTTGGGTAGGTCAGGTGGTTGGAGCATCGTCCTGATACGCCAAGGTTGCAGGTTTGATCCCCAATCAGGGCACATACAAGAAGAACCAACGAATGCATAAGTGGGTGGAAAACAAATCAATGTTTTTCTTTCTCTCTCTCTCTCTTTTTTTTTAATATATACTTTTTAAATTATTATTACTTCAAACGAAAGAAAAAGAAAAACAAAAAAAAAAAGAAAAAAAAAGAAAAAATAAAAAGACAAAAAATAAAAAAAAAAGAACAAAAAAAGAAAAAAAGAAGAAAGAAAAAATAAATAAATAAATAAATTATTATTACTTCAGAGAGGAAGGAAGAGGGAGAGAGACAGAAACATCAATGATGAGAGAGAATCACCCATCAACCACCCTCCACACATCCCCAACTGGGGATCTCTCCCTTCTCTAAAAAAAAAAGATCAATAAATTTAAAGAAAAAGAAAAAGCATTCTCCTTTTAAAAAAAGAGAAAAAAGGACGAAGTGCAGACATTTTTGCAATGATCCCCTGAGGCAGCTTCATGGTAAAAAGCCATTCTGTGACCCACTTCAGGAAACAAAGCACGTGGCATTGTTTATTATGTAACTCAGACTCCCCTCAATGAGGCGTGAGCCGAAGCACTGCTCATTTTTAAAAGCACCCAGGTTATTAGTACGAGGTCCCTGATCATTGCCTGCCTTCCGGCTGCCCTGATTCTGGGCACAGGAGAAGGTGCCTCTGTCCTGCCTGCAAGGGCGTCTAACGCCGGGCAGCACAAAGCCGAGGGAAGGCTGCCGGCCATCTCTGTGCAGATCCAGGTGCCAGCTAAGCTCAGGCGAGTCGTCCATCACTTTTTCAATCCAGTAGCTTCATCCATTAGGAGGAGAATTGGATCAGAACTCAGCTGACTCCCCACCTCTCCTCATACTACCTCTGTAACAAGCAGCCATCACAAAAATGCTTGATGACCATCGACGGGTCTAAACTTGTTCCACAGTTAAGGTAACAAAGAAAATTCTGGTTCTCAAATTTCAGATTCCAGATGTAATTTCAAAATACCGTTTCTTTCTATTCCATATACTAACCTAAAATCTCTAGCAGGGCTTTGCACAGTGGCAGTATCCTAGCCAATGGGGTTTATCCGAGGCACGATTATTGCTAATTGAAAAAAGTTAATAAAAATGAAATAAAATCTCTAGCAAAACTAGCTTGCAAAAAAAAAAAAGAGAGAGAGAGATTTTAAATACTAGAAGCATGCTCTTGTTAGAAGCAGTTAGTTGAGGATGAAATAACTTAGCTTCTCCCTGAGGGTCTGTGAAGACCTACTATAGACACAAATAGAAGACACTGTACCCCCTCACAGGAGGAGCGTCAGGTTCACACTGTCCGTGTTACACATAAACATGACCCCAGGCCACTGCCCAAATGACACCAGTTAGAAAAGCAACAGGAGCTCGGCTGGTGTGGCTCAGTGGATTGAGCGTCGCCCAATAGACCAAGAGGTCCTGGGTTCGATTCCCGGTCAGGGTACATGCCCAGGTTTCGGGCTCCATCCACAATAGGGGGCGTGCAGGAAGCAGCCGATTGATGTGTCTCCCTTATTAGTGTTCTCTCTCCCCCTCTCCCTTCCTTTTTATCTAAAAGTCAATTTAAAAAGAAAGAAAAGCAACAGGAGTGATCTCCCTCCCGGGAGCACACCCACACTCTGCCTCCCTCTCAGGCGAGCAGCCCCTAAACTCTCATAAGGGTCCCCACGAGACTTGCAACCAGGGGAGCAATGGCAGTGGCAGCCTGTCCTGGGCCGACTCCCTGAACCGGTCTCCAAGGCCCCTTGTCTCTGACTTCCCAGTGAGGCATCAGCCCCGCCTGGGCTCCTCTCTTCCCTGTACCATTTCCAGAGTCAAAGCAGCCCTGCCCAGGCTCTGCTGCTGCCGCTTCTACCGTAAGCACGTCCTTCGTCCCTGTCCCCAGCTTTAACAAATGTACTGTCAAAACAGAAAGAAAAAAGAAAGGAAAGAAAAGCAACAGGATACTGTACCTGAGAAGAGTCCGGAGTTATCTATCGGGCCAGGAAACATGTTGTGTTCGCCCACATTGTACATATCCCAGCTGTCAAAGCCCACATACTTCTTCCACTGTTTGAACCACCGGTTGTCAATGAGATACCTAGAGAGAGACAAAAGTTTACTGCACCAGAAGAGCTGAGGTTGTACGTTTCTGCAGCTGATCCCTTAATTTTTTTTACGGTCTTTCCATTTGAGGAACAAGCCAATCCCCACTAAAAAAATAAATTCTCAAACAGGAGTAGGGCCAGGCCCCACACAGCAGAGAGATAATTGGTACTATCCATTAAGTGAAATGATTGTTGAAAGAGTGAATATATGAAAGGAGGGAAATGATTGGTTTCAAAAGGCCTATTTAAAGGAAATATTTCTATAGGTAAAATCTTGTTTGCTAATGATCAAGTCACTAATTTCATAATGATTTTATAGAGGTTCTTATCCAGTTAGACAATCTGGTTACACTGCTTTGCTTGACACAAATGGCATTAAACTAATTTTCTTTCTGAAAGTGGCGTAATAACATCCCGCACTTGGGAAGTCCTTTGAGACTTTTTTTAAGAGTGTGTATGTCTGTATATGTGTAGACATACACACACACACACATACACAAACAAGAGAGTCTAGGTACATTTACCTTGCCAAAAAGCAAGTTGATCTGGTTATATTTTAAAAGTACCCCTGTGCTGTTTCACAAATAAGACAGAAGGAGAGGAAAACATCTGTGATTAAACAAAGCACATTCATATTGGTGGGCCCTTCAAGCTTTATTTATGGCCGGAAGGATCCATAAATACATCCAGATCTCTAAAATGCTCTTTTCCCTCCAAGTGCTGTGTGAGTTTAGTCTCTCTCAAACTTCCTCTGCTTCTGCTGAGCATTCTTCAGAAATCACCCCTACGCAGGTAACTTCTGGAAGTGACTCTGCTGCCCTGGCCACTGCGGCTCGCTTGGCTGGAGAGCCATCCTGTTCACCAAAAGGTGGCGGGTCCCATTCCCCCGCGGGGCACAGAGCCAGGCTGCCCGGTCAGGGCCCATGCAGGGGGCAGCCGATCGGTGTCTCTCTCTCACACCGGCGTTTCTCTCTCTCTCTCAACCCTTCCTTTCTCTAAAACCAATAATAATAATAAAAAATGTAAGTGCCTCCGCTTGCCCTGTCTTTCAAGAACACTAGAGCCGTAAGTGAATTCCTGCTAATGCCAACGTCTCTCTCCTCCCCACTCAACCCCGGTTCCTGGAGGGCCGCCCGCAGCGCCGGCCGGGTTCTGCTCCCACAGTAACACCACCCAGACACCGCTTCCCTCGTGGAGGTGCCGTCCCTTCCACCACACAATTTCTTCGGGGCTCCTGCCCGGCCTGCTCTTCTAAACGCCGGGCGTTTCGTCGCCGTCTTATCTAGGCTCACAA
The DNA here is from genome assembly GCF_027574615.1 of Eptesicus fuscus. Taxonomy (NCBI): domain Eukaryota; kingdom Metazoa; phylum Chordata; class Mammalia; order Chiroptera; family Vespertilionidae; genus Eptesicus; species Eptesicus fuscus. Next base: position 1,529,022 of record NC_072490.1, read on the forward strand.
TGGTTTTTGGCATTTGCTACTAAAATCATCTGGAGCTCGCAGGCATTGGCTCGGCTTCTGACCTTGACATCTGCTCTGCAGTTTACAAGTTACAAAGTATCTCCTCCTGATCTCCGCTCAGCCCGCGGGGGCGGGGGCGGGGGCGGGGGCCGGGGGCGCTCCGAAGAGGCAGGCCCGGTCGGTGAGGTGTGGACGCCTTCCCCCAAGGTCACTCCGCGAGTCCGCCGGGGAACAGGGCCCTCCTCACCCTGAAGGTCCCCAGAGCTCTCACTCCCCCTCTCCCCGTCCGGCAGCCCTCTCCCCGCCGGGCCCGCCCCCTGGGGTCCCGAGAGCCGGGACGACCTCCAGCCCCGCCCACGCTTCCCCCAGAAGTGACCTCAGGGTCCCTCTCCCGAGGGGCCGGGGTCAGGCCGCTCTCCTCAGGACCGCCAGCATCGCCCCCGCCGGGCCCCTGCCCGAGCCGAGAAAGAGGGGCCCGGCCTGAGCGCCAGGGACGGACCCCTGACCCCACGCGGCGGCAAGGGATGCCCGGCGCTCACCACTGCGCCCCTCGCTGGAGCGTGGTCCTCAGCAAGGCCCCGAGTTCGGATTTCTGGGTCTCCGCATCTGGTCGCTCACCGGAGCCTCCGCCTTCCGCCATCTCGTCCGCGGCCCCGGCCCAGCCGACCCGGACATCCGCCTCGCGCACAGCGTGCTGTGGGCCACGCCCCCCGCACGCGCGCGCGCGCACGCGCGCTCCTCCTCCCCCGGCGCCGCGGCCTGGAGCGCCGGCCCGCCCCGACTGGCCTCCCCGCCCCCACGCGCCGGCCTCTCCCGCGCGTGCGCGGTGGGGCAGGGCGGGGCCGGAAGTGGGGACGCGCGGCGGGGTAGGAGCGGCCACTTCCTCCCGCCCTGGTGTCCGCTCCGCAGGGTCAGCTCCCTCCTTTCTCTGTCCAGCCCCGCGACCTCAGAGTCAGGCTGCAGGGCCCACGACCCCGCCGTTGGAGGAGGTCACTGGGAGGACGTGATGGCCGGCTGACCCGCGAGCTGGGCCCGGCCACCCCCCGCCCTGTGTGTCCTGGGAGCGTGCGTCCCGCTGGCCTCGGAGCGCTACAAACGGCCGAGGACGCCGCTTAGAGAGAGGGACGAGGTGTGGGCATCTTTGGACGGAATTGGCGGCGGAGGAGTCAGGCCTCTGCCCAGACTTCAGTGTTCTGGCGGGCACGTAGGGGACCTACTGCGTCATCAGCCACCCAAGCCGGATCTCTGACCACTGGTGGCCGGCCCCGGGGCCCCCACGTCCCCTTAGGGGGGTTGCAGATGACACCCGGAAGCTCCAGAGCCCTCCACCCTGGGCTAGCGACTTGCTTTGTCACACGGAGGAGCAGCCAGGGAGGGGTGATGGCCGCGGGGGCGGGGTGAGGGGGGTGGCGTGGCCCGGGGTGTCCTCCACCGGCGGTGCCCAGGCTTCTTCATTTGCTGCGACCAGTTCAGTGTCCTGAACACTGTTTTCCACTGAAACCCGCGCACAAAACACAGCCCTCCGTCGGGAGGGGGATTCAGCGTTACCTCTGCTGGTAGTTCTGCAGCTGGGAGCCAACGCCGAAAGTCCTTTGAAATGGTTAAAAACGTTATAAAGGGAGGAACACTGCCCTTAGTCCTACTATTTATGGAAAAAGGAAGTTGGGTGACCGAAATTTCGTCAGAACCTACATTGGAGAGTGTCTGGTTCCGCTTCTTTTTTTAGCAGCTTCTGTACCGTTTGTACCACTTGTCTTCAGGAATGAGGACAAGTCCTCAGCACCATTAGAAAGGAGGACAAAACCTAATTATGAAAGTGAAAACGTTGGGAAGTCTTTTTAAACCTGGATCTCTTCAGTGCTGTGAAAAGAGTGTACTGATTATGGGTACTTCCTAAGATTTCTATTAAGTTACAAAGTGCCAGTAGTTAAAATTCAAGGAAGAAAGTGAAACTTCATAGTCAGAAGGTCATCATTGATCATCAATTCCAAAGTTTTTAAAACTTTTAAAATTTGTATGAATTTCAGAGTGGAAGTGGGAGAGAGAGAGAGAAACATCAATGATGAGAGGGAATCATTGATTGGCTGCCTCCAGCACACCCCACTCTTGTAATCAAGCCCGCAACCCAGGCATGCGCTCAGACCTAGAATTGAACCAGAACCTCCTGGTTTACTGGTTGACGACGCTCAGCCACACTGGCCAGGCTTAAAACTTTTTAAGTTAGTTTGATTAAAATGTAAAAAAAAAAAAAAAAAGTTAACAATGCGCTTCTGGGTGTGTTCCTGCCTTTGTGGGATGACCCATACATTTGGGAGGAAATGAGTGAGTCAGCTCGGGAGACACCCTGGCCCCAGGGCTGTGCTCTTTACGCCATTTGCTAGGGAGAGGTTAGGCCTACTGGGACACTCACTTGGCGCCATAACCAAACCCCAGGACTTAACTCGTTGCCATGGGAACGTGGGCCACAAAAAACAACAACAGGAAGGTAAGCAGGAACGGAGCTGGAGGAAAGAGGCCTGGCTGATGATTGGTCACGTACTCTTTGATCTTGGTCAGGGATGATCTGTTTGAGGATGGTAAGGTCTGGGTGTGTGAACTTGAAGCTTTATTTGGTCCCAAGTCATAGCGTTCTCACCTTGGCTGGTGCCATGGCGTGCTCTACACTTCACTGGCGTTGGCACTCCCAAGTCACCCCGGGTCCGGGCTTGGCTAGCAGTCAGAGTGCATGTGTGGTGTTCACAGATAACGGGCACCTTTTGATAAGAGGTGGCATCAGGAGAGGCATGCACTGGCTTCCTGCTTGCCTGTGCTTCCTCACCATGCCCAGGGGACTGTAACGAAGTTAAAAGCTGGAAGTACATTTTAGAAGAATGAAAGGTCCTATCGGTGCCGTTACAACCTCTGTTACATAAGGGTTAGGTTACTGCCCAACTGGCGGGCTCAGTGGTTGAGCATTGACCTATGAATCTGGAGTTCATGGTTGATTGCCCGTTGGGACACATGCCCTAGTTGCAGGGCGTGCAGGAGGCAGCCAATCAATGATTCTCTCTCATTGATGTTTCTATCCCTCCCTCTCCCTTCCTCTTTGAAATCAATTAATGTGTCTATATACACTGAGTGGCCAGATTATTATGGCCACCTGACGTTTGTAGGCAAATTAGCCGTACACTGCATCCTATGGGATATGGAAGCTGAAGGCCTGTTCGAACACCTTTGCTGTCTGCAGTTACCAAGATAAAACGTCTCCAGTTCGCACAGGAACCCAAGGATTGGACAGTTGAGCATTGGAAAAAAGTCATGTGGTCCGATGAATCACGTTTCCAGTTGCATCATGCAGATGGCAGAGTGAGAATTTGGCGGAAACAGCATGAAAGCATGCACCCCACATGCATGAGTACAACCCTTCAAGCTGGTGGGGGCAGTGTTATGGTTTGGGGCATGTTTTCCTGGCATGATTTGGGCCCTTTAATTCGTGTGGAACAACGTCTGAATAGTACAACATACCTAAGTATCGTTGCTGATCAAGTTCATCCTATCATGTTGAAGGCGTATCCCAATGGAGATGGCTTCTTCCAACAAGACAATACGCCATGCCACGGTGCTCGTATTGTGCAGGAGTGGGTTCAAGAACATGAGGGAGACTTTACCTTGCTTAGGTGGCCCCCACAATCACCAGATCTCAATCCGATTGAGCATTTGTGGGACGAAGTTAAAAGAGCCATCAGGCAGCTGGTTCCACAACCATCCAATCTCACAGAACTGGACAGTGCTATTCATCAGGCATGGTGTCAGATTCCTCGCATCACCTTTCAACATCTCGTGGAGTCAATGCCAAGAAGAATCGCCGCAGTATTGAAGGCAAAAGGTGGCCCAACGAAGTACTGATGGGGTGGTCATAATAATCTGGCCATGCAGTGCGTGTGTGTGTGTGTGTGTGTGTGTGTGTTTTTTTTAATATACACTGAGTGGCCAGATTACTATGATCTCTGAACGCATAATAATCTGGCCACTCAGTGTATATCCTATATAATAAAAGGCTAATATGCAAATTGTCCTCTGGACCAGGAGTTCGACCAGCAGGCAGGCCAGCCAACTGCCCATGTCCCCTCCCCTTGGCCAGGCTGGCCAGACCCCACCCATGCACGAATTCATGCACCGGGCCTCTAACACACACACACACACACACACACACACACACACACTGAGTGGCCAGATTATTATGCGTTCAGAGATCATCATAATCTGGCCACTCAGTGTGTGTGTGTGTGTGTAAATATATATATATATATATATATATATATGTTTTTTAAAGAGTTAGGTTACTGGGGAAGGTGACAGATGCAAAAATCTGAAAGAGTTTCAAGGAGGAAGTGGGATCACCTTCCTACCTTGGAGACTCCTGCTGCAGGTGGACACGGTCCATCCTGGTTATGTCACTGTCCGTGGCCAGCCCTGACTGTGACCAGTGTCTTCTCTTTCTCCTCTAATTTGGTTGCCATCACTGTCTTAACCATAAACAAGTATTTGGATGTTAATTGTGTATGTCGTTTGCCCTTTGCACAGAGCAATTCTCAGTTGACATTTCTTGGATGAATGAATAAAAGAATTATCCAGATACTAGTCATTTTTCATTTGACTAATCTATTATGCGCTCCCAGTCCTTCCCCTGCAGGGGTTCACAGCCTGCGTGACTGGGGAAGACTTCACATGTAATGACAATGTCCTGTGTTGTGTGATAAAATGCTACGGGAGCCCGGCTGGTGTGGCTCAGTGGATTGAGCATCATCCCATAGACCAGTGATGGCGAACGTATGACACGCGTGTCAGCACTGACACGCGTAGCCATTTCTGATGACACGTGGCCGCTGAGGCGGCCGCATGTCGAGGATGAAACATTTGCTGCTCCTGAGGATGAAACATTTGCGAAATAATGTTTTTTCCTCAAAGTGACACACTACCCGAGTTATGCTCAGTTTTTTGGCGAAGTTTGACACACCAAGCTCAGAAGGTTGCCCATCACTGCCATAGACCAAAAGGTCTGGGGTTCCATTCCCAGTCAGGGCACATGCTTGATCCCCAGTAGGGGGCGTGCAGGAGGCAGCTGATCAATGACATCGATGTTTCTACCTCTCTGTCTCCCTCTCTTTCTGAAAATCAATAAAAACTTTTTTTTTTTTTTAAGTGCTACAGGAACAGGGAGGGAGATGCTGCAGACACTTCTCTGGGAAGGAAGCTTAAGCAATTGGTGTAGGGAGCAAAGGCATGCTTAACATCCCCCTGGGCTTTGGGGGGGCATGATGCATCGGCGAAGGGATTCTCAGAGGACCAGGGCTTGTCTAGAGTCACACTCACCGTCACGTGCTAGGGACAGAGGACGCTGGGGGAGGGATGCCTCCTGTGCAGGAGACTCAGGCCCCTTTCACTTGTCCCCCGTGGAGCTGGGAGGCCTGCAGCCCTGGAGGATCCCACCCGCTGTGGGCTGCCCCTGGATACCGCTCAGAAGCTAGGCGTTTGGATTGAGTCCATGTTGTTGATCCTGCCCTGGCCTTGCTGGCCACAGCTACGCCGGACCTGGGAAGGGCTCGGGGGATGGAGTTTCCGTCTGCAGAATGCGTGTTGGACAGGCTGCTGTGCCCCTGCCCAGCACACCACTGTCATGTCATGTCAGCCTTAGTGCTTTTGATGCAACTACAGAATACCCACCAGCACGTGGCCTACGAGCTGGTGCTTTTCGTTTCTCCTTTCTCACATGACAAGTCTGGAATTCAGTTCTTGGGAAGGTCAAAGCTCAGAGTTTGCGTCAATGTTACCTCCAGGGCCAGGGCACCTGAGAACTCACTCACTGAGCCAGAACTTCGCTCATTGGTGCCCCCAGCTCCCCGCCTAGCGGCCCCTGACTCCAGGCCCGTGTCCAGCAGCTGGCTGACCGGCTGGAGCAGGCTTGCTGTGGTGCCAGCCCAGGTGTGTGGGACCTCCATGGGACAGCCTGCTCTGCCAGCCCGTTTGGAGATGGTCAAAGTGCTCAGACAGGAACCCCACCCATTCCTGAAAAACCCACGCCGTGTTCTCTCGGGGGACGTTTTAGCCCGGTATTTTTGTGTTGGCTTTTTCCAGTCCAAAAGTTAACATTCATGCAATTTATTAGGCTGATCCGACCAGGAATGCTTCTCTAAAAATAATCTTGCTGTAAATGTTGTTTTTGAAACTACGTTTCCACAGAATAAGGAAGTCATCCGATAAGGACTAATTGTGCAAGGAGTGCCTGACCAAATGTTATCAGATTATTTAAAAATTGAGATGTAACTAACAAAATTGTAAAATGTTAAAATATTGCACATCGTAGTGACTTAAAATACATATACATAATCTTATCAGGCTTAACATTAAAAAAGGCAAACAGCATTTCTGGGAAGAAGCACTAAAATGGAAGTTTCTGGACCTCGTTGAGTAAGAGCAGGGCCCAACCCCTTCTGAGAATAGCTGGCCTACATGCCACTGCCCGCTCCCAGAGCAGCCCTGTCCGTCCGGCAGCCACTTCTACCCAAGGCAGCGCCTCAGGCCGGCGCCCTGGGGTCCCTCCCATTTTACTGTTTATGCTGAGTCACGGTGGGGTGGGGTGGGGTGGGGTGGGGTGGGTCAGGCCGGAGCCAGTCAGTTACATGGCTGGAGGATAGGGAATGCGTGTGTGCAGGAAGGTGTGTTTGTCTGTGTTGGGGGAAGGTGTCCGGCTCCCCTCGGTAACTGGCTTTATTCGGAGTTTCCTGAGGAATAGGGTGGAGAGGACTGTCCATGAGGGAGGGAGGCGACCTGAAGTCTGAGCAGGAATACTCACCACCAGGGTCAGCTCAGAAGGTGCCCCCTGGGTAGCCCAAGGCATAGACGGAGGGGGGGAAGAGTGGGTGAGGAGGGGGAGTCCCCAGCCAGCCTGGGGAAAGGCTGCAGGCAGCTCGGAAAGCTCTGGGTTCCCATCCTAGAGCCGCACCCGGCTGTGGGGCCGGAGCCACACTGGCCCTTTGCAGGAAAGGGGAGACTGGAGCAGGCATTCTCTCCGACCTTCAGCTGTAGGTCACTGAGGAGGTTTAGCAAGAATCCAGGTGATTCTTTTTTATTTTTTAAATATAGTTTATTGATTTTTTACAGAGAGGAAGGGAGAGGGATAGAGAGTCAGAAACATCGATGAGAGAGAAACATGGATCAGCTGCCTCCTGAACACCCCCTACTGGGGAGGTGCCCACAACCAAGGTACATGCCCTTGACCAGAATCGAACCTGGGACCCTTCAGTCCGCAGGCCGATGCTATATCCACTGAGCCAAACCGGTTAGGGCAGGTGATTCTTTTTTAAAAAATTTTTTTTGAATTGATGTCAGAGAGGAAGGGAGAGGGAGAAAGAGATAGAAACATCAATGATGAGAGAATCACTGATCGGCTGCCTCCTGCACGCCCCCCCTCTGGGGATGGAGCCTGCCATCCCAGTATGTGCCCTGACCGGGAATCGAACCGTGACCTCCTGCTTCATAGGTCAACAACGCTCAACCCCTGAGCCACGCCGGCCCAGGTGAGTCTGGCGCGCTAGATATTTAGCTCCTGGAGCAAGACCTGGACCATCAGGGCACTTGGCTCTCTGGCGTCAGCTCCAGCTGCCTCCCAGGAACCACACTTGCTGGGGAACACACACAGTTAACACTTGACCCAGCTGAGCACCCTTTACAGAGCATGCCTTCCCTCGGTTCCCTGTCCCCGTCCCCCGCTCCCCCCGCACCTCTCCGCCACCCCACCCCACCCGGAAGGGCTGTGAATCAGGCCTACACGCCTCATCTTCTTTTTTTTAAAATATATTTTATTGATTTTTCACAGAGAGGAAGAGAGAGGGACAGAGAGCTAGAAACATCGATGAGAGAGAAACATCGATCAGCTGCCTCCTGCACACCCCCCACTGGGGATGCGCCCGCAACCAAGGCACACGCCCCTGACCGGAATCGAACCTGGGACCCTGAGTCCGCAGGCCGACGCTCTATTCACTGAGCCAAACCGGTCTTGGCACATCTTCTGGCCGCTCTCCCCAGTCATGCCGTCCTCCCCAATGCTCTCACTGTTCCCCTGGCCAGACCTCTGTCTCCAACATCCTCCTTTTCTGAGCGGCTCACAACCACCCGCCCTGAATATTGCCATGGGGATGTCTCATGCACCGCACCTGCATCCAAACACCCCCCTCCCCCAACCCGCTCCTCCTCGGGTTGTCCAACTGTTGATGAGGCCACCTTCCCACCCCAGGCCCCTACACACTGCTCGCCGCCAGTCTAACCTCCACCAGCGTGTTCCTCGCCCACCTTCGTGCCCTCCCTCCCTTTGTGGCTTCCTCCAGGAGGCAAAGCATGATCGTCCCCCGCAAGCCCGGCCCTCAGAGCACCCGGGCGACCTCACAGAGCTGACAGTGCCTTCAGTAACGACGCCGTCTTTCCGCCCGAGGACTGTGACCCTGCCACCCGGCACGGCCCGTGGCACAGGACGGAATGGAGTGGCGGGCTGGGGGCAAAGGGCTTCTAGCGAAGAAATGGGGGTGTAGGAGGTCACAGGTGGGTTGGGTAAACCCAGACACACCCAGATGTCTAGGTTGTTATTCTCCATCCCAGGAATCAGATTGGGAGGCCACAAATGATCAAAAGGCCCTGGTCCTGCATGAGTGGGAAGTTCTCTTCATATTGACAAACATTTGCTGATTCACGTCACATGCCAGGCCCCGTGGGCCCTGAGATGGCCAGCCCCAGTCCACCTTCCAGACTCTCATCCTGGGGGGAGCAGATCCCGAGTTCTGAGAGGAGAGGTAGGGTGGGATCCAAAGGAAGAACGGAACCGATGCAGAGGCCTTCAGGGCCGGGGAGACGGGGAGGGCGCAGCAAAGATTGCAGCTTAGGGCTGAAGGAGTCCCAAGGGTTGGTTCAGACACAGAAGAGACCTGAACCACCGCCGTGAGCGTGAATGCCAGGGCCCCAAACCTCTGGCCCCCATTCTGGCTGGGCTGACGCTGCCAGCATGCACCTGGGCCCCGTCTGCCCCCGGAAGCTGCATCCGAGCCCTGGAGAGGCCCTCACGCTTTGACAGGAGGTGGTCCCAGGGCCGCAGGGGAGATTACGGAAGCAGGGCCCACAGACGGTGAGGCGGGACTTGAGCCACACCTCAGAGGCAGCAGCTGGCCTCCAAGATAAGTTCCTACGCGGAGCCTGGCCCTGCATTTGCCACTAACTGCCAAGTGCCATGCAGGGCGCGGCCAGAGGGCCGGTGGCATATACTCTTCTCCCTCCGCATACACGAGAGGCAGCAATGGTGAGCGCAGCGTCGGAGCGGATGGAAGTGCCAGGCAGCCAAGTGCACAGGTCCAGCAAAGGGACGGGAAGAACCTTCATGCTGCATGAGCTCCCGCCGTGTAAAACAGGCTGGTGCGGGCCCAACGCTCGGAGAAGCCACAGACTCCCGAGTGGGAGCCCAGGAGGGTGCGATTCTGTGTGAAGGTCCTTCGCACCCAGCTGCACTCAGGGAGGGCTCACCGCTGCGTTAGGCGTCAGCCGCCTTCCTTTTCGGAGTAAGGACTTCCTCCTCTAACAGCTTCCTGGGATGGCCCTATGGCATGGCCTGGGAGAGGGAGAGACCCTGGGGCAGGAGCCAGGTGCCCACCGGGGAGAGGGGCCCCCACGCTGCAGAGGAGGGAGAGGAAGCTCGGGCGTGGCCAGGAGTGGAGGGTGGGGGGCTCCAGCTCCCAGCCCTATGACAACGGCGATGGGAAAGGTGCCCCCCGCTGACGCTGACGCTGACACAGACACAGGACAGAGTTCTGCTGACACCGGACAGTTTATTGGGCAAAGCCATGGCGTGGGAGGGGGAGGCTGGGGCGGACAGGACCGGGGCCCATCTGGGGGATTCCGCTGGACATCGGGCATTCCTCCGTGTGGTTTAGAGGCAACACCTTCATGGATAACCCCCCAGAGGGCCGGTGGGGGCGTGGGGGCGCCCTAGGCGCTGCTGGGCGCCTTGGCCAGCAGGGCTTCTATGTCGGGCTCGATGTCAATGGTGGGAAAGCGGCGGCTGTACCTGCGCACGGGCACGCCGTCAGGGCCCACCAGGAACTTCTCGAAGTTCCAGGACACGTCGTTGCGGCACACGGGGGACCAGATGATGAACTTGGGGTCTGTCATGAGCGCAGCGGGGTCGTCACTGGGTGCGGGCAGCGCCTGGCGCAGGAAGACGAAGAGGGGGTGCGCCTGCGCGCCGTTCACCTCGCACTTCTCGAAGAGCGTGAAGTTGGGCTCGAACCCGCCGCCAGGCCTGACGTACTTGAGGGAGTTCAGGATCTCCTCGTTCTTGCCGTTCTCCTGCGGGAGGAGAGCAGCTGGGACCTGGGCCTCCAGGGGAAACCTTCCGGCCGCAAACGGGGGTTTCGGGTGACTCACCGGGCCCCGCCCACCTTGCACAACCTTGCACCACCCGGGGCGGCCCGCACCCCGGCCTGGCCCAGCGCCGGGGGGAAGCGGGCCTGCGGCGGCCTCTCCGCGCCCCGGGCGTGAGGCTGCGGACGGCGCCCGCTGGGCAGCGCTCCCGGCCCCGCCTGCGCCGCCACCCCCGCCCGCTCCGCCCCGCGCACCTGATGCCCGAACTGGTTGCACGGAAAGCCGAGCACGACCAGGCCCCGCGGCCCGAGGCGCCGCTGCAGCTCGTTCATCTGGGTGTAGTCGCGGACGGTCGTGCCTCAGAGCGAGGCCACGTTCTCGATGAGCAGCACCTTGCCCCGCAGGGTGCCCAGGCTCACGGGCTCCCCGCCGGCCAGCGGGCGCGCGGAGAACGCGTGCACCGAGCGCGGGGCCGCAGCCGCCTGCGCGGCCGCCAACAGCGGAGCGGCGCACATGGCGTGGGGACGGCTTGAGAGGGTGCGCTGGGGACAGGAACACAAGGGGACCCGGGGTGCATCGCCTTTTAACAGGCAGGTCACGGCGTCACGTGGGACGGACAGCTCCACCCCCTCCGCCCCGCCCCATCCGGCCTCCCCGGGCTGGTGACCGGCGCGGCGGGAGGGGGCGACCTGGCCGGATGCAGACACCGCCCAGACCCTGCGGAGCTGCGGGCACAGCCGGGCGCTGCTGCGACCCGTTATCCTGCCGGGCGCCAGGGCACAGGCCTCAAAGGCTCTGGTTGGAGGCTGCAGTTGACAGCGCCTGGCGCGGCTCCTGGCCCACAGCCCTTCCGTGTTGCTGTTCCCGCGTGTGTCCTCCTGCTACCGGTGCCGAGCAAGTTGTGGCTTGTGGTGATGGCGCGGTTGGCAGCACCTGCCAAGGCGGTTCTTCTAGGACGAGCTTTAGGAAGGTTGAGGAGGAGGGTGGGCAGTGCCAGCAGGCAGCGCACAGGCCCTGCGGCCCGCGCCAGTTCAGTTCCCTGCACCCGGGGCTGTCCGCGGGGTTCAGGCCCAGCCCTCTAGCCCCCCGCCTCCTTGTACAGCCTAGAGGGAGGGCTCGCCCCAGGTCTGAGAACAGAGCCGAGAGCATGAAGGGCCAGGAGGGCCCTGCCGACTTCAGGCCATCCTCCGTACCCACCCACCTCCATCTGGAGCTCCGCCCTGGAAACTGAGGCCTGAGAAGGGACGGAGTAAGAGGAAAGGTCCCGGTCTGGTCTGCGTAGAATGACTGCTTGGCGTGCCCTCCGGTCTCCGCAGTGGGCTGCCCCCTCCCCCCCCCCCAATGCTGAACTTGAATGACACAAGACGATAGTCTCCATGTTCTAGGCGCCAGGTTGGTGGCATCAGAGAAGGTGGTGGGCCCGCTGGTACTGTGCACCCTGCAGCCCACCCCCCACCCCCAGCCCCGGAGAGAGGAACACACACACCGGATCCGGAAGTGTAGAAAACTGCCTTTATTCTAGTAGTTGGAAAAGTTAACCGGTACAGAAAAGTCCCGTCAGCTGGAGGGGGGCTCCCGAGGAACCTGGCACAGTGAGGAGCAGTCCTAGAGCCAGACCCGCGGTGCAGGAGCGGCAGCTCTTCGGCCTTCGGAAGCGACTACATGCCTCAGGCACGAAACCAAATTCCTACTTACTCAGCCCAGCTCTGGGGAGGGGTACGGGGACACGTGGGGCTGAAAACAGGTGACATGGCCATCTTTTATTAGAGAAACCGACAAAGCGGGAATTTTAAAAATGAATTTTCCATCTGACTTTATTTTCAAATACACTTTCTTTTTAAAAAAACCAATACACTTTCTGTGGGAATGACAAATATCAGTATTAGGAAATCCAATTATACAAAAAATACTACATCTAGTTTGGGGTAGATATATTTATTTTTTGGTAACATACATTAAGTGGCACTAATTACACAGTAACTATAAGGTAACTAACATGAAACCACAGAACTGTAACCTTGCCGCAGCTGCATGAACTTGGCCTCTCTGGCTGAGCATTTTGAAAAAACTGGATGCCCTCTCCAGAGGCCGGACAATGCATCTGCTCAGGAGTGAAGCTCTGAAGCGGTAGCTCACCAGAGCACCTTGCAGCTGACAGATGACAGGAAGGCATGTTAGTTATGAAGTAGTTACAGCCTAACTCACAAAAGTTACCATTTCTCTTTCTAGAAAGAAGCAAGAAGTTAAGGAATTCCTTGAATTAGCGCCTGGTGTGTCGGGTGGGAGTGCAGAGGGCTGTTAGAGCGGTGTCAGAGGACCGGCGGGCCAGGTGGGCTGGATCATTAATAATCATGGTTGGCTTCTAAATACTGGTAGCAAGATGACTTCTGATTTGTAATCTCAGGTAAATTATAGGTAAATGAAAGGCCAGGAATCATACGCTAGGATTAATGAACAGCACTTCAGAACGAGCCGCGCGAGGCTGTGCCTGCGGCGCTCACAACACAAGGCACCCGGACTTCTTCTTCCCACGCCTGGCTTGCAGAGCAGCTCTCGTGGCCATTTCGAAAACCTCCCTCACTCCATCTTTGGTCTTTGCTGAACACTCCATGTACCCAAATGCGCCAATCCTGTTTGCCATATCTCTGCCTTCTTCCGGTTTTACTGGCTCCTAGCAAAGAGAGAAGAGGGTTCCAGACAGTGAGTAGTTAGTTACCACTGTGACATACATACAGGGAGTAGGTGTATTTAAATCCAGCTAAGACCTCTTTTAAAAGCTACCACATCCCCAAACTGGAGTTCGGTCCATGAAATTCATATGCAGTGAGCCCCAACCCAATATAACGTCCCTCCCCAATGAGCTCTTCTCTGGGGAGAGGCCGGAGAAGCCCTGTAGGTTAACGTTAAGGAGGGAATGAAGGGCAAAATGACTCAAGCTGCCGATCCAGGTAACCCCTGGTCCTCCTGCAGCTTCCCAGAGAGAATGCCCCTGGGAGAAAACAGATCCTGACCTTGACATTCAGAGAAACCTCAGTGGGAGAACCTGGGGTGAGGACCTCCAGACTCTCCTCCTGCAACGGGGAAGCCCTGCCCTGCGGCCACCTCCATCATCACTTTCTAAAGGCACCGGGGCTCTTTGCCTGGACTCCCTGCCTCAGAACTGCCCAACCTTTCAGTTGCCACCAGTTTGTTTTTGGCCTCACATACACCAAGGTAATAACTGAAGAGGGAAATCAAGAGCCCGATGAAGTTCCTGCATTTGGAGCACTGGCGACTGCGGTGATGGTCCCTTCCGAGGCAGGCGATCCGTGGGGGCACAGCACCACCTCACAGGGGAGATTCCGTCTCACATGACTAGACCCCAGGCAGTGGGGGCCAGATGGAGAGAGAGGTTTCTGTTGGGCTCCCTGAACCTCCCCACGGGTCCTCGGGTTCAAGAATCCTACAAGACCTGCCAGTGTGGCTCAGCTGGTGGGAGTGCGTCCCGTGCACTGAAAGGTGGCGGGTTCGATTCCCGGTCAGGTGTGTACGATCAATCAAAGTCTTCTCTCCACCCCCACTCCCACCGCTGCCCCCAGTCAAGGACAACACATCCCCAGGTGAGAACTGAAGAGAACGCCACCCGGAGAGAGAACCCGGCCCCGGCCATGCCTGCTTCATCTTGGCCAGCTCCCGCCTTGTGTGCTCATCGTTTCGAAGATCCTTCTTGTTCCCAACCAGGATGATGGGCACATTGGGACAGAAATGCTTGACTTCCGGAGTCCATTTTTCTGGGATGTTTTCTGAAAATAGTGAAATGCACATAATTCGGGGATATATAAAGTTCTATCTTCAAGAATCTCCAAGATCCCTAATTAAACTACAAAGAAACGACTTGAAAATTATGCTGGACATTTAATGGCATTTCACGACTTTTAAAACTAGTTTTAATTGTGCCAGGAAAAGGCAAAATTTATCCCCTACCCTTAAGCACAGAACCACCAGCTTCTGTCAGTCCCACCACCAAGCACAGCTCCTGTGGAGGGGGGCCCAGGAGAAGACTCCGGAGCAGCAAAGGATCCAGTCAGTGCCCAGGGGGATCCGCAATGGGGCCACCTGCCCACGCAGGGAGGCTCCCGTGGCCATCACCGTCCAGCTGGCAGGGATTCTGACCACACCCCATTCGGGGGCTGCAGCTGGCCTGGAGTCCACATGTTCTCTCCACCTTGCTCATGGGCCTCAGCATGTCCCTGCCCTGCGGGTTATGGTATTTCCAATGGCTCACGAGCCCTGAACATGAGTGACAGCCAGCTCAGCTCCTTGCGGACCTGGAGTATGGCTGTATGGACATCAAGGTGGCTGAGCGGGCTGGGTTCAGCCCCCACACCCTCCCTCGGACACCTCAGTGTCAGGGATGACTTTGTAAGATGGGGAAGATAGTCATACCTACCTTACACTGGGTTACTCTGAGGCAATGCATGTAAAGCACTTAGAGCGATGGTAATGTAAACGGTGCTGATTGTGATTTGAGACGTATTTTATAAGTAAGCTGCTCACTCTCTGACTTCAAGGCTAGTGCCTTGTTTTATCGAGTGTGAGGTCAGCATTAGTCAGTCATTTTCTGAAGGAAAGTGGCTTCTGAAACATGTGACCAACTGAGCTAATATGGCAGGCCCAAGTCTCTCATTATTAGCTAAGACGCTTTGGAAAGGGGCTGAGAGAGGACTTGAAAACACCACCGGAAATAGCAAGTCCCCAGGCTAGAAACAGGAGGCAACACGAAGCACTAAAGAAAGGTACAGGCACCCTGAAAACCTCCCCCAAATCTCAGTCCAAAAGCTGGTTCTGTATTTGGAACTCCCTGCTTTACAAAGTGGACGCAGAGCAGCCACGGGAGACCAGGCTGAAAGGCCCAGGCCGTTACACAGACTCAGGCTCTAGGACTCTGGCCACTGGCGATTCCTTCTCTGATGCTCATGTCTGCTCGATGCCCAGAAAGGACCTGGGACTAGGTGTCAGCCAGGCACGCAGGCATGGCAAACCGCAGGCTGCAGAGCTCCTCACCTAAACTGTCAGGGCTGTCGATGGAGAAGCACATCAGGATGACATCCGTGTCCGGGTAGGAGAGGGGCCTCAAGCGATCATAATCCTCCTGCCCAGCTGTGTCCCACAAAGCCAACTCTACCTGTGGGAGAAGAATGAAGGACAAAGGGCCAGGTTAATCCCACTACCCACTTTTGTGGCTTGTGTGTGTTTTTTAGAGGGAGGGAGAGAGAAAAAGAGGGAGAGGGATGGGGTTGGGAGGGAGAGAGAGACACTGATTTTTTTGTTCCACTTGTTTATGCATTCATTGGTTGAGATTCTTGTATGTGCCCTGACTGGGGATTGAACTCGCAACCTTGGTGTACTGGGACAATGCTCAAAACAACAGAACTAATCTGGCCAGGGTCCACTACCCACTTTCAAAAGGGGATGTTGGCCCAGCCAGTGTGGTTCAATGGTTGAGCGTCGACCTATAAACCAGGAGGTCACAGTTCAATTCCTGGTCAGGGCACATGCCTGGGTTGTGGGATTATCCCCAGTAGGGGGCGTGCAGGAGGTAGCTGATAATTCTCAATCAACAATGACCATCTGGATGACCTTCCGGAAGAAGCCGGTGGCAAGGGCCAAGCCCCTTGCATGAATTTCGTGCATCGGGCCTCTACTTTAATTATAAGTAACATCCAGTGGATGAACGAGAGGGGAAATCAAACTGTAAATAATATTCTACCAGGTGTACAAGGCAAGACAAGTAAAAACCGAACTGTCATTTGTCGTCTCACGCAACCATCTCCATCTGTCTGGTCATGCTGCCCCAACGGGAAAACATGGAGACGAGCGTGTGTGAGTCGCTGGGGGAGGAAAGACACCAGCTGGGGTAGGAGTCTAAGCTGAGGGGAAGGCGTCCGGCTCCACCTGGACTACTCACAAAAACGTCGAATGAAAGCGTCACGTAAGGTGGGAGGACACGCCTCTCACGCCTGGGCTCTGGGCCTGGGTCCTCTTTCAAGGTGCCCAGCACTGCAGCCGCCTTGCGACCTCTTCTGACCAGAGTGGACGGTCACACCCTCTGGGCAGAGGCCCGTCGGGCCCAAGGAGCTCTCCCTTCGGTGCCTGGAATACCCCTTTCTCCCAGCACCTCCACACCCTTCTTTCAGTCTCTAAGTGCCATTCCTTCTCTAAGGTCGACGGCTAACTGTCTCTTCAACCCTCCGCCCCCGCCCCGGGATGCGTCTCCTGCCACCTCCGTAGGCTCCTTGCTCTTCCATCTGGACACATCGTCAGCTTGGTGAGGGGCGAGGAGATACTGACCCCCCCATCCTCACAGCTGGTCTGACCTCAGGATGGTGCAGCTCATTCACGCTCTCCTACATCCCACCCCCTGGCCCCTCCAAGCCTCCCGAGTGTTCAGTCTGGCTCCTGACGAATGGTTCCTGGGTGTGGATGCTTCCGAAGGTCCGTCCCATGTCGAAAGGGCCTCCCCACTTCGGTAGCCATGTTCCGGGACAGGGTCACCTGGACTCGGGATGCCTCCCAAGGCGCTGTCCACGCTGCTCTTCAGCGCCCCTCCCTGTGGGGCTCCCGAGGTGCTGAGGCAGGAAGCTGGGCTGTGATGCCCTCTGCCAGATCCAGCACCTTCACTGAAGGGGTCCTCTCCCTGCTAGGAGGCCTCCCCTATCTTGCCAGGATCAGCTACATTCAAAGCTGGCAGTGCAAGAAAAACTCAGACCATTACGAAAGGTTTTAAGTCAAGGTCCCTACATTTCTTGTGGATAAGATCCTGGTTGTTTCAAGACCTCCAGGTGCAGAGAGTGCTCCCAGGAGAACAGAAAGGCCATGACTGGCTCCAAAACACGCGTCCTGACTTTCCCAACTGAGCTCACGGCACAGAGCACCCGACAGCTACTCTCTCTGGAGGGGATGACAGGATAAAACCAGCAACATGCATGTACCAGGCACTGGAGAAACCAACCTGGCCCTGCTTTCCGTGCTGTGTGGCAATCTAAGCTGGACAAGGGGGCCGTTACCTGACAACAGGCGCAAAGACCTCAGCACATTTCAACCCGTTTGTCACACTGGGCCAGGTGTCTGCACAAAACCAGTCTCCCAGGCCCCGGGAACACGCGTGTCCAAGCTTCAACGCAGAGAACGGACTCAGGTAACAGTGGCAGCACTCTGCACTGATGGACTCCGTGCAGGACAGGCCCCAATGTGCTGCCGGCTGAAATGCACTGTTGCCCCCCAGATCTTTTCTTTTTTTAAAAAAATATATTTTTATTGTTATCAGAGAGGAAGGGAGAGGGAGAGAGAGATAGAAATATCAATGATGAGAGAGAATCACTGATTGGCTGCCTCCTGCATGCTGCCAATTGGGATCGAGCCTGCAACTGAGCACGTGCCCTGACCAGGAATCGAACCAGTGACCTCTTGGTTCATAGGTTGATGCTCAACCTCTGAGCCATGCCGGCCGGGCCCCTCATCTATTCTTGACCAGAAAGGTGCCTTGTGTTTCCTGAAGGCACGAGAGCAATCACTGTGACCCCCACTGAAACGGGACAAGGACTGCAGACTGTAAAAGGAGGTTTTGAGTTCAGCCCACTGTGTAAAGTGCTTTGGTGCTTCCCAATGCTTTCAGTTACTTCTAGAACCCTGATGTCACCTGCAAAATGAAGGCGACTCAAGAGTCAGGTGGCTTACTCATGATCACAGAACTCTCAGGACATCCTATGAGAAACCTAGAATTCTGAGCAGCTAGCCTAATGTGTTTCTACACAGGTGCCGCATGTGGGGGCTAAGTAACACGGGACAGAGAGTAGGTAGCTGGAAAATGAGAAGGGAGAAAGGAGATGGAATTATGGAGCCAACTGACTAGGTGCTAGCGCACACACATGGGACTGAATGCCCAAGAGGACTGACTGTGTTGGAGAAGAAACCCTTGTTCTACTTTTCTTTTCAGCGGACCAGTCTGTACTGAGAATTTCATTCCTCCCTGCAAGAAAGATGTAACTGAATCAACAGTGGCAGCTTGTTTATGTTAAAGACAAAATATTTTAAAAATTAAATGTGAGGCCTGGCCAATGTAGCTCAGTAGTTGAATGTCAACCTATGAACCAGGAGGTCACTGGTTCAATTCCCAATTAGGGCACACGCCCCAGGATGCACGCTCAGTCCCCAGTGTGGGGCGTGCAGGAGGCAGCTGATCAATGATTCTCTCTCATCATTGATGTTTCTATCTCTCTCCCTTTACCTTCCTTTCTGAAATCAATAAAAAAAATATTTTTAAAAAAATCTGTAGACTTCCAATAAAAATAAAAATTACATATGAGGATGTTTGTTGCCTACATGCCACACTGCTGATGGTATAACTCTTTGAGAGTCATAATAAATATGAACCTCTCAACCTAGTAATCTCATATTGCAGCACTAAATATAAAATCAAAGCCAAAAAAACACATATACTAAGGTTTTCCCAAATAAAATACATATGATTATGGACAAAATGTACATGCTAGCAATTTAACAATGAACAAAGTTGGGCTGTGGTACCAGGATGAGAATGGATTTCTCACTCTAACATTTTTGTTATTGTTATACTAGAGGCCCGGTGCACAAAGATTCATGCAAGAAAGGGCCTTCCTTCCCCTGGCTGCTGGCACCGTCTTCACTCCGGCCTGGAGCTGCTGGGGCGGTGCAGAAAGCCTGCATCCTGCCCTGCCCCCGGCCGCTCAGCGCCTGCATATACAAATTAACCCACCATCTTTGTTGGGTTAATTTGCATACTCACTCCTGATTGGCTGGTGGCGTCACGAAGGTATGGTCAATTTGCATCTTTCTCTTTTATTAGTGTAGATAGATTGTGTACTGAAGAGACAAAAAGGCCTAATTCTCTCTGACTACACGAATAGCCTAACATGTAAAATTAGTACCAGTTGTTATGGAAATGTACTCACCTGCTTTCCGTCCACTTCAATGTCTGCCACATAGTTCTCAAACACCGTAGGTACATACACCTCTGGGAACTGGTCCTTGCTAAAAACGATGAGCAAGCAAGTCTTGCCACAGGCTCCATCACCAACAATCACCAATTTCTTCCGGATGGCAGCCATTGCTGAAACAGACAAAGTATTATCTAGACTGCACAAGAAGCCATGATAGCTTTAGGCTATGAAACACTTTTCCAACAATGGGGCACAAGCCTCTATTAGCACACCCAAATATAAAATGCTAGTACATCTTTCCAGTTGGCACCAAAATATCATCTCAAAGAACTTATACAAACACTACAGGCCCAGTGCATGAGATTTGTGCACGGGTAGGGTCCCTAGCAGCTGTCGGCTGCCACCTCCCTTCCCCCAGCTGCCTGAGGCCTCCCCTCCCTCAGTTGGCCAGCCGGCCAGCCCCACCCCTGGCCAAACTCGGCCAGCCCCACCCCTGGCCAAACTCCTGGTCGAGGGGACAATTTGCATATTAGGCTTTTATTATACAGGATTATACTTAATGGTAAAAAACATGAAATCTTTTCCCCAAGATCAGGAACAAGGCAAAGATGTCCATGCTTGCCACTTCTATCCATCCAACATGACACTGGAGGCAATTAGGCAAGAAAATAAAATAGAAGACATACATATGGGAAAGGAAGAAATCAAACAATCTCAACTCAGATGACAGATGTGTACAATCCACTAAAAACTATTAGTGCTAATAACAAACTCAGCAAGGCTGCAGGGTACAAGATGAACATACAAAAATGAACTGTATTTCTATACCCTAGCAATGAACAAATTGAAAATGAAATTAGGAAAACAATTTCACTTACAATACCATAAAAAAGGAATAAATTTAACAAAATAAGAACAATATTCTGAAAAGTACAAAACATTGTTGAGAGAAATTTAAGATCTAAATAAATATTACAACACATGTAATACTTCCAAAAATAAAGATTAAAAAAAAAAAAAAAAGAGCCGAAACCGGTTTGGCTCAGTGGATAGAGCGTCGGCCTGCGGACTCAAGGGTCCCAGGTTCGATTCCGGTCAAGGGCATGTACCTGGGTTGCGGGCACATCCCCATTAGGGAGTGTGCAAGAGGCAGCTGATCGATGTTTCTCTCTCATCGATGTTTCTAACTCTCTATCCCTCTCTCTTCCTCTCTGTAAAAAAATCAATAAAATATATTAAAAAAAAAAAAAAGATTCATGTTTATGAAATGGAAGACAATATTAAAGAACCAAGTTGCAGGACTCACACTTCCTGGCTTTAAAACTTAATACCCCCCTACACACACAACAACAAACTACAGTAATCAAGACAGTATTTCACTGTCATCTAGACAGACACAGATCAATGAATAGAACCGAGTCCAGAAATAAGCACTTATATTTAGAGTCAAATGATTTTCAACAAAAATGCCAAGACCAATGGAGAAAAGAAGTCTTTTAACTCAAGATGGATTAACAATTTTTATTGTCTAGTTTAGTGGCATTACATATATTCACATTATTATGCAGCCATCACCACCATCCATCTCCAGGACTTTATCCACCTCCCCAAACTAAACTCTATACCCAATAAACACTACCTCCCTACTCCCCTTTCCCCTCCCTCTGCCCCTGGCAACTACCATTCTACTTCCTGTCTCTATGAATTTTACTTCTCTAGTGACCTCCTATAAGTGGAATCATACAGTATTTGCCTTTTTTTTTTTTTTTGGACTGGCTTATTTCACGCAACATCAAGTCTTGAAGATTCAAACGTGTAGTATGGGTCAGAATTTCCTTTCTCTTTAAGACTGAGTAACATTCCATTGTATGTATATACCACATCTTGTTTATCCATTCATCTCTTGATAGACACTTAGGTTGCTTCCACATTTCAGCAATTGTGAATAATATTTATTACAATATATTGTAAGTAGTATATTCACAGATATATTTATCCCAGCAACCGAAGAGAAAAAAATAGATAAATTGGACTTCATAAAAATTTTAAAAACTTGTGCTTCAAGAGATACCGTCAAGAAAATGAAAAGACAAAACCACAGAAGCAAATGTTTACAAATAACATCTGATAAGGGCTTGTATCTAGAATATATAAAGAACTCTTACAAATCAACAACAAAAAGCAGCTTAAGAGGTGGTCTGGCTCAGGATCTTTCTTTTTTTTCAGGGTCTCTCTTGAGGTGGCAGTTAAGATGTTGATTTGGATCCAGAATATATAAATAACTCAATAATAAAAAGACAAATAACCCAATTTAAAAATGGGTAAAGGAAATGAATAGATAAGACCCAGCAATTCTACTCCTATATATTTATCCAAGAGAAATAAAAACATATCCACACAAAAACTTGTACCTGAATGTTCACAGCAGCATCCATTATAGTAAAAAAATAAAAACAACCCAAATATCTAATAAGTGGTGAGTGGATAAAGATGTGACATATATACAAAATATTACTCGGCCATAAAGAGGGGAGAAAGGATTGATACATGCTCCAGTTATCAGAATGGGTGAACCCTGAAAACGTTACACATGTGACAGCAGCTGGTCACCAAGAACCACGTCCTGTGCCTCTAACGTAACGACACGTTCAGAGCGGACACATGCAGACAGAAAGCAGAGCTCACGGTGGTTGCCCAGGGAAGCAGAAAGGAGAGGAAGGGAACAGGGAATGGATGTCCTTTAACACGTTAAGCGCCTGCCAGTCACCGGTGACTGACTCTGTACTTTCTGTCCCGGAGACAAAACAGGCGGCGCCTAACGTGTTAAGGGGAACAGTGAGATTTCATTTCTGGGGTGACGGAATTTTCCCAAAACAACCGTGAAATGGCATACCACTCTCTGACTATGTACCACTGAATTCCATTGTACATTTCAAAAAATGTTTTCACGGATTTTTTTGTTTTTCTCATGCTCTCAGTTTCCTGTCAAGAATTTTTATATGTACTTTATCCATGTATATCTCCTCAGGGCTAACTTGTATTGGTTTGTGCCCAAAGTCAAACAATCAAGACCTTACAGGTTTCAAACAAAATAATTCATCAGGAATTCCCTTGTCAAGAAAAGGCTGTCAACTTTGAACAGTATCTTTCCAGAAGGCACTCAATTCTCAAGAAACAGTCTCGCAATCTAACACGGTTAACCCTTTGCACTTGCTTGCTTTTTTCTCGATTCCTTTATTTTAATGCTAACCGTGTCGAGTCACACTCGACATCCGAGTGCAAAAGGTTTAAAGACATACAAACGGAAAACGCCAAGGAGCAACCAAAAAGGCTCTAGAAAACTTTCCTTGGCCCAGGAAATGTGTGAAACCCTTCAGCCTCCACTGACGACAAAACAGAAATTCACGTGATTACGGGACGACACGAAAACTAAAGCCTGTAGGACATGATTTCCGGGTGCCGGGGTCTGGCAACACAACCAGAGTTGTCACAAGACATGAACAGGACAGCCATCCGGTGTGGTCATGAGTGAGCATCTGACCTCTGAACCAAGAGGCCCCTGGCTTGATCCCCAGTAAGGAGTGTGCAGGAGGCAGCCGATCAAGGTTTCTCTCTCTCTTTCTCTCTAAAATAAAATAAAATTTTTTTTTTTAAAAAAGAGAGTCTCTCTTTAAAAACAAAACAAACAGTTGGTATCAGCAGGTTCTGCCCAGGTCTAAGCTAGGTCTCTAGCAACTTTCAGTTCACACGGCACGGCCCCTGTGGTCGCCCACGTCCCCCTCCTCTCTTCTCCACGGGCTCCTCTCAGGCTACTAGCAAGTGCAGGTGCCATTTTAAAACAAGGACTCTCCCCACGTCCATGCTTTCCTCTAGCTACCTTCCTCTGTTTCACAGGAAGAAGAGATACACTTCTACTGCTTCAAACCCACTCACTGCTCCAATTCTTCCAATCTGCCTTCTGCCCAAACGTCTGACACATACTCTCAGGTCACCCAGGAGCCTCCTTGCTCAGAATCCAGTCCTCCTCCTGCGATTTGTCACAACCTTACCTCCCAATCCTTGGACCTCCCTGACACACGCTGACTTCCACTTCTTCTGTCTCCTCCGCCACAGCCTTCACACGTAATTATTCCTTCCAAGCCCCCGCCCCCCAATTCTCCCAATACCCATCTCTGCGGATATCGATTCTTCAAATACCCTTCCACTCCCACAGTCATCACGCCAGCAAGTCCTCAGCACTGCCCACCTGGGAATAGCACCCTGGTCTCCCGACTGCCCTTGTACCCGACCTCGGAAATCCCGGGCAGGGCTGGGCCTCACGTACTTGCAGGCAAATTCCCGTTCCTCTGCCTGAGCTTCAGCCCACCCTGCCTTTGCTCCACGGCCTTCAGAAGGTCCTCAATGCAAAATTAGGTCAAGACGCCTTAGCCTTGCCTTTAGGGTCCTCCAAAATCCTAACAGCAACCAATCTCCCCCCCACAGACACACACCTTCTCTCCATTCCTCATCACACACCAGGGGCCATTAACTGGCCTCGTAAAACTCTTCCACCTCAACTCAAAGCAATGCCCTCTTTGAAAATTTATTCCCTTTCCCTAGAAAAGAACACTTCACCTGCCCATCCAAAACCCGTACCAAAGCTCATCCCTCCTCTTACATCTCCCACACTCACACATCAGATATTGGCCCTAGCTGGTTTGGCTCAATCCCCGGTGGGGGCATGCAGGAGGCAGCTGATCAATGATTCTCTCTCATCATTGATATTTCTCCCCCCCACCCCACTCTCTCTTCCTCTTTGAAATCAATAAAAATATTTTTTAAAATAAACATATCCTCAGGTGAGGATTAAAAAGACTAATTCAATATCCTATATTTTTATTCCTTTAATCATTACTTTGCAATTAATATAACCCATTAACCACCCCTCCAGTGATTCTGATGCATGCTAAATTTTGAGAACCCAAGACTTAGTGTATGTGTAGCTTTACTTCTAGGGGTAAAAGGAAGCACACACCCTCCTTCCCACCAGAGACCAGGGAGAATTTCTCTGAAATCCTTTTATTTGCTTCTTAGTAATACTCTGACCTACTCTGGCTTCTATTAGGAAATCCCAATCTACATTTTAGTATGTTTCCCAGGTATCTTACTCCCCCCAGTATGACTGGACTTCTTAGTCCAAAGTACATGATCCTTTCTCACAAAATGAGCTTTCTAAAATGGCCAGGAAACACAGGGAAAGGTGTTTAACCCCCTCGTCATCAGGGACATGCAAATTAAGCCACAACAGATACTGCTGCATGCCCCCAGCTTGGCTGAAATTTAACCTGTGCTGTGGGGAGCACTGGAACCTGCCCTGCTGCTGGTGGGAGTGTGCGCCCCCTCTGCTGAACTTGCCGAGTCGTGTGTACTGAAGCAGAACATTCCCTTCGGCACAAACCCACAGAAATATTTAATAAATAAGAATACCAAACACACGTGCAACATTTGTTATAGCAGTATTTCTAAAAGGCAGAAATAATCACCAGTCAACAGCTGAATAGCTATGTTGTCAGACAAATTAAGACTTTAAACAAAAAAAATTACAAGAGACAAAAAAGACATATATTGTATATACTGATGAAAGGTCCAATACTGGAAGATACATTATAAACATATACAGACTGAACACACAACAATGAGCACTGGTGGAGGGGGAGGGGGAGGGGGAGAAACAGAGAAACATGTGAAAGAGATACATCCACTGACCGCCTCCAGCACGCACCGACGGGGGCGGGGAGGGAACCTGTACCCGATGCACGCCCTCGACAAGGAACAGAAACCTCCACCCTTCAGTGCTCATGCCAATGCTCAACCAGCGGAGCCACCCAGGCCACCGCAGCATTGGTGCCCTGACTGGGAATGAACCCACCACCTTCACACACTGGGAGTGGGGGCACAGTGCTCTAGCCCAGTGGTCGGCAAACTCATTCGTCAGCAGAGCCAAATGTCAACAGTACAATAACTGCAATTTCTTTTGAGAGCCAAAAATTTTAAACTTAAAACTTCTTCTAACGCCACTTCTTCAAAAGAGACTCACTCAGGCCGTGGTATTTTGTGGAAGAGCCACACTCTAGGGGCCAAAGAGCCGCATGTGGCTCGAAAGCCGCAGTTTGCTGACCACGGCTCTAACCAACTGAGCTACCTGGCCAGGGCTCAAGCACAATTTAACACTGGCAAGGGCTGATTTCCCACCCCCATACACTCCACTTCAACAGCTTCCCGGCTAAGAGTGACCCCTCCCCAGGAGAGCCTCCCTGGCTACTCCAGGACACGTGTTCTTCGTTCCTCAATTCCTACGGCCCTTAGTCTGCTCAGTGCTGCTTCCCAGAGAACATGCCCCTGGGCTCCCTCCTCTGGTTCCAGGTGCATCACCGAGAACCGCAGCTGCCAAGTCACTGCAGTTCAGCAGCTCCTGCATTGAGCGTCTGCCCCTGGTGGTCAGTGCGTGTCATAGCCACCGGTTGGACAGTTGCTTAGGCTTTTATATATATACTAGAGGCCTGTTGCACAAAGAGATTCGTGCAATAGGCCTTCCTTCGCCAGCTGCTGGCACCGGTTTTCCTCCGGTACCCGGGACCCAGGCCTTCGCTCTGGCCGCCGCCTTCAGTCTTCGCTCTGGGCAGAGCACCGCTCCTGTAGCTCCCTCCGCCCCCGCCCTCCAACTCATAGTAGGCATCCTGCCTTGCCTGGCCTCTCAGCACCTGCATGTGTGCTGCCCAGAGGTCTGGAGTGGCTGGGGGGGTGGAGCCATCTCCAGCTTTGTTGGGTTAATTTACATACTCACTCCTGATTGGCTGGTGGGTGTCATGAAGACACGGTCAATTTGCATGTTTCTTTTATATTAGTGTAGACTAGAGGCCCAGTGCACAAAATTCATGCACAGGATGGGGGGTGTCCCTCAGCCTGGCCTGCACCCTCTCCAATCTGGGACATCCCTCTCACAATCCGGGACTGCTGGCTCCTAACTGCTTGCCGGCCTGATCGCCCCTAACTGCCTCTGCCTGCCGGCCTGATCGCCGCCTAACTGCTCCCCTGCCAGCCTGATCGCCCCCAACTGCCCTCCCCTGCCAGCCTGATCTCACCCCTAATTGCTTGCTCCCCCACACCAGCCTGATCACCCCTAACCACCTCTGCCTCAGCCCTCACCACCGTGGCTTTGTCTGAAAGGAAGTCAGACGTCTGGAAGATGTCCGGTCGACCTGGCCTAATTAGCATATTACCCTTTTATTAGTATAGATACAGACAGATGGTACATCATTTGATATTGTTTGCACTTTTATTTTTTAAAATCTTTTTTTTAAAAAAAATATTGATTGATTTGAGAGAGAGGAAGGGAGAGGGAGAGATTGAAACATCAATAATGAGAGAGAATCACTGACTGGCTGCCTCCTGCACACCCCCTACTGGGGATCGATCCCACAACCCGGGCATGTGCCCTTGACCGGAATCGAACCCAGGACCCTTCAGTCTGCAGGCTGATGCTCTATCCATTGAGCCAAATCGGATAGGGCCTGTTTTCACTTTTAGAGAGAGGGCTCTAGAGCCAGGTGTTAGGGTTCAAAGCAGCTGTGACTCTTTGGGCAAGTGGAAACCCCTCTGTGCCTCTGTACCCATGTACTCATCTAGACCAACGGGGAAAATAACGGGTAGAGGTAATTATTAAATGAGTTAACACAGGAAAGCATTTGGAATAAATAATTCCTAGCACATAACAGCTAATGTGTAACTATTGGGTACTATTATCCGTAAGCTCCAAAAAATATATCTTCATTTCTATATTCCCTTCAATGCCTGGCAGGGTCAAAAATAGTCCCGAACCGAAGTATATGTTCGTTGATGGAATTAAAGATAAGGAACCTAGCCTTAAGTTAATGGGTAAAAATGTATTGGTGTAAGAGAGTTAATTTTCTAACCTTTTGGAAGGAAACTTTCAAAAGCTCAAGTTACTAAGATTAGAAACCAGCCTTCAAATTGACTTCCTCTAAATTACTTCCCTTCTGTTCTGGATTGGCCTCAGTCTCAGTCTTCAAGTAGCCAATTACTTCCTTTCAAATAAGATTTACAAGTAACAGACCACTGCATATGAGCCTTCTTCGTCCCTACATTCACGTATGTACAGAAAGGGGGAGGGGACGGGAGGCCTACCTTATCGCCTCAGACGGGCAAAAGCCTGAAGACAACCCTAGTCCGCCTGGAATATTTGAGAGAGCAGCAATTGTCAACCATGAGAGAGACTCATTATAGGATCAAAAATAATGTTACCAACAGCTAAAGTACTGAAGACTGCAAATAATTTACTTTCTCCATAAATGAGAAGATTCAAGTTTAAGTGAACACAGCGTTTTCCCTAAACTTCCCCAAATCTAGCTAGTAACTCTTTTTTAAGGTCTCTTGCATTGCAGCCAGTGTTCCCAGGCAGAAGAGAAAGGGGCCTAAAAATTGTGCCCCCCCCCCCCATCATCTGACCTTGTGAATAACCCTGATGCCTCACTGTAGCTGGGGGAAGATGTAATCACATGCCCTCCAATCCCTACCCCAGCCACACATTCTGGAAGGGCCAGCTGACGGACACATGTTCTCTGAGCTCCATGGGGTTCTTTTTTATTTTATTTTTATTTTTTTAATAAATCTTTATTGTTCAGACTATTACAATTGTTTCTCCTTTTCCCCCCCCATATCTCCCCACCACCCGATTCCCACCTCCCCTCTGCCCTTACCTCCCCACCGTTGTCCTTATCCATAGGTGTATGATTTTTGTCCAGTCTCTTCCCGTACCCCCCACACAGACACCCCTTTCCCCTGAGAATTATCAATCCACTCCCATTCTATGCCTCTGATTCTATTATGATCACCAGTTTATTCTGTACCTCAGATTTTTTTTTTAAATATATTTTATTGATTTTTTACAGAGAGGAAGGGAGAGGGATAGAGAGCTAGAAACATCGATGAGAGAGAATCATCGACCAGCTGCCTCCTGCACACCCCCTACCAGGGATGTGCCCGCAGCCAATGTACATGCCCTTGACCGGAATCGAACCTGGGACCTTTCAGTCCGCAGACCGACGCTCTATCCATTGAGCCAAACCGGTTTCGGCTGTACCTCAGATTTTTAATTCACTTGATTTTTAGGATCACTTGTTGATATATATGTATTTGTTGTTCATAATTTTTATCTTTACTTTTTTCTTCTTTTTAAAGAATACCTTTCAGCATTTCATATAATACTGGTTTGGTGGTGATGAACTCCTTTAGCTTTTTCTTATCTGTGAAGCTCTTTATCTGCCCTTCAATTCTGAATAACTTTGCTGGGTAGAGTAGTCTTGGTTGTAGGTTCTTGCTATTCATCACTTTGAATATTTCTTGCCACTCCCGTCTGGCCTGCATGGTTTCTGTTGAGAAATCAGCTGACAGTCGTATGGGTGCTCCCTTGTAGGTAACTAACTGTTTTTCTCTTTCTGCTTGTAAGATTCTCTCTTTGTCTTTTGCCCTTGGCATTTTAATTATGATGTGTCTTGGTGTGGTCCTCTTTGGATTCCTCTTGTTTGGGGTTCTGTGCGCTTCCTGAACTTGTAAGTCTATTTCTTTCACCAGGTGGGGGAAGTTTTCTGTCATTATTTCTTCAAATAGGTTTTCAGTATCTTGCTGTCTCTCTTCTGGCACCCCAAAAATTCGGATACTGGTACTCTTAAAGCCATCCCGGAGGCTCCTTATGCTATCCTCACACTTTTGGATTCTTATTTCTTTCCGCCTCTCTGGTTGGGTGTTTTTTGCTTCCTCATATTCCAGATCTTTGGTTTGACTCTTCGGGTATGGTGGTCTACAGTTGAGTGTCTGTATATTCTTTATTTCAGACAGTGTATGCATAATTTCTGACTGGTCCTTTTCCATATTTTTGGTATTCTCATTAAGGTCCTTGAAGGTCTCTTCAAGTTTCTCAGCAGTTTTTAGAAGATTCTTGAGGAACCTTATAAATGTGGTTCTGAACACTGTGTCGTCCATTAGTTTGCTTTCCTCTATCTCTCCTACTCGTGACATACTTCGGTGTCTCCGCATTTTGGCTGCCTCCCTGTGTTGATGGAGTGGCTTTGTGTAGTCGGTGACCTATAGGGGCCGGTAGCTCAGCTTCCCCAATCACCCTAGGTGGTCGCTCTTGGTACTCCCCTTTGTGGGCTGAGTGGAAAGTCTTGGTGTAGTTAAAAGCCCTGATTGCTGTTGGTACACTGGGAGGAATTGACCTCCAGGCCAATTGGCTGTGAGGACCTGCTGTGTCTATAACGGAAGAATTGCTGTGCTAGAGACACAGTAGGGCTTTGGTGCTCACTGAGTCTGCCTCTTGAATGTGTCCCTTATGAGAGTGGTTGAAATCTGGTGTCGTCCACACCAACCACTAGATAACCTGGTGTCTGGATCTCCAATGGGGTGAAGGTCTGAGGCCTCCCAGCAGGAGCTACAGCAAGAGCTACAGCTTTCTCCTCTTTGCTTGGGCGGTTTTGGAGCAGTCTGACTGGAGCTGCAGTTAATTTGGTTGAGCTGCCACAGAACAGGCCATTTACATGTAAAAGCCGCTGTGTGGAGCCTGGGCGGGTTTGTAGAATGTGCGGGGCGGGGTTTCAGGGCGTCACTAGGCTGGGGCGTGGCCAACGGCCATGGCTGCCTTCAGCCGTCTCTGCCTTTCCGCGTTTCCAAGTCCCCGTGTCCCGCACTCCAGCGCAGCAAACCCTGATTGCTGGGTGCACCTCTGCAGAAAAGTCACTCTCACTCTCCGACCGATGGCCGAGAGTCCAGCTTCTCCCCGTAGGCGTCTGGGTCCCCCGCGTGTCCCCAGAAACTGGAGTTCAGAGTGATCGGGAGCTTGTCTCCCTTCGGTTTGAAGAAAAGCCGCGCACCCAGTCGCCCGCCTCCAGCCCGATTCGCGCGCCTCCGTACCTCAGCTCTCCAGCGTTTGCGCTCTCTTCTCTTCTTAGTTGTAAATCTACCACCACTCAGCCAGCTTTCCCATGGTTCTGGGTGGTAGACGTTTTGTTTTTTAGTTGTATTTTTGAAATTGTTGTGCGAGGCGGCAGTTTAGTTGTTTAACTTTGCTGCCATCTTGGTTCCTCTCAGATGTGTCCTCCATGGGGTTCTTATCCACCGCCCCTCCCACCCAAAACACTACCACCAACCTTAACCAAACACTATTTGACCAAACATTACATTTGGTTTTCAAAATCTGAGTCCCATTCTGGGTATGCCTCATGAGCATCCAGCACCTACCATATGGATCCTCAATAAAACCAGAAATATTCGTTACGTGGACAGGTCCCATACAGACTACCCGAGTACAATGTTCCACTAGAAAGCATTTCAGTTACAGGTGGCAACAGAGTGGAAAGAAAGCCATTTACAATAGTGGTTAAGGAGTAACACTGCCTGAGAGTTAATCTGGGCTCCACCACTGACTAGTTTTGTGCCCCTTTACAACCAGTTCACTTACCTGTCAAGTGGAAGGTGGAACCTTTGGGATAGGATGGTCTGAAGATTAAATAAGATATTACACAAAAAGAGCTTAGACTGAAGTATTACACAAAAGAGCTTACCTATACTGAAAATAGGTCAGTATTCGATAAAAGTTTGTCATTATTGTTTAGGTCTTATTTGGACAAAAAGCAACTCCCTCCTTCAAATTGCAACTGTCCAGAATTTGAAGACCGGTTAATAATATGGCCTGACCTCAAAAGAATGTTTTCCCTAAAATGAAACTTTTACCAGTCTAGCAACTAATTATTTTTCCAAAGTGCATGTCCCATGCATGCCTCATCCCACCCTCTTCTTTATTCAAATATAAATGTACATATACACACGTAACTTCTCTTCCACTGCCCAGAACTACAGGCCCATAAATGTTTCTAAATTCAGAAATTTTTGGTGCAAATGCCAAATATTCTGTGACATAACCAATAGGTTAATATTCTTCAGTAAAATAAATACTCACACTATGTAGGATAAAGACTGAACAACCTCATCAGTTCAGTTGAGGTTTTGACATCAAACGAGATTGTGATTTTCAGAACTTTCTGAACGGCAGTTTTATGAAAAGCCTTAAGCCGTGGCCGATTTGTTTTAAACACACACACGCCTCTCAATGCTTTTCAAACACCTTTTCCAATGCCCTCAAGCCTGATTTTTCCGTGACTCGTAACCACCTGTTACCGCAGAGAAGTGCCCGAGACCCTCCTACTATTTCTCTTGGAAAATTAAAACAAGATAGGCTTTCAAGAAGGCGAATTAAGGGTTGTGTGGTGTGCTTAAAATGCAGGACTGCCAGTAATTTGAATTCTATAACCTAAATTAGCTGAATAATTTTTTATTTTTTTATTTTTAGTGATTTCTTTTTTTAGCTGAATAATTTTGATAACTTGTTTAGGGACTACACATTTGCAATACTAATTTTCTCAGACTCACCATAAATCTGCTTCTATACACAATCTTTAGCTTATTTTTGGAAGATAAGGAGCCACCAAAGATCTTGAAATGTTCTGCTCCCAGGTTATGAGTGCGTCATACAGACGTTTATTAGCCAGACCTTCATTACAAGCCAGCACAAAACAGCCCCTCAGCCAAGACCCGAAGCAGAAGTAACGTGACTGAGTAACGATGCTGCTTCTGCTGGATCGGGGCTTTGTGACATTGGGAGACACTGAGTCAAGCTGCGTGCAGGTAAAGTGATCACAGCTTTAAAATGACTGCCTCAGCATACTTAAGATAAATGTAATTTTACCTCATAATTCTTCAGAGACTAATTATGCAAAAGAAACAGCGATGAGCACAGCAAGCTTTCTACCATTTCTCAACCAGCCATGAAAGAAAAGCACTGACTACAGCATAGCTTTGGACAGGACTTAACTTTTTTCCAGCATTTATTACTTTAAACAGGACATAAGATTAGAAAATGAGTTCATAAGCCTTATCCTGTTGACATCCATAAGTCTCAATTGTGTAATCCAGTTGAAATTATTTTGTATTTCTCTCCCCAAATAAGTTGATATAAACCATTACTGTACAGATGACTCTTACAAAAGTAAGAGTTGTCTAGTGTTTTGGAAACTAAACTTGAAAATTTAAAAAACACATAAAAATCTTGTGAAATTCATCAGAAAGATCCTAGTGCACATAAAAACTCCCACCCAGCCCTAGCTCTGTCAGTGTCGTTTCTGCGGGCGGCAGCAGTGTCAATGTAAGGAATGCAAAAATGTTTTGGATGAGATCTGGGTATAAAATGCCATATTGCAGATAAGGTATAACTAAATCCCAAGACACTAACGGGAAATTATAAAACCCCAAGCATACAGCCACTCTCGGCCAAAACAATAAAATACCCGTAACTCAGGTTATTAAGCCATGGCTTCTCCCTCCTTCCCGCTAGCCGGACCGAGTGCACCCGCCCCCTCCCTCGCCCACTAGGTGAAACCTCCTACTTAAGGCTAACTCGCTCTCTCTCGGTCTTCCCCGAGCTGCCAATTCGATCAGGCCCGTTAGGTCCTGCCCCAGCACCTAACATTTCTCTCTTCCCCACTCTGATTTTTTTAAAAAAGATATATATTTTTATTGATTTCAGAAAGGAATAGGGAGAGAGAGACATTAATGATGAGAGAGAATCATTGATTGGCTGCCTCCTGCATGTCCCACACTGGGGATGGAGCTCGCAACCTGGCATGTGCCCTTGACTGGAATACTGGAATCGAACCCGGGACCCTTCAGTCCGTAAGCCAATGCTCTATCCACTGAGCCAAACCTGCTAGGGCTCTTGCCCACTCTTTACACCCCTCCAAA
The DNA here is from genome assembly GCF_027574615.1 of Eptesicus fuscus. Lineage (NCBI taxonomy): Eukaryota > Metazoa > Chordata > Mammalia > Chiroptera > Vespertilionidae > Eptesicus > Eptesicus fuscus. Next base: position 1,562,207 of record NC_072490.1, read on the forward strand.
GTTCTTCCTGCCAAACTCCACTGGTATAATAATGTCTGTCTTATTCCGACAAGCACAGAATAGTTAATGTTCAAATAACAAATTTGAAAAAATAAATTTCCAGGAGCCAAGAAACTATATAACTAATGTGCTGCACGCAGATTTTATAAAGAAGGCCCAGCTCTAGCTGGTTTGGCTCAATGGATAGAGCACTGGCCTGCGGACTGAAGAGTCCCAGGTTCGATTCTGGTCAAGGGCACAGGCCCGGGTTCCAGACTTGATTCCCAGTAGGGAGTGTGCAGGAAGCAGCCTATCGATGATTCTCTCCCATCATTGAGGTTCATATCTCTCTGTCCCTCTCCCTTCCTCTCTGAAATCAATAAAAAATAAGGAAGGCCCGGCTGGTGTAGCTCAGTGGTTGAATCAATAAATCACTGGTTCGATTCCCAGTCAGGGCACATGCCCAGGATGCCGGCTCAATCCGGGGGGGGGGGGGGGGGCGTGGGGGCGTGTAGGAAACAGCTGCTCGGTGATGTTTTCCTTTCATTGATGTTTCTATCTCTCCATCCCTCTCCTTCCTCTCGCTCTAAAAACCAATAAAGGAAAAAAAATTACAAAAAGGAAAGTCGGCCCTGGTCATTGTGGCATCATCCAGAGCACGGAAGGGTTGTAGGTTCAATTCCTGGTATGGGGTATATAGGAGGTAGCCAATCGGTTTCACTCTCACATCAATGCTTCTCTCACTCCCTTCTTCTCTCTCTAAAAATCCATTTAAAAATCTAATAAATAATAAGAAGAGAACAGTCACAACACGATCAGCTGTGCATGCTAGTGGTGAGTCTACCTCCCACAGCACATTGCTTTAATAGTACAAGAATCAGAAATGTCAACAATCTGTAACAAGGAGTGTTACAGAACAGAACCTCCCTCTAAACTCATTTGCTCTTATTTTAGACAACTGTTTAAGTCTAACTGGCCAGTAGATCAGTTCACAGTAATTTAGAAAAATACATGCTTGGGTAAAAAGAGGTACAGCCTTTGACAAGAATGTAGGAGACAGAAAACCCTGCAAATCGGGCTCAGAAATGTAAATGGGGAGGGAGAAGTGTCATTCAGGCCAGGCCAGAGTCCTAGAGTGGAGCAACAGCTTCAAAGATGGACTCAAAAATCCTTTAGGAGGCCCTAGCTGGTTTGGCTTAATGGATAGAGCGTCAGCCTGCAGACTGAAGGGTTCTGGGTTCAATTCTGGTCAAGGGCATAGGCCTGGGTTGCGGGCTCGATCCCCAGTAGGGGGTCAGCATTGATGTTTCTATCTCTCTCTCCCTCTCCCTTCCTCTCTGAAATCAATAAAAATATATATTTAAAAAAAAATCCTTTAGGAGGACAGACCTTAAGCATTACACACGGAAGCTTAACGCCCAGACACCAATAGGACAGAAAAAGAGGAGACACCCGCTACAAAACGAAGCACGTTTTAAGGCAGTGAGCTTAGTCAGCAAGGGCACAGAAACACCACTTCAGTGGTTCAATGTCTCAAATGGTCCCTAAGAACCACACCTCCTTTCCCCACACACATACAAACCACAGGAAAGCGTACAAGTTGCCCTACAATGCATCCTCTTGGAGTAAAGCTTGCATCCTCTTGATGCAAAGCTATCAGCACTATAAAACTGAAAATAAAGGTAGAAATGCAGCCTTTTCTCCAGACAGTGCTAAAATTTTTGTTCAAATAAACCTGGTTGAAAGGAAATATACCCCTTTCATAAACACACCCTTTTGCAACACTCTCCATTCCCCAGCTTTTTGCCCTTTATTAAAGTACACATCTTTTTTTCAAGTATTTTTTCCCCATTGATTTTTAGAGAGAGAAGACAGAAGGAAAGACAGAGAGAAACATCGATGTGAGAGACACACATCAACTGGTTGCCTCCTGCATGAGCCCAGACCAGGGCCAAGGAGGAGCCTGCAACTGAGGTACATGCCCTTGATTGGAATTGAACCCGGGACCCTTTGGTCCACAGGCCAATTGCTCTATTCACTGAGCCAAACCAGCTAGGGCTAAAGTATTTTTAAAAATATATTTTTTTATCGATTTCAGAGAGGAAGGGAGAGAGAAACATCCATGATGAGGGAGAATCATGGATCGGCTGCCTCCTGCACGCCCCACACTGGGGATCAAGCCCACAACTGGAGCCTGTGCCCTTGACTGGAATCGAATCCAGGACTCTTCAGTCAGCAGGCTGATGCGCTATCCAAACCAGCTGGGGCTAAAAATTATTTTTTAATTATTTCAGAGAGGAAGAGAGAGGGAGAAAAACATCAATGATGAGAATTATGGATCAGCTACCTCCTGCACAACCCCTACTGGGGATTGAGCCCACAACCTGGGCATGTGCCCGGACCTGGAATCGAACCGTGACCTCCTGGTTCATAAGTCCATGCTCAACCACTGAGCCACGCTGGCCAGGCAAATGAATAGGAAACATACACTTCACTAAATCAGAAGAAGAAAATCCTGATAAAGTTCCTCCAACGTCTCCCATCTCAAACAATTCACTTCTCAACCTGACAACCGTTCTATGCTGATACCTTACCTGTATGATCAGTCACACATCTCTCGGGTAACAAAGGGCAGAATGCGGGAATATGAGTCAGTTTACCTCTGTTAAAATCTCAGGATATTATGCTGTGAATATTTTTGTATTTTATTGCCTTTGTTGCTGCTTGTAATTATTGTTAAATTTTCATCTCTTACTGTACATTTCCTTTCCTTTTTGTTAAATTTTCATTTACCTTTCATGTCCTTTTTGCTTTTCAAGTGTTTATTTAAAGATTAAACAATACAATAGACACATAAGAAAAGTTAAAACAGGGAATCATTTGAGGGTCTGGAACGAATTAATTCAATTGACATTATTTCTAATGGGAAAAATGATTCAGGTTTCGAACAACCTTCCGGAGTGAATTAAGTGTGAGAAATGAGGTTCCACTGGATTTGAACTGTTTTAGTGCAGGGGCCAGAAACCTATCCCATCAACTCCAGGTTCACCCACACCCAGAACAGTGCCGGCCACATAGGAAACACCATTAGACAGCAGGAAATTAAACTGGAAACATAAAGCCATTTATTTACAAATACATAGGCAACCTCTGGCAAAAAGGCTCCAACCACCATCTGTCGTGCTCATGATGAGCTTGAGCCTGGATTATTTGGCCATCTTGATCGAGCAGTTGCCAAGGGTTGATGCCAGCTCAAGGGCCCTTGGAGATGGAGCAGTGTGCCTCAGGCACACACAGGCGAGCAGAGGAGTGACAAAGCTCCAATATAATGCCCAGTGAGACGCACCCAGACTTCAATTCCTTGGGAGGGGGAAGGGCAAGAAACACTCCTGAGGGAACATACTTTCTGGGTCTCCTATCAGCCACCTCCAAATGCCACTGTCCCAAGGTTAACCTCACATGGATGCACAGGACCAGGATGTCTCTGTGCAGCCTAACTCTCCATGGCACGGCCCCGGCAGAGAAGAGTGAACTAAGAGGCGACCCCACTGAAGTACCTGATGCCCTGCTGGAGTGTGTCGGCGCTGACAATGCACAGCTAGGCACCATGCATTCCGCACCAACATCTCTCTTCTTCAAGCCTCCACAATTAGAAGACTGAACCTCTTCAGGGCGGGGACTGAACATCTATGTAAAATTTCCCTTTTTTTAACGGAGGTGAAGTTCACATAATATAAAGTTCACCGTTTTACAGTATACAATTTCAGTGATACTTAGTGCATTAGCAATGTTGTGCATGTTACACCAACACTACCTAGGTCCAAATCCATCAGCACAAAAGAAACTCCACACCCGTTAAGCAGGCAGCCCCCCCCCTCCCCCTCCCCCAGCACCTGGCAAAACCAGCAATTTGCTCTCTGTCTCTATGGACTTGTCTGGTCTGGACGCTGCACATAAATGGAATCATGCAGCACGTGGCCTTGGCCTCTGGCTTCTTTACTCAGCACAAGACTTTCAAGGCCCACCGTGGTGTGGCCGGGTCAGGGTTCCACTGTTTAAGGGGCTGAACACTATTCCACCTGTTGATGGACATTTGGATTGTTTCCACCTTTGGGTATGAATAGTGCTTTGAACATTTATGTACAAGTGTATGTTCAAGTGCCTGTTTTCAATTCTTTTAGGTATATATCTAGGAATGGAATTGCTGGGTCACATTGTAATTCTCTCTCTCTCTCTCTCTCTCTCTCTCTCTCTCTCTATATATATATATATTTTTTTAAATTGGTTTCAGAGAGGAAGAGGGAGAGAAACATCAATGATGAGAGAGAATCATCAATCAGCTGCCTCCTGCACACCCCACATTAGGGATCGAACCTGCAACCCACGCATGTACCCTGACCAGGGATTGAACCATGGCCTCCTGGTTCATAGGTTGAGCCGCGCCGGCCAAGCGGTAGTTCTCTATTTAATAACTAAGGAACTGCCAAACTATTTAAATGAGTATATTTGTTGTATGCAAAGTATACCTTTAATAAAGGTGAATAATGAAAACAAAATACAAAACACACACACACACAAAACTTTCTGCCGTGGCCGGTGTGGTGTGGTGGTTGGAGCATAGCCCAGGCTCCAAAGGTCACCGGTTTGATTCCCAGTCAGGGTACATACCCGGGTTGCGGGTTTAATCCCCAGTCAGGGTGTGTGAGGAAGGCAACTGATCCATGTTTCTCTCTCTCTCCTTCTTTCCCTCCCTCCCCCACACTCTCTCCTATCAATAAAAGCGTATTAAAAACCCCCCACAACTTTCCAAAATGTTTCCAGTTTGGGGAATTGGATACCAACAGTGTGGGAACCACTGTTCCTGAGCATCAGTGACCCAGTAGTGAGCTCGGTTATATTTCCCCAGGACTTAATTCTTAGGACACTACTCCCACACCAAAAACAAACAAAGAAAACCTCTTCCAAATTATATTAAAGATGTGTAACTATTTCCTTTTTCCCCTTTGCCCTCTTCCACCTCCCCCAATCCCTGCCCCCAAGATCTGTGATCCCTCACAGCACTCCATTACCACCCATTCTACAGAAGAGACACTGAGTCACACTGGGTCACATTACTATCCAGAGTCATAAGCTATCAAGTGTATGAACTAGTACTTAACTGTCAGCCTCTCTTCAGAGTCCATGATCTTACCTAAGATACTCTATTGCCTTTCTTTTCTGAACTTAAGACCTTCAAAAGATAAACAGAGCATCCTTCTCAATAACTGGAAAAGTTAAACAAGAGACTTCATCCAAAAAAGAACTTTTTCACAAAGAACTCTAAACACAAAACTCTAAAGTTTTTTTTGTGTGTGTTTTGTTTTCATTCTTCGCCTTTATTAAAGGTATAATTTGCATACAACAAACAGAACTACCAAATCAGCCCAGCTGGTGTGGCTCAATGGTTGAGCACTGACCCATGCACCAAAACGTCACAGCTTCGACTCCCGGTCAGGGCACATGCGCCTGGCATACAGTAGCTATTCTGTAGTAACTACTTGTTAAATGAGTAAATAATGAAAAAAGTACAAACTAGCTTGGCCATTCCTCACATACCAAAGGAGAGTTCAAAGCCAACCAAATCCACTGCCATCGTATGCCTTCCCTGTCATGCAGCCCATCTCATCAAATGAGAATCACCTGAGGAAATTTTCCCCCACAGAGAGCCCTCGGATCCAAGGAAAACAAGAAAAGGTGGTCCAAATGGTACCAGACCAGGACACTCATTACGGCGTCCATTAAATTAAAACCCCATTTCCCTTATCGGTAATCAGTTTAAGATATCGGGAACAGCTGCTAGATGGGCTGTCATACCTGCTGTTAACACTGCTCCCTGCAAGCCAGGACACTGCTACTGCTGACTCTTCTGGTGAGGACGCCCTGTTTCTCCTTCTCTCACTGGTCCCTTTTGTATTGATAATGAGACGTACCCACAGCACAGGCTGCGATGCACTGTAAGATGACCAAACCACGCAATCCAGAGAATGAAAACTTAAACATGAGCCCTGGCCAGTGTGCACGGTGGTCAGGGCGTCAGCCGCGCACCAAAGGTTGAGGGATGTGCCGAGGTTGCAGGTTTGATCCCCGCCCTAATGTGTCTCTCACACTGATGTTTCTCTCTCTCCCTCCCTACCCCCCCATCCCACTCTCTCTGAAAAGCAATGGGAAAAATATCCTCAGGTGAGGATTAACAAGAACAAAACAAAACAAAACAAAAAAAACCGTAGACGTGAAAAACAGGATGAGAGGAATGGTCCACAGTAAGAGAAGTGTGTGTGCAATACGCTGAGTCCATCTCCTTAAAGATTAAGAAAGAGGTCAGGAAATGTATCTTCACCTGAGGAAGAAACGTTTCTTAGAGAAAAAGGAAGTGAGAGGATACCTCCGGGAGAGGGAGAGGCTGAGACCCACAGAAGAGTTGTGGGGGAAGATACAGCTCTAAGACTGGTGGAGAAGGAGGTCACTAGTGATACACCACATTTCCCGAGACTTTACATTAACATACAGTACGTTGTAATCACCTCTAGCCCACGGGGACAGGAGAAGGGAAGAAGAGGCTTCTATTTACATACCTCACAAATGTGCTGCAAGACCCACGCGCGGCCTGTGGCAGAAGTTCTACAAAGTGCCTTGAACTTCTCAGACGAAAGGCACTATAAAAACATTTAAAAAAGCAGGAATTATGTCTGTTCATTTCACAAGAAAAAATACAATATGTAAATGGGCTTTCCCAAAGTTCCACGAAGTAATTTAGAATTCAAGAGAGGAAAAAAGTGCAAAATTTAATTTTTAATTGACATACCATAAAAATGTATCACATTTATACAAGTCTTGGCATCCTTCACTTAGCATAATGTACACAAACAGCCTTATTTTCTGGACATTATAAATGAATGTTGCCCTTTTAAAAGCAACTATCAAAAGCAGATAAATCCTATGTAAATTAATTTTCCAACTTTTTTAGTATATAAATTTTCAAACACACAGCCACGTTAAAAGAATTTAACCGTGAACACCTGCATCCCTACCAGCTGGACTACCAGAAACACTTTAATGACCTGCTTTATCAAACTGCATTTCCTTTCTCAGACAGGCATTACAGAGAAACCACAGGCCAAAGTCCAACTGTCAGAAAAGTCAATGGCTTAAAAAAAAATAGGTCAAGGAAATAAATAATAACAGGAAATCTTTGATATTTTTGTCAGAAATTATTAGTATTAGCTTATTAAAGTCAGATCTCCCCCTACCCTCAATGAACAATTCTAGCCACTTATTTGTTTAATATCAGATCATAACATTCCCCTGCTAAAAGAAAAAAATCTAATTTCTCATCTCAGAACAAACCTGAAGAACTTCCCATGTTCTAAAAGCTGTACATGAACTGGTCCCTGCCATCTTTCTAATTTCATTTTATCTCTCACTTTTCTCTTTACTCCAAACCTATTTCACTGACTACTTATGTTCTCCTCTTTCCCTTCACTTGACTATTAAGATACTATGATAAATGTGCTTATTAAATATATTTACTTTACCAACCCTCTTTAAAATAATCAAGCTCAATTTGGTATAAACTGCAAAGTGGCTGCAATTTAACAGAGTGTATCTCTCATATTTTGATTATTAGCTATAATATGTATTCAGAATCATCTGGATGAAGCACCAATAAATTCAGACCAACACCCAAAATGAGCAGCTTCAATGCCTATCTGATTTTCAGTCACATGACTACCATAATTATGAGCATACAAGGCTGTCACTTATTACTACAGCCCCAGATTAAAAATAAATCACTTGAAATAGAAACACTTGAAATAAGAATTTTACAGTAATTAATAACTTTAAACTGTTTTGGAAATTTTCATGTATTAATCCCACGAGTACTTAACAGTGAGCATGTCCCCAGAATACTCCAGAGTATAGTAAGACACATCAACACAAGTTTAAAATGTAGTTACATTAATGTGTGGGAACAGGCAAACTGAGTTCCACTGGCTAGGTGCTTAAAGGAATAAACCGAGTGGCAAGGGAAGACGAAATACTTAGGGACTTTTTAAAACGACAAGTATGTGATTCAAATCCAGCAAGTCTGTACCATTTATCACGATCACTAGCAGCCATAATGCGATTGAGCCCAGGGTGCTGTCTACAGAAGCCCAGCAAGCCCAAATGGCTCTCTTAGAAGCTGAACTATCACTCTTCTGACAGAGCTAACAGAAACCTCACAGCTTTGGGACAAAGAAGACCCAAAGTAGCAACCACTTCCTCCTCCTGTCACTGCCTGGACTCCACCCCACAGACAGGAAACACCTGAAGATCTACCTGTTTGCACTCTCCTAATAGCTTACAACCCCACATGACCAGAATAAGCTTTGAAAAGAAGGTAACTGACAAAAAAGGAATCAGGGCTATGAAAATACTCCAACAAAGCCGCCACCATACATACAAGGAACTATTTACATGATACATGTAGTTTCTCCCCATTCAATCTCAAAATCAATAATCAAACGAGCACAAAGTTGCCCGATAGCATCTTGGCCGGACCTAAAAATTAAAAATTATGTTGCATTTGGAGCAGGGAAGCCTGGGACTCCCTGTGGAAGCAGCTGGTCCTTCAACAGAGCCAAAGCCTCAAGCCAGGACGAGGCAGGGGCCGGGTACACATTCATTTATCTATTTCCATCAGCTGCTGCAGGATCCCCCGTTACAGAGAGGGGAGTGCCTTAAAGAACTGACGTTTGTCTGGAAAACGAGATCTTCAGACTTTTCCAACATGTGGAAAATCAGCAACATCCAAACGGAGAAAACACCGGGATAAGCTGGTAAGTCCCGAGTTTGAGCTGATTCTAAGCAAGCTGCTTGGGAGCACACAGAGAACCCCTTACAGCAAAATAGTTGTGGCCTGTACCTGACTAGACATGACTTAAGAAATTTACTTGCCGAGACCGGTTTGGCTCAGTGGATAGAGCGTCGGCCTGCGGACTCAAGGGTCCCAGGTTCGATTCCGGTCAAGGGCATGTACCTTGGTTGCGGGCACATCCCCATTAGGGGGTGTGCAAGAGGCAGCTGATCGATGTTTCTCTCATCGATGTTTCTAACTCTCTATCCCTCTTCTCTTCTTCTCTGTAAAAAATCAATAAAATATATTTTTAAAAAAAAAAAAAAAAAAAAAAAAAAAGAAATTTACTTAAGCCTTTGAAACCGAATTTCCTCATCTGCAGATGGGGCTGGGCTCTGAATCCTGAAGATTCCTTTCCGGTCCCAAATTCTGGATCTACGAAAAAGTCGCATTCTTCCTCTCTTCTTCCTCCCACTGCAGATTTTTATGAGAACAGAAGCTGTAAATCCAGGATCAGATTGTGACTCAAAGCAAGTTCCATCGGATATATTTTACGGCCCCAGAGCCACCGGCGCTCGGGACAGCAGACGGAACTCCTCTCGAGACAACTTACCAAGAGCGGTCCTTCGATAAGTTACCCTTCACAACTAAGAGCGCGTCCCGTACACTCAGTCTGAACAATGCCACTGTGTCAAATACCCAGCACCATTCTCTACCAATGTAGCCATGTCCAAAGGGACGTACACACACGTCACACAGCCGGGTGTGCAGCACTCAGTGGCTGAAAATGTCTCACCCTCTACAACATGGAAGACTTTTTTTAAAGTATTTTTCCCCCATTCAGATCTGGCAGGGAGGAATATCACCTGATTACACACTTGCAAGTTACTTCAAAAGGCTGCCTTAGACACAAAGGAAGCAAACACGTCACCAACAGAGGTTCAAGTTTTAAATCAGGCCCTGGCCAGTGCGTCCAGACAGCCAAGGTTTCGGGTTTGACCCCCAGTCAGGGAACATACACCAAACAATTAATGAATAGATGGGTAAGTGGGACAAATCAATGTCTCTCTCTCTCTCTCTCTCTCTCTCTCTAAAAGTCAATAAATACAAATGTAAAAAAAAAATAGTTTTAATCAGGACCACTAAGAAAACACAAGTGGAACCAACTCGGAGGGTAAAAGATCGCCCGTTTCCCACCACCAACGACTGAACGTGATTCCGACCAAGTCCACAGCGTGCAAACAGGGCTCCTTTCCGAGGACGACCTGCGCTGGTCCCGCTCAGGGGATGCCTGGTCAAGGCAGTAACTGAGACTAAGCAAAGTTGCAAATTAACACTATTTCGATGAGGCATAGTTTAAATACTGAGATCATGAAAAATGGCTTCAGTGGGTAATTCCCTTCTTTGCAGTACTGAAAACCCTAAGCCCTAGATTTCAGTGCCGTCTGTTACTTACACAACCTCTGAGAATACTGCACTAAAACAAAAAACCTACCCAAAACACAACTGGACTTCACCAACCTAAACCGGTGATGCACGTTTCACGTTGAATGTAAAAGACAAAATGGAGTTGTAAAGAGTTTCTTTCCCATCTCAACTCCAGCAGCCACGCGCGCTGGGCAGCGGCCGGCTGCTCAGCCCAGCTCGGGCCCCCGCCCTGCGGGCCGAGAGGGGAAGCGCCCGGGACCGCGGCGGGCGGGCGGCTGGGCTCCGCCAGGCCCGGCCGGGCGGGGGAAGGGGCGCGGGAGGCCGCCGGCGCGCTTCCGGGAACTGGGCGGGCGGAGCCGCCGCTTCGGGGAAAAGGGCCCGAGTCCGGGTCAGGGGCCGGGGCGGCCAGCTTGGAGCAGCAGGTGGGGCGCGGCCGCGGCCGGGCGTCGGGCGGGCGGGCGGGCGGCCGGAAGAGTGCGGGGCGGGCGGGCCCGGGGCGCCGCGGCGCTAGGAGGAAACCCTCTCACTCACCTCGGGAGACGCTCCGACTCCGGCCTCTCTGCGCCGACGACGCCGGTCCGCGTGTCCCAAGCTCGGAGACTAGGGCGGGCGGCTAAGGAGGCGGCGGACTAACGAGAGAACCGACGGAGGACGGCGGGCGGCGGGCGGCGGGCGGGGAGCGCGAGCGAGCGAGCGAGGGCGGGCGGCGCAGGGCGGGCGGGGAGCGACGTGCGCGCCCCCGTGTGCCCGGCGGGCTCGGCCTGGCCTCGGTCGTGGCCCCGCGCACGCGCGCGCGCTCCCAGGCCAGCCACGATTGCTCGGGAGAGCGTCCCCGCCCTCCAAGCCGGGCGCTTGACCAATCGTGGCAGCCGCGTGAGGCATCACGGGAACTCGGGGGCTATAAAAGACCTGGTTGCTATTTTGTGCTCCTCGAGTCACCAGTCCTTTAAGCGAGCGGGGCGGTGCTTGGTGCGCGTGCGCGGTCCTGCTACTCCTCCCAAACTGCCAACTCTGCGCGCAGGCGAGTTGGGCTCGGTCTGCCTCGGTTTACGCGTGCGCCCAACGGGCTTGGCCCCGGAAGACCGGACGCCTGCGCAGTGGGGTCTAAGGTGACAGCCCTCCGGCTGGGGCGCGGGTCCGTCATGGCGGAGTCCTGGTCTGGGCAGTCCTTGCAGGCTCTGCCGGCCACGGCGCTGGGCGCTCTGGGCGCCCTGGGCAGCGAGTTCCTGCGGGAGTGGGAGGCGCAGGACATGCGTGTGACCCTCTTCAAGCTGCTGCTGCTGTGGTTGGTGCTAAGTCTCCTGTGCATCCAGCTGGCGTGGGGGTTCTACGGGAGCACGGTGACCGGGCTGTACCATCGCCCAGGTGAGGCCCCCGCCAACCTCCGTGCACTGGCCGCCCTCACAGCCCGCGGGATGTACCGTTGGGCTCCCCAGAACCCCCTTAGACTACCATTGGTCCCCTGAGAACCGTATCGCAACTTAACGCTCTCCTCTGACCCACGCGAACATACCATTCCACGCAAGAAACGCCAGTAGTCCACCCATCACGTTATAACTCTTCTTTTGAACCCTCACCAGACAAACACTAGTCCCATAGGGCCCCCACCAGACTCTCCACCAAGCACCACTAGCCTGTCACCTGCCTGGGCCGGGGCCTGCTCAGACCCCCACCTCGGCCGCTGCAGCTCTGGATGTGTTCCTGCCCCCAGGTCTGGGCGGCCAGAACGGATCCACACCCGATGGCTCCACGCATTTCCCTTCGTGGTGAGTAAATCTGTTCCCAGGCAGGCAGAGGGACACTCCTGTGCTGGGGACCGGGGGTAGGAGTCCTCCAGCTGAGGCCTTGGCGGAAGCTCCAGGGTCAGCAAGTAGAGCTCAGGTTTCAGGTGGCGAGGATGTCGGAAGTCAGTTTGCTGTTCAGCACCCTGCGGGGTGGACCGTGTCATTCACTATCAGAGATGAAATGGCAAGTGCCTTGGACTGCACTCCCCTGCAAGCCCCTGGGCTGGAGAGGCCGGGCCTCTGTCCGTGCACTGACTGGGCTCATCAGGATCAACCTGCTCATCTGTGACACATGAGCTCCTTCATCAGGGCATTCTTTCAGCTAAGCTCTGGGCTCCTACCACCTGGCAGGGACCGAGAACAAGGTTAACCCAGGCCCTGCTTACAGGGGGAGCCAGAGATTTGGGGGGAGGGTAGCAGTGCAGGGGTGAAGGTGGTTAGAGGTTTCTCTTAAGAGAGACACTTAAGCTGAGGGCAAAGGCCGGGGAGTGCTGAAGTGCACCAGGCAAAGACAATGGCTAGAACAGGCCCAGAGGCAAGAACGAGGTGACCTATTGGAGGAGTAGACAAGGCTGTGATGCTGGAGCTCAAACTTGAAGGCCCGGAGGGACCGCAAAGCCCTGGCCACGGGTGGGGAACGGGTGGGTAAAGTCTGGGCCTGCCACGGCCTTGGGGTGAGTTCATTAAGTGTTTGACAAGCAGAGCAGGCTGACTTTTAAGCTGGTAATTTTGTTGGCCCGTGAAAGGTGTTATACATATCCACATGGCCCTGGGCAGGAGAAAGGGTCCCCACCCCTGGCCTAGACTTTTGGGAGCTATTGAAGGACTGAGTCACGATAGGGCCATGGCTAATCTGGTTTGCGTTTCTATCTGCCTGCTTTGTGGCAAGTGCATAAAGGGGTCCAATTAGAGAGGGCAATTAGCGCTGGCCAGGTTCTCTCCTTGGGCAAATGGGGAAGGATGGATGGAAGTGCCATCCTGAGGTGGGGACCAGCAGGAAGAATTGAGTGTCGGGGGAGGGGTGGGCCCAGTGTGGGCTGTGGGAGCTCAGCAGAGGTTTGGGTTGCAGTGTGGCTTCGCTGAGCTCCCCTCAGCCCCAGGAGGAGCAGGAGGCCAGCCTCAGGGACTGTGGTGCTGCCCGCCGAATAACCCGCTCTCTTCTCTCCATCACCTTTAGGGAAACGGCAGCAAACGAACCTCTCAAAACCCACAGAGAATAAGGGGAAGGCAGCAGAGGGTCTCCAGGGACATCACCGGGTCTGCTGGCTCCCACACTGGGCTCTACTGCTGCTCAGACCCCAGGGATGACTGCAGGGGGGTCAGGGTTGGGGGGTAGGGAGTACCCCAGTGCTTGTGGAGTTGGGCCCCCTCTGCCCCTGGCATTTCCTCCAGCGCCCCAAGCACTGGGCCAGTAAAGAGTTCGCCTCCCCCTGGCCTGGTGCCTTAAGGAGAGAAGACCTGCTGTTCTCGGGGTCAGGTAGGAGCCTCTGGGTGAGGAAGGCCAGCAGTCCATGTCCTGTCCCTCTTCCCATCCCCCTGGGGGTGACCCACAGGGATCTGTCCCTCACGAAGCCTGAGGTTGACTAGCCCTAGGATTTGTAAGGAAGTGTTTTCACTTAAGCCCTAGGTTTTCTGAACTTGGTTTTGCTGTGTTGGCAGGGATCCAGGAATCTTGGCCTGGACACAGCCTTATACCCTGTGGGTACTTAGTTGGCCACTCAAGTGTAAGTAAGGCAGGGGGCAGCTGGCACCATCCAGACATGGAGGCGCCAGACACCCACCTTCCGGTCCCATCCGAGCTCTCCAGGTGCGAGCAGGCTGTGGACACTGTCTTACCCTGAGCATCCTCCTCCTCCTCCTCTCTCCTTGGAGGGAAGCTGGGTGCTGAAAGAGGCTGAGCCCCAGGGTGACTTCCCACCCCCAACACTGCGGTGCTAAGTGCCCCGGGGTGGGGGGTCTGTCCCCTGCCCCTCCGAGGGATCCTAAGCAGTTAGCGCAGGCAGCCCCACCCGCAGCCTCATCACTTCCCGTCTTGACCTGGAACCACAGGAGCTTCATCCTAAGAGCGCGGGCTCAGGTCCTCCCCTCTAGCGCCATCTCAGCCCCCAAGAACTTCGAAGAGGGCAGAGCCACGGGCGAGGCAGGCCTGCCACTTCCCAACTAGGCCCGGGGGCCTGCCACAGGGAGGGGTGGCACAGGCAGCTCCCGAAGGCCGTGTGGCCTAGACCCGTCTCCCTCCGGCCCGTCTGCCTGCCCCTCTGTCGGTGTCACATGGCCATCTGGCAGCCTGTGCCTAGACCTCTGCACAGGGCGCCGAGCTCCTGCCGGGTGCTTACTGCAGAGACACCGCTGCCGCGGGGTGATGGCAGGGTGATGGTTCGGCAGCCCAGGTGACCCACTGACACCACCACACAGAGTCGGGGCCTCACATTCCACTTGAGGCTCAACTGAGGATGTGGCTAATTAAACATGGAAGTGCATCAGTTGTGTGGTTATTCAGAAGGACAAGGGCATGCCTGCACAGGGGACACTGGGGAGAGAATACCCCAGGGCTGTTGCCCCTCAGCACCCAGAATTGAATGACTTGCAAAGTTGGGGGGTTGATGCCAGCTCCTTAAAGTAGTGCGGGGTGCCCAACACGGGCACTAACCCGTTATTCTTCTAGACCTGCCCCTCTCCAGGGGAACGCACTGAGCCTGTCTCGGAGGCCAGGAAGGCAAGCATTGGGCTGGCACCCCAGGAGCCCTGTGGCAAAGGACAGTGAAGCTGGACTCTGGCAGGCAAGAAGGAAGGAAGCTCGTTTAATGTTTCTTAGGAGTCAGCGGAGTCCAGTAATAGGCCAAGGGGCACAGGTCAGCGCAGGCAAGGCAAGCCCAGGAGGCCCAGCCTGCCCTCCAGCAGCCCGGGGCTCAGAACAAGGGTGAGCCTGGCTGGCTTGCTGCTGGGCAGCAGGCTGGGCCAACTTGTGCCCCTCAACCATCCTCAGGCGCAGCAGCCCTACTGAGCCAAGCCTCCGAGTCAGGAGTCAGTCCTGCCCAGGGAGGCAGCAGTTTGCATTCATGGGAAGAAAACCAGAGGAGGCGACTGGCACTGCCCAAGGCAATGCCCCTTGGAAGTGTGAGAACCATGGTGAGGTAGGTCGGGCAGGCTCGGTCCTCCCACAGGTGAGCCTTTGAGGCACCGGCAGCACCAGGCAGAGAGGAAATGCCAGAACTGATGCTGCTCAGAGCCCTCAGCAGGCAGGAGTGGGTCCGCGGGAGCGTGGGCAGAAACAGGACATGGTGAGCGGGTCCGTCACTGAGAAATCGGTCTTGAAATTGAAGTGGCACAGGCTGAGGGGGTATAGGTGGTGTGTCCCACCCACAACCAGAACCAGCCTAGACCCTCGCCGCCTACCCATGTGTTCTGCCTCAGCTTCCTGACTAACCCCTGTAGAATGCCCTCCAGTGGAGGGCCCGCCCCAGCCATCCTCACTTCAGGGTGTAATAGTTTGTGGGCACAAAGGGCATCTTGCTGACCACAGCCTCCTGCTGCTTCCGCCGCACCTCCACCAGGAGCGGGGTGCCCGGCTGACTGTACTCAGGGGGCACGTAGCCCATTGCCACGTTCTTCCTCAGGCAGGGCGAGGGGCAGCCACTGGTCACAGCGCCTGTGTGGGCAGAGACTGTGTCGGCACCCCCTCCCGGGGAAGGCACAGGAGCTCCCCAGCCCCCAGGCACCTACCGATCACGGTGCCCTCCACACTCAGGATGGGGCTGTGTGCCCGCATCGGAGCCCCCTCGCACGTGAGCCCCACGCGCCTCCGCGGCACCTTGCCCTTCAGCTGAGGAACGATGACCGCGGCCCCCGGAAAGTCCATGGCAGCCCGGCGGCGCCTGCCTGCAGCGGGACCAGACCTGAGCGGGAGGCCCGGCCGCAGGGCCCCAAGTGCCATCCTTACGTGGAGGCCCCTCGCTGGGGCTCCCGGGGGCGTTGTTCCTCCGCACCCCCCCCCAGCCACGGCCCCTGGTCCTCGAGGCCACACTGCCCCCCAGCCTGCCAAGCGAGGGCCTCGGCGTCTAACGGGTGAAGCCACTGGCCCTTCAGGGGGTGAGGCTCGGGAGGCGGTCACTGGCTCCAGGCTGCCCCTGGGAGTGGTCCCGGGCCACTGCACCTCAGGGTCCCGCCCCGGGAGCGGCCCAGCTCACCCAGAGTCCAGCCGA
This sequence comes from Eptesicus fuscus, assembly GCF_027574615.1. Taxonomy (NCBI): domain Eukaryota; kingdom Metazoa; phylum Chordata; class Mammalia; order Chiroptera; family Vespertilionidae; genus Eptesicus; species Eptesicus fuscus. Next base: position 1,578,475 of record NC_072490.1, read on the forward strand.
GGCTGCCCTCCACGGGCGTGGTGCGCTCGTCGATGTCGCTGCCGTAGAGGCACAGGCCCGCCTCCAGGCGCAGGCTGTCCCGGGCCGCCAGCCCCGCCGGCCTCACCGCGGGGTCTCCCAGCAGAGTGGCCGCCAGGCCCACCGCCCCCTCCGCGGGCACCGAGATCTGCGGGGACAGCGGGGGGCGGTGGGCTGCTGGCCCGAGTCCACCGCCGCCCTGCCCCCACGCCTGACCCACCTCCACGCCATCCTCTCCGGTGTAGCCGCAGCGGGTCACGCGGCAGCTGGGCACGCCAAACACCTCCATCACGGCGCTGGTCATGAAGGGCAGTTTCCGCAGGTCGTCCGCCACGCCGGCCTGCAGCACCCGGGCCGCAGCGGGGCCTGGGCCGGGGAGCCAGTGACTAAGCGTCCAGGTCCAGCGCCCCAAAGCTGGACGGCAGCCCTTCCCCGGGGGCGGAGGAAGATGCTCCTGCCCCGCAGCCCAGAGCCGCGGGGCTGGCGGGGGAGGGCATGGCACCCAGCTCAGAACGTGCACTCAACCCCACGGCCCACACCTCCCTCCTGCGGCCTCTGCTCCGCAGCCCAGGAAGCCAGGAGGCAAAGGTGACGCCAACCCCGCCTGGCTGCTCACCTTGCAGGGCGAGCAGGGCATTGTCCACCACCTCCAGGCCCACGTCGCTGCCCCTGCTCTGCAGCTCCCTGACCTTGTCCTGATGGGAAGACAGAGCACCGCGTCGGCGTCCAGGACCATCTCCAGGCGCCGCCACGCTCGGTAGAGGAGGCTGGCTCGCACCTCACAAGGTTGTGTAAGTGGCAGGGCTGACCCAAGCCCGGGTCTGAGGGCTCTAACACCAGCTCCGCCTCCATCCTCACCAGCACGTGCTCACCTCGGGCCGGCTCAGCTTCCCCTCCCACCGCCCTGTGACACCTGGCATGCTCCAGGGCGGGCCACTCGGGCCTGCTGTTCATTCGCTCAGAGGTGCTGACGGAGCCCCTTGTCCCTGCCAGGCCGCCCTGTCCGCTCTGTGAACAAGGAAGACGGGGCGGTACCTGCATGAGCGCCAGGTCCTTGTCCCGGCAGCCAGCGTTGGACACCACGTACAGGTGTCCCTCAGAGGCGTTGGTCACAATCAAGTCGTCCAAGATGCCCCCGGCCTCGTTGGTAAACAGCGACAGGGTCCCCTAGCACCAGAGCAGAGAACTGTGCATCCAGTCCAGAAGGCCAATGTCAAACGTGAGACACCCGGGGTCACTCAGCCACCACAAACTCCTGAACCCTCAGCACAGGGCGGGGGGGGGGGGGGGGGAGTGCACCCAGACCCCTGCCCAAGCCCAGATGTGTTTGTTGTTAATCCTCATGGAAGACATTTTCCATTGATTTTCAGAAAGAGTGGAAGGGAGAGGGAGAAAGAGAAACATGGATTGGTTGCCTCCCACACACACCCCGACAAGGGATGGGGATCGAGCCTGCAACTTAGGTACGTGTGTCCTTGACTGGAATCGAACCCGGGACCCTTCAGTCCAAGGGCCGACACTGTACCCACTGAGCCAAACCGGCCAGGGTGAGCCCCGGGCATTTGATCCTCATGCACTGAGAACGTCTCCACTCCTTCCTCTCCTCGGGGACCTCCCTGAACGGGTAGGGCCTCTGCACCCCTACCCTCTCAGTACTGAGAGCCCATCTCACACTTAACCCGTGACACCTAGGACTTGGTGTCTGACACCTAGCTCTACCCCACCCAAACCCGGGACGACTCAGCCCGTGCTCCAAACCCGGGAGAAAGCTCCCAAGTCCATCCGATGACCTCACGTGCGGGCGCCCCAAAAGTGCTGAGGCTGCCGTGGCCGCCGCACGGGGGAGCCGAGGCTGAGAGTCATGTGGGACCTTGTTAAATGCCGGCTCTGCCAGAAGGCCGGGCGGGGCTGAGAGTGTACCCCTAACAAGCCCCTGGGTGGTGGAGGCTGTGGTTCAGGGACTGCACCTGAACTGCGAGGAGCTGGACGCACGAAGGTCACAGAACAGGACCGGAACCGGGTTCTGGCCTCCCAGCCCGAGGAGGGGAGGACAGGTCGGGGCAGGCCCATCTCTGCAGAGGGTTGGCCATGATGCGGGGACTCCATCCCCCAAGACTGCAAAGCTGTGTCTGACCCTCACTGTGCCCCAGGCCCCCAGTGAGGACTTGCTGCGGGACTGAGAGGCCCATGGGCAGAACCCGAGGGGCCCACCTGGTTTGGCCTCAGCTCTGCGATATCGCCCACCACCAGGCTCTCCATCAGCTTCACCCGGTCACGACCGTGTATCTTGGTCTGAGAAAAAAATCGAAAGCCTCAGGACAAACACACAAACAGGAGGAACGCCCCAGGACCCTGCCCTAGCGCCAGTCGCCAGTCGGGAAGCCACTGGCCCCCAAGGCCCACCCCCACCCGCCAAGTGCCCCGTTCTGGTTCTGCAGGCGCAAGTCCCCCATTCTGATCCCCCGACCGAGGAGGGGGTGCCCTGGGGGAGGCTAGGGAATTTGAAAGGGCCCAGCACCTTCCTGAAATACCCTTTCCCTTTCCAACCCAATGCCCAGGGCAGTGGGTAAACACGGGTGCCGGCCGGGAAACCCAGGGCACCCAGGCCCCCCAGAGAGCGGGGCGGGCTGCAGAGGCGGGGAGCCGGGTCCCAGCACAAAGCCGCGGGCAGGGCGGCGTCTGGGGGCCGGCCGGCTCACCTGCAGCATGTGGGACACGTCAAAGAGCGAGCAGTGGCGGCGCGTGTGCAGGTGGGAGTCAACGTGGCTGTCCCGGTACTGCACCGGCAGCCTCCAGCCCGCGAAGGCCACCAGCTTCCCGCCGTGGGCGAGGTGGAAGTCGTGGAGCGGCGTCCTGCGGAGCGCGTCCTGCGGGGCGGCCGGCTCAGGGCCCGCCGGCCCCTGCCCTCCAGGATGGGCACCGCGCACCGGCACCCTCTGTCCCACCTGCGAGCCGCTGAGCCGCCGGCCGGGGGCCCGGGGGAGCGCCTGCCCACGGAAGCCCAGGTGGGCCGCCGCGCTCGCTGCCCACTGCATCGTGGCCAGAGACCGGAGACCGCGCGGCCGACGCACAGAGGCGGCCACTGGCAGGCACGCTGGGAGATGTAGTCTGGACCCCGGTCCAGCCAGTCTCTCTCCCACAAAGGGGATCAGAGGGGGGTGGGCAGCCCCGAGGGCAGGCGGGGCTTCAGCTCACCGGGTACAGGGAGTCCCGGGGCAGAAAAACAGCCCGAGGCGCTTCCACTAGCCTAGGGCGGGGGGCGGGGGAGGTGCCAGCCAGTGACGCTGCTCAGAATCCGAGCCAGGGCCAGGCCTCCCCCTGCTGACTGCCCAGCCCCCAGGGGTCAAAGTTCAGACAAAGGGCTGCGAGGCTTGAATGGCATGTTCCAGACATCAGAAGAATAAGGTCAAGTGAGAGGAGGGGGAAGATGGAGAGGACACAGGAGGGAGCCAGGGGCACCACAGGAACCTGGCCACACAGGGGGTCCCCAGCTCTCCCCCTGGGCACACACAGGCAGCCAGCAGTCATGCATTCCACAGTATTTATTGATCTTGCTGCACACTGGGCCCTGTGCGGGTCCTGCTTCCTTAGCAACAGCTGAAGAGAGCCAAGTACGCGGAGCTGAGGGGCCACCGGTAAGAACCCTGCGGTGAGAGAAGAGGGGCCACCAGGTGGCTGACCTTCCCGGGAAGCTGTGGAGCCACACACACACACACACACACACACACACACACACACACACGAGGGCAGCTGGGAGAGGGGACGAGGATGTACGTGGGGCTGGGTCAGATGGCAAGCAGGTCCCAGGGCGCATCCTCAGGCCCCGGCCTGGCCACAGGCTCCGGCTCGGCCAGGGGGCAGACCCACTTGAACACACATCCACGGCCGTCTCAGAGACAGGGCTCCTAGGCCCGCCGCCGGCTCTGCTCCCGGGCAGGCAGCAGGTGCCCGGACAGGGAATGCCTCTGTGGGCGCGACACAAAGGGGACGAAGGGCACCAGGGCTCCCGCTTCTCCCTGGGGCTCAGACTGAGTGCCACGCCGAGCACTGGAGGTCTTGCTTCCTGGCACGTGGTCAGTTTGGCTCAGAGAAACTAAGAATTCTTGTAAAAGTCGCCCGAGGTTGGACAGGGCCGGTGCTGGGAGCAGAGGCAACGGGATGCGAGATGGCAGGAGGGCCCAGGGCACACAGGGGTTCTTAGTAAGTGGGACTGGAATGTCGTTAGGGCGGGGGGAGGAGTTTCGGGTCGCAGCCAGGTGAGGACAGAGTGTACCCCACGCCAAGCGCTCATGCTGAAGCGGCGCAGTGAGCCCCAAGGATCTTGACTCTGTGGATGTGACCCAGGCAGAACGGGCAGGCAGCACTCGGGATGCAGCGGGAAAGCACTTTGGCCTCTGACAGCCCGGAAGGTCACCGTCTCGGGTAAGAGCCACGGCTCAGGTGTAGGAGAGCAAGTTCAGGTCATAGCAGCCATCCACCTGCAACACAGAGGCCATCAGAGCTGACCCTGACCGGCTCAGGGCCACGGGGGCCGAGCAGAGGGAAGCACTCCGTCACTCACATCGAAGCGGCCGATCCTCCTGGAGGTGCGACTGGCCCGGACCATCTCTGTCAGCGCCCACATCTGCTGCACCTCTGAGGACACCCTGCTGGGGTCCGGGAGGCCCTGCTCCGGAAGGAGGGGTCAGTGGCCAGGGGTCTCCCCCAGCTGTGCCTTCAGAGCTCCTGATGTGCAGCCCCACACGGAGAGACCGCAAACCCCATGGACCTCCAGGAGGGAGATCGGGCAGATGGCAGAGCGTGGCCGGGGCCCCAGGTCAGCCCCAGGTTCCTGCAGATCGGGCCCACCTGGACCTGAGAGCTATTCGCACACGGCTCTTACCCAGGGTGAGGGCTTACCTCAAGGAGGGGAGCAGGCTGCTCACAAGGCACTGGGTGGGAAAGCCACTTGGGGAAGGTCATGGAGGGGCTCTGCAAAGCAAAGAGGGAGGAAGAGGGGGAGAGTCCTGGGACCAGTGCCCAGGGTCCTGGGAGCCTCGACCACTGAGAAAACCCTGTTCAGAGGCCCACAAAGGCCCAGAGGGCAGCCAGACCCCCTGAGATCTGAAGGAGGCCCCAGGAACACAAGGAACAGAGTATCCCCAGCTCTGAAAGAGAGGGGTGGCCCCAGAGATCAGGGGCTATGGGGAGCCAGCTTCCCTCTCCTGAGCCTCCAACTTGCCCACCTGGCTAACTTCCATGAGGGCCTCCCTCGGGGTCTCATCATCTTGACCACCACTCCCACTCCACCCCAGCTCCCCACTCCCACCCCACCCCCAGCTCTGCCAGCCACGCCAGAGCCTCCTTGGGAAAGGCCGGCCGCCAGCTGAGCGAGCCCCTCACCTTTGCTCCCGGCTGGTAGATCTGCAGCTCCTCCACGGTGAACGACAGCCACAGTGGCGACGGCTGCCGCAGGATCAAGCGCAGCTCCAGCACTCTAGCCACGTCACACAGCATCTGACACACACACACAAGGCCCAGCGAGCCCCAGCTCACTACCCAGGGGCCTCCCAACGGGCAGTGAGCCAAGCTGAGCCAGGCCTTTGGGAAAGAAAGAACAGTGGTCCCTTCGAGCATTTCCCCAAGAGCCACAGCCCAGCACAGCCTTGCCCCCCTCATCCCTCCTGGTATCCTAGCCCAGTTCTCAGGCCCCCAGCGAGCCCTCGGCTGGGCTGCCCTGGCCATGCCCCGTCCCAGCTGACCTGGTGCTTGGACAGCGATACATACTCCTGAGCTCCCTCCTCGCTGTGGGGGTCAGGCATCAGGCAGTGGTCCCGCAGGCAGGTCACCCACTTGGCCTGTGTGTGGATCGAGGTGTACTGGCGGACACGGATGCTCAGAAAGGCTGTGTAGTAATTCTTAAACGTAATCTCCTGCAACTGCAGCACACACAACCCACGGTCACAAGTCAGACCCGGGCCCAGGGCCTGCGAGCGGCTCAAAGGCACCATGGCCTCCTCCCCTCAGGAACGTCCTCTGCTACCAATCTGATCGGCATCCTTTGAGGCTCGGTGTCACTTTCCTAAAGGAGCTCACAGCCTAAGCGAGGAGGTCGCATAACCACAACTGCAGCTCTCGCCACACCCAGGATGCTGCCAGGGGTCGGAGCCCTAACTCTGGAGGAGATGGAACATGGACACTGAGGCCTGAAGGGGACGAGTTCACCAGTGGACCGAGAGAGGGAGAGGATGTGAACAAGGAGAATGTCTGGCTACAGCGGCTCTCATCACTAGACACTCATCAGAATCACCCGAGGGAGTTTAAAAACACGTGCATATCGGTGTACAGGCTCCACCCAGACCTCCTGCATCAGGACTTCCCCGCTCATACTTAAGGAGCGGCTTGGGGGCAGTGCACAGGGCTGAGAGGTAGGCAGGCATAGACACAAAGTGGCCCTGAATGCCAGGCCATCAGAAACGGATTTTAGCCTGGCCGGCGTGGTACACGCCCGGGTTGTGGGCTCCATCCCCAGTGTGGGGCGTGCAGAAGGCAGCCGGTTAATGGTTCTCTCCCATCATTGATGTTTCTTTCTCTTGCTCCCTCTCCCTTCCTCTCTGAAATCAATAAGAAATATATTTAAAAAAAGAAAAAGAAAAAGAAAACGGACTTGATCCTCTGTGTTGAAGTCCTGCGGGGTCGGTCACTGTGCCAGCTGATGTGGAAGTGCAGCTGGAGCCACAGGGGAGATCCTGCTGAGCAGGCTGTAGGCATGCGCAGGAGGCAGATTTGGGGGTAACTCATTGTCTACTGATTCCCAGGACAAAACGACCTCACCTATACTGGGCTCACAACTGTATTTCCAACACCTCGCCTACACCTTGGCCCTTCCGGCCAGCGCTGCCCTGGACCTGAGGAGAGATGGCGCAGAGAACTGCACAGGAAGCTGCCTGCTAGTGAGTGTGTGAACTGGAGGAAGGAATAAATGGCGGACTGAGGCGCCAGGGCGAGGCCAGCGCCAAGCTTCAGGTAACCGACCCAGCGCCGGGGGCACGCCCGCGCTCCCAGGTCAGTCAGCCCGGGAACCACGGTCGCCCAAGGGGCTGGCTTACCTCGAAGGGCGCGACGTTGGGGAAGGTGACATCGATGACCAGCACGCCAGGCCGGCCTTGGGAGGTGCGCACATCGCCCACCTGCAGCGCCACGGTGCCTTTCACGTGGCAGGGCACCAACACGCGGGACATGGTGCCAGCCGAGCGGAGCAAGCACAACCGCCGATCCCAGCCCGGGACCTCGGGTCCTTCCCGGCATCCCCAGCCCAGTCCCAAGAACTACAACTCCCGGCAGGCCTCGCGCTGGGCCAGCCCAGCCAATCAGCAATGCTCAGGGCAGGCGGGGCGTCGGAAGTGCGCGAGAGCCACCGGGGACCCTGCCTGGAAACGGCCCGGCGGCTTTGTAGCCAAACCGTCCGCACTCCTCGGCGTCCTGACCCCTTCCTGTTCCTGCTTCTGAGCAGGGGGGTGGGGAGGGGGGTCCTCAGTTAAAGCATGTCAGCCATGAGCACGAATGATCATAAGAGCATGGCCGAGATTAATTGCAAAAATAGGTATAAATCCCCCCCCCCCTTTACTTGTTAATCCTCACCCGAAGGTATTTATTCCCCATTGATTTTCTGGAAAAGGTGGAAGGGAGGGAGGAGGAGAGGGATTAGGAGAGAGAAACATGGATGTGAGAGAGAGACATCCATTGGCTGCCTCCAGCACGCATGGAACCTGCAACCCGGGCATGTGCCCTTGACCGGAATTGAACCCGGGACCCTTCAGTCCACAGGCTGACACCCTATCCGCTGAGCCAAACTAGCGAGGGCTCTTTGTTGTCCTTGGTTTAGGGAAGATAGGATTTACTAGGTGGCTGCAAACTGCTAGTTTCCTGGTTACACTTTTCCTGGGATTTTCCTAGCTTCTTACTATTCTACAACATAAAGACCCATTACAAAACCCTAGTAATTAAGACAGAGGGCTATTGGGTGTGATACAGAGACACAACAGAAGACAGAACCCAGGAGCAGAATCAGGAGCAGATGGGCATTTGGTCAATAACCGAGGCAGCACTTCAGAGCACTGAGCAGACGGGCTTTCCGATAAAGATGGGGAAACAGAGGAAGCAGGATGCCTGTGTGGGAGGAAAACTTCCCCCTACCCTCCTAGGCTCTTCCGCTGGTCTAGTAATCACATGAACATAAAACACTTTAACAGGAGAAAACAAATTCTCGCACAAATATTTTCTGTTCGTCTGAACTGAGAAAAAGACAGGAACTCACAATTCTCACTTCCACCAGACGGCACAGGCAGCGAGGCCCAGGAGACGGGTAAGAATTCCTTCTGTGGGTGCTTGTCCCAGGTCCCTGGGTCTCTCAACGCCCCAGAGCAGCAGTGCCAGCCAGGGGTCACCCAGCAGGCTCACCAAAACCCTAGGGGAGACACACTTTAGGAAAAATGCACTATGAACACATCAAATTAACAGCCCAGGCTAAAAGGACTCTCCCCCGCATGACACCAACAATGTAATAAAGCTCGTAAAAAAAAAAAACAACAAACAAACCTAGGGGAGAAAACGTTTTTCCTTCTTCCCTTCTGGGTTGGCCTGATCATGAAATTCGTTGCAACCGGCAGGAAAGGAACCAGGTGTCACTTAGCTATTTGTTTTCTACCTATTTTATGGGATTTTTTTTTTGGTTCTTCAATTCCTCCACTTATTTATTTTTAATTGAATTGATTGGGGTGACATTGGGCAATTCCCCATATTGGCCTTTTTGCATTTAGTTGCTTTTTTTGTGTGCCACTTGGATTTCCTCTGAGGTCTCCTAGCAACCTTCAGCACAGTCAGGACCGTAGCGCCACCTGCTGGGAAGTGGAGATTCACCCGCTCGTAAGAATAGGCTCCCAGATTCAAGGCTGGTGGGACTGGCATAGGAGGGAGGTGGGCTCTGGGTACCTGGAATGATGTTCCTCACCTGATTCTTGAACCCTCAACCTCCCCAAGGTTTTTCCCCAGACCTTATCTCCTAGTATTACCAAGGCAACGATTGTATCAAGAGTCCCATCAAGCCCTAACTGGTGTGGCTCAGTGGATAGAGCGTCTGCCTGCGGACTGAAAGCTCCCAGGTTCGATTCTGGTCAAGGGCATGTACCTTGGTTGCGGGCACATCCCCAGTAGGGGGTGTGCAGGAGGCAGCTGATCGATGTTTCTCACTCTCTATCCATCTCCCTTCCTCTCTGTAAAAAAATCAATAATATATATATATATATATATATATATATATATATATAAAAAGAGTCCCACCAATAATCAAAAACAAGTCCTGGCCGGTGTGGACTTGGTTGGAGTGTAGTCCTATGCACTGGGAGGTCGTGGGTTCCACTCCTGGTCAGGGCACTTACCTAGGCTGTGGGTTTGGTCTCCAGTTGGGGTGTGCAGAGGAGACAACTCATCCATGTCTCTGTCACATTTATATTTCTCTCTCTCTTTTTTTATAATATATTTTTATGATTTCAGAGAGGAAGGGAGAGGAAGAGAGAGATAGAAACATCAATGATGAGAGAGAATCATTGGTCAGCTGCCTCCTGCACACCCCTTACTGGGGATTGAGCCCACAACCCTGGCATGTGCCCTGACCAGAATCAAACCTGGGACCCCAATGGTAAGATATGTACACATATAATACCTTAATAAAAAAAAATTGAAAAAATAAAAAAATAAAAAAATAAAACACACACACAAAAAAAAACCTGGGACCCTTCAGTCCACAGGCCAACGCTCTATCCACTGAGCAACACTGGCTAGGGCTATATTTCTCTCTCTCCCTCCCTCTTTAAAATCAGTTTTAAAAAGTAAAATACAAAAACGATGAGACCATGCCAAGCTCCCTTTTGCATGTCCACACCTGGATTTTGGAGACGTCTCCTTCTGCCCAGTCCTGTATAAATATATATATGTTTTAAATGCTTTATTGTTGAAAGTTTTACGTCTCCTTTTCCTCCATTGACCTCCCCCCTCCTGCCCCCCAGCATATGCCCCCACCCCCCTATTGTTTGTTTCCATTGGTCATGCTCATGTGCATGGATACAAGTCCTTTGGCTGATCTCTTATTAAGTTGATTTCAGAGAGGAAGGGAGAGGAAGAGAGAGAAAAACATCAATGATGAGAGAGACTTCATAGACTGGCTGCCTTCTGCACGCCCCCTGCTGGGGATCAAGCCCACCACCTGGACAGGTGCCCTGACCAGGAATCGAACCAGGGACCTCTTCGTACATGGGTCTACCCTCAACCACTGAGCAAACCCGGCCGGGCCCCTTGCGAGGATTTCGCCAGTTCACTTTGTTAAAGGCTTCCTAGAGCAAACAGGAGTTCTTTTCTCCTCTCCTACTGTGAGCTCACAATTGCGTGTTGGCAACAGGAGGAAGCATGAAGTGACTAACAAGGCCAGGCTCCAGCACGCATGGAACCTGCAACCCCGGCATGTGCCCTTGACCAGAATTGCACCCTATCCACTGAGCCACACTAGCTAGGGCTAGGGCTCTCCTAGCTGTGGCCACGCGGGCAGCGTACTAACTGAGTGGAAGAGGGATTCAGTTTCCAGGTGAACCAGATGGGCCCTGGCTGGTTTGGCTCAGTGGATGGAGGGCCGGCCTGCGGACTGAAGGGTCCCCCGGGATGAGATTCAGGCAGGACCCAGAATATGGGCATGATTTCACCTTGTGCTGTACTCAGCCCAGAGCCAGTACATAGCAGGTGCTCATACATGTGGTGAGTGACTGAGACAGACAGCTCATTAAAAAGCACCACCAGCCCGGCTCAGTGTTTGAGTGTCCACTTATGAACCAGGGAGTCAGGGTTTGATTCCCGGTCAAGGGCACATGCCCCGGTTGTGGGCTTGATCCCCTGTAGAGGGCGTGCAGGAGGCAACTAGTCAATGATTCTTTCTCATCATTGATGTTTCTATCTCTCTCTCCCTCTCTGAAATCAATAAAAATATATATTAAAAATTAATTAAAAATAATAATTTATATTAAAAAACACGAGAAGGTATGTTAATGGAGATGTATGTAAATCCAAGCCCAGCGCTTCCAAAGCTCCCTGAGGCCTCCAGTTGGCAGCCAGACTCCTGGGGATAAGCAGAAGGCAGGGCAGCAGATCCGTTCAGGAACTGGGGAGGCCCAGTGTGACTGGGACGGCCCAGCCCGGTGGGTGCAGGTGTAGATTCTCAGCTGGGTTTGGAGCTGCCCTTTCTTGTAGACGGTCCCCCATCGGATGATTTGAAGTAAATCCAAGGAGCGGGCGGAGCAGTGGGCCCCGGAGTCTCCCCTCGCCCAGCCTCTCAGGCCCTAGAGGGCAGTGCAAGCCAAGATGGCCAGGCGCTGGCCCGAGCCTCAGCCATTTGGGGCAGAACCAGACTAGACTTCTCCTGCCTGCACCACGCTGCAGGGGCTGCGGGATGTTCAGGGGCCCTTGTAAGTTACGGCAAGTTCTCTGTCTCCCAGGATGGGGGTGGGGGGGGGGGGGAGTTGGTCTGGGAAAGTGTCAATCACTTATTTTGGCTTAAGGAGGTAGGAAGGCTGGGGACCCTGCCACAGGCAATGAAATCCATGGCACCCCCTTCTCGGGCAGGCCCCACGCTGCCTTCCGAAATGCTGGCTCACAGCCCACCGACCCCCCGCCCGGGGCGGCCCTGGAATACTCAGCTGCCATGCAGGACTCGGTCTGTGTCACGGGGGTGGCAGGAAGAAGCCCTTCTCCGTGGGGGCTGCGGGGCATGGCTCGGGCTTGGAACAGTTTCCTGCAGCTGCCGGGGACAGGGCGCCAAGGAATGCTCGCTGCCCTCGCTGCCCTGGGACCCGCTGTCCCACCGCTGCAGCCCCTGGGCTCCACCAGGCCCCCCTCGGGCCTCGCGGTGGGTACATTTTATCCCGTTAGGAAAGGAATCTGCAACGAGATGACGCTAGCGTTGGGCAATGCGGGACCAGCAGCTGGCCATCTTGTCAGCTCCCCTACCTCCTTTCCTGACCCCCCCCCCCCCCGCGTGGCCCCCATTCCAGACCATTCTGCTCAGAGCTAGGCAAGTTCCAGCAAAATCCAGATGCTTGGCAGGACCTGCTCAGCAGTCGCCCCTGCCTCCTTCTTGTCCCCGTGGCCAAGCCTGGCCAGGCTCTGCGCTGCTGACCTCTCCTGGAATTCCCCCAGCGGCAGGAAGCGGCCGCTCCCCTCCCAGCGACCCGGCTGCAGGGTCCCCTCCTCCACAGGCCCTCCGCTGGCTCCCACACACCTGCTGGTTTCCTGCCGGCTTCCCCCACTGACGGGCGGGCGGGAGCGCCTGCTTCTCCCCGCCTGGCTGTGACCCCCAGTTCTCTGCCTCTGGACTTCCTGTGTGCCTGGGAACAGACTAGGTGCTCAGTAAAAAGGGCTTTGTGATTTGATTTGGCGACTTACCCAGTTCCTTACCCTTTACCCTTAGGGCAGATGTGGGCTTAGATTAAATGCCAGAGCCACAGAGGACCCACAATCAGGCCTCCGAGAAATCCTCTGTCCAGCCGCTGGCCCCCGGCCTTTGTGCTGCTCTGTTTTGTTTGTTTGTTTTTTAAATTCTCACCAGAGGATGTTTTCCATTGATTTTTAGGGAGAGTGGAAGAGAGGGAGAGACAGAGAGAGACATCCATGAGAGAGAAACACACGGGTTGTGTTGCCTCCTGCACACGCCCTGACCAGGGTCCAGGCTGGGGAGGAGCCTGCAACCAAGTACCAGGTGTACCAGTTAATAATGCGGATTGACCAGTTACCGTTAATAATGCGGATTGACCAGTTACCGGTTAATAATGCGGATTGACCAGTTACCGTTAATAATGCGGATTGACCAGTTACCGGTTAATAATGCGGATTGACCAGTTACCGGTTAATAATGCCGATTGACCAGTTAACGGTTAATGATGCGCATATTTTAATCAAAGAAGACACGATAATTTCAAGAGAAACATCAAAAATGCTTTATTCAAAGTAATGCCCATCACTAGCTACCCATTCCACCATCTTTCGGGTAATCTGTGGATACCGTCTCAATAGAACTTTCTTGTTTTGAGGCAGGCCATTCAGAGACCCAATTTTCCACTAGTGTTTTGAAGTGCTGCTCAGAAAGTGCGTGTGCCATCGATGGGAACACGTGGTCATCTGAAGGAGCAAGGTCTGGTGAATACGGCGGGTGGGTTAATACTTCCCAGCAAGATCTTTTAACGTGTCTGTAACTGGCTTTGAAGTGTGTGCTGGTGCGTCATCATGAAGCAAAATTACTTTGCCGTGTCTTCTTCTGGCCCATTCTGGTGGTTTTACTATCAAAGCGTGGTTCAAATTGATTATTTGTTGTCGGTAGCGATCAGTATTAACGGTTTCACCTGGTTTTAGAAGCTCATAATGCACCACCCCTTCCTGATCCCACCTAACGCAGGGCATTGTCTTTCTTCCGAAGCGATTTGGCCTTGCAGTGGATGTTGATGGTTGACCTGGATCAACACATGATTCTGTGCGTTTGGGATTCTCAAAATAAATACACTTTTCATCGCCAGTCACAATTCGATGCAAAAAGGCAACATTTTACTGATGACTTTTTGGTTTTCCATTTGTCTTTCGTTCAGTTGATGTGGCATCCATTTTCCTTCCTTTAAAATCTTTCCCATTGCTTGTAAACGACCAGAAATTGTTTGCTGAGCAATGTTTAATATTTCTGCAAGTTGTTTTTGAGTTTGACATGCATCTTCATCCAATAATGCTTGTCAAACTTTTTCAGTTGACCTGGACGTTCTTTGTCTTTCACATTGAAATCGTCACTTTTAAAGCGTTTAAACCAGCGTTCACAAGTATCTTGAGATGGAGCATGTTCACTGTAAGCTTCCCGAAGTAACTTTCAGCAGCACTTTTCTTCAAAATAAAGTAATGAATTAAAACTTCCCGCAAATGCTCTTTTTTTGGCACAAAATCGACATTTTTAAGTGTAAAAATATCTGTGATGTTAACACCTTCAGAAAATTTGACATATGAAGTTTTGAAGCTTGTTGTCAATACAACAAAATAGCATACATATCAAGTCGCATATATATCAACACACGTGTAACTCCATCTATTGAAAAAGATCCACATTACGTGCCCTTGACGGGAATCGAACCTAGGACCTTTTGGTCCACAGGCCAATGCTCTATCCACTGAGCCACACCAGGGCTAGCTGGCCGGGAGGCCTCTGCCTTTTCTTCCTCGCTGGGGTTGGCCTGCAGCCTCTTCCCTCCCTCCCCGGTCCCTGACTGTTTCCACAACTCCGCCATGTCCAGACCCCACAAGGTGAGCCAGGTGCGTGAGGAGAGGGGAGAGGGAGACAGACCTAGCCCTGTTTCTCCCAAGTCCGGAAGCCCCTCTAATGAGCCCCAAGCCTCTGCATCCCCGGCTCCAGCGGTGGATGGTCCTGGCAGCTGACATTTTGATGCAGCGCATCCACTTTTCACCCACTCGGCAAGCATCACTGGAATTCTTTGCTCTGGGCCAGGTACAGTGAGGCTCTGAAGATGGACACAAATCCGCGGCGTGGCCACTGACGGGCTGTGTGGCCTCTGAGAAGTGACTTAACCCTGGGGCCTCAGTTGTGTGTCCAGGGTGCAGGGGGCGGGACAGAGCTCAGCGACTGCAGCTGTTGTTCGGAGGGCGATCCCTGCCATCCAGGAGCGGAGGGCTCCTGGGGAGGCTGTTCGTGAGGAGGACGGGCAGGACTGGAGCGGGTGGCCGGAGAGGGGACACACAGGTGGCCCTGGGAGGACGTGAGGGGAAGTGCTGAGACTGGGGGTCCTGGCCTGTGTGGGGCAGGTTCCTGTTGCCCAGGCGGCACAGAGGGGCTTAGATTTGTTCTGCAGGCGGCTGGGATCGGTGAAGGTGTGTTGGTTTATGGGATTCAGGCTCCAACATGCCAATGGGACTCTGCAAAAGGCTACAGGTCTCTAGCACAGACTCAAGGCCCCCCAAGGCCTCCCTTTCTTTTCTTTCTTTCTTTTTTTAAAAGTTGATTTGAGAGAGAGAGGGAAACATCGACCTGTTGTCCACGTATTTGCGCACCCACTGGTTGGTTCCCGCATGTGCACTCACCCGGGGCCGAACCTGAAACCTGGGCACGTTGGGACGACGCTCCAACCAGCTGAGCCACCCAGCATGGCGAAGGCCTCGTTTCCAATAAAACAGCCACCCATTCCTTCCAGCTTTCTGGCATGCCTTCTAGATGCCAGCCCTCTCTCGGGTACTAGAGGTTCCCAGGATGGAGGGAGGGAGCAGGCAGACACAGACCTCCCCGTCTGTCCTGGGGGCAGCTTTAAATCTAACATAATGATGTGGTGGGCGAAGCAGGGGTCCAGAGCAGGGGCACACGCCCAGGCTGGAAACAGACAGGAACGCGGGTGGCCCAGTGGAACAGGAATGCCGTGGGCAGCAGTGTGGGAAGTGGGAAGACCAGCAGAGCTGGCAGATGCCTGGCACATTTGTAAGAACTGGAAGAGTCTCCAGCTGTGACTGGTTTGGCTCAGTGGATAGAGCGTCGGCCTGCGGACGGAAGGGTCCCAGGTTCGATTCCGGTCAGGGGCATGTACCTTGGTTGCGGGCACATCCCCAGTCGGGGAGTGTGCAGGAGGCAGCTGATTGATGTTTCTCTCTTATTGATGTTCCTTTCTAACTCTCTATCCCTCTCCCTTCCTCTCTGTAAAAAATCAATAAAGTATATTTAAAAAAAAAAGAGTCTCCAGCCCAGCTGGCCTGGTTCTGTGGTTGAGCATCTACCTATGAACCAGCAGGTCACGGTTCGGTTCTACGGCTGCTCAGGGCGCATGCCCGGATTATGAGCCCCATCCCCAGTGTGGTTGGCAGCCAATGATTCTCTCTCATCATTGATGTTTCTCTCTCTCCCCCTCCCTTCTCCTCTGAAATAATTTTTTAAAAAAGATTCTCTATGTGGCAGGGGTCATTAACAAATGGGGGGAAGAGGTGTGGGTAGGTACTGAGAGAAGAGGAAGTGGAGATGGAGATCATGCGGGTGGAAGTGGAGGACAGGAAGGTGGGGGTGGGGTAAAGGGAGGGAGGGAGCCCAGCCTGGCAGGTGAGCAGGAAGGAGGAGTCTGTCCTCCTGCAGCCAGAAGGCGGCATCCGGTGGAGCGCTGAGCAGCGATGGTCACAGGTAGCTTTGGGTCTGGACGTCAGACCTGGCTGCTGTCCCTGGAGGCCTGGGTGAGCAGAGGACAGGGCCCCACAGCCTCCTCCTCCCCCGAGGCCACACCCAAGGTGCTCAGAAGTCCGAGACCCAAGAAGAAAGGGCGGGCGCTGTGCAGGGTGCGGGCTGGCCCTCCCCTTGGCGGGCAGGAGGCAAGGGCACTGGGCCCTTGAGGGCCTGGGGGCCTGGCAGCTGTGGTCCCTGTGCGGATGGGCGGGCAGCCCACCGCCGTGTGGGTCTCGGACGTGAGGACATGGGCCATTTGAAAGTCAGGGCTGTGGGTGGGCCAGCAGGGCCATGAGGGCAGGGGGGGCGGTGAGGGGGGCGAGGTCACGGCAGTTCAGCCACTCATCCAGCTGTCGGGAACAGCTGCCGCTCCGAGGGAGGGAGCCGGGCAGCAACAGGTGAGGGAGCGCCTGGCGGCTGGGCCGTGGGAATGGAAGTCGGAAGCCTGTGGGGTGGAGGCCTTGGGGGAGGGGAAGCATCTGCGGGCTGACTGGCCAGCCTGACTTTCAGATGCAACAAACATTCCTCAGGGAAGAGAGGAGGTTGGGGTGGGGGCTGGGCGGCTAGAGAAGGAGCCCGTGCCCCCGCCCCCCCTTTCTCCCTTTGGTTCCCCAAAGGCCTTCTTTCTGGGCTACGCCCCCTGCCTGGGGACTCTCCCTCTGGGCTGCTCCATAACCCTGTAGCTGGGTTGGATCTTCCCTCCCCACCCCCTTCGGCTCCTTATCTGCACCTGTGCCTGGCCTTCTGCTGGGAAGGAGAGTAAACAGGGTTTTGGAAAGCTCTGGCCCGCAGGTTCAGAGAGGGAGGGGCGCTGCCCAAGGCCCCAGGGCGGCAGAGGCAGGGCCCAGGGCCTCGGCTTTTGGGACCTCAACTCTGGGCTGCCCCCAAGGAGCAGGTAGGCCTGGGGCACCTGCAGGCCCTGCCCCTGCCGGCAGGAAGTGAGGGGTCGGCCCTCCGGCAGCAGGAAGTCAGGCAGAGCGCCCAGCAGGGCAGGGTCACAGGTAGCTTGGGGCCTGGGTGTGAGCTCCGCTGCTGTCCCACGAGGCCTTACTGGGGACTTACGGGGTAAGTCCTGCGAGGAGGCCTGTGAGCTCCCACCTCTCCGCCCACCTCAACGCCAGGGCCTCAGCTCAGCCACCGACATTGAACCCATCGCTGAGGGTCCCAGGCAGCAGGGTGAGTACAGGGAAGTTTCAGGCTGAGGGCGGGGAGGGGTCAGCTGAGGCCAGCCTTCCTTCCTGCCCCTCCCCCAAATGGGATGAGCAGCTGCGGCCCTGGCTCTGAGGCCCAGGAGGTCCGCTCAGAAGCAGCCTTCCTTCCCGCCGTTCCCACCCTCGTGTCCTACCAGCTGCCACATCCCTCGTGGGCACGGACATGGGTGAGAGAGGCAGGCGCGAAATGCTTTTCACCTTTTCTGGGAAAAGCCTCCACGCGGCATGAATGGCTCTTTGTGAGGCCCTGGCACGTGTCAGCGCCTCGGCAGAGCCCCCCTCCACCACGCCCGCCCGCAGCCTGTCCCGCAGCAGGTCCCGCCGAGCCTGGCTCAAACGGGGCCTCGCCCACCTGAGGACCCTTCCTGAGCTGGGCCCTGTCCTTCCCCTCAGGCCTTCCGGTCCTTAAGGTCCCTTGTCAGGCCCACTGAGCCCGGTGGACACAGACCTCTCCTGCCCATCCACAGGTGGCCCGGCCAGGACTCAGTCCCCTCTGGGTAAATGGCAGCTGCAGGGAGCAACCTCTGAAGGTCACTGGCCCTGAGCAGTGAGCAGGAGGGGACGGCTGGCTGAGGTCTCAAGTGCCTTCCAGGTGACAGCTCACCGTCCCCAGGGCCTCCTGCATCCGGGGTCTGCCAGCAGCCCCAGGGGAGTGGATGGGTCCTTTCCCTGGAAGCTGCCTTGGGGCAGGACCTTGTCCCCCCCTCCCACTCCCCACTCTCACTCCTCTGCTCTCTCCTCCTCCCCCGGGCCCAGCCATGGACTTCTTTGCCCAGGGAGTTGGTGCTAGGCCCTGTGAAGGGGGTGGGGGGGCTCTGCAGGGTCTGCCCTAGAGCCCTCACCTGCAGCACATACCAGGAGCTGCCCGCACCCAGGAACCACTCCCCCCACCACAGGGGTGTCTCCTCCCCCTCGTCCTGTCCTTCCTCCTCTGGCACGTGTGTTCTCTCTCTGCATTCCAAGGTATTCTAAATGCTTGTTCTGACTTGACTCCCTGGGGCCTGGTACTCCTCCCTCCAAAGACCCCCTACCTCTCTGCTCAGTCTCTCTCTCCCCACCTACCAGGTGGAGGAGGGCCCGGGCTGTGGCCAAACTGCTGCCCCCATGAGTCACCCCACCACATTCCTTCCTGGAGGCCCCAGGCCGCGGGCTCCACTCCGTGCCTCCTCAGCTAACCTGCCTAGTCCCGGTCCTGGGATCGACCCTGCCTGGTTCAGTCCAGCTCCAGCGCCTGCCTTCCCAGCAGTTGCTCTTCCTGCCTCGTTCCCTGTTCCATTCTCTGCTCAGGCCATGGCCACCTGCAGGGCTCCTCAGACCTGCCTGCGCACTCCCTCCTCCATCCCAGGCCTGCTCCACTCCTTCCCTAAGCCCAGGGCTTCCTCCTGCACCTCCTGCGGGACTTCCCTGCTGAACTGCACCACACAGCAGCCCCTGGCCCCGCCCAGCCTTCCCAGCCCCTGGTCATTCCATTTTCATGGACTTATTTATTATCGTTTTTATTTATTTATTTGCTGTCTGTCTTGGTACACTAGGATTTGGGCTCCGCAAGAGCAGGCCTTGTTCCTTGTATCCCTTGCTGGGCTCCCAGCAAACAACAGACTCAGAGAACATCTGTGGGTTGAAAACCCATGATGGATGTTTCACCCCGGCCCTGACTCAGTCCACAGAGTGGTCATCGGTCACTCAGCCGGCAGGCAGGTCCGAAGCCCACATGTGAGGTCACTGATGATGCGGACGAGCAGAAAAGGCCAGCAGCTCATGGGACCTTCCTTCGCTCTGGGTTTATTCCTCTCTCGGACACAATGGGAGGCTTGGCCCGTGCGCTGACAGTCACTCTTTGTCCCATTGTTAGTTTCCCCCAAGATGACTCCAGGGACCCCTCTCATTCCTCCCAGAAATGTCAGGGATTCCCGGGCCACGGGTGGGGCTCCCAGAGGCCCTGCCTATCTGTCCGCTCCGGCCCCGCACTTTCCCGTGGTCCAAGGGCATACCCGCCAGCCATGCTCACAGAGTCAGAACCAGTGGTTGCTGGGTAACTGGTCCCTGTCTCTTGACGAAGGGCCGCTGAGGGGAGTGCAGCATGGTGAGAGACATGCCCAGGCCTCAGGCGACCTCTGAGAAAGCGGCGTTTGCCCTGGAGGAGCCGGGGGTGCAGGCCTGAGCCAGGCGTGGGCATATGGCTGAGAGCAGAGAAGGGCCTCTCCCGGCTGACCCAGCTGAGTGTGGGCGGCCCTCCCCAAGACTGAGCTTGGGAGCTAGCGGGTCAGGGACTAAAGAGAAACGGCAAGTAGGCCCCTGGGCTCTGCTGGCTGCCGGTCAGCCCAGCCCTAACCTGGTGTCGAGTCCAGTGCTCAAGGCCAACAAACCCCGTGTTTTGGGAACCGTCACCCAAAGCCGGCCTTGGGGGACTGTCTAGTCCCAGGGAGGAGCACGTGCTCAGGGAGGGCAGAGGCCATGAGTGCCCCCTCCAGGGGGGAGAAGTGGCTTTTTCCATTCAACCGATACTCACCCTGCCTGTGGGGTCCCATGCCCCCTGGACTGGACTGTCCTGGAGGCCAGGTGTGGGAGCTGCCGCCTGGCTGGTGGGGGTGGGGGGAGGCCTGTGCCAGGCGTGTGTGAGGGGGCTGCTGGGAGCGCAGGAGTGAGGCCCTGCGAGGGAAGGGGCTGGCTTCGGGAAGGCTGGTGGTGACCCGCAAACACGCCTCCTGGCAGTTTCTCCCGGATGAACTTATCAGCCTTTCATTCTGCCCGAGCCGCCAGACAATCTGCCTTCTGTTAAGTTCAGACAAAAGGGACCCCTCCCTTGCCCTGACTTGGCTGCCCTGCTTGCCAGCCCACTGCTCCACGCAGACCTGAAGGCCTGGCATGTGGGTCAGAAGCCTCAGCCTCAGCCAGCACTGCCCCCTGCCCCTGTCTACCGGGCCTGGGGGAGGGTCAGCAGCCGCAGCCCTCCTCCTTCTGGAAGAATCTGAGGCTGGGCACCGGCCCTGGGCCCTGGTTCCTTGGAAACATGCCAGAATAAAGAGCCCTGGAACCCTAAGGCCAGAGAGAACTTTGACCCACGTAGGTGTCTGCGGGACTTTATCTGAGTTAGAACCAAGGCCTTGGCTAAGTCGGCTCCGCCCCAAGGAAACGCCCGAACGTTTGCCTAGCCTTGCCCAGGACGTGGACCTACCGAGTGGTGAGGCTGGTCACCCCCGATTTCTTTTTTTTTAAATATTTTCACACTAGAGGCCCGCTGCACGAAGATTCGTGCAATAGACCTTCCTTCACCTGGCTGCTGGCACCAGTTTTCCTCCTGCACCAGGGACCCAGGCCTTGGCTCTGGCCACCGCCTTCCGCCTTCTTTCAGGGTCGGGGCTTGGACCCCGGCGCTGCCATCCGCGATGGGGGCAGCGCCACCGCCCGGGTCCCTCAGCCATGGGGGGTGGGGCAGCGCGTGGGGGCCGCCATCTTTGCTGGGTTAATTTGCATAGCGCCCTGATTGGCTGTGGGCGTAGCGAAGGTATGGTCAATTAGCATATTACTTTTTTATTAGGTAGGATATTTTATTGATTTTTTTTTACAGAGAGGAAGGGGGAGGGATAGAGAGTTAAAAACATCGATGAGAGAGAAACATCGATCAGCTGCCTCCTGCACACTCCCCACTGGGGATGTGCCCGCAACCAAGGTACATGCCCTTGACCGGAATCGAACCTGGGCCCCTTCAGTCCGCAGGCCAACGCTCTATCCACCGAGCCAAACTGGCCAGGGCCGCCCCCCTGATTTCTTCTGTCCCAAAGGATGGGCAGACTGTTAGGTGATGGTTGCAATGTGGGCCCAAGCAAACTGGTCTGTGGCCTCGAGGGCTCATGCTCCAGTGGGGGACAAACTTTGGGCTGGTAATCTTCCTGGAGCCTCTGGCTGGGGTGAGTGGAGAAAGCGCTGGGAGCTGGAGGGCCAGGAGAGAGGCGGGGTGACTGTCGGTCCTGAAGAGCCTGGTTCTCGGCCTCTCCGTCAGACCGCCCCAGGCCCACGCCGCTTCGAGCAGCTGCTCCTGGGCGTGTTCTGGGCCTCATTCGTGGTTTTGTTCTCCAACTGGCTGTGAGCACAGCCTGACCTCGGGTGGCCACGGTCCTGCTGGGGCCCCAGAATAGCCCCCAAGAGTCGCTGGAAACTTGGTGCTGGGCCCTCGGGCGGGAGTGCAGTTCCGCAGGAGGGGACGGGCGCTGGCTCTCCTGACTACAGAGTAACAAGGCCTTGACGTTACAGCTTGAACCCAACCTATGGGCCCCGCTGCCCACCTCCTTCTTTACTCTGCAGGGGGCTCCATGGGGGCTGGTTAGGCACCAAGAGGCTGGTCCAACTCCGGCCAGCAGCCTTCCTGCCTTCTAGGGCTGGAAGGGACAGGAGGTTGGGCGAACCCCAACTCCAGACAAAAAATAAAGCAAGCCAGCCATTGAGGCCCAGAGCTCAGAGCTGTTCTGCCAAGGTGGGAGGGCTGAGGGGGGGGGGGGGGGAGAGCATCAGGCCAGCCGGGGGCCACAGCACCTCCTGCTGAGCCCCAAACCTGGAGAGGCCGGCACCGGAAAGGATTTAGCTCTCGTCCTCACTCCCTCCTCCAGGATGAGGAAGGGCTAGCTCACCTTTGGGCCCCAGGTAGTTGAGGTAGAGATTCGCCCTTGGCCAGAGCTCTGGGGGTGTTTGGGCATGGGGTGCTGGGACCCTGGCTGCCAGAATGTGGTCTGGTGCTTTGTCTGGCAAGACCAGTGCCAAGAGGGAGGAAGGGGAGTTACTCTGGCATCCGCGGATGATCAGCTTCGGTGCAGATGGTAGAAGGGGGCTGTCTCACGAGGCCTGTACCCAAGGCAGTCTTTTGTTTTGGAAAAACATTTACATACATATTCAGACACTAAAACCCCGGGCAGAACCTAGGGCTGCCAAGCAGTGCCTGGTGTGCTTTTCGGGGCAGGTGGGTGTGTGTATGTGGGGGGAGACTCCGTAAGCTGAAGGAGTGAATGAGAGAATATATTCTGTTTACAAACCCAAATAACTTTCTGTATTCTTAGCTTTTTCAAAGAAGCAGCCTTTTAGAGTTGAATTTGAAAGGCCATTAATTTTTAGTTTAACATCGAAGACATGATTTGGGGCCTTTTCCTGGTTTTTAGTTCCTTTTCAAGTCTGTATGAATGGGGTTTGGAGCCTATACAGTTAAGTATAAAGAATCATAATGTGTGTTTGGGAGATGGGGCATTCCTTTCTGCTCTCTTTGAAATTTGCTTCTCCCAGGTGCTCCTAAGGTTGGGGGGGGGGGGGGAGGGGGGGAGAAGAGGAGGGAAGCAGGGGAGACCCAGAGCTTATCTGGGATCAGGGAGAACCCCCTGGCAGGCAGCAGCCAGTTCTGTGTTCAAAATGCTCACTGACAAGAGCTCAGGCCTGGAAGGGAGTGGGCACATCCTGTGCAGGGTTTGGGGAGGAAAGGGAGCGGGGTCCCATCCCCAGGCCCATCCCGTGACTGTACAGGTCCGGTTCCTGCCGCCCTGTGCGGGGCCTTTGGGGCGGGGGCTGTAGGTAAGCCCTGGGGAGAGCGGGAGTGCCTTTAGGACCCTCCCCTTGAAAGGAGACAGACTTGGGCAGTAACCCCGTCCCTTGCTCCCCCACCCCCGGAAGGAATGCAGGCCTCCAGGAGTGACCGGTGCGCCAGGGCTCAGAGCTATTTCTGGCACCCAAGTAGGCATCAGATTCCCGCGTTCAAAGCAAGGGGGAGGGTATGCGGGTCCGGCCGGAGGCGCTTTCCGGACCTCCCAGCCAGTTGGGAGTCGGGCCCCCGGGGAAGGGCCGGCTTCCCGCCCTTCCTGCCCTGGCCTCAGTTTCCCCGTCCGTGTTAAGTGCGGGCAACAGGTCCACCATCCTGGGCAGTTCGGGGGACGCTCCCTGGTGGTGTTCACGGCTGGGAAATGCCTCCCGATTTGCTTCGGGGGGAAATCAGGGGAGCGAGCTCGGTCGATGGGTGGCCAGCTGTGGCCAGGCCAGCTCTGGAGCCTCACCCCCCGGTTTAGTTGGATACGGCTCCGGGGCCCAAACGCCTGGGGTGCGGAAGGGGCTGGGACACGGGGGGGCCGGGGAGGGAGCGATGGGTGCGGCGCCCCTCCCCCACTCCCAGTCCAGCACGCTCGGGGCGACCGGCCGGGTCTGGGCGTGCCCCCGAGACGGACGCGGCTGGCATGGGGGCGGGGCTTCCAGGGCGGGGCGTGTCCTCGGGTGGGGGCGTGGCGGGCCAATGAGCTGAGCGGCGCGGGAGGGGGCGGGGCCTGCGCGCGGGTGCGGCGCGCTGCGGGGCGGCGGACGCAGGCAGAAGCGGGCGTCGCGCGGACTGCCGGTCGGCGCTTCCCGGAGCGGCCGCGGGATTGGCTGCGGGGCTCGCGTGTCAGGCGGTTGCTAGGCTCCGGCCGCGCGCCCCGCCCTCGCGCTCGGCGCCCTCTCACCGCCGGGACGTGCTCGCGCGGAGGCTGCGGTGCGGCGCTCGCGCTCCTCGGGCTCGGCGGAGGCGGCGGCGGCGGCGGCGGCTTCGCGCCGAGTCCCCCGGGAGCGGCGGCGGAGCGGCGTGCGGCCCGGAGGAGCGAGCACCTGCCGCGGCCCTCCCGCCGGCGCTCGGTGAGTGCGCCGCCCGTCCCCCGCCGCTGAGCCTGGCAGCCCGGGCCCCGGTCCCCGCCGCCGGCCGAGCCTCCCGAGGAACACCTGCTGCTGCCGGCTGTCCGGCCCGGGGCGGGGACGCCGTCGCGGACGTCCTTGCGGTGAGGCGGCGGCGCGGCCTGGGCAGAAACGCCCCCTGCGCTCGGTCCCCCGGGCGAGGGCTCGGGGCGCTCGGGGCTGGGCGGGCCGCGGGCCGCGCGCCGCGGCGATGGGCAAGGCCTCAGCCCGGCCCGCGCGCTCGGGAACGCGAGGCCTGCGCGGCGGCCGCGGGCGGCTGCGGTCTGGGGGCCGCCTCTCCGGCTCCCGCCGAGGGTTCGCGCGGCCCGGGGGGGCGGAAGCCGGAGGCCGGGCCATGGAGCGCCTCCGCGGGAGGCGGGGAAGGGCGCCGCGCCGCCGGGCCCTGAGTTGCTCGGAGCCTCGGGGTCACCTCCCCCCACCCCCCCACCACCCCACCCCCACCCCCGAGCGCACACTCGAACTTGTTTGGAAACCGGCTGCCTTTTCACCTTTCACTCGGTGGGAAACCAGATGCCCCCGCGGGCGTGTTTGGGAAATGTCTCCAGAGAAAAGGCTCCCCGGGCTGAAAACCCTTGCCATAAATTTCAAGTTAATTTCAAACCTCAGCTGCTCACTTAAAATGCGCATTTTCGTCTCTGACTTGGGGACAGGTTAGGTGTGTAGGCCGACTTCGGAA
Organism: Eptesicus fuscus; assembly: GCF_027574615.1. Lineage (NCBI taxonomy): Eukaryota > Metazoa > Chordata > Mammalia > Chiroptera > Vespertilionidae > Eptesicus > Eptesicus fuscus. Next base: position 1,603,328 of record NC_072490.1, read on the forward strand.
TCAGCTTTCACAGTGGCCCTGAAGTTTTGCCTTGGGGGGAGCGGAGCCTGGGGTTCTCACTTGGGAGCCCGCCTGGCGTTTCCCTAGATGAGTGACCCCTGGCTTGGAACGGAGACCGGAGACCGGGCGGTGAGTCCGGTGTTCATGGAACAGAAGCGCAGATACAGAGCTGCCTGTGTTACCAGGTGTTGTGGGGTCTGGTGTAGATGGGACTTTGTGACTTTATCGGGTTGTCCTATGCTGAGTGCTCAGTGACATGACACTTTTGGAATGTCTCTATTTAAAGAAAAAAAAAAAAATCCACCGCCCTGGCCGGTGTGGCTCAGTGCATCCTCCCATGGTTCCTGGTTCCATCCTCCCATGGTCCTGGTTCCATTCCCAGTGGGGGCGCATGCCCAGGTTGAGGGTTTGATCCCCGGTCCGGGTGTGTATTGGGGAGGCAGCCGATGGATGTTTCTCACACCAATGTTTCCCTCCCTCTCTCTAAAATCTAAAAACATTAAAAAAAAAAAATTCAGCCTTGGAGGCATCAACCCCAACAGGTGAAATGTGCAGAAGTTGAACAGGACTTTGTTTTGTTTGCCTGGGAATAGGAGCCCACGGCTTGATGCGGAAAGAAGGCCGAGGGGCCATTTCTTGCAGAAATCGATTCAGGAGGGAGTTGGATGCCTGGTGAGGCTCTTCCACGCCTGGGGTAGTGTATGACTGTTACAGGGCGTCTTAATGGACAGCAGACAGAACGCTGTGCTTCTGTGGAAGGAGGCAGCGGGCAAGTCTCCACTCTTCTGAACGTTTAGCTTGGCGTAGACATCCATTCACTGAACAAGTATTTGGCTTTACTACCTGCCAACTTTTGTGGTGGGTCCGGGCACCCACGGAACAGGCTGGCTGTGCCCTGAGGGCTGAGAGGGGTTAGGGAACCTGTGATTGAAGGTGTCTGCCCACTCAGTGCTTCCTGAGGACGGGGAATTCCTGAGCGGAGGCCTGAGGGCCAGCAGGAATTAGCTGGGGACAGCGAGGTCGCGCACAGGGAACGGCACGCACACCAGCGCCTAAAATAGCACCTGGGAGCCCTCCAGCCGGACAGTGGGGAGCCGGGCCTTTCTCACGCTTCACGTTCCGGGTGCAGGAGCCCAGGAGGCTCTAACCAGGGACGTGGCTTGGTCCCCACTTGTGTTTAGAAAGGTCTTGCTGGTGGCCGCGGAGGTAGTGTGCGGGTCAGGACCTGGTGTGAGGTCAGCCAGTGGAGGAGAGGACGGGGAGGAGCCATCTGGGAAGAGGCTGAGAAGGTTGAGCAGAGGGGATGCCAAGCCGCTCGGGGAGGGGCCTGTGTTCAGGAATGTGTGGGTCAGAAGCCTAAGCATGACCAAGAATTTTAACCACTTCCTTTGCAGGTTTGCTGGTGTCTGTTCAGCACTGAAGGTGATGGGGTTCGGAGGGACCCTGGGGCCACTCTGACTGGGGTTGTTGTTGAGGACAGGAGAGGCAGGGCGGGTGATTGTTAAAAACTTTCTCAGTCACTTGAACTTGGGGGTTACATTTCCTGTAGGGCTGGTGTATTGACCTGTGAGAGTAGGTGCGTAGGTGTGTGTTCATCCTGAGGCAGAGGAGAGCCTGTTCAATTCTTTACACACACACACACACACACACACACACTCACACTCCCATTATTCCTGCCTCTGGGTCAGGAATGCCATGGCCCTGCATCAGCCCCAGTTGGTGGCCTCTAGAGCAGTGGTCGGCAAACTCATTTGTCAGCAGAGCCAAATATCAACAGTACAACGATTGAAATTTCTTCTGAGAGCCACATTTTTTAAACTTAAACTTCTCCTAACGCCACTTCTTCAAAATAGACTCGCCCAGGCCGTGGTATTTTGTGGAAGAGCCACACTCGAGGGGCCAAAGAGCCGCATGTGGCTCGCGAGCCGCAGTTTGCCGACCACTGGTCTAGTGTTTGCTCTACGTGCACCATTGCTGATGCTTATGAGCATTTCTTATATTAGCTGAGGAAACTGAGTCACATGTGAAGGGATGTCCCCAAGGTCATACGATGGTCATCACGTGGCAGAGGTGGGGTTGAGCTCCCTTGAGCGTTTGGCTCTGCCCATCTGCGTTTGTGTTGCAGCAAGCTGATGATATGGCCGGGATGGGTGCTTCCCGGCCGAGACCAAGCCCAGGTTTCTGGTGGTGGGCAGAATGCCAGGGGGATACAGGGAGGTGATCAAGAACCCCCCACCCGGCTCCAGGCGCGTGCTGTGAGGGGCCATTCTTAGAACGAGGGCTGGTCAGGGCCCTCTGGGCCTGTGCCACTCGCTCTGGGCACCGGGCTGGAGTAAGCCACGGCCCGGGAGGCAGACTTAGGGGAGCAGTGCTTCTGAGCCGGGGCGTCAGGAAGGGTTAACGGCTTGATCGGTGAAGGAGTGGTGGCAGGAAGGTCACCGCTCTGTGGAGGGAAGAGGTGAGCGGAGGCCAGGCGTGGGGGGGGCGGGGGCGGGCACCTTCTGTATGCTCTGTGGCTGGGTTGGAGCCAGGATGCCACATGGAGGAGTTTGGAGTTATGTAGGAAGAAAACCTTTTTTTTGTGTTTTTAATTTATTGATTTTGGAGAGAAAGAGGAGGAAGGGAGAGAGAAAGAGAAAACACCCATTTGTGTTTCATTTATTGATTCTTGTATGTGGCCTGACGGGATCAAACCCACAGCCGGGTGTGCGGGGACGCCGCCGTGCTAACCCGCGGCGCTGCCAGGCCGGGGCTGGAGCGAAGGCTTCTTCCTCCTCCACGTTCAGGAGCGCTGTCTGCCTTTGCCCGTGCCATGCTGCTTCTGAACCCCGGCTTGCTCTGCTCCCCGCGTGCTGGCACGCCAGGCCTGGGGAAGGGGATGGCGGTTTTGACTATACAAGTGATGAGTCTGGTCACTGCCCAGTATGCCTCGGGTATTGATTTTTCAGAGCACATTTGTTAAAGCTGGGACAGTGAGACATGGAGGGGCTTAGGACAAGGAGCCACAGGAGAGCCTCGGCAGTATTGGTTTCTAGAAAGTTAGGGAAAGAAGTGAGCCCGGGAGGCTGCTGCAGCTCACTGCAGAGTCAGGCGGGGCTTGGGGCAGGTCAGGGGGGCCCTGAGGCGCTGCCATGCCCATTGCTCCTCTGATTGCACGTCTCATGGGGCCCTGAGAGTTTAGGAGGTGCTCGCCCGCCCGCCCGTGGGGGAGGAAGAGGGGAAGGGAAGGGCTCCTGAGGCAGGGAGCGCCCCTTGGGGTGCGAATTTAAAGCAGTTTTCCTGTAACCGCCTGGCCTCTGACGCCTGGCCTCTGACGGCCCCTCCTCTCCGATCATTAGTAATACTGCTCAGACAGCAATTGCTATAAATAGGGTCTTAGAGTAGTTTACAAAATTACACCCGCCAGAGGGCTTAATTTAGCCTTAATGAATAGGGTTTCTTCTTTCCTCTTTCTTAGGTTGGAGAGCTAAGCATTTTCTTCGCCTTGCTCCGGGTCAGGGCGGAGAGGTGGAGGGGATGCGGGGGTCAATATCACCAGCGGAGGTGTCTGAGTGGGTGACGTTTGCTCTGGGCTCTCTGTCGGAGGGCAGTAAATCGCAGGAACCTTCAGCAGTATGTTGACTTAATTTGTACTTCTATTTCAAAAGCAGGGTTCTAATGACCCATCAGCTAAATATTAAAAAGTCCCTTTAGTGACTGAAACGTTCTTATCCTACAGGTCACGGTGCATTTAATAGTGCTGCTTTCTCATGTATACCTTCTCGAGCTGATTGTTTCTGAGAATGCCACTGCCGAGCTTTTAGACATTGTAATTAATTTAAAATTTTGAAATAGTTTATAACTTTGGCCCTGGATTGACTGTAGAAAACATTCGTTTCCTTTGTCACCCTGGGACAAAGCAGGGTGACTAGCTGGCGGTGTGGGCAGGGGACTGAGTGGCATTGCCGCCTCCTCGGGAGCCGGGCATTGTGGTGCGAGTCCGTGTGGGTTGTGGGCATTCACCAGACGGTTCCCCTCTTCCTTTACGGCTCCTCCGGGAAGATCCTCCGGAGGACGGGCTTGGGAAGCGGCCTCGCCCGGGGAGGGAGGCCAGGCGCTTGCAAAGGTTTCTGCACAAGAACCATGGTGGCAGTAACCACATGCTTGGCAGCATGATTTCCATGGAACTCAAACGCTGTAGTGGGGGAAGGTGTATCACGTAACACAGATGTTTAAAAAGACATGCAGGACAGTAGGAAGAAAAGGGAAAATCCCTTGTCCCCCCGATTTTATTCTTTAAATAGGAAATGCCAACACATGGTACGAACTCAAAAAGTTCAAAAGGCTTACGCAAGGGAAAGAAACCTCGATTCTACCGAATCCCTCGGTCCTCGGTCCTCCGCCCTGATCCTGGGGTCCGCCAGAGATGGCCCTGGGCAGCACTTTTACCAAGTTTAGGGTAGAGTGCAGATTTAATTCACATTCTGCTTTCCCTCCTGGCGTTACAGCTGAGCACTGCCCTACAAAGACCCAGTTTTTGTGGTTAATCTGTCCCCAGTTCTTAGATGGTGGATGTCTCTAACTGTGGTTACAATGGGTAAGGCTGCCGTTCACACCTTTGTGCGTGAAGTTTCCGGAATCTTTTTCTCATCGCCATGATGTCAAATGCAGAGCTTTTGGAAAAGTGAGACGGAGTGCACCCTCTAATGTCAAGCAGCGCAGGTTTGTATCGATGGTTCCTCCTAAGCACCGTGTACGTTTTCTAGTCCCTTTTCTGTGACTTGCACGGGTGTGCAATTTTTATAGCCACATAGAGGCCCAGGCTCCGTTCCCAGCCATCGGGGCGGGGGGGGGGGGGGGTGGCCCCTGAGGCAGTCACAGCCCTTGGTGCCCTGGGTACAGGCGCAGGTGCCCGTTGAGGGGCGGGAACTCGAGGAGGAGGAGGAGTGTCATATTCAGAGGACAGTGTCCAGCGCCCAGCGTGGCCCTCTGTTTTGACGCTTGCTTGTAATTTCTGTGGGTGTGGAGTTTCTGTGGGTGGAGTGTGGGGATCTACCAACAAGGAGCACGTCTGGGGGAGTCCTTTCTGAGAGCTGGTGGAATCGGGAGGTGTTTGCTTTTGCAAGGGTCGGGCATGTCTGCTTTAGCGCCCTGCTCTGCGGGCATCGCCCTCAGGCATTCTGGGGGAGATCTGGGATTGCGGGGCTTCCCAGCGCCGTCCGTGGCAGAGGGAGCTAGCTCTGTCCTATGCCTCTTAGTTAGCTCACTCGTTCTTTAGGGCTGGGTTGATTCTCTAGCCTTTTTTTTTTTTTTTAAGAAAAATGATATAGTCAGCAATGGAATTCCAAATCGTGTTTCCGCTTTGCTTGGCTCTTAAGCAGAACCTGGGACGCCATCCGTTTCCGAGCCTTGTTGACTACGGGATGAGTCGGGCGCCGCATCCCTGTACGTGCCATGCGTCCTCCTGCTCCGCTGGTCGGCTGTCCCGGCCTGGGCTCTGCCTGACCTCAGGGAGCCTCGCTGGCTGCACCTGTAAAGACGGAGACCTGGCTCCGGGGGCCCTGGAGCAGGCTGGATGCGGGTCCTGTGGCAAATGGGGCCGTGCAGAGGACTTGGCTCCGCCTGTTGGTTAAGCGTGTAGTGCCGGACGTTTCTCTTTTCTTTTCTTAGGTTTTTATTGATTTGAGAGAGAGGATCGGCTGCCTCCTGCACACACTTTGATGGGGATCCAACCTGAAACCCGGGAATGGGCCCTGAAACACCGGGAATGTAACCGGTGACCCTTTGGTGCCCGGGACGACAGCCAGCTGAGCCCTCGGCAGGGCAGTGAGCGTCGTGTGTGTTGAGGCTGTGAGCGGTGTTGCCAAGACCGAGTTGCCTGAGTGGAGACGTTTGGTCGGAGGAGACTGGAAAAGAAGCTCTTTATTAAAGGTCTAAGAATAGAATTCATTAGAGTCAAAATAGATAACGGAGGGTTCCTGACTCGCTCTCCTCTGGGTGTGTGCCGCCAGCTGTTGCTCCTGCTTACCTGGAAGGCCACGGTGTTGTCAGAGGGTCAGCAGGCGGCCTTAGGCCACGGCGGCTGCCGGTCTGCGGGCGTGCTTCCCTGTTCTAGAGGAGCTTAAACAGTGCGGGGACCCTCGGCGGGAAAAGCCTTGTTCTGCTCGCAGTGCTGCCCTGAGCTGGGGGCCTGTGGTACCCCTGGCCCCTCAGAGCCTCGAGATGTTCTCCTGGCCGGCGTCCTGACCGGAGGAGACTGAGGGCTGTGTTTGAGGAGGGGCTCCCTTTGATTCCGCAGCTGGGGAGGAAAATGGCTGCTCATGCTGCCGCTGCCGCAGGCCTGTGCCCTTTCCCTCCGTGGGAGGGGGTGAAGGAATGTCCTGGCCTCCCTCCCGCCCGCCATGAGTCCCGGGAGAATGGGGCCCATTGTGGCTCAGCCTGCTTCAGCGTCAGGCCGCGGGGGCCTCTCCGCTGTGGTCACGGTGCGGGGTCCAGCAGGGCCCGCAGCCACTCCTCACGCTGGGCTGCTGGAGGGCGGCTCCTGCTCCGTGTGCCTGGTGGTGGCACGTCTTGGGTGCGTTCTGTGGGCCCCGTGGCGGCCTGAGCTCGCTCTCAGGGATCGGTGGCCGGATCTGGAGGGCCAGGCCTGCGCCCCGAGCGGCCGGGAGCGCGTGGCCCAGGACCTTTCCTGTGCTCTGAATCCTCTGGGAAGCGGAGGGCTCCGCAGTGTGTGTGAATGACAGAGAGGACTTTAAATTCTTGTTTTTAAATTTATTTTGGCCTTCAGCTAATCTCAGTAAAGATGAGAAAAAAATCATTGGGCCTTAGTCAACTATAGGCCTCCTTGAAAAATGTGAAATGCTAGAATATTCTCCAGGTAGGGGAAGCCCCTGAGGACCCTCAGCCGCAGAACTGTGGTCTGAGGAAGGAACCTGTCCGAGGTGCTGAGCCCCGGGGACCCCTGTCGCCCTTAGTGAAGCCCTCCTTCCCCTTTCCGGCGTAAACTGGAGTATGACGTTTATAAGGGCTGGACACATTCCTTAGGTTGCGGGATGGTTCAGGGTGTTTTGTATTTGCTCTATAATGACATACGGGATGCATTATTTTATGTGTCCCAAGTGCTTTGTTAAAGACAAACAGACCTGACATGAGCTCACTGCTACCTCCTGAAGCAGCATGGGGCGCCTTGGTGCGGGGAGGGGGGAGGGCTTCGGGGCGGGGCGCCTGGGGGCTCTGGCTGCAGGCGGCGGGACAGGACGGTGGTGGTGGAGGTGGAGTTCTGTGCTGACCCGTTGGAGGAGGCCCTCGGTGTGCCGGGCTGGTTTCTCAGTCTCCCCGGGGCAGTGGGAGGGGGACCGGCCGCCAAGGTGGCCACAGGAGCTGACTGGCAGGACGTGCTTTTTTTAAGGCTTATTTCGGTTTGAGCTATTAACAGCAGCGCATGCCTCATGCGACCACGCGGCTTCCCGGCTGGTAACTGACAGTAACTCTGACCTGTCAGCCAGCAGATGCATGATCTCCGGCCGCAGCGGGCGGGGCCGTTCTGTCCTGGACCTGCAGGGGAGCTGCGCCGAGGGTTGGAACTCTTTAGAGTAGGAGTTCTAAGTGGTTTTGTTGTTGTTGTTAATAGAGTGAACTTAACTTGGACCGTCTGACCCTTGCTCTGAAGTCAGCACCCTCCCGGGAACCTGACCTGCTCCAGGGCCACATCAGCGCCCCAATTCTGAGCAGGAATAATTGTCGTAAAGACAGAAATTGGGAACCACTTAAAGTTTCTCTCTCACATTGATGTTTCCCCCCTCCCTCCCAGTCAATAAAACATGCCCTCAGGTGAGGATAAAAAGAGAAAGGACAGTTTGGGTCCAGCCTCTGATGATGAAGACACTGTTTTCATTCTCTGTTGAGGAGGGGCCCTGGGAGAGCTGACAGGCAGCTCTAGGGTGCACATTTTCCAAGGGTGCGCTGGGAAAGGGGGGGCGGGGCGGAGAAGAGCTCGCGCTGAGGGGGGAACTTGGCTGGGCTTGCTCGTTGACCCCGAGGGCAGCTGGAGGGGAGAGGAGGAAGCGGGTGCTGGGGCAGGGAGGTGGGGACTAGAGGCTCCTGTGGGGCCACCTGGACTGGCTGTTCTGTTAGGAGGAAGGTTGCTGGAGGCTGAGGACCCTCCTCACCGGGACGGACGGAATGGTTGCCTCCCGTTGTGTCCTAAGAAGTCTGTGTTTTATGCATTTCCTCTGGTTTGGAAGTGTTTTAGAGGAGTTTCCTGCTTCTCCGTTTAGGGCACAGCCCGCAGGAAGGACATGGAGGAGTGGGGAGGGAGGCCTAGCGGAGGCTGGTCTTGCCCTGTGCGCACCGTCAGGCCCTGGGCTTGGCGAGGAGGGGAGGCTCTGCGGCTCTGGGTGCAGATTCCGCCTTACAGAGCGGGAGGGGTTCGCTGCCATACCGGGGGGTGGTATGTGGAGGTCAGTGGGGGGGCTCAGCTCCGGTCCAGGAGCTCGTCAGCGTGCCGCAGCTGCTTTGTGCGCAGACCCGCCCCGCTGACCCCAGAATTTGCTGGGCAGCCTGAGCCGCTGCCTGAGGCACAGGCTGTGAGGATGCGGTGCAGGGCTGTGCGCAGGCGGCCGGGCCCTTGGTGTTCGCCTGAGCCCCTCGCCTTCGGATGGGCTTGCCCTGAGAAGAGGGGTCCGTGGTGTCCCGGACCTCCCTGCCTCGCCCGGCTCTGGGCCCCTCAGGCCAGTGCTGTTCTGGGCCGCTGTCCGCATGTGAAGGCCCTTCCCCTCCCTCCGCAGCGCTCTGGAAGCAGGAACACGCAGGCTGCTGCTCCGGGTCCCCAAGGAGCTGGGCCTCAGCAACTGCTTCTGAACCCCTGCTTTCCGGGGCGCCTTTGATGTGAGGGTGCTCGCTGAGGCTTCCGTGTGTCTTCCGAATGGTGACCGAATGGCGGCCGTGCGTCTGACACGGAGCGGCTTCAGCCTGGGCGCAGCTGGGAGCGCGGGATGGCCTCCCCGAGGGGAGGCTCCTGGGAAGGGAGACGGAACTATTTTTAATCTCAGCAAACAGCCCAGCGCGGTCACTCCAGGCCCGGGGTTTGCCGTTTTCTCCCTTTGTGACCCAGGCGCTTCTGAAAACAAAGTCCTTTTTTGTACATTTTGTTTGTGCTGTTTCTAGAGGAAAATGCTTTTAAATCTCTCATTTCCCTCATAAACCTGAGGGCTTGGGGTCCTGGTGGGCTGTGTGTTTGAATCATGCAGTCTGGGGGGTGCTGGGCGAGAGGTCAGTGGGGGCAGGCTTCCCCACTGCCAGGGTTCACATCTCTGCTCCCCTCCTCCCCCGCTCACAGCTCTGCTCCTGCTCCTCCTCCTCCCCTACCTCACAGCTCTGCTCCTGCTCCACAGCTCTGCTCCCCTCCTCCTCCTCCCCCTGCCTCACAGCTCTGCTCCTCCTCCTCCTCCTCCCCCTACCTCACAGCTCTGCTCCTCCTCCTCCTCCTCCTCCCCCTACCTCACAGCTCTGCTCCTGCTCCTCCTCCTCCTCCCCCGCTCACAGCTCTGCTCCTGCTCCTCCTCCTCCCCTACCTCACAGCTCTGCTCCTGCTCCACAGCTCTGCTCCCCTCCTCCTCCTCCCCCTACCTCACAGCTCTGCTCCTGCTCCTCCTCCTCCTCCCCCGCTCACAGCTCTGCTCCTGCTCCTCCTCCTCCCCTACCTCACAGCTCTGCTCCTGCTCCACAGCTCTGCTCCCCTCCTCCTCCTCCCCCTGCCTCACAGCTCTGCTCCTCCTCCTCCTCCTCCCCCTACCTCACAGCTCTGCTCCTCCTCCTCCTCCTCCTCCCCCTACCTCACAGCTCTGCTCCTGCTCCTCCTCCTCCTCCCCCGCTCACAGCTCTGCTCCTGCTCCTCCTCCTCCCCTACCTCACAGCTCTGCTCCTGCTCCACAGCTCTGCTCCCCTCCTCCTCCTCCCCCTACCTCACAGCTCTGCTCCTGCTCCTCCTCCTCCTCCCCCGCTCACAGCTCTGCTCCTGCTCCTCCTCCTCCTCCCCCTACCTCACAGCTCTGCTCCTCCTCCTCCTCCTCCTCCCCCTACCTCACAGCTCTGCTCCTCCTCCTCCTCCTCCTCCTACCTCACAGCTCTGCTCCTGCTCCTCCTCCTCCTCCCCCTACCTCACAGCTCTGCTCCTGCTCCTCCTCCTCCTCCCCCGCTCACAGCTCTGCTCCTGCTCCTCCTCCTCCTCCTCCCCCTACCTCACAGCTCTGCTCCTCCTCCTCCTCCTCCTCCCCCTACCTCACAGCTCTGCTCCTGCTCCTCCTCCTCCTCCCCCGCTCACAGCTCTGCTCCTGCTCCTCCTCCTCCCCTACCTCACAGCTCTGCTCCTGCTCCACAGCTCTGCTCCCCTCCTCCTCCTCCCCCCTGCCTCACAGCTCTGCTCCTGCTCCTCCTCCTCCTCCCCCTACCTCACAGCTCTGCTCCTGCTGCTCCTCCTCCCCCTGCCTCACAGCTGTGCTTCTGCTCCCCTCCTCCCCCTGCCTCACAGCTGTGCTCCCCTCCTCCCCCTGCCTCACAGCTCTGCTCCTGCTCCTCCCCCTACCTCACAGCTCTGCTCCCCTCCTCCCTCCTACCTCACAGCTGTGCTCCCCTCCTCCCCCCTACCTCACAGCTGTGCTCCCCTCCTCCCCCTGCCTCACAGCTGTGCTCCTCCTCCTCCCCCTACCTCACAGCTCTGCTCCTGCTCCTCCCCCTACCTCACAGCTCTGCTCCCCTCCTCCCTCCTACCTCACAGCTCTGCTCCCCTCCTCCCCCCTACCTCACAGCTGTGCTCCCCTCCTCCCCCCTACCTCACAGCTGTGCTCCCCTCCTCCCCCTGCCTCACAGCTGTGCTCCCCTCCTCCCCCTGCCTCACAGCTGTGCTCCCCTCCTCCCCCTGCCTCACAGCTCTGCTCCCCTCCTCCTCCTCCCCCTGCCTCACAGCTCTGCTCCTCCTCCTCCTCCTCCCCCTGCCTCACAGCTCTGGGGGAGACCTGAGGCCTGAGAGGGGCGGTGGGCCACGCCCCACTCCTTTTCCTTACCACTGTTTTCTTTCCATTTTACTCGGCATATGTTTTGTAACTTTTAAGTGTTGATACAACTTCAAACTTACAGAATAATTGCAAGTGTAATGAAAGGAACCCCTCAATGCCTTCTGCCTCGAGTCAGCGTTGGTTGCTTTTCGCCTTGTTTGCCTCGCCATTCTCTCCTCTCTGTGCACCCCGAGCCATCTCTGAGCCATTGGCACCCAGCATGCCCTTCATCGCTAAATACTTGATTGTGTGTTTCCTAAGAATAAGCACATTCTCCTGCATAACCACAGCGCGTCCACCAGCAGGAGAACTTGAACCTGGGTCCGCGTTCAGACCTCCTCATTGTCGGTAGCATCTTCGACAGCCCGTCCGTCCGTCCGAGCGGGCGGAGGCTGGTTTGTCCCGCTGAGCAGCCCTGGCTGCGGAGCTGGCCGTGTTCGCTTTACTGGGAAACAGCTGGGGGGCCCTTTGGGTTGGTGAGAGCCTGGTCCTCCTCCGATGCTGGCCCTCGTCGGCACCCCGCGATGCCAAGGCCTCAGTCCTGTCTCCGTTCTTACTCTGAGGAGAGCTTCCTCCTCCGTCCAGTCTTCACTCGTGGGTTTGTGTAGACGAGTTCCCATCGACAGCGTGTCACTCCTCCTGTTGGAGCAAGCGTGGGCGTCCGGGCGCCGGGCCGGTGCCTCCTGCTGCCCTCCGCCTGCGCCTGCGCCGGGCCGGGGTTGGAGGGGCAAAGAGAGGGAAGGAGCCGACTTGGACGTGGGGCCATTTGAGGAGAAACGTCGATTTGTGTCGATTCACAACCAGAGTTGTTGAGCAGCTGTTCCAGGGCGGCTGGCCGGGCCGCTGAGTGAGTGAGAGAGAGAGAGTGAGTGAGTGAGTGAGAGAGTGAGTGAGTGAGTGGACGCGGGCTGCTGTTGCAGTCGCCGTGGCTCTGTGTTCAGGAGCACGCGCCGCCGATGCGTGGCCGAGGCGGGGCCTGCCGGGGAGACGGGAGAGCGTGCCCGGAGCCGAGCGGGGAGGGGGCGCCTCAGGAGAGGAGGCTGCTGTCTGCCCCTGAGCCAGCCTGAGTCCGCCCGTGAATTGGGGCCTGTTCCAGCCCGGGGGACACCCCGTCTCGCGGGGAAAGTTTTTATTGAAAATCAAGGAAGCTCATGTTTCTTGAGACTTTAATTCTCTAAATAACAGCAAGCTTCTTCATCTCGATGGTGTTTTTCATTTGTGAAGAGATTGAAACACGAATGGAATGGAGTTGGAGTTACAGAGAAATGTGTTTCTTTGTTCGAGCTCGGTGCTTATGGAAAAAGCAAAGCAAATACTGCAGAAGCAGACAGGTGTTCTGTGATATTTATCCAGTGTCTTTCCCCCAAAGAACGAAACAAACATTGGGTATCATTTATTTTGCCAATTGCTCAAGTTATCTGTGTTCATTGCTGCTGATCATTGTTGTAGCTGATACTATTTTATTCCATATTTACCTAGAAAACAAGGTTTCTGAAAACAAACAGATTTATAAAGTAATTTTTTCTATTCTTTTTAAAATATATACTTTTAAAAAATCTGTTTTTATTGGTTTTAGAGAGAGAGGCAGGGAGAGAGAGAAACATCAATCGGCTGCCTCTACACCTACCCCTATTGGGGATTGCTCCCGCAACCCGGGCAAGTGCCCTGACTAGCAATCAAACTGGCAACCTTTCGGTGCATGGAACAGCGTTCACCCACGGAGCCACACTAACGGGCTGAAAGATAATGAACCCTGTGGGCCTAGAAGCCCGGCATTGCCGGTTGCACCTGCTGTCCTCTGCTCGCTGGAGTGCTGGGACCTCTGATGGCGGCTGACCTCCTGCCTGTCCTCTACCCAGAAGGCAGCCCCACTTCGGGTTCTGTTGGGCAGGACACTGCTTTCCTGTGGAGGAGCAGATGGGCTCAGAACATGCTCAAAGATACTCCTTTGGAATGTTTTGGAAATGTTTCTTTAAAGCCTGCTGTGTCGGGCCCATCGCAAGAGCCATGCATAACGGCTGAGCAGCCTGGGGCCCCGGTGCTGCGCTTGGCACTGTGGGGTCACCCAGCCAGAACATGAGCCTCGGGGAAGCACCCAGGACCAGACGGGTGCGTGCGGCCCTGTGGGAGGCCTGGTCCCTTCCTTGGACTCGTAGTCAGTGTCAGATTGAATACTTAGTAGTTCGTCTGTAAAAGCAGAAGATAGCTGAGATCTCCCGATGCATGGCAAGTATTTTGAAAAACAGTTTTGCAAACTTTCAGTTCGCCTTCTTAGAACGAGCTTAGAATTGTCTCCAGAACCTGCAGTCCTGGGAGCTGCTGCTGAAGTTCGCAGCGGCATGACCCTGTGGTGTGAGAAGCGGAAACGCTGGTGTCAGGACGGCCATGTGACTTCCTGCTGCTTCGCCCTTCTGCAGGCAGAGAGTTTGAGTGGCTGTTTGAGGCATCTGTAGGTTATGAATTCATAAAGAAAGCTTGGTAAAAAAAACCCTAACAGCCCGGCTGGCGTGGCTTAATGGCTGAGCGGCGGCCTATGAACCAGGAGGTCACGGTGCGATTCCTGGTCAGGGCACACGCCCAGGTTGTGGGCTCGATCTCCAGTGGGGGGCGTGCAGGAGGCAGCTGATCAATGATTCTCTCTCATCATTGATGTTTCTTTCTCTCCCTCTTCCTTCCTCTCTGACATAAAAACCCCCACATATATGTATATAAAATCAACAAAAAACTTCTAGCTCTCCAGGTAATACTACTGGCAACTGGTGTTGGCTGTGTTTTAATTATTTTGTCCCACAGAAGCCTGCGCTTCCCTCTGATCGCTGCTGGCTCTCCGTAACGGCCCAAGGCTGACAGGCCGGGGGCTCTTGCTCCTCGGGGTGAGAAGCACCTCCAGGAGCCCTGGCTCCCCTGCTCCCTCCAGTTCCGAGGCCGGTTGGTGGGTGGGAACCCACCTGGATGGTCCTAGTCGGCCGACCCCGGAAGGGATCCGACAGTGGGATCTACAGAGCGTGAGTCAGGACTACCGCTTGTGCGGCCATTTTTTCAGCCAGGGCGGGAATGTCCCAGCCAGGCCGTGCCGCTGCCCTGGGTGAACAGCTGGTAAGGGTTCAGGTGCTGTTGGTGCTGCCCTGATGGTCTTGTCCACACGGGAGTCTATCGAGGGGCCACTAGGTGGAGGGACCCGTGCTGTCGGCCGAGCTCTCCGGGCGGCTTAGTCCAAGCAGGTGGGCTCACAGCTCCGGCTGCGGGACTCACTCGTCTCTGCCTGGACCTCACGGCCTCCGTGTTCTTTCCTCTCACCGACCCGGGGAGTTCCGAGGGGTCGGCAGTGGCCATCCCCCAGGCCCTGCGAGGGGCCGGTTGGTGACCCCAGGGTCCTCACAGTGTCCCGTCTGTCTCCGTGTGAGAAAATGCAAAGTGGAGGCTCCTGCCTCTTGATTAGGCCTAAAGCCCACAGAACTTTTAAGATTCATTGGCCAACTTTCTCCAATGAGAAAACAAATTTTTACGTACAAATGAGGTCCTGTAAGTAGTTACCGCCCAGCACAGACGGTTACACAAAGACTGGAGGCAGTGCGATGTGCAGCAGCCAGCGGGAGGTTCGGGGGGAGGAGGACCAAGCATCTGAGGCACTCGGCTGCGGGCCGGCGGTGGGAGCCTCTGTGCCTGCCAGGCGCCCGGCCTGGCAATCAGACGCCAGCTCTGTTTGGTGAAGGAAACGGTTCCTCCCGCCCGGAAAGGACTCCGCAGTTGCTCCCTCCCCAGTGCTGGGACTATGTCACCTGCAGCTGCACCGTTTATGAAGAGGAAAGATCTTTTGCACGTGTCCTTTCCTTACCCCCCTCTGGCTTTTACTATTTAATCCTTGGACTCTAAACGCAGGAATTAATTTCCAAGTAATTACTGCTGAATGGAAACCCACTTTCCCTTTGTGCTAAGGGAACGATCCAAGCCCGCAGAAAGGGAGGTACAGGCAGTGGGCGGGGAGGCCAAGGGCGCCTCCAAGGTCTTCAGTTGCGTTAACCCTGCAGTAGAGTCACTGGTGGACAGCGGACAGCGGGGGCCCTCAGGGCGTGAGGGGGAGGAAAGCACTTGGGCTTTCTCTGTCTTCCTTGGGGTGCAGGTGCCTGCACTGGACACGATCCTCTAAGTCTGTGCTGGGATGAGCAGCCGGCGTCCTGCTGGGAGAGGCCGGGTCGCGGGATTGACAGGATCTGGCCCGGAGCTTTGCCTTTGCCAGTTCCCTGGGACAGGCCTGAGGCGGGCCCGGGGGCATGTCTGCCGGCTCCGCGTTGGCCTTGCCCACTGCTCTGTCGCCTGGTAGGGTGGCCCTGGCTGCAGGGCAGGCTCCAGAAGTCAGCAAGGCCGTCTCTGGCTGTTTGGCTCCAGCCTTTGGATTTTTTATTTTTTATTTGTTGGAGAGAAAGAAACATCAATTTCTTGTTCCACTTATTTATGTATTCATTGGTTGATCCTTGTACGTGGCCTGACCGGGGATCAAACCTGCTACCTTGGCGTGTCAGGATGGTGCTCTGACCAGCTGAGCTCCCGGCCAGGGCTGCTCCGGCCTTGGGCAGCACCCCTCTAACCTGCCGGGGAAGTGTGTGCGTGTTCAGACTTTGTAGCTGTGGCAAAGCTGAGGTCAGTAGAAGGGCCGATTAGACAGAGTCCTATGTGGGAGGGAAGGAATTCTGCTAACAAAAAAGGCTGAGCAAAGGGAGTGAATGCTAGTTGTGTCTTGTCCTTT
This sequence comes from Eptesicus fuscus, assembly GCF_027574615.1. Classification (NCBI taxonomy): domain Eukaryota; kingdom Metazoa; phylum Chordata; class Mammalia; order Chiroptera; family Vespertilionidae; genus Eptesicus; species Eptesicus fuscus. The sequence goes on from NC_072490.1 coordinate 1,619,102, forward strand.
TAAAACAAGGCGTGTTGATCTGCACATTGCTAGGATGGTTGAAATGTTCTTGGTGGCTGAATCTTAAGAATGTGGCTCCAGACAAGAATGAGGCCAAGATCTGGTCACAGCTTTAGACACTGACGGTTGAAGTTTTTGCCTAAAAAAACGCTCAGTGCTTTACGGTGAAGATGCGGGACCTCGCAGTCCCCAGGGCTGACACCCCGGTTGGCTCCTGAGGCCTGCATGTGAGGCTGCTGTGGGGCCAGGGCTGCAGTACCCGGACCCCAGGAGGGAGCTGGTGGGCTGGGGCCACCCTGCCATTCCTCTCCAATTAGGCCGGGAAGGCCGGCAGCCAGCGCACTTTCCTAAACTTGACCCATTGAAGTCAGACGAGCATATTGGTTTTGAGCTACAGCACTTACTTAGAGTCTTTGTCGTAGAATGAAAAATGTCAGAAAGCTTAGCTTTTAACTTCCAAGTGTGAAGTAGGTGAGCATTGCTTTTGTGCTTGGCGAGCAGCTCTTGGATTTAGTGGGAGCCTTCCTTTCCCTGCACTCTTGCTCTGCGCTAGGCACTTAGGGGGGTGGGGGGAGCAGCAGAGCAGGTGCTGCCTGAGATGTTGGACCAGACCACCCCCTCCTTTCCCTCTCCCCCCTCCCCGCCCTCGACCAGGACAGACACTGACCCCCTGCCGCACAGTGTGGGCCCCTCTGCCTTGTGCTGAGGTGGGCGGTGGCTGGGAGCCGGAAGTCTGGGGAGTCAGAAGGCAGCTTGCAGTTTCCCGTGCGCACCCGCTCGGAGAACGAACGCCCGTGTAGAACACGGGACTGCTGGTGTGTGTCTCGTGCGTGGAGATTGCGTATGGAATCGCGTGTGCATCGCAGGGGAAGCGTCACGCCAGCCCGGTAGTCGGTAGTCGGTCAGTGTGCTCCGCAGGTTCATCACGGGGCCACCCTGAGGAATTTAATTTGCTTTAATTGGGCTCTCCGATGCCACATGGGTGCGCAGAGGTGGTAATTCATTCCCACTTGGATCTGCTGAGTCTGCCGCCCACCTCTGCACACACTCCTTCCTCCACCCGCACGGCCTGCCCAGCCGGCCCTGCAGCCAGGTGGACAGTGAGGCCTGGGCCTGGGCCTCAGCCCGCCCTTTTCTGTCCTCAGTGCCCTAGCGGCGCCCATGAGGAGGAGGCTGGGCCTAAGCCTCCGAGGTGTTTTCCCTAATTGGTGTGACTCTGAGTAATGCCTTCCTTCCTTCCTTCCTTCCTTCCTTCCTTCCTTCCTTCCTTCCTTCCTCTTCTGAGTAATGTTTTTAAAAAAGCATTTATTTATAGTTGCGATAAAATATATGTAATATAAAATTTACTATCTTAACTGTAAAAGTTAAAACTTGTGGTAAAAAGCACGTAACATGAACTTTGCCATCTGAACTGTTTTAATTGTGAGTTCAGCAGTGTCACGTGTAACAGTATATGGAGCCCGGTGGCCTGTGGAAGGAGCTGTTTCTCAGTGAGCGTCACCACACAGGATGCTTTGTTTTTTTTTAAAGTTTCTTTAACTATGAGGTGGCTAACATTTTTTTAATATTTTAAAATATTTTTATTGATTTCAGAGAGGAAGGGAGAGGGAGAGAGAGTGTTAGAAACATCAATGATGAGAGAATCATTGATCGGCTGTCTCCTGCATGCTCCCTACTGGGGATTAAGTCTGAAACCTGGGCATGTGCTCTTGACTGGAATCGAACCCGGGACCCTTCAGTCTGCAGGCCGACACTCTAGCCACTGAGCCAGACCAGCTGGGGCCACATAGGATGTTAAAGATCTACCTGGGCCCCGTCCGTGGGGAGGGCCGTCCGTGGGGAGGGCCGTCCGTGGGGAGAGCTGGCGGGGGGGGAGGGCCGTCCGTGGGGAGGGCCGTCCGTGGGGAGAGCTGGCGGGGGGGAGGGTCGTCCGTGGGGAGGGCCGTCCGTGGGGAGGGCCGGCGGCGGGGAGGGCCGCTCAGCCTGCTTTGGACCTTGTCTTCCTTCCCTCCCTCGAGGGCGCGATGCCCCGAGTGCGTTGTGCCCAGGTATTAACCCTGCTGCCTTCCTGCCTTTGTTGGAAAACCCACCCCATCAGCAGAAACCACTGCCCCGGGGCCGCTCTCGGGGCCTGTGACAGTGAGGATTTGCCCGTTTCCAAGGCGGAAATTGTTGCGAGCAGCGTTTCTGTCCGGTGGACGCCGTCAGCTCCTTCCCCGGGACATGTCTTCGTCCCACGCGCTTGGACTCGGGGATCTTGCTGTGTCTGTGACCGGGCTCCGTGGTGGGTGGCTCGGCTCCTGATGGTGTTGGCGGGGCTGCCCCCCCCTCTGCTGATGTTCCCACAGCGTCCAGACCGGGAGGAACTTGCCTCGTGTCCGGGAGTCTCCTGAGCTGCGAGTGACTTCGGGGCGACACCTCAACACCCGCCTCTGACGCCGAGGAGCGGAGAGGGAGGCTGCCTGTCCTTCAGCTTTGGGCCCAAGTGAACGGCGACCTCACCGTGTTGTTCCCCTGCGCCAAGCACACCCTGTGGCCGCAGGCTGAGCGGGTTGAAGCTGCTCAGCCCTCCAGAATGCCTGCATTCGAGTTAGACTGACATTGAACATCCAACTCCGGAGTGTCTGGGCAACCTAAAGTGGTTGTTTCAGTTAAGAGTTTGCTTTTGACTTTCTCCAAACCATTTAAAACAGGGACGTGAAATTTTATTATCTTAGTTTCCTTAAGAAGGAAATTCCATTTACCTTAAATGTTTGAATTACCATGACAAATGGTAGCAGCTTGACAGTTAAGTGCTATTTAGATAACAGCCTTGAAGAGGCGTCCCGGGAGTGTGTGAGCCGCCTCTGCCTCGGTTGTGTGGCTTAGCAATGGGCTGAATCTCCTGTCTTCGTTCTTGGGAAGTGAAAACCAGCAGGGAGTTCCAGTTCAGGGCTGCTCCGTGGTCTGTGCCTGGGAGGGCACAGCGTTTACTCTGAACTGAGTTGGTGACACGGATGCATTTGTTCCTTGAACTTGTTGAGGGGAAAAGCACTAATTGGTGGCCTGCTTCCTGGGCGGGCCGTTCGCTCTGGGAGGCAGCCTGGCCACAGCGGAGCTGCTGCTCCCGGGGCTGGGATTCCGAGATGGTTGTGGCTCCCCGGGGCCAAGGCCGCCTGGAGAGTGGGCTGCCAGGCCTGCGCCCCTCATGGGGCCCGTGCTGCAGTCACACAGCGAGGGCTGAGGGCTGAGGGTTGGTGACAGGCCGCGCCGGTCACTGTAAGCTTTGCTTCTCCAGTTGTGCTTTCAGCTCCCGCCTCCAGGAGTCTCTGTGTTTTGGGTTACAGAGGGCATCACCTTTAGCCACTGCTGACAACGGGATTGCTTACTCCTGCCCGTCCCCCGAGAGCCGGCGTGGTGAGAGGAGGCATGGGCACGGGTGCAGGGGATTGCGGCTCCCCACTCGCTCTGGCTCCTCTGGGGAGGGCGCTTCCCTGCAGTGAGCCTCAGGCCTGGGCTCCCAGAGCCGACCGCTCTTTCATGGCTGGGAAGTCCCTCCGGAGCCATCTTCCTCTACCCAGGCCGGCGCTCTGTGGAGGTGCTGGCGCTGGAGGCACGCCTGGCCCGGGGACGGATAGGTGGGGTACGTGGGGCAGGTGTGCAGGTTTTGCCGAGAGAAGAGGGGGAGGGGCAGCCCGAGTGTCCGCTCGAGGACAGCAGTGACCACGGGGCCGGGATGTGTCCGGGCTTTGCGGGCTCTGACACTTTAGTGTCCCCTGACCCTGGGGTGGGCTGTCTGGGACAAGGGATGGCACTGCTTCCTGGCAGCTGTGCCCATTGTCACTCCATGTGCCATGCTGTTGAGCGTGTGCACAGAGCCGGCGCTCCACCAAGGCTCGGGGAGGCCCCTCTTCACAGCGTTGGATTTCACCGGAGTCGGGCACTGCCCTGGGTACTGGCACAGAAATGGGTGCCCGCCCCACCACCCGGTTCTCGGAGAGAGCCTGGCAGCTCCTCTCCGTGGGCGTGGTGAGTGCCGCTGAGGCCTCCGGGCTGCCCTGGAAGGCGTGCGCAGCGCTCCGGCGAGGGGTGTGGCGGGGAGACAGGCTGACTGGTCCCCCAGCATCTTCTCCGCCAGGTCCTGCCTGCGGGTTCCGGGACCGGGGTTGGTGTTACCTCTCTGGGCCTTGGTCCCTGAAGGATGAGGAGGAGGGTTTCTGCAGGGCCTCCTCCTCCGAGTGACCAAGTCTGAGCACGTCCAGCCCTCCAGAGGGACGTCCTCATAGGGATGTGGATGCCGCCTGCCAAGCTCCGGGCCCCGCAGACGTGACCCCTGCTCATGGAGAGCGGCATCAGAGACAGAGGCTGCATTTGCCAAGTTGCGTAAAGATCTTTTCTCCCCAAGCATGGAAAACCAGCGCACAGCAGCTGGAGTTGTGCCTGGGACATCGCCCGCTTGCTAAATGCGGAGCACTGAGTCATGAAACAGATCCCGTGTCGTCATGTGTCCGCAGATAGCAGACGGAGCTTATGTTTCAGTGACAGGGTGTGTCTCACACTGTTACTGTTTTCAGATGAGCTGAGAATGTTAAAATGGAAAATCCATGAGAAAGTACAAGACCAGCGGGATCTAAAAGGAAGCAAACTAAAGAGTAAAGACATAGGAAGAGGCTAAACACAAAGCCCTGTGTCCTCCCCCTCATCCTGAGGCGTGTGCCTGCCCGTGACACATCGCCGAGTCCAGTGCGCCGCCCTCCCAGCCAGTCCTGCAGGTGCTGGTGGAGCTGAGAGCTCCAAGGCTGAGAAAGGAAAAGGCCATTAAAGGAAAACTATGCAACAAGAAAGTAAACTCTAAAGTGACAATTTAAGATAGCTTAAAACAGAAGACCTGGAACATTTTAAAAACTATACAATGAAATAAGCTATAAAAGGGATAAAAAGCACAGGCAGTTAAACTGGGAGATATAAAAAGAAATGCAGAAAAGAAGGAAAACCTTAGCCATTATGTGCATGGACAAAGCTCTCCGCAGGCTGTGATTGGTCCTTTTTACTTTCTCTACGGTGTCCTTCATTGGACAGATATTGAAGATTTTAATTCAGTATCTTTTTTTAAGATTTAGGAAAAAATGAGATAATTGTGGATTCACATGCAGGTGTCAGACATAATACAGAGGTCCTGAGTGCCCTTTCCCCACTTGGCCCCATGGTCACATCTTAAACTGGTCCAGATCACAGCCAGGGCAGTGGCTGGTACAGTCACAACACAGGATGCCTCACGCTGCCCTGTCAGCCTCACCGCTTTCCTTTTGAGGACTCCCTCTAACTCCTGGCAACTCCTGCTTTATTCTCTGGTCCCATAACTTTGTCACTTCAAGAACATTCTGAAGTTAAATTAGCCCTGGTTGGTATGGCACAAGGGTAGAGCGTTGGCCCATGAACCGAAGGGCTGCGGGTTCAGTTCCTGGCCGAGGGCACATACCCCGATTGCAGGTTTGATCCCGCCCTGACCAGGGTGTGTGTAGGAGGCAACCACACGGGTGTCTCTCTAACATTAGTGTTTCTCTCTGTCCCTTCCTTTCTCTCTAAAATCAATAAAAACATAAAAAAAATTGATCTTAGGTGGGGAGAGAAGCATACACCTATCTGTTGCCGCCCATGTGCGCCTGAGCGGGAGTTAGCCGCAGCTGGGGATGTGCCCTGACGGAACCGCCTGCGCGCAGGACGAGGCTGCAGCCGGCGGCCGCACCTGCAGGGCCTTTCCTTTTCCCTCCGATTCTTGCGGGGGAGCAGTCACTGGTTTGAGACGCCCTTTCTCTCCCGTGGACTCGGTGCTGTCGGTTCACCTCTACTGGGAAGCACGGCTTTAGTTGTGTTCTGAAACGAGCCTGGTTTTATCTGCACTCGGGGTAATGCCCTTGAACTTGCGCTCTGACCCAGGATTATTTACGTATGTTGTATAGTTTTCAGATGCTTTCCTTTAGTCGGCGGTTTCTGATTTGACTGCTGTGGTTGGGGAACACATTCAGTGCTGTTTCAAGTCTTTGAATGTGTCGAGGTTCGTTCGTGGCTCTAGCTGTGGTCTGTCTGGGTCCGTGTCCCACCAACGCTGGGGAAGAGCGAGGGGCCGGCTGGCAGGTGGAGAGCGTGTGAAGGCCTGGGAGACGCTGACCGGGGCACTTTGGAGTGCTCCTGTGTCCTTGCTGATTCTCTGTCTAGTTCTGTCAGTTGCTGAAGTTTCCAGTTAGGATTGGGGGGTTTAAATCCTCTTCTTCCAGTTCTACCGTTTTCACTTTACGTGGTTCACACTCTGCTGTTTGTGCATGTCCATCCAGGGTTCTTCTTCTGGTGGGCTGGCCCTTTGCCATCATGACGCCCTTCTCTCTCTGGTAATTTCCTTCGCTCTGAGGGGCGGGACGGGGTGGGGGGGGAGGGCGAGGGCCGCGCACTGTTGCTGGCCAGTGGGGATGGAGGTCCGAGCTTGGCCTTCTCCGACGTTGCCTCGGGCATTCGGGGCCTTGTCACAGCCTCATGAGGGTGGAAGCCTCGGTCCCGCGTGGCCTTGGCTGGTGCGGTGGGAGTGGCGCCGTGGCTTCCTGTGGTGTCTGGCCAGAATAGAGCTGCTGTGTCCCAGTGTTCTCTGTCTTGCCAGGCTGCCCCCTCCTGCCTTTAGCTGAAGAGCCGACTCTGGTGGGGACCTTTCTTGTCTCCTCGTTGGCATCTCTGGGTGGCCGGCTTCTTCAGCTCTGGTCCCGGACGTACGAGTCAAGAGGGAAGCCCAGGGAACAGCTCGCTGCCCTGCCCTGCTGTTCACTTTACGGGTAACGTGGAGGCATCTTCGGGGGGAACCAGGGAAATGTGTCTGCTCCCTTTCCTGGAGGTGGAAGTCCAGCGTCTGTTTCTTCCATGTTTTGTGTTTTTGATGCCTTTTTAAGTGAAATCCTTCCTTATCCTGACATTCAGCTACATTTTTAAAAAAATACATTTTTATTGACTTCCGAGAGGAAGGGAAAGAGAGAAACATCAATGGTGAGAGAGAATCATTGATCGGCTGCCTCCTGTACGCCCCCTACTGGGGATCGAGCCTGCAACCTGGACATGTGCCCTGACCGGGAATCGAACTGTGGCCTTCTGGTTCGTAGGTTGACGCTCAACCACTGAGCCACACTGGCTGGGCCTAAAATTTTTTTAAATTCTGCTTTTTACATTTGTGTGTATCATCCACCTGGGATTTGTCACGTTTGTGAAGGAAAAGTGAGGGAGGAGCCCAGTTGTATTTGCTTTTTGCATAGATGGCCACTTGTTCCGGTGCCTTGAACAGCTGGTTTGGGGCGCTCTCTCTGGGTGCGCAGCCAACTGGATACTCTCCGTGAGACCCTGCCTTAAATACAGTAGCTTTAGGGTAAGTCTTTGGTATGATAGGACGCCCAACCTCCAAAATTGTTTTACTTTCTTGGGGTTTGGCTCTGTTTCATGAATTTTAGTTCAAAAACAGAATAACAAAATCAATAGCAAAAAAAATCCTATTGGAATTGGCTTGGATTTGCATTAACTTCAGCGTAAACTGCCGATTTCAGTGGCAGTTTATTTACTTTTGCATTACCCAGGTCAAAAATGTATCACGTGGTCCCTTGACAGCGTGGCTCAGGGCGGGGCTTACTCCTTTTGTAGAACGGGAACGTGTTCCTGATGGCTGTGCCACCTGTGTGCACCGGCAGGTCCCACAATGCATCTGTGGCTGCCGGTCTGAGGAGCGGCCTGCGGGGGAGGGAACCGTGTGCGGGTTCTGGTCGTGTTGCGGTGCGGGGGCAGGAGAGCCAGTGAGGGTTGTTCACTGGCACTGAGTCTGCACATACACGCTGAGTGAGTGAGTCCTGTGATTAGTGCGTGGGGTGTGAGGAGTGAGCATTGGTTGCGTGTCTCTGTGCAAATACTTGGCTTTTTTAGTCTTTTCAAAAATATTTTTAAAGACTTAGTAATTGTTATATTTACTACATTGCTTTATCCCTATACACACAAACATTTTTTCCCTTGGGCCATTGCAAAGTGAGTTATGGAGATTTTTGATATTTTATTCCTAAGTACTTTGAAATCGAGAACCATCTCTTACAGGGACACACCACCATCACCTCACCCAGGAAAATTAACAGTACATCTTATCTCCAACCCACACGCAAAGTTCCCCCTTTGTGAGCTAGACTTGTGTGTGTGTGTTTGTTTTTGAAGTAAATCCAGGATCTAGTCAAGATGCATGCACTGCACCTGGTTGTGGTCTCTCAATCTAGAACAGTCCCCTGATGTGTAGGGGTGTCAGCATTTGGACAAGCCAAGCCATTGTCTTGTAGAAGGTCCCACCTTCTGGATTTGTCTGATTGTGCCTTCGTGGCTCCTGTATTAGGAGTTAGGTCTAGAGCAGCACTTCCCAACAGAAATATAACCTGAGCCACATAGGTCCAAAATATGAATAGAAATAAGAAGTGGATTTAACTTTAATAATATATTTGATGTAGTATGTTTCTTTATTTACCATCTATGTATATAAAGAGCCAGGGTCCCTAACGTCCAAAATGACCAAATGGACGACACCGGAAGTCAGTCCTGCAGTCAGTGCTGGGTTGCCGTGGCGACTCAGCACTGACTGCTGCAGCTGCAGGTGCAGCGACTTAGCACTGACTGCCAAGGGGGCTGCGGATCAGGCCCGGAGAGAGAAGCAGGGTCTGATCCACAGCCTCCAAGGCAGCTGTTGATTAGCCCTTGCCTCTCTTTCTCTCTGGGCCTCGCCAGCAGCCGCTGGGGCTGCTGATCAGCCCTGCCTCTCTGATCAGGCCTGGAGATAGGCCCAGAGATGCTGACTGGCATAGAAACTGACCAGTCAGAACCAAAAGAACCAAATCTGGGTGAACTGTGAGGAACCAATGGCTGCCTAGGAGGTGGAGCTTTTGACACTGGCCAATCAGAACTAAATCTGGGTGAACTGCGAGGAGCCAATGGCTGCCTAGGAGGTGGAGCTTTTGACACTGACTGGCATAGAAACCGACCAATTAGAACCAAATCTGGGTGAACTGTGAGGAGCCAATGGCTGCCTAGGAGGCAGAGCTTTTGATGCTGATTGACATAGAAACTGACCAATCAGAACCTAATCTGGGTGAACTGTGAAGGCAGAACCTAAGGTGGGGGCTGAGGAGGATTTTAAGGGCAACAGCTGTTTTGTGTAAGGTGTAAGAAAGCGGTTCAATTTTTTAATGACCAGTTTGGCAGTATACTGCATATGGCTGGCTATCAGTCCAGATATAGGGATTATGTATTTTTGTCTGCCAAGAGCATCTCCTCCTGCTGAAAAAGGTTCCCCCCCATTTAAGCAATCCTATCCTATATAATCTATCTATACTAATAAAAGGGTAATATGCTAATTAGACCGGGTCGACTGGCCATCTTCCGGACATCCGACTTCCTTCTGGACAAAGCCATGGTGGTGGGGGCCAAGGCAGAGAGGCAGTTAGGGGCGATCAGGCGGGCAGGGGAGGGCAGTTGGGGGCGAGATCAGGCCAGCAGGGGAGGGCAGTTGGGGGCGAGATCAGGCCAGCAGGGGAGGGCAGTTGGGAGCGAGATCAGGTCGGCAGGGGAGGGCAGTTAGGGGCGATCAGGCAGGCAAAGGGGTTAGGGGCAATCAGGCAGGCAGGCAGGTTAGGAGCCAGCAGTCCCAGATTGTGAGAAGGATGTCTGACTGCCACAGGGATTGGGCCTAAACTGGCAGTTGGACATCCCCCAACGGGTCCCCGATTAGAGAGGGTGCAGGCTGGGCTAAGGGAACCAACCCCTGCCCCCCTGCCCCGTGCACGAATTTCGTGCCTGTCTGCATCAGGCCTGCGGGGCTCTGGCTGGAACCGGCTATCTGACATCCCCCGAGGGGTCCCGGATTGGGAGAGGGCGCAGGCCAGGCCGAGGGACCCCACCGGTGCATGAATCCATGCACCAGGCCTCTAGTTTATTAATATTTATTACTTGATATATTTATCTTCAAAATATTGTTTCAATATGCAGTGAATATTTAAAAAGTGTTAATGAGATATTTTACATTTCTTTTTATTTATTTATTGATTGATGTCAGAGAGGAAGGGAGAGGGAGAGAAAGATAGAAACATCAATGATGAGAGGGAATCATTGATTGGCTGCCTTCTGCACGCCCCACACTGGGGATCAAGCCCGCAACCTGGGCATGTGCCCTTGACCGGAATCGAACCCGGACCCTTCAGTCTGCAGGCCGATGCTCCATCCACTGAGCCACGTTTCTTTTTTATGTGAACTTTTAAAAATTCAGTGTGCACTTAACATTTACAGGGCAAGCCACATTTCCAGTGCTCAGTCGCCACCTGTGCTGGGGGCCCGTACGGACAGCGCAGGATGAGACTTGATCCAGCTCAGGATAGATGTTTCTGGTAGAACAGTGATGGGGTAGTAACTGCCTGTGCACAACTTTGAAACCAGGGGGATCGCTGAAGTCTGAGACGACTCTTCTTGTTTTTCAGGCTCTGAGTGCTCTGGCATGGAGCAGGCGTGCAGGGGGTGAGGACCCGGCTCCGGGACCACGTCACTGACTCCTTTCATCGTGAGGCCGGCTTGCGCAGACTCGCCCTGGATGAGGATGTCTGTGGGCCTTGCGCTGCTGCTCCCCGGCGGGGGGCGGGCCTTGCTCCTCCTGCTCTGCGTGGCCATGACTCAGTCCCACTGGCCGAGTGAACCGTCGGAGGCCGCCAGGGGCTGGGAGAACCAGCTGGAGGCGTCCATGCACTCGGTGCTGTCAGACCTCCCGGAGGCTGTCCCCACGGTGGCTGGCATTCCTGACGGCACGGCTGTCGTCGGGCGTGTGTTTCGAGTGACCATTCCTACAGATGTCATTGCTTCTGATGGAGAAGTCATCAAGGTGAGACGGGGTGTGAGAGTAAATGAGGAAGCAGTGACCATCTGCCATTGCAGTTTTAGGTTTTGGTGTTTCAGTTCTGTGCTCTAGCGATTCTGAGCTCAGTTTTTCCAGAACCTACTTATTGTCCCTTCAGAGGGGAACAGTCACGGATGTTCACCAGAGGGTCCCCATAATCTCAGGATAGCATCCTAAACCTTCATTCTTACTCCTGTTTTTAACAAATACATTTTTATTGACTTCAGAGAGCAAGGGGGAGGGAGAGAGAGAGAAACATCCATGATGAGAGAGAATCATGGACCGGCTGCCTCCCGCACGCCCCACACTGGGGATCGAGTCCACAACCCGGGCCTGTGCCCTGACTGGGAATCGAACCGTGACCTCCTGGTTCATAGGTTGACGCTCAACCACTGAGCCACGCCAGCCGGGCCTTACTCCCATTTTGAGGGTGTCGCCACTAAAAAGAAGATAAAGTATGAATAATATAGGAGTTTTGCTCTAATTTAGTCTTCTACGTTTACTAATGTATTTGGTCACTTAGTACCCAAACTTCAGCCTGGCCCCCTCTCCTTCTGGGGAGCAGTTCAGGAACGCGGGGGTCTGAGACCCCTGTGGTAGTGGGGAGAGGATCTTGGCCGGTGCCGTGGGAGGCAGGCGGAGCAGGAAGCTTCTGTGAAGCAGCAGCAGCCTGTGTCTGGGGGTGGGACCTTGTCGTTTCCTCCGCGTCGTGCGGGAGTCTGCGTGGTGGCCCTGTGGGTGCGTGGGTGTCCCTCTCACACTGAGCACCTCCGAGCGCAGAGGTCAGCACCCCTTTCTTCCAGGGCCAGGTACTGTGTTAGGCTTCATAGGCCCTGTGATTTCTCTTACACGTCAGCTCTGCCGTGTAGTGCGGAGGACCCACAGACAGTCCAATAACACGTTACTTAGGGACGCAGAGGTGAAATTGGAATTTCATATAATTTCACATGTCAAGAAATATTATTGTTTTGCTTATTGATTTCTTTAATTACTTGGAAATGCAAAAAAAAACCCAAAAACGAACACATCATTTTTAGTCCGGGGCTGTACAAAAACAGGTAGCGGAGGCCAGATTTAGCTCACAGCTATCCCTGACCTACAGCATTCACTCCTTAGAGGTGTGGCTTGAAAATAAACGGAAAATATTTTAAGATCTACACTTAGGCCTGGCTGTGTGGCTTAGTGGTTGCATCGACCCATGAACCAGGAGGTCACGGTTCAATTCCCAGTCAGGGCACATGCCCAGGTTATGGGCTCCATCCCCAGTAGGGAGCGTGCAGGAGGCAGCCGGTGGATGATTCTCATCATTGATGTTTCTCTCTCTCTCTACCTTTCCCTTCCTGTCTGAAATCAATAAAAATATTTTTAAAATGCTAGCCAATAAAAACAAATCTATACTTGGTTAAGGCAGTTTTATATCTGTATTGCATTTAGATTTGTGCATACGCATACTAGTAGAGTTCTGACTACCTATTGGTGTGTTCAAACACAAAAGGTTAGTGGTTTAAAACAACCAATTTGTTTTGCTCACATTTTGTGGCCAGGAATTGAGGGACTAGAGCTCATCTGGGAGTCTTACCTCTGCCTCCATGGCCCTCGCTGGAGCGGCTCCTCGGGGCTGGCGGCCGCGCTCCGGGATGGCTCAGGCGCTGATTGCTCCAATTCCGTGTTCTGTCAGTAAACGTGCCAGCTCCCTGTCGGCAGGGAGCGTAGCCGGGCTGCTGGTCAGGGTTCTTGGTTCCTTTCCCTGCGAACCTCTGCACGGCTGCTTGGACTTCCTCGTGGCACAGGAGCTGGGCTCCTCGGTTAGGTCGTCCAAGAACCGGGAGTGGAAGGTGCCGTCTCCTGAGGCCTGGGCTTGGAACCCGCACAGCAACGCTGCCTCGCACGCCACTGGTCAGAACACGAACAGGGGTCTCGCCAGTCCTTCCCCACAGCCTGCCCTCTCCGACCCAGCCCAGGCATCTAGGTTAGAAAGGCCACAGAGTCTGTGCCCTCCAGGCCCCGAGGAGAGTGTGATCATGGCACGTTCCCCTGAACCTCGGCAGCCCCCCCCGCCCCCCGTGCTCTCTTCCTTTTCCCCGCTGGCCCCTCTCTGTAGGCCGTGGCTGGTTCTCAGGGGGCCTGTGATCGCAGAGCTGGTCCTGCTTCTGAAGACGCCGCTCCTTTCCAGCTCTTTCCAGCTGGTGGGTTCCCACGTACGCGTCATACCCCCCGCAAGCCTAATGCTGGTCTGGCCGTCAGCTGAAGGAGGACAGTTTGGGGTACATTTCTGTGCAACTGCAACTCGATCTGCATATCCAAACGCTGCCTGGTTGCCTCGTTCCCGTGGCCGTGGAATGTCTTACGTGGGTTCGTCTCGACCACAGGTGCTGGCAGTGCTGCAGTGCGCCAGACAGTGGCTGGGTCTGGCAGAGACGCTTAACAGGCTTACTCTCCAGGAGGAGGAGAGAGGTTTTACTGGAAAACAGGATTTCATCTGAGCATATTTATCTGTAAAGCAGACCACTCAGTAGCTGATGAGCCTGTAGAGAAACAAGATGTGTGGCTCTTCATCCCGACAGCTCGCTGCCCGGAGAGCGGGTGGGGAGTCGGAGCAGCTGCCCGCCTTCCTGGCGCTTTGCTGTCCCTGGACCAGGATTGAAGTCTTCCTGTTAAAGGCGTTGTTTCCCCTCGTTATCATTATGGGGCGTAAACATACGTGTAGAAAAGGGGAAAAGAAAAGCTTTTGTGGTTCCTCCGCTCAGCAAACTCCTCCATCATTTTCTGTTTTCATCAAGAGACGGCCATGTCACATGCCCACCAGACGCGTTAGACCTGGGGTCACACTGCATGTATTTTAACCGTTTTTCATTCGTTGTACTTTAGTTTTTCTCCCTGGGTTGTGAAGCATTTTCTGAGACTATAATATAACTTTCTTTTTCTTTTCTTAAAATACATTTTTATTGATTTCAGAGAGGGAGAGGGGGCGGGAGAGAGAGGATAGACACATCAATGATAAGAGAGAATCACTGATTGGCTGCCTCCTGCACACCTCACACTGGGGATCGAGCCCGCAACCTGGGCATATGCCCTGACCGGGAATCGAATCGGGACCTCTTGGTTCATAGGTCGTCGCTCAACCACTGAGCCACGCCGGCGGGTGGGAATATAACTTTCAATGGGTGCCAATATTCTGTGTACGTGAGAAACATTTCAGATCTTGGGCCCAAGGATCCTTGTTGGGGTGACCTCCATATCATATCCATCACTCTTATCATCATCCAAGCCACCACCTGCCTCTTCCCTGGCCCCCAGCCTCTGTTCTTTTTTTTAAATATAGTTTTGTTGATTTCAGAGAGGAAGGGAGAAGGGGAGAGAGAGAGAGAGAGAGAGAGACATTAATGATGAGAGGGAATCATCGATCAGCTGCCTCCTTCATGCCCCCCCACTGGGGATTGAGCCCACAACCCGGGCATGTGCCCCCGACCAGAATCAAACCCGGGACCCTTCAGTCCTCAGGCTGACGCTCTGTCTACCGGAGCCCAACCGGCCAGGGCCCCGGCCTTTGTTCTTGACCCCTCGGTCTGTTCTGCACACTGAGGCAAGAGACATCTTTATCTTTGTTAGCTTAATCGGCTTCACAACCCCTTCTCCCCGTTAGGGAGCTGCACTGGGATCGAGCCCCTTTCCCTCTGTATGCCATGCCCCAGCCACAGTCGCCCTGTCCGCTGTACCCGCCAAGCTCGGGTCCCCCAGGCCTCTGGCTTCCTTCTGTCGGCACCACCTGGGTCAACCTGAACATCACCTGGGGCCTTGGAGTCCTTTCCCTCCACCCGATGAAAGTCACCTTCCCACAAACCCTATGCTGCCTTCTTAGCACATTTCTGCACTTGAAATTCTTGGTTTTGTTTGTCTGCATGGGTGACTTCTGTCACACAGTAGGCCCTCAGATGCCTTTGGGCTGGCAGAAGGAGTGAGGACCCCTGCAGGGCCTGCAAACCTGCTGTGGATTGTCAAAGCCCAGCTGGCCGTGTGCAGGGAGAACACAGCCCGTGTTGGCAATGAGACGAAGCCTCCTGTGGGCTCCTAGGTGAGAGGTGGTCTAGCTGATCTGGACGTGGCTGGCTGCCTAATGAGGGCTCATGGGCAGAGCATCCACCCGAGATCGCTGAGGTTAGACGGGGGTTGGTCATCTGCTGACTGGTCAGGGCTGTGCGTGGGGTTGTGATGGAATAAGGCAGTGTTTGCCGCAGACTGAGGAACAGCGTTGAAAGGATAGGAGGTTCGGTCTCATGCTAGTGAGCTGCATGGGCCGCCTGCCGAGCCTCTGTGACCTGTGTGGGCTGTTGGTTATGCTGTTGCAGGAGGTTGTAGCAACTCTGGGAGTCACAGTGGCAGAGGGCGTGTGCTTGGTGTCAGCAGACACCATCAGCGTGCCCCACACCGGATACTCCAGGCTGCAGGGAAGCCGCAGGCGGGGGAAGTGGAGGGAGCCGCCTGCTGGAGGGTGGGCCTGAGGCCTGAGCCTGTGCTCTGCCCCACACCCGACACACCTTCCTGTCCGGAGCCGCACCTTCCCGCCCGGAGCCGCACCTTCCGTCCGGAGCCGCACCTTCCCGTCCGGAGCCGCGTCCAGCCTCGGCTGGCCAGCACTGTGCTCCCCTGTGTCTCCAGCTCTGCCTCAGGAACCGCCTGGATGTGATCAGCCCCAGCGTGCCTCCCAGGGACTCTGTGGGCTCGGTGATGCGAGGAGGGCTGCAGGCCACGCCAGGCCCTTGTGGCCGCCTGACCTTCCTGAGAGGCCTGTGCCCTGACCCTCTCTCCCCTCCTGTGACCTCAGGACACCCTGCAGCTGGTGGTCCTGGCGTGGGCTCCTTTGGGCCAGACTGGATGCCGAGTACAAGCTCAGCCCAGGTGGTGGCTGTTCTCTGCTCCCATAGCAGACCCTAGGGCACCCTCCCTCCTCCTCACGGTCTCCGGGGCCAGGTCCCCCAGACTCCAGCTTGCCCTGCTGGGCGGGTCCCAGGCTGGCCCGCGCCGGCCATCGCGCACCTTACCCCGCCTGCCGCTGGCTCCCTCGGGTGGGCGCCTTTCCTCTGCCTGCGGGAGTGTGGCTCCCTGGCTGAGGGTGAGGAGACGCCCCAGCCCTTCCTCTCGGGGGGGGGGGGGGGGGGGTGGGGGGGGCCCTCGTGAAGGGACCAGGCTGCCCCTCTCAAGGCCCCTCAGATGCCTCCTGTTGGTGCTGCCGGTGGCTTTCACCCTGTGGCCCCTCAGCTCCTCCCCGGAGACAATGCGGCTTCCCTTCGGCCCAAGATGCCGGCAGCCTGGGAGCAGCCCTTCCTGGGGCCCTGCTCTCCGCTGGCACGGCCGATTGTTCCGGAGAACAATGGCCACTCTTTCTGGCGGGGAGGAGAGCTCATGAAAGGAGCGTTTCTTCGGATGCTGGAGGGCTTTGTGGCGACCCGCCTGCGTGAGCTGAACTGCAGTTTCTTCCTGCCTCAGTGGGTGTGCCGGCCTGAATGGGCCCCTTGTGAGCACGCACCCGGGAGGGGAAGGCCACGGGAGGGGAGGCCACGGGAGGGAAGGCCGCACCCCGGGGCGGGGAGGCCACGGGAGGGGAAGGCCGCACCCGGGGGCGGGGGGGAGGCCGGCGGTGGGGGCAGCCTGGGCGGGGCCGTCAGGAGAGCGTTTGCCTGATGGCATCCACTCACACACTTATGAAAACATAGGCTTCTGCGTTTTGAAAAAAATACTGACAAGGCCTGAAAGGACATGACAAAGTGGAAATGGATGATGGCAGGGCTTGGGCCAGGGACGGACACTGAGAAGGGTGTTAGCGCCTGTCACTACGCTCCGCTGGCCCTCGCTTTTGGGGGAATAGGGTTAGTTTTTGTTTTCAGAGGCGAGCAGGCACCGTTAGGTAAAGCGCTTCATAATCAGACCAGAAGGGCTCCGACTGGGCTGGGCAGGCGTGTTCGCCGTGGGGTCCTGTGGCCTTGGCCTTTGTGGCCAGAGCCGTGTGGTGTGAGGCTGCTTGTCTAGCGCGGATCGACGGTCTCTCACGGCTGTGGCTCTGCTTTACTCGCACCCCCTCCCGCCCTGGTTCTTCTCTTCTCTGGGGAGAAAGTCTTCGCCCTCTGACCTCCAGCCAGAGGCTCTTCCTGTTGCCCGGGGCCACCCCCAGCCCGGCCCAGCCACAGGGCTGCCATGTGCATCCTTTGCAGAAGTTGATGTTGGCCACAGAGCACATCTGTCATTGTCATGGTCCGTGACAATGACATGGGGTCCCCTGGATGTGAGCACAGGGGGCGCCCCCTCTGACGCCTGATTCCTGCCTCCCTGCGCAAGGAGACCACGCCGTCAGCCCTGACCTCCTCGTGTCGGAGAGACTCCGGGTGGTGCCTGTGGTTCCCGGCGCGGATGGCTCAGCTTGGCCCAGCTCTGCAGCGTGGCGGGGCCCGGCAGTGGGTTACAGGACGGCCGGCGGGGCCACTGAGAAGACCCTCCAGTACACCTGAGGGAGGTTCAGGGAAGGGCTCAGCTGAACCCCTGATGTCCTGTCTTGAGGGTTAGTTGGAAGGGTCACAACTAAGGCCCAAAGGAACCCTCCAGAAGGCTTGCAGCGCGAGAAAATTCACCAAACGCAGCTTGTGTACTTCATCCATCGCCTCTGTGCTGGCCATCAGCTCCCCCGGTGACGTGGTGTGGCAGTGTCCACCCGTCTCTGGAGTCTTCTCTGGCCATGTCCAGTCCTACACCTCCTGCCTGGTGAGACACCCAGGTGTGGGCTCCAGGTGGCAAAACAGGTTTTCTTGGTTCCAGAAGCCAAAGGTCATAGAACTAATGAGGCCCCAGGGAGAGTCCCGTTTCAGCTTGTCTTCCAGCTGTGCCTGACCAGCTGGCACCCTGTGCGTGGCACCCTGTGCTGACGCGAGGACTAAGGAATGGAAGCTCCTCCGCCCGTTGGCTCTTTCTCCGGGGGGGAAGGCCCTGATGGGGAGACTGCTGGTGCCTCCGGGTGTTAGCACGGGGCCGGTCTTCTTCAGCCGGGGTTTGGGGGTCGGCTGTGGGAGAGGGACCAGCCAAGCGTGGGAGGGACGGAGGGACTGAGCAGGGAGTCTGTCCTAGTCGTCTGCTGGTCGGGACGGAGGGAAGACCCACGCCTCCCCCTGGCAGGGACCCAGGATTGCCCGGTGATTCATTGTGGGCAGCCTTTACTCCCGGTCTGCCAGGCGTTGTGGTTTTGATTGTTAATGTGTTCGGATGCACATTATGGATCAGGATTTCTAAAACGGCACGTGGTGGTTCGAGGTCTCATTTTCCTCCGTGCTGGGCTTGCCTTCCATCTCAGAGGCAGGTCCGCGCGGAGGGATGCTGAAACGGCCAAGATTCCTGGCTCTTTCTGGCCTGGGATTTCTCACGCGGGCCTCGCCCCGCGGGGTCTGCCTCCTGCAGCTGTTGTGTCCCCGCTGCCTGCCCGGAGGCTCCGCCCGGCGCTGCGCTGTCCGTCACAGGCCCGTCTCCCGCCAGGCGGTGGGCGTGGGGTGGGCTGAGTGACCGGAAACCCTGGGGCGTCCATGGCTGGGACCAGCCTGTCCCCAGCCCCACGTGCTGGAGCTGGAGCATGCCATGAGCTGATTGGGCCTCTCGCCTGCCATTCCCAGCCCAGCCGCCCTTAGGAGTTAGTTGGGTGGGAACAGTGTGGCTGGGGCAGGAGTACTTACATGAGGGAACCAAAGGCTCCAGAGCTAGAACCTCGGGTGCAGGTGCACCGGCCCCAGCACGGGAGGGGGGGGGGGCGAGAGGGACCGAGGGGAAGTGAGTGCTGGTGTTTGGGCGCCACAGCAAGTCCTCCCCTGCCCCAGGCCCCCAGGTGTCCCATCCGCTCCTGCGGACAGGGAGGCGAGTCCCTGAGGGCCCAGCCCGGCCTTGTTCCCCTACTAGACCCTGCTCCCCCTCCTGCAGCCTTTGTGCTCCCTCGGTGTCTGAGCTTCTGCTTGGGGCTGTGACTCGGGAGACAAGGCTCAGTGCTCCGGTCCGAGGCCGGTTCGGAAGGAGGACGGGGCGTGGGGCTGGGCAGCAGCTCCCTGTGTCCGGTGGGTGGGGAAGCAGCGCGGGCACTTGGCACGTGCCTGGCCTGTGACGGACAAGAGCGGCATCGCCTCCCTCTGCAGATGAGAAAACGGGCTGAGGGCGGGTCGGGCCTCAGCCTGCCTGGACCTGGGCCTCAGCCCCGGCTCCTGCCGACGGGGCTTCCCCGTGGCCGGGTGTCGTTACAGGATGAGTCCTGGCTTGTCCCGGAGCCCGTCTCTCTCCCCGCAGGAGCTCTCAGAGCTGCCTCACCCGTGGGCCCTGAGCAGGGGGGCGGGGGGGCAGAGCTTTGGAAGCTGGAGGACGGCCGACTCCACGGACTGAGGCTCCCGCTTTGTCACGGGAGCAGGTGTTGCGTCCCAGAGGTTCCCTCCACGAGCGCCTGGGGGACGGCCACTGGGGGACCCCTTTGGTGACGGGGTGCTGCCAGCCCTCGGGCCTGTTCAGACTTCCCAGTTCAGGGCTTCCCCCAGTGGCCGGGGGAATGCGGGAGCCGGCGTGTCCTGGACTTGGCTAGGTCCTGTGGAATCAGGTGTATTTGCTCCCTGCCGTCTCCTCATTCCCTTCGATGCTGTGAGCTGCTGCTTTGGGGCATGAATCCGGGGACAGCCGGCGTCGTGCCAGAGTGCTGCCTGGACCTGCACTGCCAGGACCACGACGCTCCGAGATGCAGGGCTTGGAGTGTCCGTTAGTGCCTTTCCTTCCTGTCTCGGCGACCCCAAGGCCCTGGGAGCGACCCGAGGGGCGGGAATCTGCAGAGGCGAAGGCAGGCCGGGGTGCAGGGGGCGTCGTGGCTCAGTTTTCCTGACAGGCTTGTCCTGTGTCTGTAGCGCTGTCGGTCGACCCGGGAAAGAACGTGTCTCAGGGTCAGCGCGGAGCTGCCGTGCCCGCCCTCGCCTTCCGGTTAGACACCGAGCGCTTTCGCTTGCTCTGGTGGAACCCGGGCTTTCCTCCCCGGATTGTCCCTGACGGTACATGTCATCGACATGGGAGAAGATTCCTTGGCATGGATTAAACACACTCATTCTCCCAGGACTGGCTGTGTGGGAGCCTATGCCAAAGAGTGGGAGTGCCCATAGCAGAGAGCCGTGGCCGTTGGGGTCAGCAGATAGGATGCTTGAGGGGTGGCCCTTCTCTGTTTGAACGTGCCCCGTGCAGCCGGGCAGCTTGGGGCACCCCTGGGGCGGCTTGCTCATCTGCTGATGGAGGAACTCGGGGTCGGGCACAGGCCTAGCCGCCTGGCCACTCAGGAATGTCCCATGGGCCTGGCCCGCCAGTTGGCACCCACCTTTGGAGCCTCTCCTGGTCTCTGTACAGGTGGCTTTCCCTTCCTGACTTCACCCAGAGCTCCATCCAGGCCCCCCTCCCCCTCTGAGCCCCCCTCTGCCAGGTGTGCTCTCATCTCAGTGGTGGCTGTCGGGGGGAGGGGGTTAGGAAACATTCTTGGGTGGCAGAAACCGAGGTCCTCACCCCGATCACCTGCTGTGTCCGCCTCTCAGGACCCCAGGTCCTGCCCACCCTGTAAACATCTCACGGTTCCCCAGCTGCTCTGTTTGGGCCTTACATCTTGGCTTCATTTTTTTTGGCAAAGCGAGCATTCAAACTTTGCTTTCTATGTTTATAGGTGATTGAGTCTGTTTACATATTTAACATAATTGAAGTGAAAAAAAATGTAAAGCACGAGTTTTTTAGCGAAAACATTTGGAATAAATATTTTTTGCTAAAAAAGCTTGTAAAGGAAAATATATTTAATGTTCTTCATGGGTCTGGAAACACCGATTTCTACAGATAGTGACCGTTTCCGACTCCGCTGTTTGCAGCGAATGGCCATGGAGTTGGCAGGTGGGGACTAGCGGGTTAGGTGGTGGCGCCCCTCCTGGTGGAAGGCGGTGCTGCGGAGGCTGGCGGAGCTGAGCGGTCTGCGGGCCGAGTGGGCAAGGAGGGGGCTGGCATGTCGCTGCTATAAGCCCCACAGTGTCCTGTTTTATTTAATGTGTTTTTATTGATTTCGGAGAGGAAGGGAGAGGGAGAGAGAGATAGAAACATCCGTGATGAGAGAGGCTCATTGATCAGCTGCCTCCTGCACGCCCTACTGGGGATCGAGCCTGCAACCCAGGCATGTGCCCTTGACCAGAATCAAACCATGACTTCCTGGTTCATAGGTCGATGCTCAACCCCTGAGCCACCCTGGCCGGGCCCCACAGCATTCTTGGGCCCAGTGCATCCGTTCTCTGGGATGAGACCTGTTCGAGTGCCAGCCCCGCTCTCGCCACCATGTGGCCTTTCAAGCTGGCCCATCCGCAGCCCAGTCTCTCCCGACAGCTCAGTGGGCCCGGAGAGAGGAGCTCTGAGTGACCCCTCCAGCTGTCGCACAGTTCAGGCGAGGCCAGTGGTTAACTTGTGACCGTTTCCAGGTGAGGCAGCGACAGTGGCACTCACCTCACGCTGTGTCTCTTCCAGGTATCGGCTGCAGGGAAGGAGGCCTTGCCGCCCTGGCTGCACTGGGACCCGCAGAGCCGCAGCCTGGAGGGCCTCCCCCTCGACACCGATAAGGGGGTGCATTACATCGCGGTGAGCGCGGCACGGCCGGGGGCCAACGGGAGCCACGTCCCCCAGGCTTCCAGCGTGTTCTCCATCGAGGTTTCCCCTGAGGACCACAGCGAGCTGCAGGCCGCGCGGGCCGTCCCAGACCCCGGGGAGCCGGCGCCCTCCGCCTGCGCTGCCGACGAGCCCGTGACGGTGCTGACGGTCATCCTGGACGCCGACCTCACCAAGATGAGCCCGCAGCAGAGGGTCGCCCTGCTGCGCCGCATGCGGGGCTTCTCGGGCGTGGAGCTGCCCAGCATGAAGCTGGTGCCCGTGGTGAACAACCGGCTGTTTGACATGTCCGCCTTCATGGCCGGCCCAGGCAACGCCAAGAAGGTGGTGGAGAATGGGGCGCTGCTGTCCTGGAGGCTGGGCTGCTCCCTGAGCCAGAACAGCGTGCCGGACATTGGCCGTGTGGAGGCGCCCGCCCGGGAGGGGGCCATGTCCGCCCAGCTCGGCTACCCCGTTGTGGGCTGGCACATCGCCAACAAGAAGCCCCCTCTCCCCAAACGCCTCCGGCGGCAGATCCATGCCACCCCCACACCTGTCACTGCCATTGGCCCGCCCACCACCGCCATCCAGGAGCCGCCGTCCAGGATCGTGCCCACCCCCACGTCGCCAGCCATGGCTCCTCCCACAGAGACCATGGCTCCTCCCGTCAGGGACCCTGTTCCTGGGAAGCCCACAGTCACCATTCGGACTCGCGGTGCCATTATTCAGACGCCGACCCTGGGCCCCATCCAGCCCACTCGGGTGTCAGAAGCTGGCACCACGGCTCCTGGTCAGATCCGCCCCACGATGACCATTCCTGGCTACGTGGAGCCCACGGCGGTCGCTACCCCTCCCACAACTACCACCAAGAAGCCACGAGTGTCCACGCCAAAACCAGCCACGCCTTCTACCGACTCCTCCACCGCCACGACCCGCAGGCCGACCAAGAAGCCACGCACCTCCCGACCCGTGCCCCGGGTCACCACCAAAGCGCCCATCACCAGGCTGGAGACGGCCTCCCCGCCGACACGCATCCGCACCACCCCCAGCGGGGTGCCCCGCGGCGGGGAGCCCAACCAGCGCCCGGAGCTCAAGAACCACATCGACAAGGTGGACGCCTGGGTCGGCACCTACTTCGAGGTGAAGATCCCGTCGGACACCTTCTACGACAAGGAGGACACCACCACGGACAAGCTGAAGCTGACGCTCAAGCTGCGGGAGCAGCAGCCGGTGGGCGAGAGGTCGTGGGTGCAGTTCAACAGCAACAGCCAGCTGCTGTACGGCCTGCCCGACGGCGGCCACGTGGGCAAGCACGAGTACTTCCTGCACGCCACCGACAAGGGCGGCCTGTCGGCCGTGGACGCCTTCGAGATCCACGTGCACCGGCGCCCGCAGGGGGACAAGGCGCCCGCGCGCTTCCGCGCCACGCTGGCGGGCGACCCGGGGCCGGTGGTGAACGACGTCCACAAGCAGATCGCGCTGGTGAGGAAGCTGGCCTTCGCCTTCGGGGACCGCAACTGCAGCACCGTCACCCTGCAGAGCATCAGCCCGGGCTCCATCGTGGTGGAGTGGACCAACAACACGCTGCCCCTGGAGCCCTGCCCCCAGGAGCAGGTGGCGGCGCTGAGCCGCAGGATCGCCGAGGAGGACGGGAAGCCCCGGCCCGCCTTCTCCAGCGCCCTGGAGCCCGACTTCAAGGCCTTGAGCGTGGCCGTGACGGGCGCCGGAAGCTGCCGGCACCTGCAGTTCATCCCCGTGGCGCCGCCCCGGAGGGTGCCCTCTGAGGCGCCCACCACGGCGGTGCCCGACCGGGACCCCGAGAAGAGCAGCGAGGATGACGTGTACCTGCACACGGTCATCCCGGCCGTGGTGGTCGCCGCCATCCTGCTCATCGCCGGCATCATCGCCATGATCTGCTACCGCAAGAAGCGGAAGGGCAAGCTCACGCTGGAGGACCAGGCCACCTTCATCAAGAAGGGCGTGCCCATCATCTTCGCCGACGAGCTGGACGACTCCAAGCCGCCCCCCTCCTCCAGCATGCCTCTCATCCTGCAGGAGGAGAAGGCCCCCCTCCCGCCTCCCGAGTACCCCAACCAGAGCGTGCCCGAGACCACCCCTCTGAACCAGGACCCCGCGGGAGAGTACACGCCCCTGCGCGAGGAGGACCCCAACGCGCCTCCCTACCAGCCTCCCCCGCCCTTCACGGCTCCCATGGAGGGCAAGGGCTCCCGCCCCAAGAACATGACCCCATACCGGTCACCCCCTCCCTATGTGCCCCCTTAGCCCACAAGCGCCTGGGTGGAGGCAGGGTAGGGCAGGGCCTGGAGGCAACAGGGTGTTGTCTGTGGAGACGGGGGGCCTGCAGACCATCGCCCCCGGGAGCCGACACCTGACCTAGCACACACTGACGCGGGGCTGGACACGCCTGCCTCTGTCCTCCTGACCCCAACGCGGCCGAGAGGCCTTGGGGACATTTTTACTTTTCTTTTTGCCTAACAGCTTTCTGTTTGTTCATAGAGAACTCTTCGCTGCGTGTGGCCGCTGGCTCTGCGAGCACCGGGGAGTGGAGGTGGCTGGAGCGGGAGGAGCCGTGGGCTCGCAGGCAGTGCTGGCCGCCTCCGGCCTCTGCGTTTGCCTTTAACACTAACTGTACTGTTTTTTCTATTCACGTGTGTCTAGCTGCAGGATGTAACATGGAAAACAGTAGCTAAAGATCACATTCAAAGGACTTTCTTAAGGTTAAGTTTTTACATTTAATCTGCTGTTTACCTAAACTTGTATGTATAATTTGGGGTGGGGGTGGGAAATTGCTTTGCTAAAAATAAGCTCCCGGGGTGTTTCAAACTTAGAGAAGACCAAGGGACAGTATTTTTTATCAAAGGAATCCTATTTTTTCACACTACGTAAACCTGGTTGCTCTGATACCCCAGAGCCTGACTGGGGGCCTCCCGGCCCTGGCGCAGGGGCCAGGGCCCTGGTGCTGGGCTTGCTCTCCCGCTGTAGCCACGGGCTGGAAGCTGGAGGGCCTCTGGGCCGTGGACATCACACCCCACCCCATGCACGCTCGCAGCTCACCACCAAGGGGTCTTCATTTCCATAGAAACGGGACTCCAAGAGGCAGTGGGCCACGGCCCCCAACCTAGGTGCTGCAGGGTGGGCCAGCTGCTCATGGGGGTGCCTGGGGAGGTCGAGGGACTCGACCGCATCAGCCTGGTTTCTTTCACCTCCTGTGTTTTTCCCTCCTAAAAGGAATATCATGGCTTTTGAAACACTCAGTGGGGGACATTTTGGTGAAGATGCAATATTTTTATGTCATGTGATGCTCTTTCCTCACTTGACCTTGGCCACGTTGTCCCCACAGTCCACAGCCCCCCTCCCTGACCCCCACCCCTCTTCTCTGGCGCTCCAGTCCCAGGCCTGGGGCCTGACGGCTGGGAGGAGTGCCAGCAATAGTTCCTAGTGACAACCTGTGGGCTCTCAAAGCTAATTTTTTACTAAAGTTTTTATACAGCCTCAAATTGTTTTATTAAAAAAAAGATTTAAAATGGTGATGCTTACAGCAGTTTGTACAAGCTCTTAGTGTCGACTCCATGGAACTGACGGCTTCGCTCATTTTGATTTGGTTTTATTTTTCGCCCCTTCCTTCCTTCCTTCCTTCCTTTCTTTCTTTCTTTCTTTCGTTTGTTTGCCCCTTCCTTTCTTACTGGTTTAAATTCTGGAATTACACTGGGGCTCCTTTGGCCTTTTTTAGCAGAGTGTCCGTCCGTCCATCTGCATCTCTGTCCCGTGACTCAGGGGCGCCCCCTCTGCTTGGAGGCCCCTCCTTTGGGAGAAACCATTGAGCGTGACTTTGAGGCTGAGAGTTACTGGCGGGACCTTTAGGGGAGGAAAGCCTTTCGCAATAACGGACCGAGGGCGGTGGGTGGGTCAGGCTCCCTTCGCACAGCGAGCAGCCACTTCTAAGCCATATAGACCTTCCTGCAGAGGACCGTGCGCTGCCTCCGGAGGGGAGGGCCCCCAGAGGGTCTTTCCCCCGGGCCTTCTCCCAGGGCCCCGCCCCTCTCCCCGGCCCGGCCCCAGTGGAGCTTGAGTGGGCAGTGCCCCTGTGGGGGCGCCGGCAGATGGAGGCTCCGGGGACATCTGGTGACCGGGCCTCGTGCCTCCAAGCCAGAGTTTCCCCAGTGCCCCAGAGGCAGGAGCACCAGTGGGGTCTGACTGGAGAGACGATTTTTGATGACCTCATCAGAAAGTAAACAATTCTGGTGTTCCAGGTGAGGGCTCTGAGAGGCTTTCCAAACAGCTCAGTTGCCCCTAGCAACCCCACCATGAGGCACGGCCATGCAGAGATGTGGCTGGCCCAGAATGGCCTGTTGCCATAGCAACTGGAGGCGCTGGGGCAGTGAACAGAATAACAAGAGCAACAATGCCCTTGCAGGCGGCCCCCGCCCCCTCCCCCCGTGCGGGCTGCTGATGGCCGATGGCGTCGGACTCTGAGACAGCCAACCTCACATTCAAGTGTTCACCAACCACTGGCGTGTTTTATTTCCTTCTGTATGGGTTTCAGATGTGTTTTCTGCATTCTGTATAGAAACATATCAAACTAAATAAAAGCAGTGTCTTTATTACAATGCCATGGCCTCCAAGCGTCTATTTCCGCACTTCCACACGTTCTGGGACGGGAGGGGGGCGGCGGGAGGTGGGGGCCAGGCAGGCCCAGTGCAAGGTGGCCTTCGAGCTGCTCGCCTTCGGGCCTCCCAGCCTCACCACCTCTGCGCCCCTCAGAGTGGGTGGGTGTTCTGCCAGCAGGCCAGCCCTCCGAGCACTTGTGCCCGAGCCCGCGGAGACAAGTCTCAGTTTTCGGGGGGGGGGGGGGGGGCGGGCAGGCAGAACTCAGTGAAACTGGGCGGGAGGGGCGGGAGTGGGAAAGGCCCTGCCACAAGCTCTCTGCCGGCCCAGGGCAGGAGTCCCTCAGCCTGGGCCCCCCCCTGCAAGGATGGGCACTCAGGGACTCCTCTGGCTGCAGCTCCGCCCCTGCTCCTGCCCCCACTGCCTTGTGGCTTGGGGCTGGCACTCTCCCAGACAGTCTCAAGGCAGGCTTGGCCTTGGCCTTGGAGTGGGGAGAAAGGGAAACCTGTTTGTGGCCAAGCTGTTCAGCCCGGGGTGGGCTTGGAGGTCCTGGGGCCTGCCCCCGGGTGCCCTCCCTGGGATGGGCAGGCCAGCTGGGCAGGCTTAATGTGACTGACTGCCAGGAAGGGGCTGGGCAGCCCTGGGACACTGCCCGGGGGCGGGAGGCAGGGGCTGCGACAGCTGTGTCTTCCAAGGCCATTGGTCACAGGAAGGCTAGTATCTCATCTGGGCTCCCCCCCACCCCCTCCTCACCATCTCCATCCGCAGCCCCAGGCCGCTGCTCTGCTCCTAACCTTCAAGACCCAGATATGGTCCCATATGCAGCCGGAGCTGAGTGCCAGAGTGCGGGTTGTTGAGGGTCAAGAACCTACTTCTGGAAGAAGTGCCAGGAGAGGCGGTGGCCAGCACAGGGTCAGGGACGCGCACCCCTGGGCCGAGCAGCAGGGGCCCCGGAACGGAGGCTGCCCCCGCTCTGTCGGCTCAGGAAGTTCTGCTTCATGTCTCACCGGAAGCCACTGGATTGAGTGGAATCATTCCCGGAACTCCAGTAAAGGGATCCCTGGTTTCAGCGGAGAACAGGAAGGTCAGCAAGGCAGGAAGAGGGAAGCCACAAGGGGGTATCTGATGTTTGGCTTGGCAGCCCCAGCCCTCAACACTCCTGCCCGGTCTGTGGCCTCTCCTTGGTGGGCGTGGGGACTGTCTGCTCAGGTCTTTTGAGCTGAAGAGAGGGTGATGGAGGGAAGGGGCAGGAAGGGACAGAATGCGGGAGACATGAGGGTTGTCACCCAAAGGAATCTGCTTCCTATGTGCCTCTGGCCCCGGCAAGTTCCCAGGATCCCTCTGACCTGGCTCCATCTGTGAGGAGGGGATGGTGTTGGTCTCCGAGGGATTCTGAGGCCCCAGGACCTGGAGGTGGTGGGATGGGGACAACTTGTGCCTAACGCGCTGCCTGCAAAAAGGGCAGAGAATCCAAGTGAGGATAAAAGAGTTTGCATTCTCCCCTGAGCCAGAGCTGTTGGCTGGGGGACACTGGGGTGCCTAGAGCTCCCGCCAGGCCAGCCCTCCCTCTAGAATACCAGCGTGGTGGGGACTCGAGACTCTATTGCAGCCACCAGCCTGGCCTCTGCCTGCTCCCAACGGGCTGGAATTCCCGAGGGAGGCCCTCTCCCAGCTTCCCTGGAGCGTGGAAGGCTTCGGGAGCCCAAGACTCCCCAGGGTGAGCTCACTCCGCTGCACCTCCCTTAACATACCCGGCGGCCAGGACTTACGATTTTCCCGCTTTGCTTACCTGATGTATGTATGTTTGTGTTTTGCTTATTTTCTTATTTTTTCTTTTCTTTTTTAAAAAAAATATTTTATTGATTTTTTACACAGAGGAAGGGAGAGGGATAGAGAGTTAGAAACATCGATGAGAGAGAAACATCGATCAGCTGCCTCCTGCACACCTCCTACTGGGGATGTGCCCGCAACCAAGGTACATGCCCTTGACCGGAATCGAACCTGGGACCCTACAGTCCGCAGGTGGATGCTCTATCCACTGAGCCAAACCGGTTAGGGCATCTTTTCTTTAAAATATATATGTGTGTGTGTGTGTGTGTGTGTGTGTGTGTGTGTGTGTATATATATATATATATATATATATATATATATATATATATATATATTATTTCAGAGAGAAAGGGAGAGAGAGATGGAAACATCAATGATGAGAGAGAATCACTGATGGGCTGCCTCCTGCACGCCCCCTACTGGGGACCAAGCTTGCAACCCCAGCACGTGCTCAACCACTGAGTCCTGCCAGCGGGGCTGCTTACCTTCTTGATCACCATCTTGGGACAATATGACTGAGGCCCGGAGAAGGCAAGGGTCCCAGGCCTATAAGTAGTACAAGGCCCCAGATTCCATTCTAAACACTTTAGATATTTTCTTTTTTCCTCTTTTATTGAGAGAGAGAGAGAGAGAGAGAGAGAGAGAGAGAGAGAGATTTGTACCCATGCATTCATTGGTCGATTCCTGTATATGCCCTGAGCAGAGATTGAACTAAACATTTCAGATTTTTTTTTTCTGATTGTAACATTTTCTTCATATTGTGGAGGGCGAAGAAGTATTGAACCCCCCACAGAGGGATGCTGGGTACCATTCCTTTATGGGGACCCTAGAAGACCCAGAGAAGATAGGCCAAGATATTCAGAGTGGGGGTTCCCATCTTCTGGGGGGGCGGGCGTTGCTCCTGCAGGAGGGGCCGGCCCGAGGGCAGCTGGGGCAAGAGCAGCAGGAGGCCTGGCCGCCAGGGTTCTCAGTAGCCCCACTCCCCCGCCCTCCCCGCCACTCCCCCCACTTCGGTGAAGGCGACCCTGGAGGCTGAGCTGGGGTGAAGCCAAGTTGGTCTGTCTGTGTCCCTGTGGCAGCCTCCGTGTGGCCTGGACGGTGCGCCCTCGGGTTGGTTCCCGGCGGTGACCCCAGCAGCCCCCCGCCCAGGTGAGCCCCCCGCCCAGGTGAGCCCCGCGGAGATCGGATTGCCAGCTGCTCTGGGCCCAAGAGGAGGCAAGTGGCCGTCGGCTCCCAGGAGGTGGCGCCAGAGGCCGGAGAAACCTGCGGGCGGTGGGCGGGGCTGAGCAGCGGGCTGTGGGCGGGGCCTCAGGGCCCGCGGCGGCGGAGGCGCTGGGCTCGGTTGCGGGCAGGTGGGGAAAGGGGCCCGGTTTTCTCCCGCTCAGCCCAGGCCCCGACGGCGGGGGGCGCATTAGCCGGGCCCGGAGCCTTCCCTTCGCCTGGACGTTGTCCATCGGGAGGGAAGCCGCAGGGAATAGGCGGGGCGCGTCTGGAGGGTTCCCTCCTGGGGCCACTCCAGCGAACCTCGAAACTGGATGGACGTAGGCGAGAGCTGCTAAGGACCGGCACTTTGCACACTCCGTGCCCTCAGCTTTTCCTGTAAACATATTTCCACTGACTTCAGAGAGGAAGGGAGAGG
The DNA here is from genome assembly GCF_027574615.1 of Eptesicus fuscus. Classification (NCBI taxonomy): domain Eukaryota; kingdom Metazoa; phylum Chordata; class Mammalia; order Chiroptera; family Vespertilionidae; genus Eptesicus; species Eptesicus fuscus. The sequence continues at coordinate 1,648,759 of NC_072490.1, forward strand.
AGAGAGAGAGACATCAGTGATGGGAGAGAATCGTGGATCGGCCGCCTCCTGCACGCCCCCCACTGGGGATTGAGCCCACAACCCGGGCCTGTGCCCTGACCGGGATGGAACCGTGACCTCCTGGTTCCTAGGTCCACGCTCAACCCCTGCGCCATGCTGCTGGCTGAATGCCTCCAGGCTTTGTGTGGGGGAGGCCGAGCCTGGCCTGCACACATCAGCCCTCCCCACGCCTCCCCTTCCTCCATCCTGAGACCTCCTGAGGCCAAAAGTCTGTGGGATCTGGGGGGGGCGGGTAGATGGAAGCCAGGCGTCTCCAGTGGCTGGTGGGGCCCCCTCGTCTGAGCTCCTAGGGGAAGGCGTTTGCCACTAGAGACAGACAGGGACGGGGGAGCAGACGCTCACTTCCTCAGGTCGGCCTGCAGTAGGGCCCCTGAAGCCCAAGGGATCCCCTTGCCCACAGCTGTTGCCACAGCCGTGGGCACACAGACGTCAGGGAACATCCCCTCAGCAGCGGGCTGGGGCTCCCGGGGCCAGGTCTGCGGGCACAGCTGCCTTTTTTTTTTTTTTTTTAATATATTTTATTGATTTTTTTACAGAGAGGAAAGGAGAGGGATAGAGAGTTAGAAACATCGATGAGAGAGGAACATCGATTCAGCTGCCTCTTGCACACTCCCTACTGGGGATGTGCACGCAACCAAGGCACATGCCCCTGACCGGAATCGAACCTGGGACCCTTCAGTCCGCAGGCCGACGCTCTATCCACTGAGCCAAACCGGTTAGGGCCACAGCTGCCTTTTGTTACGGTGTGAGCAGCTTCTGCAGAGGGCAGAGCCCACGTCTGGAACTTGTTGAAATGTCTGGGAGTTCTGGTCAGGCCAGTTCCCTTCCTAGGGGTCACTCCCCCCGTCACGCCCCACTTCCCTAGGCACCTCTGCTGCAGAAGGTCTGGGAAGAGAAAGGTGGAGGGAGGGGATGGCTCCAGCCAGGACGGCAGGGAGGGGTGGCCCCGCTGAGAGGTGTCAGTGGCACCTCTGGGTGTGCCCGCAGGAGGGGGCCCGCTTTGTCCCACATTCACTCACTCACCCTCCCTCCCCCGGGAACACGGGCCTGGAGCTGGGCTTGGGGCCTGTGGAAGGGCATGGAGGAACACCTGGTATAGTGAGTGTCTGTGCCTTCTCGAGGCATCCACTGTGACCCCCAGGGCTCTGACTCGGCAACCACCGTGTCCCCCAAGCCTCGCCCTGGGTCCCGGCAGCACCTCAGCTTCCTCTTATCCCGGCCTCCTCAGAGAAGCCCTGGGCCGGGGGTGGGGGTGGGGGCAGGGGAGGGACATAGCCACTCTGTGAGCCCAAAAAGAGCCCTGGAGAAGGTTGGGAGTGTTGGAGAGTGGGAATTTTTGAGCATGCTTCCAGAGAGGCTGTGGACTATGCCCCAGACAGAGCTGTCAGTGCTGACACCAGGCCAGGCCTTGAGATACGGTCTCATGGCCCCTTCCCAGCATGTAGCCTTCTTTCACAGAACACTGTCAGCTTTCTGGAGAACAGGATGACCCTGTGAATAACATGGACGTCAATGGCATGACCCTGACGTTGCTTGGGAAAAACTGTTTTGTCTTGGGTTGCTTGCTCTGCAAAAACCAGATGTGGTTAATGTGCTTAAAAGTGGTCCCATGCAAAGGGTCGGGGCTGCTCTCCAGACTCCCTTTGTGGAGAGAGAGCAGTCGTCGGCCGGCTATTAAAGGCTCCCTAAATTTTAATTTGGTCTGGACTCCAGTGGTCGTTCACTCTCGTTCGCTCCACAGCAGGAGGTGGGCTTGGTTGGTATCAGCAAAGATGAGGGGAGGGCTCAGCGGAGCACACAGCCTTTCTGCTCTCTTGGTGGCCAATGGCAGACGCTTAGCCTTGCTAGCCATTCCTCAGTCTGCAGGTCAGCTCGCTGTCAGAGGGACCACCTTCCCGGAAGCCAGGCCTCCCGGCTGGAGGTGCTATTAATAGAGAAAGAGCTGTGGCAACCCAGATGTTGCTGCCCAACTGGCACCTGCTGCTATCCAGCCCGGAACTGGGGGAGCCAGGAGGGCTCAGAGGACCCTGATGCCTGGGTGTGACATCAGCCCCACGGCCTAGCCCGCTGATGCTCTGACCACACCCACTGCAGGGCAGGGCACGAGGTGCAGGGCCTGGCGTAAGTGGCTGCGGGGCAAAGGCCAGACTTGGGAATCTGGGCCTTTCTGTTTACCACGTGGGGTTTGCTTCCCCATCAGAGACCCCACTCCGTGCTGCCCACCTGTCCGAGAAGGCGGGAACTCCCCTGCGGCTTCTGGAGCCTCTCTGGGCACTTGGTGACGACAGAGCACACAGCCCTGTCAGCCATCTGCTCTGCCTGGGGCCCCGGTGGAGCTCCGTGGGGAGGGGCCGTGGCCGGCCTGAAACCCTGGCGGTCAAGGGCATTCTCAGGAGCGTGCTTGGGTTTGCAGGAGCGGAGCCGTGGCGCGGTCAGGCGTGGCCCCTCTCAGGAGATGTGTGGGACAGTGTGGAACCCTCCCCGGGGCCGCCCATGCACGAACTCTGTCGTCTGGGCTGGTTAGGAGAGGGCAAAGGGCATGGCTTTCTACTGGGCCTGCTCCCCACACTCTCACTCCCCATCCATGGAGCAGAGGAGGTGGAGGAACCCCATGGGAGCCGGGGTCCTCGTGGGGAGGATGCGATAGGGGTTGAGGCAGCATTTTCTAGTCTGTGGGGAGCAGTTTGTGTCCCTGTCTCTCCTGCAAACAGCTCCTTGCAGGCAGGTCCCAGTCTTCACTGGGCCTGGGCTGAGTGGGAGCTGGAGGCCTGAGGGGGATGAGTACCCGCGGGGAGAGAGGCAAAGCCAGCCGGGGGGCCTGTCGGGAAGCGCGGGGCCAAGGGAAGCAGCGTGTTTTGACTTGGATGCTTACGACTCGGAGGAACCGTGGCTCCGTGATTTTTTCTTGTCATAACAAGCGTGGCAGCACACCACTCAAACAGCAGGGGGCCTCCATTAGCGCTCCTGGGAGCAGTGGTGGGCGGCCGCGTGAGGCTGCTAGTCAACATTTCTGATGATTTTTTTTCACTATTTCCCCCACATAATGCAAGTAAAGATCTTCACATCGCAACAGAAACGGAACTCAGACCAGGCATCAAGCCAATGCCATGCCTTCAGCTTCCTCCCCTTTTCCTGTTCCACCCAGGGCCTGGGCCAGCTGAGGCCCCTAGTGAGGTGGTCCAGGCCAGCGGGGGGGGCGGGGGCGGGTAGGGGGAGCTGCTGAGCAGGACAAAGATTGGGCCCTTGTTTGTGGCCTCACACCGGCCCGAGGCTTGCGAGGCTGCCTTCGTGCCCCTGCTGGTGGGCCGTGCGGACACAGTGTGGCCAGGAGCGAAGCCCTCCGATTCTTTGGCTTCTTTATCCCCTTCGGTCCTGCCCCTCCGACCCGAGGAGGCGTGAGGACAGGGTGCCGAGCTCCTGAGCTGCTCCTCAGAGACAGGTGAGGCAGGTCCCAGCAGCACGACCACAAAAAGAGGCCCGGCCCGGCCCGCGGGGCGTAGTGATTGAGCCTCAATCTCTGAACCAGGAGGTCACGGTTCGATTCCCAGTCAGGGACGTGCAGGAGGCAGCCGATCAATGATTCTCTCTCATCGTGGATGTTCCTAGCTCTCTCTCCCTTCCTTTCTGAAATCAATAAATATATATATTGGGGCCCTGGGGAAGGGGCCAGCTCTCCAGCTCCCAGCTGGCCTGGGAGAGTCCGAAGCCCATAGCACCCATCATCCAGAGCTGTCCTGTGAGCCTTCCTCATTCTGCCCCACCTCCGCTCTGCCTCCTCTTCCCGCCTGCAAAGCTCGCCATTCCTCTTCGTCCCGTGGCCGCAGCATCCTTGGAGCCTGGTCCTCCCGCTGCAGGTCACCACGCTGCGCAGCAGCCCAGGGCGAACTGGACTGTGTGGGGAGGCAGGAACGCCCCGGCTCGGCACGCTGCCCCCTCGCCGTCTGCGGGTGCCCCTACACGTTGCCTGGCCCATGGCCCGGCGGGCATCCAGGTGCAGCTCTGGGGGCCCTGCATCTCTGCACCCGCCCGAGATCTGCCTTCCAATCACCAGTCGTTGCACAAATCCCGGGCGTGAGCGCTTCCCCGACCTGATGGCTCTCTGATCCCATCTTCTTGCGGATTCCGTTTTCCCTCTGGTCGTCTGCGGGTGTTTGAGAGCCCAGACCAGAGCAGGGAGTGGAGGGGTGTCCATCCATACGGAGAACCCAGCCCCCCGCCAGTCCCCGGGGCCATGCTGAAGGACACCCCAGGGAATGCAATGAGTCAGACATGGTCCTGGCTTGGGGAGCCCCTACTCTAGGCCAAGAGGAAGCAGGTAACCCCTGGAATAGTGAGTAAAATTGGGAGGCTTGATGAGAGCCCCAGATAACCCGAGGCCAGCACCATCCCTGGCCAGCAGGAGTTCCTGGGCCGAATGCAGCGGGTGGACAGGGACAGGGCGGGCATGTTCCCGGGGTGCTTTGCGGAGGAAGTGGAAAGAAGGCAGGGCACCGCTAACCCACACCTCTGGGCCCCACTGTGCTATGTCCTTGGTCACCAAGGCGGCTGAGACCCTGGACGTCTGCTAACAGCCGGGAATCCACTCCGAGGAGGGCCCCTCCCCAGGCCCCCTGGCTGGGTAGAGCTCATTACCCATGGGAACCAGCGGCGTGCTGGTTTAAACCTACGGGAAGCCGTGGCTCCGTGGCTTCTCAGGAAACAGAAAACACCCCCCACCCCCCCTTCCAAGTAGCCCCACCCACACTGACGGGCGTCTATGAAGCCAGAGGAGTCTGGGCTGGGCCAAGGTCAGGTCAAGGCTGCCCGTAGTGGCTGTGTGCATGTTCTTCCTCAGGAGAAAAGGTGTGGCCCTAAACCCCCAAGTCCAAGATCACCCACCAGAGAGACAACGAATAACAAAGCTGGTCATCTGTATGCCAGACCCTGGTCCTTTACCCACATCAGCCATGCCACCCTCCCAGCCCCCGTGTCCGGGGGGGAATGTCATGAGTTTGCAGGCTAGGAAATGAGGCTTGGGGAGCCGACATCAGTCGCCAGGGTCCCAGGTGGGAAGTGGCAGGGCTGAGATGTGGATGTGCACACGGCGTCACCAGCCACTCCAGAGGAGGAGGCACAGCGAGGGCCATCCCGACGCAGGCGGGGGCTCTTCTCTCCCCGGCGGCCGCACGTCCGGGCCGCACCGAAGCTGGGAGCACATGGGGAAAGCCAGGTAAGGCCTGGCCATCAGCCCGGCCTGCAGGGTCCCCGGGTCCCTCCAGGCCGGGCTGGAACGCAGCCTCCCGCTGGGTCCCCTCGTCGCAGGAGCACTGCCTGGTCTGTAACGGGGCCCAAGTTTACTCAGGTTCTACGCAGCCATGACGCATGACGCCAGGGCGAGTGTGGGATCTCATCTGAATCTTCCAGGAACTGTTCTCCCTCAGGAGCCCACAGGCTGGTGTGAGAAGCCCGGAGGCGGACCATCGGGGTCGGGTGCCAACACTGCCGCCTGCAACGTGAGGTGACGGGAAGTCATTGGAGCTCTCAGGCTGGTGCGGAGGCAGCCTCCCGGCCAGACAGCCCCCGGGGCCGGGCTGCAGGCCTCTAAGATCGGCTCCTCTTCCCCACCGCCAAGGTCAAGGTCACCGTCCCCTTCCACCTGGCCCCAGGCCAGCCAGGCGCACCCTCCACCTTTTCCAGGGTCACTTCCCGAGGCTCCTGTGCCGGGACGAGGCCTCAGCGTGGGTCCCGATGGTTCCTAGCGCCATCTGGATGGTCTTCCCTCCCGTGGCCGTGGACACCCTCACCACCGGCCCCTCACGCAGCCTCCTCTACCTCCGTCCTTCCATGACCTTGCCTCCCCTACACATCCCTCGAGCCCACACGGTCCTCACGAAGCTGCCAGCTGGGACACGAGGGTACCCCAAGAAGAGCCCCAGGCCCCGCACTCCCGCCTCAGGGTCTGTGCCCCGCCATCCCCGTTCGCTGGGATGGATGGTCCCGCCACCTCCCGCGGGGCTTCGGGGGGCGCTCGCCGGCCGCGTCGGCCTCGGAGGGCGCATGCGCCGACGCCGAAACCCGTTTCCCAGCGACCCCGCCGCGGGCGCCGGGACGCGCGCCCTCCGAGCCGGCGTGAGCGCGCGCGGGGACGGGAGGGAGGCGCGTGCGCGGGGCAGGGGCGCGCGTGCGCATGCGCAGGGCGGGCGGCGGCGCGAGCCGAGCAGGGAGATGGCGGCGGCGGCGCCGAGAGCGTGAGCAGCCGCCCGGGAGCCGCCGGCCCGGGCTCAGAGCGACCCCGACCCGCCCGCCCGCCGCTCGCCATGGGCAACGAGGCCAGCCTGGAGGGCGGCGCCGGCGAAGGGCCAGTGCCTCCCGGCGGCCCCGGTCCCGGCCCCGGCCCGGGCCCCGGTGCAGGGAAGCCGCCTTCAGCACCGGCCGGCGGCGGACAGCTCCCCGCGGCGGGCGCTGCGCGGGCGGCCGCGGGACCACCGGGCCCCGGACCCGGCCCAGGCCCGGGCAGGTAAGCGCGTGTCACGGCGCCCGGGGGTCTGGGAGGGGCCGGGGCCCGTGACCCCACGATCTAGTCCAGATGGTGAGGTCGGACTTCCGGCCACACTTGGAACCCAGCTCCGTGGGCGCGAGCCGGGTGGTCGCGGGAAGCGTCCTCCCTTTCCCGCCGCGCCCGCGCCCTGCGAGGCCGGGTGGTGAGCGCGGGGTCAGTCGGGGCCTGCAGACCGTGACTTCGTCAGGAACCCCAAATTTGCTTCCCCCCAACGTCGGGCTCAGGAGGGGCTTATGTAACAGCAGCCCGGTCCTCCGCACCGGGAGCAGCGGATGGAGCCGGCCTCCCTGCCTGCTGGTGTCTGCAGGTGTCCATTGTGTGGGTGAGGAAGGAGCAGGATGGGAGTGGCTCTCTGGGAGGATGAGTGTCGCTGGAGGGGCGAGGGATATGGAAATAGTTGGACCATGAACTTGGTCATGCGCTTTCCTTGGGCATTGAGTGGCTACCGTCGTCACTGGAGGAGGGGGAAATGCCCCTGGACACCAGAAGGCACTTATTTGGGCTCAGCAGCACTGACAGGGTCGGGTGCTGTCACCAGGCATCCGTGAAACACGTCTGGGGTGAAGCAAGAGTGCTCCTGAGTCACCGAGCACCAAATACGTTTCTGTTGTCTTACGACTTAGCTCGCCACCTCAGACCAGGGCAGCGCCGAACCGACGTAGATTGCTTTGAGCAGAACACAGCTGATCAGATGCCAACCGTGAAACCAGTTTGTTGAAAATGTGCCAACCAGGTCCTACAAACACCATCGAGGGCAGTGAATGCAGTGGGAGGGAATGCCAACCTCTAGTAAAATCATGGAAAACTCCGGAAAGCCACCGAGAGATGACAGGATAAAATGGAAGGTGTTATCTTTACGCCAGATAGCCCTGGGGAGCAGCAAAAGCGGGGTGTGTGTGTGTGTGTGTGTGTGTGTGCGTGTGCGTGTGCGTGTGCGTGTGCTCGCGCTTCCGGCTCCAGGGGAGTCTGCTGCTGATGTTGCTTTGGCGTTTCTGTGTGGCAGCACGCAGACCGGGAGGGAACGCAATTTTTGACTCTCCAGCTGCCCAGCTGTGCCTGTGGAGCGATTATTTCTCCCGAAGTCGTTTCTTAGACAACGAACAGCAATGAGAGGCTCCGAGTGGCCCGAAGCCTGGCGCAGAGAGGCCAGCCCCAGTCCCTCTCGGAGGGGGTTTGCCCGTTTCGCACGGGCTGGGCTCTCCCCATCATGCAGTCGGATGGCACTCGGCTCGCAGCACCGCATGCACTGTGCACTCTGCTGCGTGCTGAGCTCTGTGTGAGGTTCGGCGTGCGCGAGGCTCCGCGGGCTTTGACAGCTCTCCCTCTCCGGGAACACGTCTAGAGCCGAGTGGCAAAGCACCTTGGTGTCCTCTCTGTGGGGATCCAGCTGTTCCCTTCTGGGAACCCAGCAGGCTGCTCCCTCCGGTTGATCTGCTGCTGCAGGGCCAGCACCGGGCACTTGGGAAAGGCTGGGGCAGCTCAGAGGGACGGGAGGAGGCTGGTGTCTGCTGCGCATGTTCCTGTTCCGTGTTTCATTGCTACCCGGCCCGTGCGTTCTGCAGACCCTCAGACTCCTGGGGTTCGGGGACCATGGGCTCCTGCTGGGCGTAGCAGTCACGTAATCTTGCTCCTGGCGGTGGGCAAGGCTCACACTTGGGCCTGTGGTGTGAAGGTCCCTATGGCCGTCAGACTCCGGGGGTGAGCTGGCTCTTTGTCCCCAAAGCGCAGGACTGAGACCCTTAGGAGACAGGGGTTTGCTCTTCCAGCTGCTCTGAGCCTGTCGCAGCACCTTCACGGCACGTCTCTCCTTCAGCATCAGAATAGCTTCCACTTCCTCTCACCACGAGCGTCTCAGGTACCCGATGCCAAATTTAGCCTGTTCTGTTCTGAGAAGATGCTGAACAGATTGGCCCCTTGATGGTGGAAAAGCCCTGGGCATGTGCTTTCGGGCCTCAGGAAAGAGCATTGCACCGTCTCAGGCAAGCTTGTGAATCTGGGGGCAGCTGGGAGCCTCGGAGAGAGAGGTGGGGGACCAGGGAGGGGGAGATCACGTTACCAATCTCGAGGGGCATGGAACCGAGGTCTGGGAGGGTGGATTCCTGCTCATTCCCGTCGGCGTGTCACCCCTCGCCACCCCAGGCTGAATCAGCCTTTCCTCCTCCCCCTGAGCTGCCGGGCCCTGGGAGGGGGCAGCGCAGCCTGGGTCCCGTGAAGGGTGGCGCCCTCACAGCCCTGGGCTGCCTCGGCACCCACAGTCTGCCCGACGATGAGCCGGCACTTTGGGCGCCAGAAAGTCCCTCGAGGCGAGGCTCTCGCTCTGGAATCAGGGTCACGTGAACAGTTATATAGGCTGTGTCTTTCCCAAGGGGTGCCGGCCGGGAAGGCTGAGCTGATCGCCCCTCTCCAAGCCTGCGCTGCTGTGTCTGCACCTCCCGGAGGTTCGTTCACTCCCCATTGACGTGTATATACATACTGATGTCAGAGAGGAAGGGGGAGGGAGAGAGAGAGAACATCACTGATGAGAGAGAGTCCTCGATCGGCTGCCTCCTACATGCCCCCCACTGGGGATCGAGCCTGCCACCCAGGCATGTGCCCTGACCTGGAATCAAACCATGACCTCCTGGTTCATAGGTTGACGCTCAACCCCACTGAGCCACGCCCGCCGGGCCATTGCCTTATTTTTTTATGGACGTTTGATCGACATCAGACGCCTGACATGCAGTGCAGTGCTCGGCTGATGGGACTTCTCCTGCACACCCCCCCTGACACACAGCCCGTCCAAGACGGTCGAACCCGAGAAAGCACCTTCAAAAAAGTTGCACAAAAGCGCCACGTTGACGAGGGGCAGCCTGTCTCCTCTGCATCAGCCTGGGACTGGCCCGGAGTTTGACTTGGCACGCTGGTCTTTAGCCGCCGGCCCAGGGGCACGCGCCGGTGTCAGAGCAAGGCTGGGCCGGGCTTGTGGAGGGGCCGCTCTCCGTCCTCTCGCCCCTCACAGTCTGACCGGCCAGGCAGCTTTCGAAGAGCCTTTATGAGCCCGACCCTGGACGGCCCCGCGTGGTGCTGCAGGCAGGTCCGTGTCTGAGGAGGCCGACGGCCGGCTGACAGGGCCGTCCCGTGAGGAGAGGGCGGTGCAGACCAGGCTTCCAGGAAGGGCGAGCCCAGGGCCGCTGGGAAATGGGCTCCGAGAGGCAGAGGAAGGGACATGGGCTGAGGAGTGTGGTCCATGCAGAGGGGCAGTGAGCAGAGAAGGGGCCGAGTGCGGGACGTGCGGGAGCGCGGGGCCAACCCGGTGGGGAGCCTTCCCCTCAGCACCCCTCACAATCCGCGAGCAACGCCAAGGCCGCCTCTCGCTCGCTCCCAGCCCATATGCCGTGGGGACAGCCTGAGCCAAAGGCAGCGGCCCGGAGAAGCCGGTCACTTGCTGGGAGGGGGCCAGGCTGCTCTGAGGACCACACGAGAGCTCCTTTCTCAAGTGGGCCTTTCCCATTACATCTCAATAAAAACCTCAATGGGTTTGTCAGACATAGGGACTCTGGTCTAGGATTAGCTAGACTCGTTACATTGTATCAGCGACCAGTCAGCTCTAGAAAAAGCTGGGGCTAATTTGTCAGGATAAACTGAAAGGACACAGTTGCCAGGGTTGAGAGAGTGGTTACCATTTAGAGATCACGCTCCTGGATTCTCACGGAGGGCGTGTGCTGGGTTTGTACTAAAGTGATGGGACATCTGAATGGTGATGACGTCAGACTTTCCCCCAAAGCCGGCAAACACTTCTGCCGGGGAGAGAGGGGTGCTTTGATACTATAGCCGTTCCCAGCATTAGCCTGGTATGATGCTGCCAGTCAAAGAAAAAGTTATGCAGACATTAGGGGGAGAGAGGCTATCTTTAAAAATAACTTTTATTATGGAAATTGTTGAATGTACATAAAAGTGGAGAGAATAAGCCAGTGAACTCCTCTGTTCCCCTTGCCCAGCCTCAGCCGACATCAGCTCATGGCTGATCAAGCTTCTCACCTTCACTTCCCACCCCTATGGAAGCAACTTCCAGACACCCCAACATTTCCTCAGTAGCTTTTCAGGGTGCACGTCTAAGGAATAAGGGCTTCGTGCGGTCATGACCATAGCACAAGTCACAGCTACACAGGGTGACGGTCCCTTCTTAACCTCAGCAAATATTCAGGCAGGGTCCAGTTTTTCTGATTATCTTACGAATTTACTTTTACAGTTGGTTTGCTTGAATTGTGTCTATATGGGGTCTACGCATTGCATTTGTTTGAAACAGCTCTTGAGTTTCTTTAAATCTATAGGTTTCCCTTCCTTTTTCCCTCTGGCCGTTTATGATCGGAGAACTCAGTCCTCTGTCCTGCGGTCTCCCACGTTCTGGACTGTGCGGGTTGTACCCCTGTGGCGTCATTTCAGATGTCCCTCTGTCCCACATTTTCCCTGTAAACCGGAATTATATATAGAAGCCATTCAGATGCTGATTTCATTCTTTTGGCCAAGAAATTCTAGCTTTTTCACAAAGACTTTGTTGAGGGCTTCAGACATGAAGGAGCTGGAGCCCACAGAAATAGAGCCAGACTTCGGGCGAGTTTGGGAGCAAAAAGAAAAGACCACTCCAGGGGTAGCTTTTCTGTTCCGTTTTTAAAGGCCTCCTTGCTCTGCACTGTTTGGGTCTGAGCTTCCGAGGCAGAGCTTTGAGTCCCTGGGTCATGCCTGTCGCTCTGCTTCGCGGAGCCCTCCCTGTCTGTGGAAGGAGCCGGCTGCTGGGGCAGGATTGGGCCTTCGGTCAACCCCTCTCCTCCCCCCGTCCTGCACCCGCCAGGGCCCCGTCCCTGTTGCTGATGGAGGTGGAGGGACAGACCTGGCGTGTGGGGGCTCCGCCAGGAGAACCTGTTCCTGGAGCCATGGCCCACGCACAGTAAGTTGGGGCTGAGTGGGAGCAGTCGGCAAAGCTCTGGCGCAGCTGTAACGGCCATTACTGGGTGCCCGCTTCCTCGCAGGCATTCTGCTAGGCGTTTTTTTGTTTGTTTTAAATTTTTATTTATTAACTAGAGGCCTAGTGCACAACATTCATGTACTGGGGGGGGGTTTCCTCAGCCCCGCCTGTGCCCTCTCGCAGTCTGGGACCGCTTGGGGGATGTCCGACTGCCGGCTTAGGCCTGCTCCCCGGGGAGACATCCCCCGAGGGGTCCTTAGCCCTGCCACGGAGGTGGGAGAGGCTCCCGCCACGGCCGCTGCACTTGCGATCCGTGAGCCCGGCTTGTGGCCCAGCGGTGCTCCCCCTGTGGGAGCACACTGACCACCAGGGGGCAGCTCCTGCATTGAGCGTCTGCCCCCTGGTGGTCAGTGCACATCATATCGACCAGTCCTCCCCCCCCCCCCCCCGTTTGTTCGATTTGCATATTAATCTTTTATTATATAGGATTTTAGAGAGAAAGAAAGGGGGAGAGAGGGAGACAGAGACAGAGAGAAACATCAATTTGTTGTTCCATTATTTTTTTTCAGTCTTCATCTGAGGATATTGTCCCATTGATTTCAGAGAGAGAGTGGCAGGGGTAAGAGAGACAGAGAGAAACATGGATGTGAGAGAGACACAGTGATTGGTTGCCTCCCGCATACACCCAGACCACGGCCAGGGATCAAGCCTACAACCGAGATCCGTGCCCTTGACTGGAATCGAACTTGGGACCCTTGTCTGCAGGCCGATGCTCTCTCCACTGAGCCACACCAGCCCGGGCTTGCCCACTTCGTTATGTGTTTGGTGGCTGCTTGCTGTACGCGCCCTGTCTGGAGCTCGAGCCTGCAACCTTGGCGTATTGGGACGACACTAACCAGCTGAGCTGCCGGCCAGGGCTGTTCTGTGAGGTGTTTCACACTCGGCGGCCCGCCTGCCTGCGTGCAGCTCTTGCCGGCCCGTCTGCCCGGTCTCAGTCACCCTCCTGCCGGGACTCGCTGCTGTAAATGGTGAAATGGTGGCTGAGACCAGCGTGTCCACGGCAGGGCCAGTGTCCCTAAGTCTGGACGCCCCGGGGAAGCTGGGGCTGGTGGGCCATCGGCTGTGGGACTGCTGCCCAGACTCCCGGCGGCACCAGGCGTGCGGCTGCAGCGGTGATTCTGGTCCTGGCGTCGATGCCTCGTCGGACGTGCTCAGACTCCTCCTCTGCAGGCTCCCTCCGTGTCCACGCCCCAGCACAGAGGGAAGCCGTCACAGCTGGGGAAGGAAGGGGAGCCTGGCCTCGGCTCCTGCCTGTGGCCAGGGAGGGGCTCAGGGCTCCTGCCCAGGGGTTCCCTCCCTGCAGGTTGGGCCTCTGGTGAGTGTCTGCCGCCCGGCACTCTCTCGCCCGGTGTCTTACACGGTGGCCTGGTCAGCTGGGCCTGTAGGACGGAGCGGGGGCATGCTCCTGACTGCCCTGTGCTGCCCCTGGGCCCGGCTGGAGGCAGTGCTGCTCTGAGCTCCCTGTCCTCTTTGCTCGGGGGCCAGGGTTCCGGAGAGACCCTAACGGGGACCCCTGCTCCTTCCCAACAGGAGGGTCACACGGAGGCATGTTGGGAGCCCCAGGGAGCTCTAGGTCACCCTGGGATCAAACCCAGAGCTGCCTAGCGAGGCGTGGCTGCCCCTGTGGAGGGCGGGGCTGCCCTCAGGGCCCAGGGTGGACCCCCCCCCCCCCGGGGGGGAAGTTCTTGGCCCCGGCTGTGGAGGAGATCAAAGAGCCTCAGCAGCCTGTCCACAAGCTCATGCAAGGTTCACCCCCGGGTCCCCTCTGGGACTGCCCGTGCGCCCAGAGGAGCCGAGCCCGCAGAGCTACAGGCTGGGCGGGCGCTGTCCCCAAGGGGCTGGAAGGAGCAGCGAGGCGCTGGGTGCTGGGAGCGGGGAGGGAAGGCAATTCCCGCTAGTCAGACCCGTGCAGCATTCTGCACATTCTGATACAGGTAGACAAAAAGGGTTCCTGTACCGCCCATCTACGGGGCAGTTGTGAGGGATTCCACAGTTAAATTCCATTTAAAAGCAGGAGGCTTTTCCGGGGAAAGCTGGGCCATACACAGCGTTCAGGAGGGCCTTTCTGAGCACTGCCTGGCGGTGCCGTCCCGGTGAAATGCAAGGATCAACAGAAGGAGCCCCGAAGGGGCTCTGCCCTCAGGGCCTCACAGCCAGAGGGGGTGGGGGTGGGGGGGGTAGGAGACACCGCTCAGATCTTTACCCCCAAGTTCCTTAAAGTAGAGTCTGCTCCCGCCTCCTCGCAGAGGTGAGGCAAACGAGGGCGGATGAAAGGCTGGAGTGTCTCACGTCCTGACAGCCCAGCATCTGCCTGCTGGTGCTTTACAGCGCGGCCGACTCTGCTGGGAGCCCTAAGGCCTCACAGGAGAGACCTCGCCCTCCGCCAGCCAGCTGACCCGCAACCCGAATGCCATCACTGCGCACAGCCTGCCTCCCGCCAGTGTAGCCAGAGGAGGGGGAGGGCTGTGAGGACGGAAGGGTCGGGAAGTAGGACAGTTGAGCAAGGGAGAGGGGGGGCGATGCACGTGAAGGGACTGAGTCAGTGCTGACGGCCGCTCCCTGGCTGCAGTGACGGGTGGGCCCTCAGCCCTTTGCCTGAAGCGGGAGGCACTGCATGGTCTCCAGCGCCCCCTCTGTTGGCGGAGGAAGAAGGAGCCGTGATGCTCCCACTGGCAGCCCCACTCGGGGGCACAGGGCTCGGCGCCAGGCCCGCACCGAGGCCCCTCCTCAGGGACGTGGTCTGGCCTCCGAGGTGCTCGGCTTGTCTGCCCACCGTTCACCGTGGGCATCTCTCCGGCCCTGACGGACCCAGGCCTACTCTCAGCCCCGAGGCCGCGGCCGTGGCGGGAGGGCCCAGCGGCCAGGGGTTTTGGCCTCCCGGGCAGATGGCTCCACGGTTGGCAAGTTCTTTCTCTGTCGGAAAGGGGTTTCCTCCTGCCTGCTTTTCTCCATCCTGGCTCTGCCCTCGGGCGGGCGCAGCTGACTGTCTGCCTGGGGTTACCGGACGCCCCATGCCCTCCTCTGCGCGTCCCGTCTTCTCTAGATGTGCCTTCGCCAGCTGCTCCCCACCTGGGCGGTGCTGCCCGCTGTCAGACCCTGAGGCAGGGAGCCTTCTCCCATGCACCCGGGCTCAGCATGTCGCCTAGACGGGTGGCACCGTCTGACGGCCACTCTGTCACCTTCCAGCACTCTGGCACCACCCCCGCCTCGTGCCCGCCTCATGTGGGCCTCGCCGCCGACGGCTCCTGCAGCCTGGCTGCGAGTCTGGGGGGCTCCTGCCGTGCCTTCTCTGGTTGTATACGGAGACCCCTTCCCACCCAGCGACACCTCTGGTCGTGGCTCTGTCCGCGAGGGGGGGAGCTGAGGCAGTGTGCTTGTTGGGGGATCTTGCTGGGAGGCCTCTCCCCTACTGTGCCCTGGGAGCCCACTCTCCCACCCCGCACGGACTCAGCGCCAGTGCCGGGCTCTGGAGGGCAAGACCTTAGCAGCTCGGGGTTGTGGTGGTGCCCGGTGCCCGCTGAGGCCGGGGGCAGGGCCAGGGCTGGGTCTGGAAGCAGCCACCCTTGCACCCCAGCCCCTGCGCACTGGGGAGGGAACCCCGTGCAGGCCCATCCTTCTTGGGGGGCCACGCCATGCTGGCCTCTCGGGTACGTCGGTGTCCCCGGAGCAGCAGTGACGGTGGTACAGTGGGCTCCCGTGAGTGCTTTGCCAACTTGTTTCATCTGTATTCCTCCAACTATTCCCAGCCAGAGTACTTTCAGCCAAAACCCAGCATATTGCCCTGGCCGATTTGGCTCGTGGATAGAGCGTTAGCCTTCGGACTGAAGGGTCCCAGGTTCGATTCCGGTCAAGGGCATGTACCTTGGTTGCAGGCACATCCCCAGTAGGGGGTGTGCAGGAGGCAGCTGATTGATGTTTCTCTCTTATCGATGTTTCTAACTCTCCATCCCTCTCCCTTCCTCTCTGTAAAAAAAATCAATAAAAAATATATATTTAAAAACAAACAAACAAACAAAATCCCCCAGCAAATTATTTCACTCGGAAATACTCAGCCGGTGGCAACGGCAGACCGAGGGCCATCGGAGGCTGTGAGATCACTGGGGCTGGGCCTGCCGAGGCGTTGGGATGAGTTCATTAAGTGTTTGACCAAACGGAGCGGGCTGATTTTTAAGCCGATAATTCTGTATGGCCCGTGAATGATGTTATAAACATCCACACGGCCCTGGGCAGGAGGAAGGTCCCACCCCTGCCTTAGGATGTTCCTCTAATAGTTAAAAGTTGTTCTTATTTTAATCCAATGACATATCACAGCCAACAAAATTAACTGTAATTTCATAATATAACCCTAATACCCAGTTCATGTCCAATTTTTCTTGATGATCTCAAAAATGACTTTTTAGAGTTGGTTTATTCAAATCAGGATCCAAATAAACATTGCGTGTATATAGAATATTATACACGGTGTCCCAAAATAATGTATACACACTTAACAGCTGAGAGCTCAATTTTGAAAATGAAATGTATTTTAATAAACTCTGCCTTTATATTTATTCAGAGTGTGTGTATACATTTTTACTAACTACAGTACTAATTAATGAATATGGTTTAAGATTTCCTTGTGGTTTGCTTTGTCCTTAGTTTATATTTTTCCAGGGATGTATAGTCAAGGTTTGTTTTAGAAATGATTCCATTCTGGGTGGGTGCCATTAGGAAGATGTACAATTAAGCTCCCTTTTCTAGTTTATGTTCAGTTTCTAAGGATTGCTTTTTTTAAATCCTCACCTGAGGACATGTTTATTGATTTTAGAAAGAGAGGAAGGGAGAGAGAAAGAGAGAGGGAGCGAAACATCGATCGATGTGAGAGGGAAACATTGATCAGTTGCCTCCTGCGTGTACCCTGGGGATTGGACCTGCTGCCCGGACTCGGATCAGAACCTGCCCTTTGGAGCATGGGCCGACGCTCCAACCCACTGAGCCCGGCCCGCAGGGTTGCTTTCCGTAACTCACCTGGTGCCGTCATCACCCCGCACGGCAAGCCCGCCAGTGCCGTGGCGGCACACTGCCGCTCTCCCTCACGCAGGTGGCTGCTTGCTGCTCGGAGGCCTGAGCGAGGCTGGGCTCCAGGCTGCGCTGAGTCCGGTTCTGCTCCACTTGTCTCTCCTCCTCGGACAGCGGGCTAGCCAGGGCACGTTTCCCAGGGTGATGACGGACGCACAGGGGCATTCTCACCACGCAGACGCGCACACGCACACACACACTTCAAACCTTTGCTTGAAATCACACATCTACTAACATTCCTTTAGTCAACGTTAAGGGTGGCGTTGCACTTAGTATGGCTGTATAACCAATTACCCCAAAACTTGTGGCAGAAAACAGCCACTGCTCGGCTCACCGATTCTGTAGGTCGGGAATCCTGGCAGGGCGCGGGGGGATGGCTTATTTCCGCTGGAGTGTCTGGAGCTGCAGCTGGAAGGCTCCAAGGCCCGCGGGGATGAGTCCCGAGACATGGACGTGCCTCCCAGCTGATGGGGTCGCTGGCCTCAGTGCCTCCCCTGTGGGCTGGCCTCCGGGGCTGCGGGCGAGCGGCGCCGGGAGGAGGCTGCACGCCTTTGGGCTCCTCTCCAAAGCCACACGTTCCTCCTCCGCCTCGTTCTAGTGGCCGAGCTGCTGCCAAGCCTGCCCAGGCCCAGGTGTGAGAGGAGGAGACGGACTCCATCTCTCGATGGGGAGTGTCAGGTTCTGTAAGGCATGTGGACTGGAAATCTTGCTGAGCTCAGTTTTGGAAAACAGTTTGCCACACAAAGAACTGAAAAACTGCTCCGCCTCTAGTGGGAGGACCTGCAAAGTGCATGGCACAGGGCGGACCCGCGGAAGGTGAAGGACGGAGAGCAGTGCCGTCCGCCAGGCGCTTTCCCTCGGGTGCAAACCCACAGGTGCTCAAACCCACAAGGCCCTCCTGGCAAATGGCTCACATTTGTAAACAGCGCAGGCACACCCTCCCGGACACGGCCATCCTCTCCGGGTCACTTTTAATGCCTTATACAACGTAAATGCTAGGCAAATAGCTGTTACACGTATTGTTTAAGGAACAACGGCAAGAAAAGCATCTGTATGTGTTTAGTACAGGAGAGAGCTTCATAGGCCTAACTACACAGTACACATCAGCAACAATGTAACTGCTTTACAACAATGTAACATTTTTAGAAATATTTTCAATCTACCGTTGTTTGAATCTGTGGATGGGGAACCTGCAGGTACCGAGGGCCGACTGTACATTCTTCTTTATAATTGACTAGAGGCCCGGTGCACGACATTCATGCACTGGGGTGGGAGTCCCTCAGCCCAGCCTGTGCCCTCTCGCAGTCCAGCAGATGCTCCTCGTTAGGCATCTGCCCCCCTGGTGGCTGGTGCATGTCATAGCGACCGGTAATTCCGCTGTTAGGTCGATTTGCATTATATAGCATTTCAGAGAGGAAGGAAGGAGAGATAGAAACACCAATGATGAGAGAGAATCATTGATGGGTTGTCTCCTGGGGATCAAACCCGCAACCCAGGCATGTGCCCTGACCGGGAATAAAACCTTAACCTCCTGGTTCATAGGTTGACGCTCAACCACTGAGCCACACTGGCTGGTCTGTATCCAGTCTTTTGCTCTCACAGAGAGCACAGTGAGGAGCCTGGTGTATGCACCATTTTTCATTTTCACTAGTGTGTCTGCGGGATAGCTACCTGGGAGTCAGATCGCTGAAACTAAAGGGTAAATGCACATTTTTGCTGCGTGTTGCCAACCCTGAGGGGCAAGAGAAGAAGCAGGGAACTGGTGAGGGGTTAACAGTATTCAGGTGTGATGGGATAGTCCCTGGCCCGGATGTGGTGGGCAGTGGGCAGTGGGCAGTGGGAAGGGGGTGAGAGTGCTGGAAAGTGCAGAGGCAGGGTTGCTGAAGGGCTGGCTGTGCAGAGAGAGGGGTCAGAGGACCCTGAGTTCTGGCCTGAGCGTCTGGTGCGCTCTGGGCAGCAGGCATGGGGCTGGGACCGGACCAGGGCTTTGCTCCTGGGCAAGCTGTGTCTTCGCGGCAGCCAAGGGAGAGGCCAGGGAGGCAGCCGGGTACCCACGCCCGGGCTGGAGAAATAGGGAGCACTCCACCTGTAATTGCGTTAATATCAATGCCGCCTGGTTCCTGCAGGTGCCCTGAGGGAGAGACTGAGGCAATACCGGGTTCCAAGAGGGCCAGGCAGGGATGTGCAATTGGACAAACATTTGTGTTCTCAGATGCAATGGCTGGAAATGAGAGCCTCAGCCGGGGCCTGCATTCAGTGCCGCTGGCTCCTGCCCGGACCGAGGACACAAAGGTGACGGGGGGGGGGGGGGGGGGGGTTAGCATCCCTTGTCCTGCCACAGGCACGTTGGAGTTAAACTTGCTTACAGGCGTGGTTCCTCCGTGGGGAAGCTCTGACTCCGTGGGCGAGGCCTCGGGGCTCCGAGGGCCCAGCGTGGTCCATCCTCCTCATCTTCACAAAATAACAACATTCTGAGGTAAACAAAAGCAGCTGAAGCAGACACAGAATCGGGGCCTCAGGAACTGCCTTGGTGAACAAGCCGGAGGGGCTCATCCATATTTTTCTAAAAATATTTTTATTGCCCGGCCGGTGTGGCTCAGTGGTTGAGTGTCGACCTATGAATCGAGCTCACGGTTTGATTCCCGGTCAGGGCACATGCCCAGGTAAAAATATGTTTAAAAAATACAGCTTTGTTCCCACCCAACTAGCTCCTTTGTGCTCTTCTTGTCAGACATGACATGTCTATACAGGGTCAGCTCTGCAGCACACCCCCAGCACCCGGAGTTTTGGTCAGTTGCCTTTTCATCGTTGAAGAGCATAAAGGAGAATAAGCAGCTACACCTGCTGTCACGCGTACCCACGTTACTGCCTTCGCCGTCACTCACTGGTTTCGTGTAGATTCCCGTTCCTGGCGGCGTCACTTGCTGCTGCCTGACGAACTTCCTCCACTATTTCCTTCCTCCCTCCCGGCTTTATGGAGGCATCATTGGCCTTCATTACTTCTTATAATTACAATTTGCTATCAACAATTTTTTCTGCTTTTGTTTACCTCAGAATGTTGTTATTTTGCCTTCATTTAAAGTTCTTCCATTTTTCCAGAGATTTGTAAGCTTACTTTACATTTGTTATTAAAAAGATTGTTGGCTATGATAAGGTTCAAAACCAAAGACAGAATAATATTATGAAGTGACAAAATATCAACACATTTCTTATTCCCCAACTTTAAAAATGGCAAACCAACGGTATAGAATAATTTGAGACGTGTTTCATTTTTAAAAAATTGAGATTATTACACTTTCATATGCAGTTGTAAGAAATAATACAGAGACTTGCCTTTTAAATTTTTTCCAAATTTCTCCCAGTGGTAGTAGTATAATAACGCAACCGAAGCAGTGACATTCATACACGTCACCAGCCTTCCTCCTATTTCCCTGGTTTCACTTTCCTTATTTGAATAGTTTTTCTTTTCATTCTCTTCCTATGGATTTTAACAAACCCAAACTGTTTCAATTTGGTGAAGTCTAGTTTATCAGTATTCTCTATGATGGATCATACCTACAGTGTCAAGTCCAAAAACTCTTTGTCTAGACTAGATCCTTAAGATTTTCCTAACATTTAAGCCTGTTATCCACTGAGAGTTAATTTTTGTATTAGATCTGAGGCGTAGGCTGAGGTGGTTGTTTTTCTGTCTATGGATCTCCAGTGGCCTCATCACCATTTGTTGAAAAGGGATCCTTCCTCCATTGAGTTGTTTTAGCACCTTTGTAAAAAAAATCAATTGAGCATATTTGTGTGGATCTATTTCTGAATCCTCTGTTCTACTTCATTGATTTATGTGTTTATCTTTCTACCAACACCGCACTGTCTTGCTTACTGTAGCCTTAAAATGGGGTAGAATAATTCCTCTCACTTCACTCTTCTTTGACAAGGTTACTTTAGCATTCTAGGGATCATGCTTTTCCATATAAACTTTAGAATACATTTGTCTATGTCTATAAAAACCTTACTGGAATTTTGATAGGAATTGCATTAAACCTATAGATCAGTTTAGAGAAAATTGACATCTTTTCAATATTGAGTCTTCCAGTTCATGAACATAGTATGCCTTTCCATTTATTTAGGTCTGATTTGATTTCTTGAATCAGCGTCCTATAATTTTCAGCATGCAGATCCTACAAATGCTTTTTCAGTGTATACCTCAGTAGCTTTTGGAGTGATTGAAGTGGAATTATGTTTTTACTTTTGATTTCTTCATGTTCATTGTGAGTATACAGAAATATGACTGCTTTTTGTGTGTTTATTTTGTATTCTGCAACCTTGCTTACCTTATTTAATAGTCCTATGATTTTTTTAAAAGATTCATTGGGATTTTCTATGTAGACAGTCATATCATCTGTAAACATACAGTTTTATTTCTTCCTTTCCAGTCTGCATGATCTTTATTCCTTTTACTTGCCTTAGTTCAGCTAGCTAGAACTTGCAGTGCTATGTTGACTAAGAGTGGTGAGAGAGTAGCCAGAAGAGAGGGCTGGACGGAGAGACCTCCGGACACCCACTATGTTGAGTGGGGTGGTGAGGCCAGAGGGCTTGGAATGGCGGCAGGATTTGGACTTGAGTCTAAAGGTGGCAGAGGAGTGTTGGAGATGGCCGAGGGTTGTTGGGAAATGCTCCTGGCCACTGCATGCGACACGCGTGGGGAGGGAGCCGGGGTCCTGGGGCTGCTGAAGGCTTTAGGCACACTCAGAGCCCATCTTGGAGCCGGTGGCACAGGTTGTTGGACATGGAGCTGAGACCGAAGAACGGCCCACAGGAGGAGGAAGCGGTAGGTGAGGAGCCACATTCAAGGCCGGGTCCAGGCAGGCAGGGAGGGCCCTGGGCTCCGGGAAAGGGGGCAGGAGTACTGGAGCGACAGAGGAGGTGGCCCGCGTGCAGGGGCATCCATCAGAGCTGCCTGAGCTCCCACACGAGACCTGCTGCCCGGAGGCTCTGCAGGGGCCGGGCCGGTCCCTGGGCTCAGCTCGGCCTCCTTCCCGGAGCCGCAGGAGGGTGCGTGCCCAGAAGCCCAGAGGTCTGAGTGAGAGCTGCTTCCTTTGAGGTCGGTCTTCTGCGCGTACCACTTCCTCCCATGTCACCTCCGGCCCTGTCTTGGCCAAAAAGTTTGACCCCGTGCATTTTCCTCGCCCACACGCCCCTGTGGTGTCTCTTCCGAGTGAAGGCCGAGCCCCGTCCAGCCTGGAGTATAGGCGTTCAGAGCGACACCAGAGCAGGTCTCCAGTTTTTTGTGTCACCAGCAGGGTTTGCTTCTGAAGAACTGCTTCCATTTGTCACTAAGAGCTAGCTGTTAGGTTTCTGGAACCTGTGGGATGTGTTTAAATGAGTCACAGCGTTCGGCCGAAACGGAGGCTCCATCTGCTGCCTTTGCGTGGTCCCAGCTCTGCTCCCTGCGACGGTGAGGGACGCGGAGGACTTGGTGTGTGCCGGAAGCTCACCTGGCCTGGCCCTGCCTGGCAGACCCGCCTCACCAGTGCTTTGGGGACGTGGGCCCTGGGTGTGAGCTGCTCCACTTGAGACCCCGCATGAGCCCACTGTGTCTGGGTGAGAGGGCGGGGGCGGGGCCACAGGCTCCTTGTCCTCTGACCTCTGCCAGCTCTTCCCTTGGCGTGCCCTTGCGTTTGCCCTTGGTGTCAGGGGGGAGCATCCACTGCAGAGATGGTGTCCTCAGGTTCTCGTGGCCTCCGGCGCCCTGAGGCTCGGCTGTGTCCCTGGGACGGGGGTCCACGCGGGGACAGCTCACTGCTGACTCGGCTCTGAGGGCAGGTGGCCGCGCCCGGTTCAGGAGGGTCGTGGGAGCGTGAGCCAGCACGGGGGAGGGCCAGGTCAGGAAGAGAGGCCTGCTCTCAGGGCGCTGGCCTTCTGCACGGCACTGCCTCCCTCCCCCTCTCCTTCCCTCCCCGCCTCCATCGCAGAGCTGCTGCGTGGGAACTGGAATGGCGCCGTGAAGTGTTGGTCACGCGCCGAAAGTGACCGGCTGCCTTGCCTCCCCCGCCGTGGCCCGGCCGCCTCCCGCACATGCCCCTCTCCCGTCAGGCACGGCACGTTCTCACGTGGGAGCGGGCACAGCTGCGCTGAGTCAGGGCGCACAGAACCTGCTCACACCCCCGCGGCTCCTTGGGGGGGCAGCTCTGCGGGGGGCGTGTGTCCCTCCCGGAGCCTCGTGCTCTTCAGCGGGTGGCCGACCCCCTTGGTCGCTCACATACTGCCTCCCACTGGGCAGCCGGGCCTGGGCCCGCGGAGTCACCCCCTGCGGGCTCCTCAGGACAGCACCTGGGCGCTGCGTTCCTGTGCTGCCCCGGGCCCCGACACAGCTCTGGGCGGCACAGCCAATGCCGGCCTCCCTCTGGGGGTCTCTGCCCCTTGGCGCTGCGCACACGGGTCGCTCCTGAGGCCTGCAGTGGCCGCGAGGCCTCCGGTGACCTCTCGGTGTGTTTTGTATTGTCGGACCTGGACCTTTAGGAGCTGAGGGCCAGTCTGCATTGCGCCTCCCGGAGCGGAAGCGTGCCTTTGGAGCAGCCAAGACCTTCCCGCCACGGCGCTGCAGGTCGGTGAGGCCGGATAAAGACCCGGTTAAAGTCCCAACGTCCAAGGCCGGGGTGGGAACATTCTCCTGCCCAGGGCCATGTGGGTGTGTATAGCGGGCCATACAGAATTATCAACTTAGAAACTAGCCTGCTCTGTTTGGTCAAACACTTATGAACTCACCCTAATGCCTTGGCAGGCGCAGACCAAGTGATTTCACAGGCGTATATGGCCCGCGGGCCGACATTCCCCGCCCCGGCCTAAGGGTGACCTGATAGCATAGCGGGCTGTGAACAGGCCGTGCAGACCCGGCGGTGCGCAGCGCGGGTCCGGAGGGAGCGCACGCCCACAGGTCGGCGAGTGGATGCGGGGGCTCCGCGGTGGGGACAGGCTGAGCAGAGGGCTCTGCGCCCAGGAAATCTCTGACTGTGCTCGGTTTTCCTCCCCCTCTCCCTCTGCCTCTCTGGTTTCCTGTTGAAGTCAAGTTCACGGAACATACAATGACCAGTTTGGACGAGGACAACTCAGTGGCATTCAGCACGTTCCCATGTTGTGCAGCCCCACCGCTGTCTCCTCCTAAAACACTCACCACCTCAAAGAAACCCCAGATCCATTAGGCAGGCCTCCCCGCTCCCGCCGCCTGCTGTTGGTCTCTATCGATGACCTCCTCTGGCGATTTCATGTAAATGGACTCATACGTGGCCTGTGGTCTGGCTCCTTTCACTTAGCCGAGCGCTTTCGAGGTTCATCCAGTGTAGCCTGTATCAGCGCTTCATCCGGTTCTTCTGTTTATTGTGGTGGACTGTACGTCATGGAAAAGGTGCCGTTGTAGTCGTTATTGAGTAGACCTCTCAGTGGCGTTAAGTGCCTTCACATTGCTGTGCAACCACCACCACCATCATGTCCAGAACTTTTCTTCCTAAATTGGAACTGTGTGCCCACTGAGCCTACCTCCCCTCCGCCCTCCCCCGCGCCGGAGCCATGTCCTCCTCCTGTCTCTGAGAACGGGACCACGCCGGCGCCTCCGGTGAGTAGAATCACGGGATATTAGTCCTCTTGCATCGGGCTTATTTCACTTAGCACGCCCCAGGGCCCATCCATATGTGACCTGTGTCAGAATCACACTCCTTCTCAGCGAGGCTGCCCGCGGTGTAGGCGCCACCTCTGTTTATCGCTGACCCGCACTTGGGTTGCTCCCACCGTCGCTGCTGTGGGTGATGCGGGATTCGTGGTCTCAGCAGCCTGGTGGGCAGTCAGCAAAGACACGCAGCGTCGCGGAGACGAGCTGCCAAGGTTCGGGAAGGCGTCCGGAAGCAAGGTCTCCGCTCACGCCCCATGTCTCCCAGATGTTCTCCCCTGCACCGCCCCCCCCCCGCTCCCCCCCCCCCCCGCAGGCTCCCCATCTACACTGCACTCTCCTGCCCCAAAGCCCAAGCCCCGACATTCCTCCCAGGACCCGGACCAAGGCTTCCCTCCCAGGAGGTTCGCGTGGCTCTGCTCCCACGTCCCCTCCAGAGGTGCCCGGCTCACCAGGTGATTGCTCTGAGCCCCTGCACACGCACCAGGCTCGCTGTTGTCTTCCTGGTCTTGGCGAGTCTGAGCGGAGCTGAGTGCCTCGCAGCGTGCTCCCTGCCTGCCTCCGGTCTGCATGCCGCCCGCGCGGGGCCAGGGCCAGCTGGTGCTGCTGTGGCCGCCCGGAGCCCCACTCCCGGCCCCTCTGGCGTTCGGGTTACACTGACCACGCCCTCTCCGGCATCTACCTTGGGTCCCAGCACCTTCCCCAGGCGAGAGCCGGCTGTGCCCTGAGCAGGCCTGTCCAGACCCCGCTTCCTTGTCCTCTGGGCCAGGGGCCTCGGGCCTGAGCCTGAGCCTGGCCCTCGGACGGTCCCTCCTCTCCTGCAGCCACAGGCCATCTGCTTCCACCACCGCTCTCCCTCGCTGGCTGGCTGGCTGCGACTCACTGCTTCCCGCTTCCCTGAGGCTTGGGCATCTGGCTCCCAGGCTCCCCCACTCCTCGCTGCCAAGCCCGGAAAGGAAGGGGGGAGGCAGGGAAGAGCTCCGTTCTGTCCACGCCTGCGGTGCACCTGGCATTGCCCAGGGGCTAGGCGTGGGCCATGGAGTGCAATCCCACGCGCTCACATGCACACTCACATACGAGCACAAGCTAGCACTCACATGCACACACAACCCTGCACACACATGCGAGCATGCTTGCACACATCACTCACACGTGTGCACATGCGCTCACACAGCAGCTCGGCGAGCCTTCTTCTCAGCCCTAATTGCCCCTCAGACCACAGCAGACTCCTTCCCGAGGGCCTCTGTCCGGATGGGTTTTGGGCCTGAGCAGCTGAGTGTAATGTTCTGAACGGAAAACATGGTGTGGGGGGGCGCGCATCCCTGAGCCTCTGCTCCCGATGCTGAGCCCTGGGAAGGGGCAGAGATAGGGGAGGGCTCCTGGGGCCGGCCAGAGCGGGGCCTCTCTGGTCAAGGGCGGTCCAGCCACCGGACTGGGATGGCTCCTGGGATGGGAGGCTTTGGCCTTGGGCCAGGCCCAGGGGCCGAATGAGAGTGAGCTCCCCACAGGAGGCTGACCAGGGAGGGCTGGGATCAGCCCTTGAGGCCCGAGGGGAGAATGGGAAGGGGGTTGGGAGTGAAAGGGGACCTCACCTCGCTGGAGGCTAGCTCCCCGAGGGGCTGGGAGGTGAACCCCGCACCTGCCTGGCCCTCACAGTCTCAGGTGCTAGCGTTCTCCCTGAGCTGGACCCCTCTGAGTGAGAGGCGGGAAAGGAGAGCCGCCGGCCGCGGGTCAGGAGGAAGATGAGTGGCCAGGCCGGCAGACAGCGGCACGGGGTGCGGAAGCCTGGAGGGTGGGGTTCCCTCCAAATGTCCTGCAGGGTGGCGGGGGTGGACTCAGAGGGGCTGCTCCCTTGGCCACCCTGAGATGCCATTTGGTCTGTTTGTCTGCCACGCGCCCTGTCAGCAGGCCAGCACTCCCGCCGCCAGCCCCGGGTCTGCGTCTGGCCTCGCCTGCAGCTGAGCTGGGGCGCGGCCGGAGGGTCTGTGGGAGGCGCAGCAGGTTAGGAGGGAATTGGGTTTGCGAGAGGGCCTTCTAGAAGGAGAGCAGAGTAAGCGGGGAGGGGAGGGTCTGATGAGGGGCTGCTGCCCAAAGGAGCTGCGGGGGAGGGTCCCCACTGGAGGCTTGGAGGCCGAGGGCAGGCGGGAGTGTCCAGGGTGGGGCGACCCTGAGCTGCTGTGCGGTCCCTGCCTACAGGGTGCGGCTGGGCAGTTCCTGCTGCCCCTGGGCAGGCGGGGTCAGGCGGGGGGTACAGCACGGGGGGCCTTCGCGAGGCCACGCACAGCCACACCGTGAAGCCCTGACTGCCTCGTGTGAGAGAGGTTGTGAGTGTGGAGCTTGGAAGGTGTGGATAGAGAGACATAGCATGGCGCTGGGAGGTCTCCTCCTCATTCGCTGACCTGGTATCTCCAGGCCCAGCCCTGCCGGCTCCGCAGAGCCCTGGGCGGGGCAAAGGGCAGAGGGTGGGTGCCACAGGCAGACTGGAGCTGGGCGGGGGCAAAGGGCAGAGGGCAGGTGCCCACAGGGAGACTGGAGCTGGGTGGGGGCAAAGGGCAGAGGGCGGGTGCCACAGGCAGACTGGAGCTGGGCGGGGGTGGGACCCCTTCCGTTGTTTCACTCAGAGCATGACCTCCAGGCACAATTTTCTTTGACTGTTTTTGGGTCACAGGTAAGGGTTCTTGCATAGAAACATAAGAAGCAAGCAAGCTATTGTTAGTTAAAAAAAAAAGTCTTAAAAATTTAAAGTTATGCCGAAACCGGTGTGGCTCAGTGGATAGAGCGTCGGCCTGCGGACTGAAGGGTCCCGGGTTCGATTCCGGTCAGGGGCATGTACATTGGTTGCGGGCACATCCCCAGTAGGGGGCGTGCAGGAGGCAGCTGATCAATGTTTCTCTCTCATCGATGTTTCTCTCATTCTCTCCCTATCCCTTCCTCTCTGCAAAAAATCAATAAAATACATTTAAAAAAAATTTAAAGTTAAAGCAGGCCTGATTTCTGGACAGAGGTTTCAGCGTGGAATGGACAGGAATGGCTTTGGTGTTTCTTTCTCCCCCAAACACACAAAAGCCCTAGTTTTTGGGTCCCCTGGCTTCCCACGAGGAGGGGGCCACCTAGGCCAGGCCTGGGAGCGCAGGCGCCCGCAGTGGGCACTGCCTCACCTGCCGCCCGTGCTGGGAGCAGGGCCGGGCGGAGGTGGGCCGGAGCCATGGCTGTGGCCGGGCTGGGCCCTGGAGCCCGAGGCCGGCGAGGGCGGACTCCCCAGCCGGGCCGCAGGCTGG
The DNA here is from genome assembly GCF_027574615.1 of Eptesicus fuscus. Lineage (NCBI taxonomy): Eukaryota > Metazoa > Chordata > Mammalia > Chiroptera > Vespertilionidae > Eptesicus > Eptesicus fuscus. The sequence goes on from NC_072490.1 coordinate 1,676,349, forward strand.
GCCGCAGCTTGTTGAGCTCCTGCCTGGCTGCACGGGGCACACTGCCTCCGTGGTCACGTGACGCACGGTTTCCTGGAACTCCCCTCCCTCCTGGCTCAGCAGGGGTGGGCGCTGGCAGGCGCAGCACTGGCCCGGCGGGAGCTGGCGGGGAAGCTGGCTCGGCTTTCCGCAATGGCCGCCGACTGGGGCGTAGAGCCTCCGGGCTTCCGGAGCCTCCCTGAGCCTCCAGCTGACACTCCACCCTCGAGGTCCCCACGTGGGCCCCAGAGGCACACTGGGAGGAGGGCCCTCCCGGAACGCAGGGCTGGATGTGAACAGGGGCCCTGGCCAAGGCCCGCGAGGGCTGAGCCTGGCAGGAGAGTCCTGGGGCGTGTGGCGGCCTGGAGGCGTCTTGAAGGGCCTGGTCACAGGCTGGCAAGACCAGGAAGTCTCTTACACTTGGCACGCAGGTGCTCTGTGCTGTCCCCAGACAAGGGCAGCGTCCTGGGTTCAGTCCTTTTTGCTCACAGGGAAGAGTTTCTAAGGTGGTTCCACTGGTGTCCTCGCGGGGGGGCACGTGAAATCCAGGGGCTTGATGGGGTGACCCTTCCAGAGCTGCGGGCTGTGGGCGGAGACTCTGGCCGCCCCTGACGCCTCCCTCTTGGCCCTCTTGGCTCCCAGCACAGGCCCCCACCTCCCCTGGCTCCCAGGGGCCTCCTACTGATGAGCTGTTGGCCACGTCTGAGGAGTAAGTGGAAAGGAGGCATTAGAAGGACCCCCCTCCCCCCGCTGCGTCCCGCTAAGGAAGCCAGGTCCTCACGCTCCGCAGTGACCCCAGCCGCCGGTCACGCCTGGACGTGGTGATAACTGGCCGAGCCGGCCTTGGTGGAAGGCGAGTGGCGTGCGTCACCTAAAACAGAAGTTGCTTCAAGCCTGAGGCTCGGTTCCCACAGGCCTGGCCAATCGCAGGTCCCCATCAGTTGGTTGAAGCAGCCTGTGGGGGGCGTCTGCTGCTCTGACAGCAGACGGGGACGGTATTCACGGTAGATTCGGGGACCCCTGCCCTCCGGGGGTTCAGGCTGATGTGAGAGACAGACCCAGAGGCTTGGCAGCCTGGGACCAGGCTGGTGGGGGCACAGTGGGAGGGAGGCCCCAGGAGGCTCCCCGGGAAGTCAGGTCTCCTGGTGCTGGGAGGGCCCGCGAGCCCCGGGGAGCCGTGGGCAGGGATGCAGGAGAGCCGGCGTGTCCCGAGTGAGGAGCGGGGCGGGGGCGGGGCGGCGTGGCCGCCGGGCTGCAGGGCGTCTGCACCTACGAAGTTGACAAAGGTGTTTGTCAGTGTGTTCTGTTCTTCCTCGGGCTGAGAGCTGAGGTTAAGTCACATGTACAGACGGGTCCACGGTTAGAAGACAGGACGGGCACAGGTGGAAAGCAGAGGAAAATGGCATTTGTTTTGGGTTGTAAATGGCTTCTGGTTAAATATGACGAATTGAAACATCTGTTTGCTCAGCCTCCTTACTGAACTAACAAAAACTGCAAGAAGAAACAGGAAAGCAAAGTCTATCTTTAACAACCGAAGACGCATCCATATGCTGGATCGCAATGAACAAAGAACGGTTTCCAAGGACAGGGAAAATTAGGCCAGGATGGGAAATGAGGATGGTTCTAGAAGGGGATTTGCCTCTACGGAACCAGGGCACGGAGATCAGAGTCTAGAGAGCCAAACCCCACAACCCCCTCCTTGGACTGGTTCGCAGAGCCGAGGTACGCGGGGCCTTGAGGAGTGCCCCTGCGTCCTGAGTGATGCCACGGGGTTGCTAAGGAGGTGGAGTTACCCCAGGGACTGAGCAGGTGGGGCGAAAACTGCGGGTTGCCAGCAGCCGGGACAATGGAAAGACAAAGAAAAAGAAAGAGGTCTAATGGGTGTCCCTGGAGAAGGGAACAGAACAGAGCGAACGAGCAATTTCTAAAGGACAGAGAAAGCGCCTCCCTGAAACAGAGGAGCACGTCATCTTCAGTCTGAAAGAACGTACTGGACTCGGGGAAAGCAGATGGGGCCGTTCACACGTACCTTGGCGAAGTTACTGAACTCCAAAGAGAAAAGGGGTTCCATGGCATCAGGGGAAGTGTTGGGAATGGGGCGCATGGGGCGCTGGCCCGGCTGGCCAGGGCTCTCCACAGCATAGTCAGTGCCGCAGCTCAGGGGCGGTGCCTGCGGAGGCTTCCGGAAGGAAGTGTGAGCCTCGCGTTTTCTATCCAGACAAGCTGTTCCAGTCTAATGGCCGCAAAGGTGTGGCCAGACACTTGAGAACGAGGGGACGTGGTTCCTACGAGCTCTTTCGAAGCGAGTAAGTGAATAAAAGCCTCTGTGGCAGATGAACTCCTTAAGACCCTGCACAGAGCCTGAGGCCAGGGCGGCACCCGAGGCCACTGGCCCTCCGGGGAGTCACCGCCTGCGCTGCCGGTCACAGCTCTGCGGTGAGGAGACGTGCCGCCTTCCAGTTACACGAGCTCGGGGCGATGACGCTCAGGATGACGCTCCGCTGGCCGGCCGGCGCCCACGCAGCTCGCCTGCCTCTGGGAAAGCCGCAGGAGGGAGGAGACAGGCTGCGCGAAGGTCAGGGGTCAGCGCTACGTGTCCTCTGAGCTCTTTCCCGTGGGGACGAGTTCGCCTGAGGTGGGCCTGGCCGGGTCCGAGTGAGACGCTCCAGGAAGCTGGCTGTCACTGGGCGGGTCTACGTCACCGATGTGTCCGAGGCAGACCTTCCCGGTTGATGGTAACGGTCTTTCCACGGACCCTTCGCAAACCCCGCCTCGGGCAGGCGGGTCCGTTAGTGGGGGTGGAGGACAGTTGCCCTAGTTTCCCATCCTCGTTCTGGATTCTGGAGACCGGCCGGGCCTAACGGGAACCAAGGCCCAATCCGACTGTCCCGAGAGATGCGCTCAACCCAGGGCCACGGGGCCTCGGGCGGGAACGAGGGCCAGGCTCGCTTTCCTGCGGCTGTGGCCTCCTCCAGCCTCCTGGCGGCCCCTCCTCTTGCCCTGGCAGCTGCCCCTGGCCTGTGTTTGATGAGGCAACTCTTGCTCCTGCCACGCTCTCTGCCTTCCTGGCCCACCTGCAGTCTCAGCCCAGACACTCCCCGCGGCAACGCGGCCTGGCCCGGGACCCACGGAAGCTGGCTTGTCCACAGGAAGTCAGCTGCTGGTTTCTAAGTGGGAAGGACGAGGGGAGGTGGTGGGTGTCTGGGCAACACTGGTTTCTTCCTGTGGGTTTGCCCGCTCAGGGTGTGCGTCCGTGTATGCCGAGTGCATCCACACACCTGCCTGGGGCTTCACCACGCGCGGGCGTGGCCGATGCCTGTGCCGAGGGGGACCGAGTTCTCCAGGGTCTTTGGGTCTGGGTGTCTCATCCTCCTGGCGGGCAGCAGCTTCGAGGGGCTGGGAAGCCAGGAGGGAGGACGCCAGCTCGTGGGGAGCTCTGCTTATAGCGGGAACCCTGTGAGCCTCTTCCCTCCCAGCCCGCGGGGCGAACCCTCGCTTCCAGAGAGCGTCTCAGAGCCCGGCCAGTGCCCGAGCATCGACCTGTGAACCAGGAGGTCACGGTTCGATTCCCCGCCAGGACACATCCCATGTTGCGGGCTTGATCCCCAGTGTGGGGTGTGCAGGAGGCGGCCAGTCAATGATTCTCTCATCATTGATGTTTCTCTCTCCCCCTCTCCCTTCCCCTCTGAAATGTGGAGCTTGGAGTGAGGAAGGTACCAGTAACGGTACCAGTGCCGGGGAGGGGAGGGGGGAGGGGAGGGAAAGGCGGAGGCTTCCTCCCAGGAGGTGGGCTCCTGGGGGGGAGGGCGCCAATAAAATTATACTTAAATATTTTTTTAAAAAAGAGGGCATCTCAGAAGCTGAGCCACAGCCTCCTCTGAGTGCTGCGCTGCGTGTCACAGTGCCGCTCGCTCTGTGCTGTTGCTGTGAGCAGGGCTAATTCTCCTTGGTTCATGGTGGTCAGGAGAGCTGGGGAGGGCAGCCCCTCGCTCAGGGCTCCCTGACACTGACCTCGTGTCTCTAAGAGGGCAGGGCTGGGGCAGGAGAGGCTCTGGTCCCAGCAGCCGATGGCGGCTCCTTTAAAGACAGGGGAGGCCCCCAGATCGGGTGCACAGGTGAGGAGGAGAGGGAGCGAGATAGGCAATGAGGCCAGGGGAGGAAACGCAAAGATGCAGCGTACAGCTCTTTCCCCTCGCCCTTCCCTCTTCCCTCTTGGGAGGCGTGTCCCATCAGCACTGGCCGTGCACAGACTCGGGGCGGGTGTGTGTGTGTGTGTGTGTGTGAAAGTGCACACGCTGAGCAGACGCAAACATGTTTACTGATGGGGACCCATGGCCAAAGCGCAGGAGGCTGCTGGCCTGAAAGCTGGGCGAGTCAAGAAATGTTTTCTTGTGTGAAAACTGAATTTCTTTCCAAACTCAGACTTTGTGAATTCTCACATCCATTCCTGAGAGAGTTTCTCCCGGACCCAGCGGGGCGCCTGCTCCCCATTCCGCAGCCCCGCCTCTCTCCTGAACACACAGGCACCGCGCTGTCCTCCCTGCGGGCCCTCCCACGGCCCCGCGGCCGCCGTGCCTATTCCAGAAAGGTCAGCCGCGAATTCATTAAACCGTTTGAAGCCGTGGGACTTCCGGCTGCTCTGACTTGGAAAAACAGCTTCCTGAGCTCCCCGCCTGCTGGACAGACAGCCGTTGGTTGGTGTGCAATGTTCATCTTTCAACGATCCCACTGGGCGGTGGGGCCGCTCTGTGGAGCCAGCCTGGCTTCCCTCTGCGCTGCCAGCCGCTCCGGCCCCCGCCGCCCTCCTGCGTGCTCCCGCGGACAGGGCAGGTGGTCTCCGGGGCCCTGGCCCTGTGGGTGCACCTGGTGTCCGAGCGGCTTTGGGCACCGGGGCTTGTTGGCCCCATGCCCTCCCTGCGGCTTCTGATCAGCGCAGCGCAGTCGGTCTGTTGGTCCTGGCGGCTCGTGCTGGGGCGCGCCCTCCCGGCACCCTCCGTGGCGGCCTCCTTCCTGCCCGGCTAAACAGCCTTAGACCTGCTTCCCGCCAGGCGCAGCCTTCAATGCTGGGAGGGAGGACAGCTGGCCGAACTCCAGCCGTTTCACACCCTCCCCCTTCCTGCCCATCTTTAGGAAACACGGTGCCTGGATGCGGCACGTGCGCCTCCCCCTGCTCGGCTCCCGCCGCTCCGCCGCTCCGCCGCCCTCTCCCTCCTTCTCCGCCCTCCGGTCCCCGGTCCCCGGTCCCTGGGGTCTCCTCTGCTCTGGGGCAGTGCCCTCTCCCCTCACGGCACTGCCCCAGCTCCTCCGGGAATGGGGAACCCGAGGCTGCAGGGAGGAGCCTGGGCCTCGAGGGGCCTCCTGCTGAGGGTCCATGTCCATGAGCCAGGTCTTCGCTGGGGCGGGCGGGCCTGCCTGTGGACACCGCCTCTCCTTCCCTCCCCCCGCTTCTCCACCCAGTGGAGACCTCAGTGAGGAGGGGCTCCTGGGGCACACCTCTTGCCTCCTGGGGTCACTGCAACCACCTGGAACGGCGGGCCCTTCTGTCATGGGGCAGCCTTTCCTCCACGCCTCGGGCTCCTCAGCCTCAGGCACAGCCCCTCACAGCCCCGGCTGCTCCTGCTCCTGGGACTGTGTGTGTGTGTGAGAGAGAGACCCTTCCCCTGGCTTCTCTGTTTCTGGCATTGCTCCGCTCCCACACCTGTCCGTGCTCCCCACAGACCTTCCCTGGATCGGCCCTTTGTGTGTGCTCTATCCTGTGAACTCAGCTCTTAACTCGCCCAGTTAAAATAGCCACACTTACCTAGATTGGACCCAAACTCCGATCCATTTCCTGATGTCTCTTGGACGCCCCCCACCACTAACTCAACAGAACCAAACCCAACCTCGTGGTTCTGCCATGTCACTCCCCATTCTCCACCCACCAACTGGCTTCTCCCCTTGGACCTACCCATCGCATCGAGAGGACCACTCCACCTTGGACTCAAGCCCGAATGCCCTGTCCTGAGCCTGCCCTCCCTCTCACCCCAGGGGCTCCCTCTAGGGCTGTTGCCTTCTCCTCACTGTCCCCCCATCGTCACTGTTTCTTTACACAGAACCCGGCATGGCCTTGTTGGGACGTTAGCGCCCTGTCCTCCTGGCCCTGCCACTTGGTCCAGGCCAGTGGTCGGCAAACCGCGGCTCACGAGCCACATGCGGCTCTTTGGCCCCTTGAGTGTAGCTCGGCGTTAGAACCACTTCTTCAAAATAGACTTGCCCAGGCCGAAAACCGACTTCTGCATATGGGCCACGAAGTTTCAATCGCACTGTACGTGCGCTCCCGCACGTGGTATTTTGTGGAAGAGCCACACTCAAGGGGCCAAAGAGCCGCATGTGGCTCGCGAGCCTCGGTGTGCCAACTGCTGGTCCAGGCGCTTAATCGCTGTTGTCAGGAGCTGTCCGAGGTGCTGAACCCGCACTGACTCCACCTGCCCTGCTGCCCTGCACAGCCACCCAGCTCAGCACGCCCTGCCGCCCTGCCGGCTCTGGGTCTGAGTGTGCTGCCCTTTCCCCTCGGGAGGCAGCCCGTCCTTTAAGGCCTGGCTTAGCTGTCGCCCCAACGCCTTCTCGGACTCCGGCCCTCCCAGGAGTCCCGTCTCGCAGCGATTTGTTTGCACGTCTGTCTCCACTCTAGGCTGGGCTTCCAGAGGACAGGAGCCCTCTCGTTCACTTTTAAAGTTCATTTTAATTCAGCACTGAGTAGCTGTTCATAAAGAATAAAAGAATGCTTATAAACATAAGTATTTATACATATATACATACGTGTAAGATGTAAGGGCAACAATACAGTGAACAGGTGTTCACGGTGAGGACCCACCTGCCATGGTAAGAGATGTGGCCCATTCATACCACCCACACCTGTCGCTGGGCCGGACAGCAGCCCCGGGTCAGGAAGTGCTCGCCAATGACTGAATGCCCAAGCGAGTGAGAGTGCCTCTAGTTTTCTCAGGGAGGATCGGTGCTGCTGGGCAAACTCCAGGTGAGGAGGTCATAACTAAATCCCATGTCTGCCCACTCGTGAGCTCACTGCGCTGCTCACACGTCTCCGTTTACTTTGCTCTGCTTACGGCGTGCCCACTCGGTGCCAGGCCTGGTGCTGGGCCTGGCCTGCAGCAGGGAGCCAGTGTCAGAGAGCCAGTCTTCCTCGGAGTGTGCGCTGGGATGGCTCTTCGGGAACAGCGTCCGGCGAGGTCTCCTTGCATCGCTTCCCAGCCCTCACAGCCACACTGCACTCCCACAGAGCAGGAGCCCCGCTCACCCCGGGCAAGTCCTAAAGGCTTTGTGAGTCACTTCCTTCTTTGTGTGGCTGTTTCCTCGCCTGTAAAATGGTCAGAATGGGTCCTGCCCGCCGGATTGAAGGAGTTACTGTGAAACAGGTGCTTGGCACACAGCGGGGGCCTGGTGAGGGCCTGGCTGGCATTTCTGCCTCTGTCATCCACAGAGATTCTGTGTGGCAGGGCTGGGGTGCAGGCAGAGGTTGGAGAGGACGCCCAGGGGCCGTCCCTGCAGTCCCCCGGGGGGAGGGCCGAGTACCAGGCTTCTGGCTCACCCTCTCTGTCCTTCCCTCACTTCCGGGTGAGGGTCATAAAAAAACAGCCACAGGGATACAGCAGAAACGGCTAAATTTCTCCGAAGAAGCCACGGCCTCGCACGCTGGGGGGCTGCAGTCCTTCAATGTCACAAGGGCTCTCGGAGCCTCTGCGTCGCTTTCAGGGGCTGCTTTCACACCGCAGCCCAAGTAGCCGCTGCAAACAAGGAAATGATGGGTCTAACCACGGGGGACTATTTCTTATCGGTGCCTAGAAATTAGTCTACCCAGAGGCCCTAGTGCCAGGTTCTGTGCGTGGGCCAGAGGGCTGGCCCGGGCCTCTGGCTGCCTGTCCCCCTGAAGGGGAAAGTGCAGGCCTGTGAGACTGATGGGGGGTGCTGCGCTTGGTTGATGAAAGAAGCGTTGGATGGACATGTGACAGGATTTCTTTGGGGGAGAGTCTGTGTTGGACCGAGGGTGTGTCTGCCGCCAGCAGTCCCCAGGAGAGAGGAGGAACTGGTGTGGGCCTCAGGGGCTCCCGGCCTCTCCCCTCCCAAGTGGCTGGTCCTGCGATGCCTACCAGTTGGCTCCTGAGTCTTGTTGGCAAGCGATGGCCTTCGCATAGAGGCAGCCAACAGACTCTCCTCCTGTCAGGCAGGCCCTACAGGCTGGGCTCTAGGCCGGAAGGGCAGGCCAGGCCGCTCCGTGGGCAGCGGTGGCCCGGCCTCTGCCCTGGCTGTTGGCCAGGCTGCCCTGTCTGCCGGTGCCAGTCGCCACCCAGGTGATCACAGACTGAAGCAAGCATGGGCCTCCGGGGAGGCCGGAGAAGGCATTGCCTCGGCTGTTTGTGCTCAGCTTCTTTCCAACTGGAAAAGAAAAATTGGCAGAGATGAACCTAAGTTGGGTCAAAGGAGAAGGCATGGAAGAGAACTGGGTTCAGCCTGACGGTTGGCTTCTGCCTCGTTGCGTCACCTCATTGCTGGCTCCGGGTGGAGCCGGGCCCGGCGGACTGCCTCTGTGGTTCGCCGGGCTCTCCCAGAACTCCAACCCCGCCCAGCCTCGCACTAGCAAGAAAGTAGCGGGTCTCCCATCTTGATGGCCGTGGTCTGGCTCCAGGCCTGCTGGGGGACTGCCAGAAGGCCCTTCTCCCGTCAGTGATGGCGTTAAGCAGGCATTGGGGTGCCCCCCACCTCCAGCTGTCAGTCAGCCTCTGACGGGGCCACGGAGAATGTCACAGACCTGCCCGAGCAGCAGTTTGGACTTGGGCTGCAGCTCGGACACAGCTGAGGTCACCGTCCTGCCTCCACAGTCCAGGTAACTTGTCTGTGGCTCCATCTGGAGTCGCAGTTTAGAATCGCCCTGGGCGCTTCCCGGGTGGTTTGGGGCCTGGTACTCCAAGTGTGGTCTGCAGACCCCAACAGGCCTCACCTTAGCGACTCTTCAGAACGCAGACCCCAGCCCACACTTCCTGAATGAGAACCTGCACTTATGAGGAGTGAGAGGTCCGACCGGATGGCCCGGTGCTGAGGGCTCACGTGGGAGACGCTGCTCAGGGCTGAGTGCGCACAGCCCGCTGAGCACTCGGCCCGTGGTGGCGGGTCCTGCGCGGGGCAGGGCGAGGAGGGTGGCGGTGGGCGTGGGCGAGCCGCGCAGGCTGCTTCTCTGTGATGTGTCTAACGTGGCCCTTTTCAATGTCATTTCAGCGTCTCCAGGAGACTGGACCCCAAGGAGCCCCTGGGCAGCCAGCGAGCAGCTTCGCCAACCCCGAAGCAGGCTCCTGGGTCTGCTCCCGGCCACGAGAGCCCCCGGGAGGCAGGGGCCCCGGGCCCGGCCGGCCAGGAGGCTGGTGGCCCCCGCAGGACGCTGCAGGTGGACAGCAGGACGCAGAGGTCAGGGCGGTCCCCCTCCGTGTCACCAGACAGAGGCAGCACCCCCACGTCACCTTACTCCGTCCCCCAGATCGCCCCCCTTCCCAGCAGCACACTGTGTCCCATATGTAAGACCTCGGACCTCACGTCGACCCCCAGCCAGCCAAACTTCAACACCTGCACGCAGTGTCACAGCAAGGTCTGCAACCAGTGTGGGTTCAACCCCAACCCGCACCTGACCCAGGTGAGCACCTCTGCCCCGCTCCCCACCTGCGTCCCCTGCCCCCCGTCCACCCCCCCCCCCCCCCCCCCCCGCTGTCACCAGCTCTCTCTCCCTCTCATTTCCTGTGGCCACCGGCCTCTGTGTCTTCCTGGGCTTGTGTTCTGGCTCCAGACGTGGTGGCGGAGACCAAGGCCTGGCCCAGGGCTCCTGTGGGATCGCACCTCCCGGAGGCGTGGGCGGCCCCAGAGCGGAGGCGCGTTCTCACCCGGTCCGAGTTTGACCTGGAAATGGTGTTGAGAGGACAGACGTGGCGTGGACACCTTTCCCAATGGGACTCACTGAAGAGGCCCTGGGCTAGCCTCTCCCTGACACGGGCCTGAGGGAGAGCGAGGTGTGGGGAGGCAGGACACTGCCCCCCGTGTCTGGGGAGCGCCCCCTCTGCGCACCACTTGTTGTTAGCTGGGGCGGAGCCACGAGAGGCCCAGGCTGGGGCCAAGCGCTCACACTGGGTGACAACGCCCACACTCTCCGGAGGCCACTTGGGGGCCATTTCCATGAGCTTGGCCTTCCTTCTGCCCCAGAGGCCCTGTGCCTACAGCCCTCCCCCCGCCCCGGGTGCTCAGCCACCCCTGGAGGCGCCCTGGCGGCCTGGCGGCTGCTGCTCCCGTGCTCTAGCTGAGCCGGCGCCTCTGCAAGGAGCTGAGCGGGTCTGGTCCCCGCGCTCTGCTGGGGAGGCCGTGGCCGTCTGGATGGAGAGCGGGTGCTGGCGGCAGGCACAGGCACGGCCGCCTCTGGAGCCAGAGCAGCAGGAGCCGTTCGGACCCCGTGGGGGGAGGTGGGAACGCGTGTTCACAGGTCGGGTCTATTTGTGACACGAGGTGCGTGGGTGTGGGACGCGTGGTTTGCGAGAGGTAAGTGTGAGGCTGCCAGGAAGGAGCTGCCGTGGGGGCGACTCAGCACTTGGAGTCGTTCCTGGAGTGCGGGGGCTTCCGAGGAGGCGCGCATGAGGGTACATCTGGGACCGGAGGCGCCCGCGCTGCCCGCTGGTGAGGGAAGTGTTTGCCTTGAGCCCCGAGGACAGTGGCTGAGGCCGCCGCTCACCTGTGCTTCCTCCGGGAGAAGAGAGCACCGGCCTCGGCCTCGTGGGCGCTGGGGGTGCGGGCAGGGACGCGACCGCCCTGGGCGTCCCCTGCGCCAGCCTCGCCTCTGGGTTCCCTTCCTCAGATGCTCTTGAGCTGCAGGACCTGAAGGGCTCTGGGCGGCCGGGCGGAGAGCCCGGAGAGCCCGCACGTGGCACCGCTCTCCTGGTGGGCATCCTGGCCCTCACCACACGTGGGCTCCTCCACGCCCGGCCCGTGGGCACTCAGCAGGGGGAGAGCCAGCCTCTGAGCGCGCCTGGGGAGCAGCGAGTGGGAGGACCTGGCGCCCATCGGTCCATCTGCCTCTGCTGGGAGGAAGCCGAGGCTCAGGGCCAGGGGGCCTGCCCTCACCCAGACGGCGCTGGAGAGAGCAGGCCTCGCCCGAGGCCGTGGAGCGCCTGGGCAGGGCTGTGGCGCAGACTCGCTGCCACGGGGTCGGGGCTGCCGTTCCCTGCCCGCCAGCGCAGGAAATGCTGGCCTGTCCTCCGGGCTCTCACCTGGGCCCTTCCTGCCGCTCCCCACGCAGCCTTTCTTCGCGCCTTGGTTCCTGCCAGGGAGGACGGGCCGGGCACACCCTCCCGAGGGGCTGGGAGCTGATGTTGAGTCTGGCAGGGGCCCCGCCCCTCGGGGGAGAGCAGCTCAGCAGTGAGGACCAGGCGGCAGGTTTTGCTGGTAGGGCCCCCCCCCCCCCCCCCCCCCGTCGCCTGGGCACCTCTGATGTGACGCTCTCGGGACCCGGCGGGTGGGGGGTGCTGGCACTGCTGGGGGGAGGTGAGCCCTGGCCGAGGCCTGGCAGCCTGGGGCTGCGGCTGGCCTGGCGGTCACGGCAGCAGGACGGGCCACACCGCACAGTGACCTGGAGGCCTCGTGGCCTCGCCGACCTCACGAAGCGGCTCTTGGACCTCTGCACGGGACCGTGGGGATGGGCCCTGGTCAGCGTGTCACGGGTGAGAGTCACTGGCACGGACTGGGAGTGCGATGGAGCCGCTGTGCCGAAGGCTCCGTGAGGACCAGTGAGCGGGACGGGGACACCACAGGCCTGGTCCGCAGACCCAGTGCTGCGGCTCTCTGTCTCCTGCCATCTTCAGGCCCTTCACTTTCGCTGGGTCCCAGGGACAGCAGGCAGGCCTGGAGCCGGGACACACACAGGCAGGGGCCACCCGTGGGCAGAGCCGTTCCTGGTCTGGAAGCACTGCCTTCCTGCGCGTGGGCCACGGGCCTGGTCAGCGCGGGGGCTGCCGAGGGGAGCGCCATTCCCGGCACAGGGCCAGCCCCCCACGCTGTGACGCCCTCACAGCAGGTGCCCGCCACGCACGCTGCTGGGAGTCCACGCGCCTGGACCCCCGGGGACGCATGGAGGTCGGGGAGGAGCTCAGAGCACCCTGCCCACAGGGGAGCAGACAGGTCTGGGAGCCGGCCTCCCCGGGCCATCCCGGAGCGAGAGAGCAGGGCCCAGAGCTAGTGGCCGGTCTCGTCCCCCGGGCCCTGGCCATTTCCCACCACAGTCCGCTTCTGCTCAGGCTGACGGCTCAGCAGGCCTCTTCCCGGTGGAGGCCATTTCTTCCCGCGCTCTCCCTCCCGCGCTCAGGGTCATAACAAACCGCTCGAAACCTGGGCAAGACTGTGGCTCCCTGTGGGTCCGAACACTCTCACCTCCCGCAGGACCATTCCCTGAGGCTGCCTGCTGCGCGGCCAGAGGCGGGGCCCTCCATGCCCGGGGTGGGGTGGAGGGTAGGAAGGCAGAGTTGGGGTGAGCAATGGATGGAGTGATATGGGCTGGAGGATGTGGGCGTGGCCTGCAGCAGGCAAAGCCCTGGCCAGCCCTCCTGGAGGCCCCACCTTCCCCCTACCTCCTCCCCCCCCTCCCCCCCCATCCGTCTCCCCCCTCCCCCCTCCCCCCTCAGCACAGCAGCACCTCCTGGCTGGGCTCCTCCAGATGTGAGTCTGCCCTCCCTGCCCACCGCCCTTTCTCTGGTCAAAGTCGCTGATAAGCCCCTTTAAGAAGATGGCGGAGGAGTGAGCATGGCCTTTCCTGGCCTATTCCAAAGTCTGGACTTGGCTGAGACCACGCCAAGGATGTTTGGTCCGCTGTGCTCCCACATCCCCCGTTGGCAAGCCCGGGCCGGGCTGCTTCCCCAGGGGGGGCGGGGTGAGAAGGGAGGGAGATGCAACGGCCAAGGCCCGCCTCCTCCTCTGCTGCATCCCCCTCCGTCCGGCCAGCGGGCTGGGCACCAGATGGCCGGGGGCGGCGCTGGGAGCACAGAGCCCTTCGCCCCCGTTCCGGCTCCCTCCTGGCCACACGGCCGCCCGCCCGCCCGCCCGGCCCAGGAGGAGCGCGGGCAGGTGTGAGAAGGACAGGGATCCGCTGTGGCTGAGAGGCAACCGGCTGCACCTCCCTCCACCTCCAGCCCAAACGGAAGCGGGTCCCCAGGAGCAGGCCCGTGGGGAGGTCTTTCTCCGCCTCCGCCCAGTGCTGGGCAGTCCGCCTTGCAGTATAAAAATGGCAGCAAAAAAGAGAAATAGACAAAGCGGGACCACGAGGGGAGAGGCAGGAAGCCGGGACTGGCTGCCACCTGGGGTGCTGCTGTGGCTACCATCTGCTTCGCCCCACCTTGGGCCCAGCAGGCCGCCTGGTCCCCGCAGAGAGGGTGCCCTCAGCTCCTGTCAACCTTTCCTCCTCCCGTGGATGCCTTTCGAGTCTTTCCCAGGAGCGGGGCGCGGCCCTTGGTTCTGGAGAAGCCGGCGTGCTGCTCAGCCCTGGGGCCAGCGGGAGAGGCCGCCTGGACCGGAACCACCAGCCAGCGCAGGGCCCCGCCCGGGCGCCAGGGCTGCGGAGGCCAGGAGGGGGCCGGAGGCCAGGAGGGGCCGGGCGCGTGGTGCGAGGCTGTGACCAGACTCCTGGGGCTTGTAAAGGAGGGAAGCTAGGCTGCACCTTAGACCGAGCTGGACGGGCAGGCGGAGGCGGGAGGCCTGCGGGAGTGCGTGGTCCATGTGGGGCCTGGGGGCAAGCCAGGTCCAGGGGAGCCGGATCCACGGCCAGTCCCGGATGCCGGGCTGGTTTCCAGGGCCTCCCTCGGGGGCTTGACCCGATGAGATTGGCACAGGCGTCCCTGCCCTGTAGGGCTCTGCGTGCCGGCCCCTGAGCCCGAGGCCAGGCAGCTGACAGGCGAAGCAGACTGGGGATTTAGGAAAACCGGAGGCTGGAGGGGCCACGGGGGGTGCTCCCTCCTGTGGGGCCTGGCTAGTGACTCAGCCGGAAGAGCATGGAGTCCGCTGGCTGGTGGGCCCCCCGGACCCTCTGGATTGAGCACCGGCAGGGAGGCTGCTTTGTGAGCTGTTTCTGTGAGGCTCCCACTTGCACCAAAAGAGAAAAAGCATGACTGCGGCGTCAGGCCCGGCGTCGGTGCTCAGGGTCCGCCACGGAATGCTGCTCTCCAGGGAGCCAGGCCGGGCGGCGGCGCTGCTGTCGCAGGAAGGCAGGCCCGTGACGTCTGCGCCCCTCCTTGCCTGCGGGGAGGTGGGGGAGCCGCACCCACCAGAAAGAGCCTGTGACTGCTGGGGCCCCGAGCTCCTGGCAGCCGTGGAGGGGCCGTGAGGCAGGCACCGCCCGGAGTGGAGGCAGGTACCCTGGGCAGCATCCTCTGGGGTCCACCCTCTGAGGTTAAAACGCAGGGTGGCCAGCTTCAGCGTCACCAGGCCCCTGTGGGGAAGACGTAGAAGCCCCTCCTAAGATCTGCCCCCCGCCCCTTCCCGCCCGGAGCCCGTGGAGGGGCGGCAGGAGGCACTGCAGACGGATCACCGCTGGCCGCTCACTCACCTGGAGCTCACAGAGCCCGGCCTGGTCGCCAGGCCTCGGGTGGGCAGTGCCGCCTTAGCCCCCACCCCGCCCCCAAGCCACCTCTTGGCCTGCACACCACCCCGAGCCTTCCACCTGGGGGTCCACGGCGGCCCGCCGGCCCTGAGGTGGCCGCCTGGCTTCCTGCCGGCAAGGTCAGCCCTGGCAGCCCCAGCTCTGCCTCTGGCTCCGAGGACCTGAGGCTGGGTTGGCGGCCTGCTCATCTCCTGGCATGTGCCAGGCCAGGGTCACGGACAGAGACCTGCAGGCGGTTTCTGGTCCCTCCCATTCTGGTGGGCGTCGGCCTGGGGGTACGGAGGAGCCGTGGGCACTGGGTAGTTGAGGAGGACTCACCACTGCTGGTCCCGGCCGGGGAGTCTGCGGTCTGCGCAGGCCCGGCGTGGACACCAGCTGAGGTGGGCGGGCCGGTGCGCCCTCGGAGGACGGAGGCAGAGGCTCCTGGCGACCTGCGGGGGGGCAGAGAGGGGAGTTTGTGGGTTCAGAGAGCCCCCCAGCCAGTGTCCTCCCTGGGAGGCCCTGTGTGGGGGCGTCGGCCTGGGCCTGGCCTGGGCACGGGAGGGTGTGGTCAGGCTCCTGCGGGAGGGACCTGGTGGACAGGAAGGCCAGCAGCCTGCTGGGAGCTTCTATTTGGGGGGAGGGGGGAGCGCCTGCTGACAGCCTGGCTGACGGGCCAGGGAGGGAAGGCTCTGGGGTGAGTGCGGGAGCCCTAGCACATGCCACCCCTGTTCAACCCCCCTCAGCCCCCAGGGAGGTCGCCCTGAGGTCCCAGATGAGAAGCCTCACCGCTCAGACCCCTCTTCCCAGGAAGCCCCGCCCCCCGTGGAGAAAGCAAAGGGGGCGGTTAGACCGAGCGGCCCAGAGAGGGTTCTGATGGGGCAGAGGGCTGGGGAGTGCAAAGCAAGCTCAGAGCACACTCAGCGGGAAGGGCCCAGCGTGTCTGGGTGAGGCAGCTGGGGGGGGGGGGGGGCGGGCAGGAAAGGAGGGGTGGGCTGGGGAGGGCCAGGGGCGCATGGGGGGCTCCCCCAGGGAAGTATGGGGGGCTCCCCCAGCAGGGTCGGAGCCCGTAGTGTGTGCTCGGGCTTCTATGTGGAGTTTCTGGAGGAAAGAGTGTTACTGGCTCGCGTAGCTGGAAGTCCGGGGCAGACTTAGGCACAGCGAGTGCAGAGGTTGAGTGGAGCCCCAGACCTGCGCCTCCGTCTCGGCTCACTTCGGACTGCCTGGCTCCCGCGGCCCTCCACGTGCTGGGAAGGAGGCTCCTGACCTTGCAGGCAGCATCCTCCGAGGAGGGATGCAAAGGAAAAGACCCTCTTATTGTTCCTGTACCTCGTGACAGGGCTGGGCGCCGACTGGCCCTGTTGCCGAGGTCACATGCCCGTCCCTGCAGCACTATCTAAGCCACTGATTGGTCAACGTGAGTCACATGCCCACTTGACTGAGGGAGGGGTTGGTGACAGGTAGAAACTACACGTCTGTCGCGTGAATAGCAACACGTGTCTTGTTTGTTCTGGAGGCACAAACCGTCCCTTTTCTCAGCCAGCCTGTCTTCCTGGAGGAACGAGGCCAGCCCTGCCCACGCGGCCGCTCGCTCTGGGCGCCGCTTTGCTCTGGGAGTGTTCTCGCCCCGTCTCCTCGGCTGGCCTGCCTCCTCCCGACAGGGCCTGTGCCGAGGCCGCCCTCTCCCCCTCTGTTAGGCATCTTTCTGCAAGTCCCCTGGATGCCGACTGCTCCGCTGCCAGGCCACGTCCCCTCCCTCCTGCTGCTGAGGGGTCGAGGCCTGAAGGGAGCGGCAGGGGAGGAGGGGACCCGTGGAGGCGGAGGTCATCAGCCGGGAGGAAGTGGTGTGGACTGGGGAGGTGGGATGTGGGGTGCGCTGGTGCACACAGGTCTGAGGCACAGCCAGTGGGCAGTTGGGGGCCTGCGGGAGGCCTGCGGGCAGTGGCTGGTGGTTGTGGGGTGGGATGGGGCGTGTGTGCCTGCCTCTGCTCCGCTCCCTGTGCCTGGCAGCTCCTAGCGGGCAGGGTGGTGCCCTCTGCCCTCCCAGCCCTGGCCCTGGAAGCCAGGGAACCCCCGAGCAGGGCTTGGCGCCCCGGCCTGTGCTGGGAGCTGCCCGGTGCGCCGGCCCTGGCCCTCCCGCTGACACGTGCTCCCTCCGCAGGTGCAGGAGTGGCTCTGCCTGAACTGCCAGATGCAGCGGGCTCTGGGGATGGACATGACCACGGCGCCGCGCTCCAAGAGCCAGCAGCAGCTGCACTCCCCCGCCAAACAGCCCCTGGGGAGGCCGGAGCAGGAGCGGCCCCGGGGCCCCGGGGGGCCACAGCCTGGGCCCCGCCAGGCCGAGACGGCCAAGGCCACCACAGTGCCGGGACCTGCCCAGGCGGCTGCCCCTCCCGAGGGGGGGAAGGTGTCTCCTCAGCCCCCTCACCCCATCAAGCCTTCCACAGCGGAGCCCCGGCCCCCTGCGGGAGAGGCCCCGGGCAGAAGTGCCACCGCGGTGCCCTCCGGGCCTGGTGCTGCTGAGCAGGCCCAGGAGGGCCTCACCGGGAAGCTCTTCGGTCTCGGCGCGTCGCTGCTGACCCAGGCGAGTACCCTCATGTCCGCGCAGCCTGAGGCCGACGCCCAGGGCCAGCCTGCCGCCGGCAAGGGGCCACCCAAGATCGTCTTCAGTGATGCCAGCAAGGAGGCTGGCCCGCGACCCCCAGGCTCAGGGCCCGGGCCTGCAGCTGGAGCCAAAGCTGAGCCTGCAGCCAGGGCAGGTCCCACATCGGGGCCTGGAGCCCTGGCGAGAACTGGGGGGACACCCAGCCCAAAGCATGGCCGAGCAGAACAGCAGGCAGTGCCCAAGGCTGCTGCCAAGCCAAAGGCCACGCCGAAGGACAGGCCCACCTGCCCACTGTGCCAAGCCGAGCTCAACGTGGGCGGCAAGGGCCCAGCCAACCACAACACCTGCACCGCCTGCGGGCTCCAGGTGTGCAACCTCTGTGGCTTCAACCCGACGCCCCACCTGGCGGAGGTAAGGGACCGGGGTCGGGGGGCACGGGCGAGTGGGAGCAGAGGAGCCCCGAGAGCTGGGGCTGAGCCCCGGGGCGCCCTCCACCGCGGGTGCCCCGAGGGCTGCGCTCTTTTCTGTCCCTGCCCCGGCCGTCCCTCCACTCAGAGCCCTGACTGGCGCCGTGGGTGCGGGTGATGTGCCCGCTGCCTCTGACTGGCTGCGAGTGCCCTGAGCCTGGTCCCAGAGCCAGCCAGGCTCAGGAGGCCCCGAACTGCCTCCGCAGGCCCAGCTCTCGTGGCAGGACCTGATGAGATGCCAGCCCCTCTGCTCAGGGAGGAAGAACCTGGGGTCCCGCCTGCCCGCGGCCTGTGCCCCTCACAGGGTGGAGGGCTGTTGGGCCCCAGGAGAAGGCAGGCTTCTCACCGTGGGCAGGCCGTGCCCGTGGCCCCGCCAGGCGGTGTCCACCTCCGTCCCTTTCTCGGGCCCTTGGTGTTGGGGTTGGTGTTCGCTTGTCAAAGCCTCAGCCTTTGGGCCCGTGTTTCCCCGGGGCGCGCCTGCTCCCCTGGGCCTGCTCGTGGGGCGCTCAGAGATGCTCTCCTGAGCTGTGGGAGAGCTGGAGGCTGGGGCTGGGGCTGTCTCTCCGCAGCCCGTTCCAGGGAAAGGTGCTGAGCGCTGCCGAGCTGGGCGGGAGGGAGCAGGACGCCCGTGCTCTCGCGAAGCCTGAGGCTCAGGGTGCGGAGCCCCTGGTGGAGCTGGGCCGCGCCAGCCTGGAGCCTGCTTCTGACCCTCCCCGTGCCCACGCTCCCTGCTCCGGACCACCCGGGGGCCTGCTCGGCTGCCCTGACAGACCTGCCTTGTCCCCTTCTGTGGGTCTAACTGGCTCATCCCTGCTGTCATGCCAGGGGGCCAAGCCAAGGCCCCCGCTGGGCTGGGCCGGGCACGGCGAGCAGGCAGGGAGTGCCGAGGGCGGGGCAGTGGAGCAGGACGTGGTGTTGCCACGGTCTGTGTGGCACCGTTCGGACTCGCCTGGGGCCAGGCCTCCCGGGGGCCGCCCAGTGTGATGAGAAAGACAGCTTGGCCGCCCTGCTTTCCAACATCCCTCGTGGATGCCCTGTGGCCCTCGAGTGTCCACACTGTCCCTTCCCAGGCCCTTGGCCCAGGGGCTCCCTGGAGGACCCTGGTCTGCTGACCAGGGTGGGGAGGGGGCGCAGGGGACACGCAGGGCCAGAGGGGCTCCCGTAGAGAGACTGCCAGGCACTAGCTCGCTGCCAGGTGGGTGGGGCACCCCAACACTGCGTGGCTGTGAACCCCATGGACTGCTGAGCTGGCCCAGCCTCGAGGACCCTTACCCCCCACTCCCCCCCAGAGACCTGGCCTGCATTTCCTCGCTAAGCAGGAAGGATGTGCACAGAAGGGAGCGGAGCCGGCTCTGTCCAGGAGCAAAACCAATAGTGCCTTTGGCAGGCGGGGCCAGGCCAGCGGCAGCGCTGGCTCCGCCCAGGCAGCCGTGTCGGCACAGGCGGGCTCTGCAGGGCGTCTGGGCTCTCGCCTGCTCTCTCACCAGCTGCTTGGCTTTGCCTTCCTGGACCCGAGCTTCTGCCTCAGTGGCCAGCTTGGCCCTGCGCCCCCTCCACGTCCCGAGGTCTCCATGGCCGCTCCCCTGCTGCCTTCTTGGCCAGAGCACCACCTGTGCCTCCGTGGGCCCGGCGGCCACGCTGCTCAGCATCCCGGTCCTGGCCCCTCCCACCCCGCGCCGTCCCCCTGCCTCCTGCGCACGTGGCCGTCAGAGGTGGCCCGGCTTCTCTACCTCCCCCTCCGCGCGGCTCTGCCTGCTTATACCGCTACCCCAGAGGACCATGCAGCTCCGGGGAGGTGTGGGGGGGCAGCCATGCCCGCTCCCGGGGTTCCCACCACGGGGACCGGAAACCGTGCCACCATCCACCATCAGAGATGCAGGCCGGCGGCCCGGGGTCCTCCTCAGCGTCCCTTCTCCCCCCAGATCCGCTTAGTGGGCCACACCTCGCTGGCTCTTCCTCCCACTCTCCTAGGCCCGGCCTCCGCTCCATCTTCACGGCCACGCCTGGCCCAGCCCCGACCCTCCCCCCAGACAATGACCAGCACCTGCTCGCGGCTCTGCCGGCCGGGGCCTGCCGGGGGCCGGTGCTTGGTGCGTCCCCTCTCCCTCCCGACAATGCTGCTTTCTTCGCTGAGGCCCAGCCAGACGGAGGGCCAGCTTTGATCTCAGCTCAGCGAACGGCCACGTGGCATCGGGAGCCCTTTGGTGCGTCCCCGTGACCTTGGAGTGTTCTGTTGGAGGCTCCTGACTTCTCCGCAGGCCCAGCACAGCCTGCCTGGGAGGCGCTCCTCCTGCCGCGAGAGGCCGGCGGGTGTCCCCGTACCTGCGTGGCCCGGCCGCGGCGAGGCTTGGGAGGGTCGTGCTGTCAGTGCAGTGAGGGAGGGCGGACCCGGGGACCCGCTGCCTCTGCCCTCAGGCCTCTTAGACCTGCTGGGCTCCGCCTGGGGCCGGGCCCCACTGTCCAGGCTGCCAGGTCGGGAATTTTCCTCAACATCTCTGAGCTTCAGACATCTTTCAGCCCGGCCGGCGTGGCTCCGTGGTTGAGCGCCGACCTATGAACCAGGAGGTTACGGTTCGATTCCCGGTCAGGGCGCGTGCCGGGTTGCCAGCTTGATCCCCAGTGGGGGGCGTGCAGGAGGCAGCCGATCGGTGATTCTCTCTCATCATGGATGTTTCTGTCTCTCTGTCCCCCGCCCTTCCTCTCTGAAATCAGTAAAAATACATTTAAGAATCTCGTTGCCCCCTTCCTAGACAGGGAGCCAGAGCACAGAGAGGCAGGGCAGCAGCGCTGTCCCTCCTCCGTGACGTCTCTGCAAAGCACACACCGGTAGCCGGGTTAGTGAGTCCTTTCACTGAGGAGTTACTCCCGCTTTTTACCTGTTTGTCTTGTTGAAGGACAGTGGTACCCTCTGGCTTCATTTTGAATTGGCTTTCAGTTCAAAATAGTGAAGAAACTCGTGGAGTGGAATGGTTGCAGCGACACTGCCGGTTTCTTCTATGATCGTATTTGCAAATACCAGCCGTGCCCTTGAGATGCTCGGCCTCCCCGCGCAAAGGGCCTGGCCCTGTGATGTGTGGGCGGGGCGGCGGGGGCATCAGGCGAGAGGCCAGCAGCTGCCTCTGCTCCGGGCCTGCCCCGGGCTGCCTCTGGGGCAGCGATCTTGGGGCGCCCGTCGCCCCCCTGTGGAGGGGCAGGAGCGCTCCCTCTCGGGTTTCCGTGGGAACCAGGTGAGATGCCATCCTCATGCTCATGCGAGGTCCAAGCTGTCAGCCCTGAGCCAGGCGGTCTAAAGACTGCAGCGGAGTGTCTACAAGAGGAGGGTTCCCCCCCCCGCCCCCCTCCCGCGGCTGTCTGCTGTGAGTCCATCCTGTGCAGTGCAAGGTCCGGGCCTCACGGGGGACGCCACAGGGGGTGAAGCTCTGGGTCCCGGACACCGGGGTCACAGCCCGGCCTCCAAGGCACGCGTGGCAGATATCAGGGACGACTCCTGTGGGAGGCTGAGCCCAGAAAAGAGGAGCTTGTGCTCGCCTGGGGGCAGGGAGGGCAGCAGTCACGCAGGAGAGGAACAGCCGCGCCAGCGGCCGCGCCTGGGGCCCCTGCCTGAGCCTGGCCCTACCCCGGGCATCCTTTCTGCTGGGCTCTCATCCTCTGCCCCTGGCAGTGGGCTGGGGTGTGGGCCAGGCAGCCACAGGGGTCGGTGTCACTGTCACCAGACTGCCCCGGGGCAGCGCCTCCGATGAGGAGACTGCGCCTGCGGGTCACTCAGACCATCGCCCACGTGCCGGGAGGAAGCCCGCTTCAGTGCCGCCCAGCCGGCCCCTCGGACACAGCAGCCAGGGGCCCTGCAGGCAGTGGGCGCCCTCCAGGCCTGGGACCACGCACTCCCCTCCCTGAGCGCCGGCTCCACCCTCCCTGGACGGTGCGCACACCCCACCCCTCACCTTTAGAGCCGCTTGCCTCCGGGTTTCTACCTTCCTGCCCCGGAAAGGAGCTGGGCCGAGGGAGGCAAAGCGGAAGTGGTCGCCAGCGCCTCCCATTGTCCCTTCCCAGGTCCCAGATGGCCCCCTGCCTACTTGCCGAAGGGGACAGGCAGGGTCAAGCAGGCAGCAACTCCCCGAGGCTGAGGCTGGGGCCGAGGCCGGGCTGGTGAGGGAGACTGGGAGAGAATGACAAGTGAATGAACAAGGGGATGGAGGAGCAGGCGGGGCGGGGCGGGGCGGGGCAGGCAGGTGGCCGGGGAGAGGTGAGAGCAGCTGCGTCCTAGCCCCCAGGCACAGGGATTCTGCTTGCCTGCCTCTCACCCTGTCCTCAGTCCCCAGAGACTGGCTCCACCCCTCCAGCCCCTGCCCCTAGCCTTCCCCCTACCCAGGGGGCTGGAGAAGTGCCATCAGCCAGGTCGCAGGTCCGGTGTTTATTTTTAGCTCGCAGCTCACATGCTGCCTCCTGCCAGCGCCCCTCTCTTCCTCCTGCCTGTGTAGCAGAGCCGGAGAGGGGCCTCCATGTGTAAGCACGGGAGGACCAGGGCCCCGAGCTGTGGCCTCGGGCTCCAGGCTTTGCTGAGGGCCTGTGAGCAGGCCGCCGCGGGCTGGCTCTGAGCCCCCGGCAGTACGCCTGCCTCCCCCACCCAGGCCACCTTCCAAGGTGCCCTTGCTTCACTGTTGCTTCGGGGGAGGGGTCTGCAGGCCAGTGGTAGGGTCAGAGGTGTGCCGCGCCACCAAGGTGAGCAGGGGAGATGACCTCCCTGGAGAGGCGTGCCCTGGATGGCCGTGTGCCCTGCAGTGACCCTGTGCCCTGGATGGCCGTGTGCCCTGGATGGCCGTGTGCCCTGGATGGCCGTGTGCCCTGCAGTAGCCGTGTGCCCTGGATGGCCGTGTGCCCTGCAGTGGCCGTGTGCCCTGGATGGCCGTGTGCCCTGCAGTGGCCGTGTGCCCTGGATGGCCGTGTGCCCTGGATGGCCGTGTGCCCTGCAGTAGCCGTGTGCCCTGGATGGCCGTGTGCCCTGCAGTGGCCGTGTGCCCTGGATGGCCGTGTGCCCTGCAGTAGCCGTGTGCCCTGGATGGCCGTGTGCCCTGCATGGCCGTGTGCCCTGGATGGCCGTGTGCCCTGGATGGCCGTGTGCCCTGCAGTGGCCGTGTGCCCTGGATGGCCATGTGCCCTGCAGTGGCCGTGTGCCCTGGATGGCCGTGTGCCCTGCAGTAGCCGTGTGCCCTGCAGTAGCCGTGTGCCCTGGATGGCCGTGTGCCCTGCAGTAGCCGTGTGCCCTGGATGGCCGTGTGCCCTGGATGGCCGTGTGCCCTGGATGGCCGTGTGCCCTGCAGTGGCCGTGTGCCCTGGATGGCCGTGTGCCCTGCAGTAGCCGTGTGCCCTGCAGTAGCCGTGTGCCCTGCAGTGGCCGTGTGCCCTGGATGGCCGTGTGCCCTGCAGTAGCCATGTGCCCTGCAGTGGCCGTGTGCCCTGCAGTGGCCGTGTGCCCTGGATGGCCGTGTGCCCTGCAGTGGCCGTGTGCCCTGCAGTAGCCGTGTGCCCTGCAGTGGCCGTGTGCCCTGCAGTAGCCGTGTGCCCTGCAGTGACCCTGTGCCCTGGATGGCCGTGTGCCCTGCAGTGGCCGTGTGCCCTGGATGGCCGTGTGCCCTGGATGGCCGAGTGCCCTGGATGGCCGTGTGCCCTGCAGTAGCCGTGTGCCCTGCAGTGGCCGTGTGCCCTGGATGGCCGTGTGCCCTGCAGTAGCCGTGTGCCCTGCAGTAGCCGTGTGCCCTGGATGGCCATGTGCCCTGCAGTAGCCGTGTGCCCTGGATGGCCGTGTGCCCTGCAGTAGCCGTGTGCCCTGGATGGCCGTGTGCCCTGCAGTGACCGTGTGCTCTGCAGTGACCCTGTGCCCTGGATGGCCATGTGCCCTAGATGGCCGTGTGCCCTGAAGTGGCCATGTGCCCTGAAGTGGCCGTGTGCCCTGCAGTAGCCGTGTGCCCTGGATGGCCGTGTGCCCTGCAGTAGCCGTGTGACCTGCAGTAGCCGTGTGCCCTGCAGTAGCCGTGTGCCCTGGATGGCCGTGTGCTCTGCAGTGACCCTGTGCCCTGGATGGCTGTGTGCCCTGGATGGCCGTGTGCCCTGGATGGCCGTGTGCCCTGCAGTAGCCGTGTGCCCTGGATGGCCGTGTGCCCTGGATGGCCGTGTGCCCTGCAGTAGCCGTGTGCCCTGGATGGCCGTGTGCCCTGCAGTAGCCGTGTGCCCTGCAGTGGCCGTGGTGCCTTGGGCTGGGCCCTGCAGGGAGCAGGGTGAGTGCGTGGAAGACCCCTGCAGAGTCCCCTCCATAGCTGGGCCCTGGGGGGGCCTCTGGGCAGGGAAGAGCTGCCGTCTCAGGGAGACGGACTCCAAGCCTGTGTGCAGGCCTCACCCTCTGCGCACACAGGGCCTGGCGCCGCCGGGACCCAATGCAGAGATGTGGCGTGTGGCTCTGTGGGCAGCACGCAGGACAGAGTCCCTGACGTGGCGTTTTCTATGGAGGTGTGAGCAGAGGAGCCTGCTCAGCACCCCTGACTCCAAGGAGGGCACCCCCACAGCGCCGGCCCTGGCCCTGGAGCCTGCACCCAGCACAGCCCTGGCTGGGGAAGGGCGTGGGAAGGAGGTGGGAGGGACCATGCACCCAGGGGTGCCCTGTCTGACACCCTTGCTGGTCTGTGAGGCTCTCCACCGCGGGGCTCCACACCGGCCAGCAGGGGCTGTCTGCTCCCCGGGGGGCCCAGATCCCCCTCTTGTCCAGACCTTTGTGCCGTAGCCCTCTCCCCTCCCAGTCTCCCTGTCTCGGGGGGAAGCTTTCTGTGGGGAGATGAAAGGACCCTGCTTTTGGTTTCATTTTAACTCTGAATACATGCTTTCTAAAAATTACTGATTTCTGAGAGGAAGGGAGAGGCAGATGGAACATCAGTGATGAGAGAATCTGGATCAGCTGCCTCCCGCACGCCCCCACAGGGGATCGAGCCCGCAACCCGGCCTGTGCCCTGACCAGGAATCAGACCTCCTGGTTCGTGGGTGGACGCTCAGCCACTGAGCCACGCGGGCCGGGCTACGAGTGCCTTTAAGAACGGGGAGTCTGTCATTTGGGGGCAACACACCTGTCAGCTCTTCTCCTCGAGCTTCGAGCCGTGCTCCTCAGGCCCCCGAGGGCCGCCCTCGGGGGAATGCTCTGAGTACCTCCCGTCTCCCTGACCTCACCACCTTCCCTCCCTCTCCCCACAGAAATCCGAGTGGCTCTGTCTCAACTGCCAAACTAAGCGACTGCTGGAGGGCAGCCTGGGGGAGCCAGCCCCCCACCCACCGCCCGCCTCGCAGCAGCCCCCCGCCGGGGCCCCTCACCGTGCAGCCGGAACAGCCCCTCCGAAGCAGAAAGGGCCCCAGGGGCCGGGCCAGCCCTCAGGCCCCCTGCCCGCCAAGGCCGGCCCCCAAGCAAAGCCCCTCAGGGCTTCTGAGCCCAGCCGGACCCCGAGCAGCGCCCAGGAAAAGAAGACGGGGGTCCCGGCTAAAGCGGAGCCTGTGCCGAAACCACCTCCAGAGACTGCCCTGCCCCCTGGGACTCCTAAGGCCAAGGCCGGGGCGCGGAGGACCGAGCCCGCCGCCCCTGCCGTCACGGCTGTTCCAGAAGCCCCCAAGGGCGGGGAGGCCGAGGTCAGTGCCACTCCCTTGGCGGGACCCTAACTCAGGGGCACAGTCTAGGCACGGGCTCGGCTCCCTGGGGCTGGGGTGGAGGCCGGGCCCCTGGGCCACAGCGGGGCGCAGGGCTGCCTCTGTGAGGCCGTGGGGGGCTGCAGCCTGTGGGCTGGAGGCTAGCCCTGTGCCCGGCGCCTGCTGGATGCTTGGCTGGGCGTTGCAGTGAAGTTTCTCTTTGAGAACCCAGGGCTCTTGGGGCTGCCTGGGAACCTGGAGTTATTCCCGGCCAGAGAGATGGAGAGGTGGGGGCTGTGACCTGGGCGGTGGAGGGACCTTCGCTGGGCGCTGGGATTGACGGAGAGGGCGGGGCTCCAAGGAGCTGTCTGCACGGGAGTCAGCCTTTGCCTCTCGCCTGCTGCAGGAGCTGGTGGGCAGGCCTTACTCCCAGGACCTGTCCCGGAGCCCACAGAGCCTCAGCGACACGGGCTATTCTTCGGACGGCGTCTCCAGCTCCCAGAGCGAGATCACCGGTGTGGTGCGGCAGGAGGGGGAGCAGCTGGACAGCGCAGGGGTGACCGGGCCCCGCCCGCCCAGCCCCTCCCAGCTCCACAAGGCGGGCAGTGTGCGGCCTTCCCTGCAGGCCCAGGGCCCAGCCTCCAGTGGCGAGCGGAGCAAGGTGCCCCGCAGCAGCGCTGAGGAGCAGAAGCGGCGGCCCCACTCCCTGTCCATCATGCCCGAGGCCTTCGACTCCGATGAGGAGCTGGAGGACATCCTGGAGGAAGAGGAAGACGCTCTGGAGTGGGGGCGCCAGCGGGAGCAGCAGGACACGGCCGAGTCCTCGGACGACTTGGGCAGCCAGCTGCGGCACGACTACGTGGAGGACAGCAGTGAGGGCGGCCTGTCCCCGCTCCCTCCCCAGCCCCCAGCCCGGGCGGCAGCAATGACCGACGAGGAGTTCATGCGGCGGCAGATCCTGGAGATGAGCGCCGAGGAGGACAACCTGGAGGAGGAGGACGCGGCCACCCCCAGGCACGGCCTGGCCAAACACGGCACCCCGAAGGGCGGCCCCAGGCCCAGGCCCGAGCCCAGCCCAGAGGCAGCGGCTCTGCCCACGCGGCGCCTGCCCCACCACGCCACCACGGGCTACGAGGAGCTGCTCGCCCTTCCCGAGGGGGGCCCCGCCGAGGCGGTCGACGGCACCGGGACCCTGCAGGGCGGGCTCCGCCGCTTCAAGACCATCGAGCTCAACAGCACGGGCAGCTACGGCCACGAGCTGGCCCTGGGCCCGGGCGCCGACCCCGGCCTGGACCGCGAGCCCGAGCTGGAGATGGAGAGCCTGACGGGCTCGCCCGAGGACCGCTCCCGCGGGGAGCACTCCTCCACGCTGCCCGCCTCCACGCCCAGCTACACCTCGGGCACCTCGCCCACCTCCCTGTCTTCCCTGGAGGAGGACAGCGACAGCAGCCCCAGCCGCAGGCAGCGCCTGGAGGAGGCCAAGCAGCAGCGCAAGGCCCGGCACCGCCCCCACGGGCCCCTGCTGCCCACCATCGAGGACTCCTCGGAGGAGGAGGAGCTGCGGGAGGAGGAGGAGCTGCTGCGCGAGCAGGAGAAGATGCGGGAGGTGGAGCAGCAGCGCATCCGCAGCACCGTCCGCAAGACGCGGCGCGACAAGGAGGAGCTGCGGGCCCAGCGCCGGCGCGAGCGCTCCAAGACGCCGCCCAGCAACCTGTCGCCCATCGAGGACGCCTCCCCCACGGAGGAGCTGCGGCAGGCGGCCGAGATGGAGGAGCTGCACCGCTCCTCCTGCTCCGAGTACTCGCCCTCGCCCTCCCTGGACTCGGAGGCTGAGGCCCTGGACGGCGGCCCCGCCCGGCTCTACAAGTCAGGCAGTGAGTACAGCCTGCCCACCTTCATGTCCCTCTACTCGCCCACCGAGCCGTCCGCGGGCAGCTCCGGCACCCCCAGCGCCGGCCGGCCCCTCAAGAGCGCCGAGGAGGCCTACGAGGAGATGATGCGGAAGGCCGAGCTGCTGCAGCGGCGGCAGCAGGGCCAGGCGGCGGGGGGCCGGGGGCCCCAGGGTGGCCCCTCTCAGCCCGCAGGCCCCCGGGCCCAGGGCTCCTTTGAGTTCCAGGAAGCCCCGGAGCGTGACTACGGCCGGGCTGCCCCGCTGCCCGTGGAGGGCACGCCCGCTGGCCTGGGCGCCGCCGTGTACGAGGAGACCCTGCAGACGGCCCAGAGCCCGGCCCGCGTGCGGCAGGCCTCCCGAGCCCTGGCCTTCGCCGAGGACAAGAAGGAGAAGCAGTTTCTGAACGCGGAGAGTGCGTACGTGGACCCCACGAAGCAAAACGGCGGCCCGCTCACCCCGGGCACCAGCCCCACCCAGCTCGCTGCCCCCGTGCCCTTCACCGCCACCTCCTCCGACGGCAGTGGCGGCCGCGTCATTCCTGACGTCCGAGTTACCCAGCATTTTGCAAAGGAGCCCCACGGCTCTCCCGCCTCCCCCGGCTCCGCCTCCCGGGAGGCCAGCACACCCTTTCCCCCGGGCCCTGCGGCCCCAGCCACCGCGGCTCCTCGGGGGCATGTGCCTTCGGCGTCGCCTGCAGGCCCCGAGCGCAGCCCCTCACCGTCTGCCACAGCCCACAGCTACGGGCAGAGCCCGGCCACTGCAAACTACGGATCCCAGACGGAGGAGGTGCCCCCGGCGCCCAGAGAGAAGCCCCCGCGTGTGAGTGACGGCAAGGGCGGCCCCGCCCCGCCCGCCCAGGGATATGCCTATTTCTCGGGCTCCAGCCCACCGCTCTCCCCATCTTCTCCCTCAGAGAGCCCCACCTTCTCCCCCGGCAAGCCGGGCCCCAGGGCCACAGCCGAGTTCTCTACACAGACGCCAAGCCTGACCCCTGCCTCGGACATGCCACGGAGCCCTGGCGCCCCCGCCCCCATGGTGGCGCAGGGCACCCAAACGCCACACGGGCCCGGCGCGCCCCGCCCGGCCTGGCAGCAGTCCTCTCGGGAGGCCCCCTTCATGGTCATCACGCTGGCCTCCGCGGCCTCCAGCCAGACCAGGATGGTGCATGCCAGCGCCTCCACCTCCCCGGTGTGCTCCCCCACCGGCACGCAGCCCACCCCCCACGGTGCGTCTCCGCTGCCCTCAGAGCCTCCTGGGCCGCCTGGCTTCCCGCGGGCAGCCAGTGCCGGTGCGGACGGGCCCCTGGCGCTGTACGGCTGGGGCGCCCTGCCTGCCGAGAACATCTCCCTGTGCCGGATCTCCTCCGTCCCGGGAACGTCCAGGGTGGAGCCCGGCCCCAGGCCCCCTGGCAGTGCCGTGGTGGACCTCCGCACGGCCGTCAAGCCCACGCCCATCATCCTCACTGACCAGGGCATGGACCTGACCTCTCTCGCCGTGGAAGCGAGGAAGTACGGCCTGGCGCTGGACCCGGGCCCCGGGCGGCAGTCCACAGCGGTGCAGCCTCTGGTCATCAACCTCAACGCCCAGGAGCAGACCCAGGCCTTCCTCGGCACGGCCACCACCGTGAGCATCACCGTGGCCTCGTCGGTGCTCCTGGCCCAGCAGAAGCAGCCTGTCTATGGGGACCCCTTCCAGAGCCGCCTCGACTTCGGCCAGGGGGCAGGTAGCCCCGTGTGCCTGGCCCAGGCCAGGCAGGTGGAGCAGGCCGTCCAGACGGCCCCGTACCGAGGCGCGCCCCGGGGAAGACCCAGGGAGGCCAAGTTTGCCAGGTACAACCTGCCCAGCCAGGGGGCGCCTCTGGCCAGAAGAGAAGTTTTGATCACTCAGGTGGGCACAGCTCAGAGCGCTGGCCTCAAGCCGGGCCCTGTGCCAGAGCTGGGTGCCAGGAAGCCACACACCGTGCTGGTGCAGATGGCAGAGGGCGCAGCAGGCACTGTGACCACGCTGCTCCCGGAGGAGCCGGCGGGCGCCGTGGACCTCACGGGGATGAGGCCCGAGAGCCAGCTGGCGTGCTGCGACGTGGTCTACAAGCTCCCCTTCGGCAGCAGCTGCACGGGCGCTTTCCACCCCGCCCCCAGCGCCCCCGAGGAGCGCGGGGCCGACGCTGCCCCACGGGCCCAGAGCAGCGGCCCCTTCTACGGTCCGCGCGAGCCGGAGCCTCCCGAGCCCTCCGCCTACCGGGCCCAGGGGCTCGCGGGGCTCGGGCCCCCTGAGGAGCAGAGGCCCTACCCACTGGGCCTCCCAGGCAGGCTGTACTCCTCCATGTCCGACACCAATCTGGCTGAGGCCAGCTTCAACTACCACGCCCACAGGATGGGGCAGCTCTTCCAGGGCCCGGGGCGAGACGCGGCCGTGGACCTCAGCTCGCTGAGGCAGTCCTACAGCCTGGGCTTTGCGGACGGGCGCTACCTGGGGCAGGGCCTGCAGTACGGCTCCTTCACGGACCTGCGCCACCCCACAGACCCCTTGCCTCACCCGCTGCCCATGCGGCGCTACAGCTCCGTGTCCAACATCTACTCAGACCAGAGGTACGGCCCCCGGGGGGAAGTCGCGGGCTTCCGGGAGGCCAGCCTGGCCCAGTACAGCGCCACCACAGCCCGCGAGATCAGCCGCATGTGCGCGGCCCTCGACTCCATGGACCAGTACGGAGGGCGGCGTGGCGGTGGCGGTGGCGGCCCTGACCTCACGCAGTACCAGCCCCAGCCTGGGCCTGGGCTCAGTGCCCCGCAGGGCCTGGGCCCACTCAGACCTGGCCCCTTCGGGAACCCCACCTTCCCGGAGGCCCACCCGAACCCTGGGGTCCTGCCCCAGTACAGGCCTGCAGCCCAGGGCGCGGCCGTCCGACAGCTGCTGCCGTCCACGGCCACGGTGCGTGCCGCCGACGGCATGATCTACTCGACTATCAACACCCCGATTGCAGCCACACTGCCCATCACCACCCAGCCCGGCTCGGCGCTGCGGCCCCTGGTGCGTGGCGGCATGTACCGGCCCTACACATCGGGCGGGGTCACGGCTGTGCCGCTCAGCAGCCTCACACGCATGCCTGTGACTGCCCCCCGGGTGCCCCTGTACCGATATCCTGCACCAAGCAGGTTCCCGGCATCCAGCGTGCCGCCTGCCGAGGGCCCCGTCTATCTGGGGAAACCTGCTGCTGCGAAGGCGCCCGGGGCCGGGGGCCCAGCGAGGCCAGAGCCACCGGGAGGGGCCGCCCGGCAAGAGCCTCTTTCCACAGCCGGGCCTGCTGCTGCCAAGGAGGCGGCAGCCGCCCTGGCCCCGGCCCCCCCGGCCGGCCAGAAGCCAGCAGTAGATGCTGCTCCTGCGGGCGGCAGTGCGGGCCCCGGCCGGCCGGGAGGAGAGGAAGCGTCGCAGGAGGAGAGGCAGCGGAAGCAGCAGGAGCAGATGCTGCAGCTTGAGCGGGAGCGCGTGGAGCTGGAGAAGCTGCGGCAGCTGCGGCTGCAGGAGGAGCTCGAGCGGGAGCGCGTGGAGCTGCAGAGGCACCGGGAGGAGGAGCAGCTGCTGGTGCAGCGGGAGCTGCAGGAGCTGCACACCATCAAGCACCACGTGCTGCAGCAGCAGCGGGAGGAGCGCCAGGCCCAGCTCGCCCTGCAGCGGGAGCAGCTGGCGCAGCAGCGCCTGCAGCTGGAGCAGATCCAGCAGCTGCAACAGCAGCTGCAGCAGCAGCTGGAGGAGCAAAAGCAGAGGCAAAAGGCCCCCTTCCCCGTGGTCTGTGACGGACCCGGCCGAGGGCCTCCCCCCGCGGCCACCGAGCTGGCTCAGAATGGCCAGTACTGGCCGCCCCTGACCCACGCGGCTTTCATCGCCGTGGCTGGACCCGAGGGGCCGGGGCAGCCCCGGGAGCCCGTGCTGCACCGCGGCCTCCCCAGCTCCGCCTCGGACATGTCGCTGCAGACCGAGGAGCCGTGGGAGGCCGGCCGCAGTGGCCTCAGGAAGCGGCACTCGATGCCACGGCTGCGGGACACCTTCGAGGCGGAGCCGGGGCCCGAGCCCGGCCCGGTCAGGAGGATTGCGGACAGCAGCGTGCAGACGGACGACGAGGACGGGGAGGGCCGCTACTTCCTGAGCCGGCGGCGCCGCACCCGGCGGAGCGCAGACTGCAGCGTGCAGACGGACGAGGAGGACAACGCCGAGTGGGAGCAGCCCGTGCGCCGCCGCCGGCCCCGCCTCTCCCGCCACTCGGACTCCGGTTCGGACAGCAAGCACGACGCTGTGGCCTCGTCCTCCACAGCCGCCCCCGCCAGGGCCACGAGCAGCGTGGGCATCCAGACCATCAGCGACTGCTCCGTGCAGACGGAGCCTGACCAGCCGCCCAGGGTCTCCCCCGCCATCCACATCACCGCGGCCACTGACCCCAAGGTGGAGATCATCAGGCACATTTCGGCGCCAGAGAAGACCGGGCGCGGGGAGAGCCTGGCCTGCCAGACGGAGCCGGACGGGCAGGCCCAGGGCGGGGCCGGGCCGCAGCTCGTAGGGCCCGCCGCCATCAGCCCCTACCTGCCCGGCATCCAGATCGTCACCCCAGGGCCCCTGGGAAGATTCGAGAAAAAGAAGCCGGATCCCCTGGAGATCGGCTACCAGGCCCACCTGCCCCTGGAGTCCCTCTCGCAGCTTGTGAGCCGCCAGCCTCCCAAGTCCCCGCAGGTCCTCTACTCGCCAGTCTCGCCCCTGTCCCCACACCGGCTCCTGGACGCGTCCTTTGCTTCCAGCGAGAGGCTGAGCAAGGCTCACGTGAGTCCCCAGAAGCACTTCGCGGCCGACGGCGCGCTCCGCCAGCAGACGCTGCCTCGCCCCATGAAGACCCTGCAGCGGTCTCTGTCTGACCCTAAGCCCCTCAGCCCCACCGCCGAGGAGTCTGCCAAAGAGAGGTTCTCCCTCTACCAGCACCAGGGGGGGCTGGGGAGCCAGGTATGGGCACAGGGGCTGGTCCAGGGTGGGGCCGGGGTCTCTGCCTAGCCTGGGGCCCCCAGGGAAGGCTTCTGGGGGGAGGGGGTGGACTCGGCTCCAGAGGAAGGAGTGGAGAACAGAACCTTCCCAGAGGCTCGTGTGGAGCCTGCCGCTTGGCCAGGACGTCTTAGGCAGATCCACCCCCATGGGCCCTGCGCCATCCATGCAGACACCACTAGGAGCTTCCGCCTCCTTAGCAACCCCTCCTCAGGGCCCATCCCCCCTTTCAGGCCGCCCCAGCCCTCCCGTCGGGGCCCTTTCCACTCCAAACCTCCACTGTGGGCGTTTCCTGAGAAACCGGTCAGACACAGTGGCCGTCCCTCCTCCCCAGCCCTGGCCTGGCCTCCATTGCCCCACACGAGGCCCAGCGGCTGCAGGCCTCAGCACGTCTGTCCCCCAGGGGCTCCCGGAGCATCACTGCCCGGGGCTGTGGCTTTAGTTGCTAACGGGACGACGAGAGGTGGCCTGCATGCGCGGCCGTGGGGAGGAGGGTGTGAGGGCCTGACGCCAAGACCGAGTGCAGGCTGAGGAGGGCGTCTTTCGAAGGCCCTCGGAGTCTTGGGAGGTTTTAGGCGGGGAGACAGGACCTGGCGGGCGGGCGTCTCAGACAGCCTCCTGGCGGAGCGCGGGCAGACGCGCTGCAGGAAGAGACTGCGAAGGCGTCCGAGGCGCACCTGCCGTCCTCTGGGGCTGAGGCAGAGGAGGGGCGGGGCGGGGGCTGTGGAGATGGTGAGCGTGGGTAGTGGAGAGCTGGGTGTGCAGGCCAGCGGGGTGAGGAGGGGTCAGGAGTCTGGGCTGGCAGGGGGGCCGTCAGGGAAGCCACGGGCTGGCCACGTGGGGTGCAGCCAGGACAGCCAGCCGGCGCAGCCCGAGCTCAGGCAGTGAAGCCTCCCAGGAAGCCCCCTCGGCTCTGAGGTTTGGGGGACCCTGTCGCTACGACACACAGTGAGAGCGGGCGGATTTTCACGCAGCTTCTTCGCAAGCTAAAGTGTGAGGAGCCCCGTGGCAGTCCCATTGCATTTGGGGGACTTGGGTGGTCCACGCCGGGGGCCTCTGGGAAGGCTGGAGCCAGAGACAAAAGGAGGGCCCAGGGCAAACCTTCCGGCCACGAGGAGGGCCTGGGGGGCAGCGTCAGGCCCACACAGCCCGGAGAGGGGGGGCTCGGTCAGGGCTGTGGAGGGAGCTGGGGGCGAGGCTGCCAGCACAGCCCCAGGGGCAGCTGGGAGGAGGGGGGCAGGCAGCCGACTTGGTGTCGCTTTAGAGAGGAGGGGGCGGGAGGCAGACAAGGCCCCGGAGCAGCAGCACTGACCCCCGTCAGCCTGTGCTCCCTCCGCCTGCTGGGGCACCCTCCTCCAGGACCACGCCCTGTACCCACGTCCCCCTCACGGCCCCTCCCCACAGCTGAGAGGACCACGCCCAGAGCCAGGCCCGCACCCTCCTCTCGGTGCACTCGGTGGGAGGCGCAGGGGGGCGCCCAGGGGGCATCGGCAGGGCTCCTCAGAGCCACGCGCTGGAGAGAGCCCACAGCACAGGCAGGGACCCCAGGCCGGGGCAGGGGCGGGCAGGCCCCGGGCCGCCTGCTGAATCAGGGCACCGGCAGTGTGGAGCCCAGGCCCTGCCCCACCAAAGCCAGGGCGCTTCCACCCTCTGCCCCGCCGAGCCGCCCGCACCCTGGGTCTCAGTGCTGCCCGCCTTCCCTCTGTCTCAGGTGTCGGCGCTGCCACCCGACGGCCTGGTCCGCAAGGTGAAGCGGACACTGCCCAGCCCTCCTCCCGAGGAGGCCCACCTGCCCCTGGCTGGCCAGGCCCCCCCACAGCTGTACGCGGCCGGCCTGCTGCCCCGGGGGCTGCCCGCCGCCGCCCCGGCCAAGGCCAGCCTGCTCCGGGAGCTGGACCGGGACCTGCGGCTGGTGGAGCATGAGTCCACCAAGCTGCGCAAGAAGCAGGCAGAGCTGGACGAGGAGGAGAAGGAGATCGACGCCAAGCTCAAGTACCTGGAGCTGGGCATCACACAGCGCAAGGAGTCTCTGGCCAAAGACCGGGGCGGCCGCGACTACGCGCCCTTGCGCGGTCTCGGTGAGCATCGCGACTACCTGTCGGACAGCGAGCTCAACCAGCTGCGGCTCCAGGGCTGCGCCGCGCCCGGCCAGTACGCAGACTTCCCCGTCACCTCCGCGGTTCCCGCCACCCCCTCCGGCCCCGCTGCCTTCCAGCAGCCGCGGCTCCCCCCTCCGGCCCCGCAGTACTCTGCAGGCAGCGCTGGGCCGGCTCCCAACGGATTCCCAGCCCACCAGGCACCTGCCTACCCCGGCCCCAGCACGTACCCAGCGCCTGCCTTCCCTCCCGGCACCGGCTACCCTGCTGAGCCTGGTTTGCAAAGCCAGCAGGCTTTCCGGCCCACAGGCCATTATGCAGCCCAAACCCCCATGCCCACCACACAGAGCACCCTTTTCCCAGTCCCGGCCGACAGCCGTGCCCCCCATCCGAAGCCACGCCAGACGTCACTAGCCGACTTGGAGCAGAAGGTGCCCACCAACTACGAAGTGATCGCCAGCCCCGCCGTGGCCATGTCCTCAGCGCCGTCGGAAGCCAGTTACAGTGGCCCCGTGCTGAGCAGCAGCTACGAGCAGAGCAAGGCCCCGGAGCTGCCCCGGGCCGGTGACCGCAGCAGCGCGGGCCCCGCCCCCACCTACCCCTCTGACTCCCACTACGCCAGCTTGGAGCAGAACGTCCCTCGGAACTATGTGCTGATCGACGACATCAGTGAGCTGACCAAGGACAGCACCTCCACGGCCCCGGACAGCCAGCGGCTGGAGCCCCTGGGCCCGGGCGGCGGCGGGCGTCCAGGGAAGGAGCCGGGAGAGCCAGGGGTCCTGGAGGGGCCCCCCCTGCCCTGCTGCTACGCCCGGGGGGAGGAGGAGTCCGAGGAAGACTCTTACGACCCCCGTGGAAAGAGCGGCCACCACCGGGGCATGGAGAGCGACGGCCGAGCAGCCAGCACCCACTACTACGGTGACAGCGACTACCGCCCAGGGGCTCGTGCAGACAAGTACGGCCCAGGCCCCGCGGGGCCCAAGCACCCCTCCAAGAGCCTGGCCCCGGCCGCCATCTCCTCGAAGCGCAGCAAGCACCGGAAGCAGGGCATGGAGCAGAAGGTCTCCAAGTTCTCGCCCATCGAGGAAGCCCGGGACGTGGAGTCCGACCTGGCCTCCTACCCGCCCCCTGCGGGCAGCAGCGGCCTGGCCTCGCGCGGCAGGAGGTTCCAGGACGAGATCACCTGCGGGCTCAAGAAGAACGTGTATGAGCAGCAGAGGCGCTACGGGGCGGCCAGCCGGGACCCCTCGGAGGAGGACGACCGCGTGTACAGCGGGAGCGGCCGGTCCCGGGGCCCCGCTGCGTACAGTGGGGAGAAGCTGTCCAGCCACGACTTCGGCGGCCGGGGCAAGGGCTACGAGCGGGAGCGGGAGCGGGAGGCTGCGGAGCGACTTCAGAAGGCAGGCCCCAAGCCCTCCTCCCTGAGCATGGCCCACGGCCGGGCCCGGCCCCCCATGCGGAGCCAGGCCTCGGAGGAGGAGAGCCCCGTCAGCCCCCTGGGCCGGCCCCGCCCCGCGGGGGACGCCCTCCCTCCCGGAGACGCCTGCCCGCAGTTCTGCTCCAGCCACTCCATGCCGGACGTCCAGGAGCACGCGAGGGGCGGCCCACGGGCCCACGCGCACAAGCGCGAGGAGGGCTACCTCCTGGACGACTCCCACTGCGTGGTCTCCGACAGCGAAGGTAACGCCGTGGGGTGATTGCTGTGCGCCCACCCCCGGGTCCTGGGCCCCGAGCTGTCCCCGTGGGTTCTGGCCTGGCCGTGGGCGGGGGCAGTCCTAGTGCTGCTGCTGGCCGTGGTGCCCGCCTGGTGTCCTTGCATGGCTTCCGCTAGGCCCCGCCGGCCCGGGTGACGCAGTTCCGTTGGTCCGCAGCGTACCACCTGGGCCAGGAGGAGACGGACTGGTTCGATAAGCCCCGGGACGCCCGCTCGGATCGCTTCCGGCACCACGGGGGCCACGCGGCCTCCTCCGCCCAGAAGCGCGGCCCCGCCAGGCACAGCTACCACGAC
Organism: Eptesicus fuscus; assembly: GCF_027574615.1. Classification (NCBI taxonomy): domain Eukaryota; kingdom Metazoa; phylum Chordata; class Mammalia; order Chiroptera; family Vespertilionidae; genus Eptesicus; species Eptesicus fuscus. Next base: position 1,712,753 of record NC_072490.1, read on the forward strand.
TACGACGAGCCCCCTGAGGAGGGCCCGGGCCGCCACGCCGCGGCGAAGGAGCACCGGCACCACGGAGACCACGGGCGCCCCTCGGGCCGCCACGGTGGCGAGGAGCCGGGCCGGCGTGCTGCCAGACCACACGCTCGGGACCTGGGCCACCACGAGGCTCGGCCTGCCCCTCAGCCCGGCCCGGCCCCGGCCCCGCAGAAGAAGGGCCAGCCCGGGTACCCCAGCTCGGCCGAGTACGCGCAGCCGCCCCGTGTGCCCTCAGCCTACCACCCCGCCTCCGACAGCAAGAAGGGCTCCCGGCAGCCCCCACAGCCAAAGCCAGAACCCCAGCCGCAGCCGCAGCCGCAGGGTCGGCAGGCACCTCCAGGGCCTCAGCCGTCCCAGCCGCCTCCATCCAGGCAGACACCCTCAGCAGCAGTGCGCGCGCCGCAGCCGCAGCCGCAGGTGCCCGGGCCGCAGCCCCCCCAGCAGACCCCGCAGGCGCGGCCGCAGCAGCAGGGCCAGCCAGCCGCCCGGGGTCCCGCCCCTCCCGCCAGCCAGCCAGCAGGGAGGCCTCAGCCCGGCCCCGGGGCCACGGCAGGCTCCCAGCCAGCAGGAGCGGTAAGCAGGGGCCCGGGGCACAGCCCCCCAGGGCGGCGGCAGCCTGGCCATCCCCTGGGCTCCTGCTGGGTGCGGGCAGGGCAGTCGACGGGCAGCGTCTCAGCTCTGGGTTCTGTGTTGCAGCCGCGGACAGAGCAGACCCCCGGCTCTAAAGGGGCGGCCAAAGCGGCCCAGCAGGGGAGGCCCCCACAGGCTCAGCCCCCGCCGGGACCCGGACCTGCAGGTGAGCCTGGCTGCCCCTCACCCACCGTGCCCTCGCCCCGCTGCTCCTGAGAGGGGCCCGGCCGTGGCCTCCCGGCAGAGGACCGGCCTGTTAGGATGAGGGCGGGTCCACACTGGGGCCTCGGGGCCCAGGCGCTCTCGGCGGGGACCTGGGAGGGACGGGGTGTGTGTGTGGGCGGTGGGGGCCCAGAGAGGACCTTGACTTCCTCCTCTCCTTCCTCCTTCTCCCTCCGGACTCCGTCCTCCTCGGCCTTTCGCTCCTTTTTCCTTCTTGACCTTCTTCAACGTCCTTTTCCCGCTTCCTCACACCCTCCCCCCGCTCTTCCTCTTGTCATTCCTCTCCTCCCGCCGTCCCGGGCACTGGTCTCCCTCCGCTCCAGGGGCCGGGTAGAGCTCGGGTGTGACGGTGCCCCCCTCCCCGCCCCCCCCAGGCACGAAAGCTGGAGCCAGGCCCGGAGGCACCCCGGGGGCTCCTGCTGGCCAGCCAGGGGCCGAGGGGGACAGCGTGTTCTCCAAGATCCTCCCCGGGGGCGCCGCGGAGCAGGCGGGCAAACTGACAGAAGGTGAGCGCTGCCCACGCCAGGTGCCCGGTGGGCGCTGTCCCAGGCCCTGCTGGATGGAGCTGGGTCTGGGGGCTGCGCTGGCTTCCCTGTGCCCTCTGACCCCGCCCAGGAGGGAGCCTGGTTCAGTGTCCTGATGCCTCTCTCCTTTCCACCTCACAGCGGTCTCTGCTTTCGGCAAAAAATTCTCCTCGTTCTGGTGACCCTGCCCGGAGGGGTGAGTATGAGCTGCTGCACCCGCTCCCTCCCAGAAGGCCCGAAGGGTCTCACCTGCTCTAGGTCCTGGCGTCCTGGGGTCCTAGGGGCAGAGACTGGGCTTCAGCGGGAGGCGATATGGCCAGAGCCGCAGGGTCCACTCCTCTGAGGCGGGGGAAGGAGGAGGGAAAGAGGGACCCTGTGTCCAGGGGCCCCAACACAGGCCGGCTCAGCAAGTCCCTGCGCCCCACACGGTCCCAGCAAAGGCAGCGGGCTCCCTCCCTGTCCTTCTCAGCACCCCTGCCCCCGGGGCTCGCCCAGCGAGGAGTGGGCGTTGGGTGGGGGCTGGGATGGGGCTCCTCCCAACCTCCGTGCGCCCCGCAGGCTCTGGACGAGCTGGAGGGAGGTGGTGTCGTTGTGGAAAGACCTCTGGAGGCCGAGGCCTGGGCGCAGCTCTGGACTCTGCGTATAACAGTGAGTGTGGGCGCCAGGCGGGCCCAGTGCCCGTGTGACGGACACCGAGCTTGAGGTCACACACGGTCACCGCAGAGGAGGTCACGGGACGGGTCAGCCCAGGAGAGAGGAGGCCCAGGCGGGTGACGTGCCTCCCCTGGAGCCTTCCCTGGCGTGGCCCCCGGTGGTGAGGAGAGGGATGGCATCCGGGCGGCAAGGAGGGGCCTGGCCGTGGTGCCGCTCTGTGCGCTGCAGCCCCTCCTACAGTCACGGGCCGGCCTCCTCCACCGCCTCTCCCTCCCCGGCTGGGCAGAGGCCACTGCTCCCCTGTGCGCAGGCGTGCGCGGCAGGGCCAGGAGGGCAGCGAGAAGTCAGAGGGGCCTGCGGTGGGAGGGCGCTGGGTGGGGCCGAGGGGGCTGCCTGCCTCTGGAGGAGCCGGGGGAGGGAGGGGGGACAGACCCGTCCCTGCGCTCAGAGCTGGCAGTCCCTGGAGCGGGACCGAGGACAGGAAGGTCAAACCGTGAACTTATGTCCAAAGGGCGGTTTCTGAAGGCGACGCAGAGGGTCTGCCCTAGAGACAGTGGTCAGGGCGAGGGAGACCGAGAGGAGGCCGGGCGGGTGCAGGGGGAGCAGCACCCCAGCTCCGGTGCCAGAGGCCACAGGTGGGCCTGACAGGCGGCCAGCAGGCCCAGCCTCGGGTGGGAGCCTGAGCGGGGAGGAGGCCATGGCGTGTGGCAGCCAGCTGAGAGGAGCGCGGGCGGGAAGCAGCTGTCCACAGCTCCTGACAAAATCCTCTTTGCTTCCTCCCTCCTCCCTCCTCCCTCCTCCTTCCTCCCTCCTCCTTCCTCCCTCCTCCCTCCTCCCTTCTTCCTCCTCCCTCCTCCCTCCTCCTTCCTCCTTCCTCCCTCCTTCCCTCCTCCCTCCTTCCTCCTTCCCTCCTTCCTGCCTCCCTCCTTCCCTCCTCCCTCCTCCTTCCTCCCTCCTCCCTTCCTCCCTCCTCCCTTCTTCCCGCCTCCCTTCTTCCTCCTCCCTCCTCCCTCCTCCCTCCTCCCTCCTTCCCACCTCCCTCCTTCCTCCCTCCTCCCTTCTTCCTCCTCCCTTCTTCCTCCTCCCGCTTCCCTCCTCCCGCTTCCCTCCTTCCCTCTTCCCTCCTCCCTCCTCCTTCCTCCCTCCTCCCTCCTTCCTCCTCCCTCTTCCCTCCTCCCTCCTCCTTCCTCCTTCCTCCCTCCTTCCCTCCTTCCTCCTTCCCTCCTTCCTGCCTCCCTCCTTCCCTCCTCCCTCCTCCTTCCTCCCTCCTCCCTTCTTCCCGCCTCCCTTCTTCCTCCTCCCTCCTCCCTCCTTCCCACCTCCCTCCTTCCTCCTTCCCTCCTTCCCACCTCCCTCCTTCTCTCCTTCCTGCCTCCCTCCTCCCACCTCCCTCCTCCCGCCTCCAAGCATCTACAATCTGGGGCACCCTTGGCTCCCAGACTCGCCGGAGGGACATGGTGGGCGGCCTCCGTGAGGCAGGATGTTGGCTACCAGCGGCGCCGGTGGGGCCACGCTGGACCCGTGGGACCACTTGCCGGACCCCGGCTTGACTTTCCAGAGCCCCTGCTCTCCTGGGCGCCGCCTGCAGGCAGGGCGGGAGGAGCCTCTTTGCAGACCCTGCGCCCGGCCCGCCGGCTCCCATGCGTTATACGCAGAGTTGGCGCACGCCGCCTTCCCACGGACCTGCCTCCCTCCCGCGGCCCGAAGCCCTCCCCGGCCTGGGACCGAGGCTGCCCGGCCGCTTCCTCCGCCTGCAGCTGCCCAGCCCCCTGGGCCGCAGCCCGCCCTCTGGGTGACCTCGGCGCAGACTTCCTGGCGATCGGGTGGGAGGACTTCACAGACACGAGGACCTCACACTGTCCCCTGCTGGAACCAGAGGCCATAGCACCGAGACGCAGCGTGGGCGCCCGCAGCCCGTGGTGGCCGTGCCCGCGGGCCGCCATCTCAAAGCCATTCCCCAGCCATCGCTCGGGCACCGCCAAGTCTCACAGCTGGCTCCTCCCCCACGCCTGGGGGTTTCTTTTGATTTCAAGAGCAGCCTTAACATTTCAGTTGGTTTACTTGTATACCTCATGAGCATCTTCGGTTTCTCCTCCTCCCCCGCCTATCCTTCGCTCGCCCTCGACGCTCCTCCCTCCACCCCGTGACTGACGTTGGTCCCTCGCTGCTCAGCCCCCGAAGCAATAGTGGGCCGCGGGCCGCCCAGAGCACACCCAGGGCGAGGCCTCGGAGCGCCGCCCGTTTACTGTGCAATCCAGTCCTTCTTAAGCCATCACCGGGCGGCTCGCAGAGAGGCCAGCTCTGGCCGGGCGGGCCCAGCGCCCGGACTGGGGAGTGTGGCTCCGTCCACCCACCTGGTGGACGGGGCGGCCTCCCTCCCCAGGCCCTGCCCTCGGGGACTTCCTGTCTCTTGGGCACAGCACCAGTCTCATCTCTAACGTTCTATGCAATGAAATAGAAGCCCTCAAAGACAACTGTTAATATTTAATAAATCCCATGCTATGTCTAAGGAGTTCATTGCAAACATGCAATTGAGACACTGGACAGATACGCTCAGATCAGACCCTCCCCACCGCCCGCTCGCCTGTCTCTGTCTGTGGCATGTCTGACCCTGGCCGGGCGCGGCCGCCCCCAGTGAGCACGCACACCCGCAGCCTCTGCACGATCATCCATTTCCAATGCTCGACCCTCTCGCTTGGAGTCCTTCCTGCCTGAGAACCTCTCCTTCAGGAGCTCCCGCTGCCTCTGCACGAGCTGGCAGGGACCTGCCGGGGCGCCCCCGAGCCCGCCAGGCCCACCCGCCCTGCGGGCTGTCTGACCACGATGGCAGGCGGGAGCCTCTCTGGGCTGGACACTCAGAAGGCTCCCTCACCCAGCCTGGAGCCAGAGGCCTCCGGCCACCCCTACCCAGCGGCGCGCTGCTCAGGGGCAGAGCTGGGACGCCCGTGGCTGGAGGCGCAGAGCGCTGTGAGCCAGGCGGTGGCTCCAGGGTGAGGGTGTCAGGAGAGCTGGACGGCAGGCCCCGTGGCGAGGTCATCTCGGGCGGAGCAGGTGTCCCCTTCGGCAGCGGCTCCAGCCAGTGTCGGGGAGGCTTCTCACAGCAAACCTCGAGGCCCCTCTGCCTCTGTCCCCGGACCTGCACCCCTGCCCACCCTCACCCTGAAGCCCGGCCTCCGCTGCTCCTGCTTCTCCCGCGGAGCCCGGAGCCGGCAGGGGGCGCCCGCCGCCGGCCCGCCCGCGCTCTGGTTTGCACCATTCATTTCTCAGGGTCCACATTTCCATGCTTCCCGTAGGTCGACACGGCCCTTCAGGGGACCCTGGCCGCTTCGGGGGGATAGGAGGTGCCAACCTCTGTGCTGGGCCTGAGACCCTGGTCCTCCAGGATTTGGGCCTCATGCATCCCACGAGCACTTGCCTCCTCTGAGACCAGGCCTGGCTCCGGGAGGCGACTGAGCAAGGGCTGAGGGAGGCCCCCCCCCCTCCCCCCGCTGAGCCCAGGGCCAGGCTCTCCTGCCACTAAAGCCGGGGTGGGCGGGAGCAGGAGGGGGCTGCAGGCCGGCTACCTTCTCAGCAGATTTCCTCCTGGCCAAGCCCCCCGAGTTTGAAAGGTCTGACATCTGCCCCTCCCCACCCCCAGTGTACCCACAGGACACACCTGTGCCTTCACTCCTGTGAAGGCGGCTGGAGCAGGCCTCTGGGCACAGGCGTCCGGCCCTCGTGTGGGTGCTAAGGGACCAGCACTCGGGCCGTGGGCAGTGGGGAGCACCGGGCATTTCTCCAACAGGAAAGGGTCCCTGGGACGCCGTCCAGGCCTCTGCATACCCGCCGCCCAGCGCCAGAAGCAAGGGCATTCACTTCACAGCGACACCCCCTCCCCATCTGCTCAGTCCCGGGGAGAGCGAGGTCTCAGGGCCGTGCTGAGGGCAGCAATGGCTCCACGGCCTGTCCCCTGGAGCCCGTGGGGGGTGGGGGGTCCCAGGCAGGTCCTCAGGTCCCTGCATGGCAGCCTGGCCCGCGCCCTGTGTCCCCTCCCCCACTTTGTAAATAGGTGTCACCGTGGACTCCACAGGGTCAGTGACAGGCCTGGTCAACTGAAACTCCTCAGAGATGTCACCCTCTCCCCGGGCACCCAGCCTGCCCCGTGCACGGGTGGCCCTGAGAGCCGCGGTGACCGTGCGCACGTGACCCGGTGTGAGTGGGTGTGTCCGCCCTGGCCTCTGACCCAGTCAGCCCCCGCGGGCGCTGCCCTGGGCTGTGGCCGCCCAGCCTCCCCGCTGGCCCCTCCCTCCTCCCTCCTCCCTCCCTCCATTCCCTCCCCCTTCTTCCTCTCCTTTATCTGAGGGGGGGAGTGCTGTACAAAGTCAAACCAACACGTTTACAGTTGTAAGTGCAATGACCGAGTCCTCCACTGACCTTGTGAAGTGCGTCCTGCGTGCCCTGTGAGAACTCGTGCTACTTCCGTGTCCCTCCCCTGTGCTGTGACGAGGTAACTGTGGCATCAGAATAAAAGGACTTGATATCCACAACCTGCAGGCTGTCTCGGGATGGTTTCTGACGCGCGAAGGCTTAGCGGAAGAGCGAATCCCCGCACTCGCCGCAGCCCCGTCCGTGGGCAGCTGCAGGCAGAGCGCGCCAGTGCCAGGGCCACGCGGCTGTCCAAGTCGCGGCCCCCAGAGGCGCCCGGGCAGGCCCAGGCTTGGCCCTGGAGGACGGGCCTCCTCCGCCCCCGTCCAAACTGCTTTCTGGGCTCTGGCCCCAGGGAGCCGGGCGGGCGGGTGCTGCCCCCTGGTGCCGCCAACAAGTCCTACGCCCGCCTGCCTGGCTGTGTCCGCTCCCGCCCCCAAATGCAGGGGCTGCCAGACCTCAGTCCTGCCCAGAGGGACCCGCTAACCTTCCTAAAGGAGCCCAGCGTTGCTGGGTAACTAAAAGCACAGATCAACAGACAGAGGCTCAGCCTTGCCTCTGGCCTTCTCCCCCTCTCCCCGAGTTAGAACCTTGATGCATGTCCTTCTTGTTTGTATTTTTCTATTCTTTTTCATTTTATTTTATTCTTTTTTTTAAAATATATTTTTAATGATTTTTTACAGAGAGAGAGAGAGATAGAGAGTCAGAAACATCGACGGGAGAGAAACATCGATCAGCTGCCTCCTGCACACCCCCTACTGGGGATGTGCCCGCAACCAAGGTACATGCCCCTTGACCGGAATCGAACCCAGGACCTCTCAGTCCGCAGGCCGACGCTCTATCCACTGAGCCAAACCGGTTAGGGCTATTTTATTCTTTAAAAATATATATTTATTGATGTCAGAGAGGAAGGGGGAGGGAGAGACGGAAACATTAATGATGAGAGAGAACCACTGATTGGCTCCTATTGGGGATCGAGCCCGTAACCCGGGCATGTGCCCCGACTGGAATCGAACCCAGGACCCTTCAGTCCGCAGGCTGATGCCCTATCCCCGGAGCCAAACCGGCTGGGACTCTTCATTTTACACGGAAGTTGGAAGGTCAGCTCCTCCCACTTATTTTTGCAGGTTCACCCGTACTTGGGGTGGCCCCCAGCCTCGGGCGTTTCTAGCGGGTCCACTGCACAGCCCCGAAGGCGGCACCGTGTCCCCGCTTTCCTGTACAAACACCGCGGAGAGGAACGTCCCAGCCCCACCCTCCCGCCCACCGGCCGCTCCCGCTCGCTCTCAGGGGGTGCGCTCAGCCAGAGCGGCCTCGGGACCGGAGGGCTCTTCCCCAAGGGGCTGATGAGGCCGATGGGGAAGGCGGCGGACCGCGGCCACGGCAGCTCTGGCTCCGGTGGAGCTGGACCCACCGGGTCCTCTGCGCCCAGAGCGGGGCCGGCGGCGGGAGGCGGGCCGAGGCCACCGCTCAGGGTCCACCAGGCGCCACGGAGGGGGCGGCGGAGGGCTGAAGGGGCCGATAGCGCGCGGGGTGCGCCTGGTGGCCGATAACCCAGGCGACGCCCCGAGGGCTCAGCAGCCCGCCCTTCGCCCGCACCCCAGCGCTCCGCGAGCCCCGCCCAGGGAGGCCGGGCGCGGTGCGGGAAGGTCTGCCCGCAGGGCACCGGCGGGGCCCAGAGCCCGGGGCGGCGGGGTTCCCGCGGGGCCGGCGCTCGCACCCCGTCCGGTGACCCGCCCCTCCCCGGCCGCCCGCCCGGCGTGGCCTCTCCCCGCACAGCCTGGCCGGCCCCCGCCTCCCCCGTCTCCCTGGGGCCCTGTCCCCCCGGGCCCCGCCCGGCCTGCCCACCCTCCTGCGTGGCTCCCACCGGCCGCCCCCTCTCCTGGGGACCCTACGCCTCTCCTCCGCCTCTCGCCAGCCCTGCGCGACCCCAAAAGCCGCTCCTCTCCTCGCGGTCCCGCCCGGGACGCCCCCGCGGGTCCCCTGCTCTTCATCGGGGGCCCCGCCCCTTACCCTCGAGGCCACACCCCTCCGCCAACGGTCCCGCCCACTCGCCGGAGGTCCCGCCCCTCCTCCGGGAGGCCGGGCTGCGCGAAGTTCGGGGGCTCGTCCGGGCTCCGCCCCCCGAGCCTCACTTCCGGGCGCCATCCGCCCCGCCCCGCCCCGCCCCGGCGGCGACGGCAGTCATGGAGCGGCAGGTGAGGGCTCGGCCCGCGGTTCGCGCGGCCCCTGCGGCGCGGGCCGGGCCTGACCCTGGTGTGTCCCCTGCGCAGGTGCTGCTGAGCGAGCCCGCGGAGGCGGCGGCGCTGTACCGGGCCCTGAGCCGCCAGCCCGCGCTGAGCGCCGCCTGCCTGGGCCCCGAGGTCACCACGCAGTACGGGGGCCGCTACCGGACGGTGCACACCGGTGGGTGTGGAGGGGAACGGGTGCGGGGACAGTGCGGGTGCAGGGCAGGCTGCCGGACAGCGCCCACGTGTGCGGAGGAAGCCGGGGTCCGAGGGCGTGGGGCTGAGGGTGCACCGCGCACGCGGCGTTCTGGACGCGCTCCTGGTGCTGAGCTGAGCGTGCGGCGTGGGCCGGCCTGGTGCCGGCGGGGGGCCTGGAGCAGGGCGCCGCGGGGGTATCGCCAGGAGGCTGGGCCTGAGCTGCGGCGCCGGGTGCCCGCCCTGCACCTGAGGGCCTGGCGGCAGGTGCGGGGCGCGGGCCTCCTGGGCGGAGGGCGGAGGGCGGAGGCCGGAGCCCGCGCGGGGCGGCCTGAGCAGTGGCCTGAGCAGCGGCCTCTCCTGCAGAGTGGACCCAGAGGGACCTGGAGCGCATGGAGAACATCCGCTTCTGCCGCCAGTACCTGGTGTTCCACGACGGGGACTCGGTGGTGTTTGCAGGGCCCGCGGGCAGCAGCGTGGAGACCCGGGGGGAGTAAGTGTGTGGCAGGGCCCAGCGGGAGGCCCGCGGCCAGGCTGTGCCCCTGGGGGCTCCTGCCTCCTGCCGGGGCCTGATAAGACTGGCGTTGGCCCCAGACTTGGGCCTGGAGTGGAGCCCGCGGAGGCTCGGGGAGGCCGGGGAGAATGGAGCCCGTGCCCCGCGGAGAGGCCCGGCCAGGGGCCACGGTGGGGCCAGGACTGCCAGGTGGGTGTGGGCCATGCTGGGTGGGAGGTGACCCTGGCCTGCCCCCGTGTCTTCCTCAGGCTGCTGAGCAGGGAGTCTCCCTCGGGCGCCATGAAGGCCGTGCTGCGCAAGGCGGGGAGCGCCGGCCCCGGGGAGGAGAAGCAGTTCCTGGAGGTGGGCGCAGGGCAGCCGTGGCCGGGGACCAGGGGGCGGGCAGTGGGGCTCAGCCTGGGCACCAGGCTCTGCTGGGGCGCAGGCAGCCTGACGCCCGATGTCCCCAGGTCTGGGAGAAGAACCGGAAGCTCAAGAGCTTCAACCTGACGGCGCTGGAGAAGCACGGGCCGGTGTACGAGGACGGTGAGGCGCCGGCGGTGACGGGCAGGGTGGGCAGAGGGGCGGCCGTCGCCCGGGGCCCCCCCTGACCGGCCCTCTCACCCAGACTGCTTTGGCTGCCTGTCCTGGTCGCACTCGGAGACACACTTGGTGTACGTGGCAGAGAAGAAGCGCCCCAAGACCGAGTCCTTCTTTCAGACCAAAGCCCTGGACGTCAGTGATGACGAGGCGGCCGGGCCCAAGAAGCCAGAGCAGGCCGTCAAGGTGCTCCGGGCCGTGCCAGTCCGGGAAGGCCCGCGGGGCGGCGCCGGGCTCCGTGCGCACCCTGCCCGCCCCGCGCCTCGCAGACCCGGAGGCCCTGGCTTCCGGGGGGCCGGGCTGGCCCTGGCGAGGAGGCTGGGTGCTGAGCGTCTCGTGTCCTCAGGGGGACCAGTTTGTGTTCTACGAGGACTGGGGAGAAAGCATGGTTTCCAAAAGCACCCCGGTGCTCTGCGTGCTGGACGTCGAGAGCGGCAACATCTCTGTGCTTGAGGGCGTCCCCGAGAGCGTGTCCCCCGGACAGGTGAGCCGACTCCGCCCACAGCTTCGGGGCCCCGGCCCGGCCTGAGCTCACCCTGCCCCCCCTTCCCCGGGTCTTGTCCACAGGCCTTCTGGGCCCCCGGAGACACGGGCGTGGTGTTCGTGGGATGGCGGCACGAGCCCTTCCGGCTGGGCGTCCGCTTCTGCACCAACCGCAGGTGAGGCAGCGGGCGGGCGGGGCGGGGCGTGTGGCTCAGGCCGGCCGTGACGCGAGTGTCTGCTGGTTTCAGGTCAGCCCTGTACTATGTGGATCTCACCGGGGGGAAGTGCGGTAAGTGCTGGGCCCCCGAGCTGTCCTGACCCGCCCGGGCCGGCCAGCCCGCGTGATGTCCCGCTTCCGTCTGGCCCAGAGCTCCTGTCGGACGACTCCCTGGCTGTCTCCTCCCCCCGGCTGAGCCCGGACCAGTGCCGCATCGTCTACCTGCAGTACCCGTCTCTGGCCCCCCATCACCAGTGCAGCCAGCTGTGCCTGGTGAGTGGGCGGGGGCGGGGCCGGGGCCGGTGCGCAGAGGATGGGAGGGGGGAGAGCTGACGTCACTGCTCCCCGGGCCCCTCATGGGCCTCCTGTCCCGGGTGGAGGGTGGTGTGAGCCCTGCCCGTCCTCTGGGGCGGGGCCTGGGCTGCCAGTGCTGCTGGCACGGAGGGCTGTGCGCTGTGGAGACTCGGCGCCGTGAGGGCGTGCTCCGCGTGCCGGTGCCCTCCTGCCTCAGTGGCACGGGGCGGCTCTGCCAGCGGCTTCGTTACCGGCTCTTGCCCAAGAAGAGCTCTGGTCCGAGAGAGAGTCGGAGGCCCCTGCAGACGTCGGCCCAGCTCGCAGGAAGGAGCCACAGAGGCTCCTCCCGGGCCCCCTTCCCAGGTGACCCCGGAGCTCTGCCTGAGGGCACCGCCGCCCGGCCTAACCGCCTAACCGCTGTGTCCCGCAGTATGACTGGTACACCAGGGTCACCGCCGTGGTGGTGGACGTGGTCCCTCGGCAGCTGGGAGGTAAGGGGCGTGTGGCGGCGGGCGGCGGAGCCTGCAGCGTTTCCCTCCGTCCGTCCCCCCTGCGGGCCCAGCCCCCGGGCAGCCTCCACAGGGAGCAGGGCCAGCGCCACGGGCAGGGTCCGGATAGAGGGGGTCAGCTGGCCCAGCGCAGGGTCCGAGCGGCCGCGCTGGCGGGGGGTGGGGGGGAGGATCGCGAGCCCGGCCGCAGCTCCCGGTTAGATTTGTCCGCCTGGAGCCGCCGCTCCCTCTGGGCTCTCAGGACCTGCACTGGGGCCGCGTTGTCCGCCCCAGCCCCTGATCAGCAGGCGCCTGGGAGGTGCTCTGGGCCGACAGGCTCGGTCAGTCTCGGTGCTCAGTCTCTCGGGACCCCGGGCTACCCCAGGGCGTGCGTGGTGCGTTCTCAGGCCGCCCGTCAGTCCGGGCGCCGAGTTGGGGAGGGCGGCCTTTCCTCCCTCCCCCCCTGGCTGTAGGGACGCAGCTGGGTGCCTGGCCCTGACCTCCCGGCTCCCCTGTCTCCGTCCGTGGAGGGTGGTCACCCTGCCTTCCTGGGGCCTCGATGACGTGAGGGTGACATGATAAAGAGCAGGAGCGCCCGGCCGGCTGGCTCAGGGGTTGAGCGTTGACCCAGGAACCAGGAGGTCACGGTTTGAGTCCGGGTCGGGGCACACGGGCTCGGGTTGTGGGCTCGATCCCCAGTGTGAGGTGTGCGGGAGGCAGCCGGTCCATGCTTCTCTCGCATCCTGATGTCTCCCTCTCCCTTCCTCTCTGAAGTCGGTAACGTTGTGAAGAAGAGCAGGGTCCCTCCCGCCCCTGTGCCAGGCCCTCTCCCCTGGCACCGTGGGAGCAGGTCGCCGGGAAGCCGGCATTTCCCCGGAGCCCGCCGTTCCCAGAAGCCCCTGAGCTCTGCCTCTCTTGGGCCTTCGGAGACCCTGCCCTCTGCCCCCTCCTCGGGGGCTCATTGCCTGGGGTGCCCTCCTGCGTCAGGGGTGCTCCCCAGCAGCCAGCCTGACCCTCCCCTGCCCCCCCACACACACACCCTGCACTCCTGTCTCCGCAGAGAGCTTCTCCGGCATCTACTGCAGCCACCTGCCGCCGGGGTGCTGGTCCGCGGACAGCCGGCGAGTGGTTTTCGACTCTGCTCAGCGCAGCCAGCAGGTGAGGGGCCCTGACCGCTGAGAGGCGGCCTGTGACCAACCCAGGGCCCCTGGGCCCAGGGCCCCGCGTCTGCTCCCCGCTGGCTGCTGTACCCGGCTACCGGGCCTCGCCCGCCCCTGAGGCCCTGCCGGCCCCTGTCCTGGCTTCCCTTGTCCTTGAGGCTCTGGCTGCCCTGGGGTCCCCGGTGCCGTCCTTGGCCGTGGTGCCCCGGAGCAGCCACACAGCTGCACCCCTCCGCCAGGCATCCGCCAGGGATGGGGGGCTGGCACCGGGGGCCTAAACACTAGGGGGAGCGATAGAGGGGCAGGGGCCTTCTCCCAGGGGTTGGGTGGGGACACCCAGTGTGCCGGGCCCCTGTTGGGTGTGATGCCATGTGGTCCTCGTTCTGGCTAGAGCGGGCTCAGAGGCAGCCCTGCCCCTGCCCAGGGGCACTCGGCACGTTGTGACGGGGCTAGGGTTTGAGCTCAGTCCCTCAGGCCGCTCCCTCCTGTACCGAGTAGCTGTCACCAGAGTTGCTCAGCCCTGGCCTGGCTCAGGCGTCCCAAGGGGAGAGGAGGTGGGGGGGACCCACAGGACCCGGGGCAGGAGGCCACCGTGGCTCCTTTCTGTTAGGACCTGTTTGCTGTGGACACCCAGGTGGGCACTGTGACCTCCCTGACGGCTGGTGAGTGGGGGGCCGAGCGGGCCAGCCAGGCCGGGGGGCGGGGGGCTGGGCTTGCGCTGGGGCAGCGGTGGCCCTCGGCCCTGTGCCACGCGTGTCCTGCAGCCTTTCCTGCCAGTGTCACGAGGACCCTGACCAGCCACAGCCGCCTCCCCGCTCCCCTCGCGCCGTGTCCTGCCCGGCCCTAGAGCGGCCCCACCTGCTGCTCAGCCCTCCGCAGCCCCAGGCACAGGCACCGGCCCGGGGCAGCCCTGTGGGCGCCCTCCTCCCTCCTCCAACCAGCTGGTGACCTGCCCTGGTCCTGCCCTGACTACACTCCTCCTCCCAGCTACTGAGGGCCCGGCCCCGGCTGCACCTCACCATAAGGCCCTGCTCAGGAACCTCCTCGGACCCCACTGCCAGGATCTCCCCTCCCCCACCCCCACCCCCACCCCGCACTGGCCCCCTGCCCCGGCCTGGCTGCCGCCATAGAGTGGGGACGGGCGTGGCGTGGGGTCCGGGTGTCCCCAGGTCTGGCAGTCCCCGGGCACAGCCGGTGTCCGATAATCAGCAGCAGACTGAGCAGGAGGCTCACCCAGGGCCGTGTGCACTGCGGGGTCCGGGATGGTCCCGAGCGGCATCCCTTCGCTCCTCAGGGCAGGAAGGCACCTGGCTGTCGCGCCTCCGACCAGGGACCGGCTCCGCAGGGAGGGGGTGGGAAGGTGGCCCTGCAGGTGCTGAGCGGCCGCTGCCTTCCCCAGGGGGGTTAGGAGGGAGCTGGAAGCTGCTCACGATGGACCGGGACCTCATGGTGGCGCAGTTCTCCACGCCCAGCCTGCCCCCGAGCCTGGTGAGTGCCGGTGGCCCCGGCAGGAGGGTCTGTGCAGGCAGAGCTCCGGGGTCAGCACTGGCCCGAGTCTGCTGGCCAGCAGGTGGGAGGCCAGGTGGGCCCCCAGCGTGGTCCGCAAACTGCCAGGCTGGGGTCTGCCCTGCACACAGGTTCCTGGGGCCGCACCCCGGCCTCTGGCTGAACAGAGCGCAGGGAGACGAGACGGCGCCTCTAAGCCGCGGAGGGGGGTGTGCCACGCCCACTGGAGGGGCAGGAGGCTCAGCGTTGAGAAAGCTGCCCACCTCCCCCCTGGGCAGAGGCCGCCAGGCCCCGTGACACCCCTTTCCCCTTGGCAGAAAGTGGGGTTCCTGCCTCCCGCGGGGAAGGAGCGGTCAGTGGTGTGGGTGTCCCTGGAGGAGGCCGAGCCCATTCCCGACATCTCCTGGGGCGTCCGGGTGCTGCAGCCGCCCCCGGAGCAGGAGAACGTGCAGTTTGGTGAGCCCGGGGCGCGGCCCTCCCCAGCTCCCGGCACAGTGTCCGCCCCTTTCCTGCCTCCGGCTTCGGGGGGGTTCTCTCCGAGAGGGTTCTTCCCCTCCGGACAGTCCTGGGCGGATGGTGTCCAGGCGTCTGGGCACCTGCTCTGGGCATCAGCGTGGAATCCCCAGGCCAGGTCGCCTGCGGTGGGGAAACCAAGGCACAAAGGCCTATGCGAGGCCTGTGACCACGCCTCCCCCGAATGCGGCCCTGGCGGAGTGGGGCTCCTGGGTCCGTGTGGCCGTGGGGTGCCGTGGCCAGGCCTGATCTGGAGGTCAGCCCCAGAGCTGCCGCTGCAGCGCGGCCTTGGCCGGGGCAGCCCCGGTGGCCCTGCTGACCACCGCCTCTCCCCGCAGCTGGCCTTGACTTTGAAGCAATCCTCCTGCAGCCCAGCAACCCTCCGGATAAGACCCAAGTGCCCATGGTGGTCATGCCCCACGGTAGGCACCTGGCCTGAGAGCCCCCGCCCGCCCACCACCCCTCCTGGCTGCTCCTCACCCTCTGCTCCCCGCCCGCAGGGGGGCCCCACTCATCCTTCGTCACCGCCTGGATGCTGTTCCCAGCCATGCTCTGCAAGATGGGCTTTGCGGTGCTGCTGGGTGAGTGACAGCCCGCAGCTCGCAGGGCTGTGGGGGACGGGCGGGCGTTTGTACAAGCACCACAGGTACCACCCTAGTCCCTGGGCAGCTCTGTAGCCCGGACCTGGTAACTACCACCAGGAACTGCTGGGCCGGGCCGGGCCCTGGCTCCATGGCCACGTGGTAGGAGACGCCCTGGGGCCTCCCAGGGAAGGGAGTGCTCACCCGGCAGCAGCCTCGCCTCCCCCGGCCCCTCCCCCCGACAGCCTGTGCAGCTGGCCCCGGCCGGGTGCAGTGTCCAGGGGGCTGGAATGTCACTGACCACCGTCTGGTCCCTTCCTGGCCTCCAGTGAACTACCGTGGCTCCACGGGCTTCGGCCAGGACAGCATCCTCTCCCTCCCCGGCAACGTGGGCCACCAAGACGTGAAGGACGTCCAGGTAGCAGGGCTGGGCTCCGACTCCTCAGACTGGCGGGCGCGGAGGCTGGGGGTGCCCCCCGGCAGCTGGCTGAGGTGCACTCTGCCCGCCCTGTAGTTTGCCGTGGAGCAGGTGCTGCAGGAGGAGCACTTTGACAAAGACCGAGTGGCCCTGATGGGCGGTTCCCACGGCGGCTTCCTCTCCTGCCACCTGATTGGCCAGTACCCAGAGACGTACAGCGCCTGTGTGGCCCGGAACCCGGTGATCAACATCGCCTCCATGTGGGGCTCCACGGACATCCCCGACTGGTGAGCGCCCCTCCCCGCCCTCGCCCAGTGCAGCCCGTCCCCCGGAGCCCGCCCACGAGCTGCAGGGCTCGGTCTCCCGCAGGTGCGTGGTGGAGGCGGGCTTCTCCTACAGCAGCGACCGCCTGCCGGACCTCAGCATGTGGGCGGAGATGCTCGACAAGTCGCCCCTCAAGTACTCCCCTCAGGTACACAGCGCCCCCCCCCCCGCCCCGTGTGCTGCCATCCATGCAGAGCCGGGGCCTGCTCACCCTCACCCGCACCCCCAGGTGAAGACGCCGCTGCTGCTGATGCTGGGCCAGAAGGACCGGCGGGTGCCCTTCAAGCAGGGCATCGAGTATTACCGCGCCCTCAAGACCCGCAACGTGCCTGTGCGGTGAGTGCAGGGCGGCCCTGGAAGCTGGCGGGTGGGGGGGACCCCCCCACCTTCAAACACTGCTGCCCGCCCCCCACAGGCTCCTGCTGTACCCCCAGAGCACCCACGCCCTGTCCGAGGTGGAGGTGGAGTCGGACAGCTTCATGAACGCCGTGCTCTGGCTGCGCATGCACTTGGGCAGCTGAAGGCCCGCCTCCGCGCCAGCCGGTGGGGGCGCCCTTGGCTCTGGGAGGCTCCTGGGCCCTGGACCCTGGAGGGGTGAGCGAGAGCGCGGGCTGTCTGGTCACAATAAATGAGGAGTCTGGTTCGTGCGGGTCCTCTGTGCCCAGCCCCGCCCTCGGTTCAGAGACCTCAGCCATGGGGACCTCATCTACCTCCGTGTGAGAGGGGAGGGGCCGTGAGGGATTCACCCGTTGCTGTCCTGGCCACGGGGCTCCCCCAGGCCAGCTCCCTCTGCTGCAGCCCCTTCGGTTAGCAACTGCCTACACCACCCTTAGGCGGGGGCCTGGGAGGTCCTGCCCTCCCACAGCACCCGCAGGCTGGGGTGGCCCGAAGGGCAGCTCGCCCACCCAGGGTGTGCAGGGCCGAGCCCCCAGGCCCGAGCGGGGAGTTGCCAGTTCATTCCCTGGAAGCAGAGACTAAAGCACCGCCCGGCGTGAGGAGGAAAGGTGGCTTTATGTCCGACAGGAAGCTCCGTCCCTCCCCGCTCAGGGCGGGCATCGAGGCCGGGCCTAGCCCAGCCGCATGACCTTGTCGATCCAGTCCACAAACACAGAGACGCGCATGAAGACGGCCGGCCAGCCGGGCCGTGCGCACACGCGGTTGGGGATTATGATCCCCTCCAGGACCCAGCAGTCGTGGGTGAAGCAGGCGAGCGGGCCCCCGTAGTCGCCCTGGCGGGTGGGAGACCGGGTGAGGGGCCTGTGCCGAGGCAGGGACTGGGCCCCGGAGGAGAACTAGTCCAGGCTGTTCCCACGCCCTCCCGCTGGCGGGGCCGCACCCACCTCACAGGCGCCCACGGGGGCCAGCAGCGCCCTGGTGCACATCTCGCGCTCCTGGACGCGCCCGCGGTACTTGACGTTGCACTCCTGGTTGGAGATGACGTTCAGCAGAGCCACGTTGAGGACCGAGTTGTTCCCTGTGCCTACAGCGACGGGATGGGAGGAAGGCAGGCCTTGGGGGAGGACCCAGGGCTGGCCTTCGGCCCGAGCGGTCCGCCCGGCACCTCGTCTCACCTCTGGTCTCGCCCCAGCCTGCAATCTCACACTTGGTCCCCGGAGGCACCACGTACTGCTCGGGGGGCAGGCAGATCAGGGCCACGCGCTGGTTCAGGGCTACGGGTCTTTGGCAGAAATGAGGGCGCTCAGGGCCCGAGGCCGAGGGGCCGGCCCCGCCTCACTGCCCCAGGCCCGGCACACACCTCTCCAGCTTGAGCAGCAGCAGCTGGGAGTCCGAGGGCCCGCACACCATTTTGGCCACTGGAACCCGCTGCAGGCCTGGCTCCTGGGGCTGCGGGTTCTGGAACATGGTGCCCAGCCACACCTCATAGCCCACGAGAGGCTCGTGGCTGGGAGACAAGCTGCTCAGTCAGGACTCATCGCTGCCCGAGGCCCACCTGTTGGCTGGCCTGGGGAAGGTGGCTAGGGGGAAGATGAGGCAGGGTGATGGGACTGGGTGGGTCCCCAAACCCAGGGAGGCTCACCAGGAGGAGAAGCACTGCTGGGAAGTCAGCACCCACTGCTCCTTCACCAGGGAGCCCCCACAGAAGTGCTGGCCATGCCTGGAGGATGAGGGTCAGAACGGGGAACAGTGAGGCCTGGCACACGGGCTGGACCTGCCACCTCTCAGCTAGAACCTCTGGAGCCGGGACAGGTTCCCACCCTCCGGGGCACAAACAGGACGGCCTCGGCCCCTGGGCAGGGGGTGGGGGGAGAGGAGGTGAGCCTCACCGGTTGCGCAGGCTGACTGTCCAGGGGGAGCTCCCAGGCTGACCCCCCACCACACGCAGCCTGGAGGGGTCCCGGTCCTGGCGGGGCTCCCTCTTGCCACACTTCTCAAACAGCACCTGGTCTGGGGGCGGGATGGGCCCGATGGGACTCCTGCTGCGGGCAGGTGGGAGGCACCGGCCGGGCACCCCCACCCACGCCTGGTTCGTCTGTACCTGGGGGATCTAGGATGGACGGTGGTTGGTCCTCATCTGAAAGGGGATGTTTGCCCGTTAGAAAGCCAGCCTTAGGCTGTGGGGGCTGGGAGGTGGGATGGGGTTAGGGGCAGGGGAGGTCGCCGGAGCTCACCGCAGCGCCTCAGCGCACAGTAGTCGAAGGGAGTCCGCGCGTCCGTGGTGTGGCACCAGGGCCCGTGGCTGTCCCCGTCCGGGTTCCTGCAGAAGTTCTCCTCCAGATGCGCGTGGGGGGCGGAGGAAGGAGTGAACCTGGGCGGGAGGGGGAGCAGATTCAGAGCAGGACCCCGACTCCCCGACTGGCTCCAGTTTGAGTTCGGGCCGGATGTGCCAACCAACTCACAGCGACTTGTGCGGCGCGTCCGCGGACCAGAGCTGGCACGGGACGCCCTTCCGCGTCTTGCTGACCGAGCCGCGGTACTGCTCCCCGGTGCCATAGTAACAGTCTGGGCGGCAGGGGGGCTGGTCAGCCGGTGCTGGCCGAGCCCTGCGGCCGGGCGCCTCCAGCCCCAGCTGCGGCCTTACCCTCGGGGCGCACGTCGTCGGTGCAGCGCCGGATCTGGTAGCAGAAGGCCATCCGCATGCCAGGCCGCGTGGTGAAGCACCAGGGCGCCTCCGAGCCGTCGGGGTTTCGGCAGAAGTTCTCCCTGAGGTCCCTGGGGAGCGGCTCCGCTCAGCGCACCTCGGCTGGAGCCACGCCCCCGACACCGCCCCGGAGCCGCCCCAGCGACGGTCGCCCGCCCGCTCACTTGCACGCGTATTTCTCGGGCGCGAAGCGGTGCTGATGCGGGCTCTGTGCGTCCCAGCGCTGGCAGGGCACGCCCGCGGCGGTGGTGTTGGCCGTGCCCCGGTAGCCCTCGCCCTTCCCGCGGAAGCAACTGTGCGTCGCACCTTCTGGACGCGGCTGCGCCTCGGGACCTTGGACGAACCGAAGCCGGTCGGAACTCGAGTCAGAACTGAGACCCAGGCTAGGGCTGAGGCCGAGCCCCACTTCCGCGGGTCCCCTGCCAGATCACGCCCCGCCCCTTCCCCAGCGAGGCCACGCCTCAATTCCCAGGTGCCCAGCCCCGCCCCTTTCCCAGCGAGGCCACGCCCCAATTCCCAGGTGCCCGGCCCCTCCCCTTCCCCAGCGAGGCCACGCCCCCAATTCCCAGGTCCCGGCCCCGCCCCTTCCCCAGCGAGGCCACGCCCCCACCTTCCCCGGCGGGCGGGCCGGTCCTACCGCAGCGGGGGATGTCGCAGAACTCTCGCTCCACCTGCGGGTCGGTGGTGTAGCACCAGGGCCGCTCCGAGCCGTCGGGGTTGCGGCAGTAGTTGTCGTCCAGGTCTTTGTCAGGGAACCTGGGGGCCACGGCCGGGCGTGAACAGGACCCTGGGACTCGGGCAGGGCCTGGCCCCGCCCTACTGCCTGCCTTCGGGCCCGCCCCTGGAGTCCCCAGCCCCGCACTAGCCTGGCCCCTTGGGGCCCCCCGCCCGCGCGTACTTGCTCGGCTCAAAGCGGTGCGGGTGCGGGCGCTGCAGGTCCCAGCGCTGACACTCGCGGCCGGACTCGGTGCGGTCCACGGCGCCGCGGTAATCCTCACCGTTGCACGAAACGCAAGCGGCTGGAGACAGGGCAGTGGGTTATGGACGGTGTGGGGGCTGGTCCTCGCCCCCAGGCTCGATCCGGATTCGCCTACCCTCCCGGCAGGACTTGATGCCGCAGCTCTGAAAGCGCACAGCGGGGTCTGTCGTGTAGCACCAGGGGCCTCTGGGGTCCCCGTCGGGGTTGCGGCAGAAATTCTCCTCCAAGCCATTCTTGGGTGTGGGCATGTACCTGGGCGCAGAGAGCTGCGATATAGTGCGTGCGGGGGGGGGGGGGGGGACCGGTGCCCACCGCAGGGACAGAGAGGGGGTGTCTGGCTCACTTGTGGTCATTGGGGTGCCTGTGGCTCCAGCGCTGGCAGGTTAGGCCACTCCTGGTGATGGCCTTGGTGCCCCGGTACTTGACCCCATTGTCCATGATACAGGTCCGCACGTAGTCTGGGAGAGATAGACCCACGTCCACAAGGCCTGAGGCCCAGCACCCCTGTCCCGGGCCACCCTTCTCCTCAGCCCTCACCTTTCTTCTGGAAGAGATCGCAGCGCCCTGAGCGCTGCAGCCAGGTGTGGGGCGAGTCCTGGGTCCAGGGCAGCAGCTGGCAGCCCTGGCTGCTCATGTTGTGGTGGAAGGCCCTGGGAGGAGGCACAGGGTTACAGGGGCCCAGGCTCTGCTGCCTCGGTCTTATCTAGGCCCCTCGCCACGCACCTGCAGTCCAGCAGGCGCTCGCAGCGCCCCGCACACTCCTCGGCGTCTGCCACGTCCTCCTGCCAAGGCCCGGGCCCAGCCGCGTGCAGCAGGTGCCGCAGCTCCGTGCCCCGGAGCACCTGGAAGTCGTTTAACGGCGAGCGCTGCCCTGCAGGGGGGTGTGCGTGTCAGTCGTCATATCGACACAGCCACGCTGTGTTCACTCAGGGAATCCGAGCCACGAGGTTCGCCCTGGCCCACGCGCTCAGTGGTTAGAGCGTCCGCCTGCGCACGAAAGGGTTGCGGGTTCAATTCCCGGTCAAGGGCACGTACATGAGTTTTGGGTTCGCTCCCCACCCCCTGGTCAAGGCTCCTGTTTCTCTCTCTCCCCCTCCTTCCCTCCCTCCCACTCTCTCTGAAAAGCAATGGAAAAAATATCCTCTGGTGAGGGTTAACGACAAGCTCCAGGCTCGGGGACGGACTCTGTGGACACATTCAAGGGTCAGACCCCAGTCCAGGGCGGGAGAAGCAGGCCCCAGACATGGGAGTTAGCACCTGTATCCGTGTTTCGTGGGCAAGGCACCAGGCCAGATCTGAAACATGCACTCCATGAGAGCCGTGGGGCGCGGTGTCTGCCCGATGGAAGTTGTCTCGTCTCATCTCTCAGCTGAGGATGCCAGGCCCAGAGCTGTCCCGCTGGCCAGGCAGGGGCGCAGCCACGCTAGCTCGGCGTTCGGACTCCAAGGCTGGTCTCTCACCAGCACCAGGGCGTGTGCTAGGGTAGACCAGGCCGGGGAGGGACGACTGCCCGCATGCGTGCCTCTGGGCCGTCCCAGCACCGCCTCGATGCCCAGCAGACAGTCTGCCAGCTAGACTAGGCGGTGTGTACCGTATTCCCGGGGCCGCCCGTCTTGACAGAAGCCAAAGTCGCTCAGTGCTCGGTGCTCAGTGGGAAAGTGAGCTCCTGGCTTGAACGGCAGGATGGGCCTGGGGCTGACCTCGACCCGAAGGCAGATGGGGCTGGGGGGGCTGGGGGGGCAGAGCACACTCACCAGGAGCCCACGGGCACTGCAGCAGCAGCAGCAGCAGCGGCAGCCACCCCATCCTCCCAGCTGGAGGCTGCACTGTGACCCATCGCAGCCCCATCCGGGACATTGTGAAACCTGTCCCTCCAGGATTGGGCGGCTCTGGCTCCACACCCCTGCTCCAGGCCTGCTGGGGCCTGACCTGAGACCCAGTTACAGGAATAGGGGTGGGGCCAGGCCCCCTGGGCCCTCGAGGGGCGAGGGCCCTCCCTGCACTGCTGGCCCCTAGGAGGCTATGCAGTGGGCAGGTGTAGGGGACTCTTGAGGTGCCCGGGGAGGGGGCGGAGTCCCCCTGCAGCCAGGCTGCTCTGAAGGGAAGTGGGTGCCGCCAGAGGCCTGGGCTGCAGCCCCCCGAAGTGGTCTGGAACCTTCCTGGGCCCGTGCCCCCTGGAAAGGGGGAATGTTCCCTGCCCGGCCCCAAAGCCGCCGCCCCTTTGGCTGGCTTATCGGCCGCAGCTGTAAGACGGGCCCACACCCGGACAGCCGAGCCCAGGGAGGACTCCCCGCCCGTCCGCAGAGGGAAGCGGGGGAGCAGGTAGCCGGGAGCCGGGACGTCCTCGGGGGCATCTGGGCGGGCCCCCCGGTGCGGGAGGCGTGGAGGGTGGCCCGGGCGGCCGTGGGCCCTGGGGCTCGGCGGCGAGCTCCTCCCGCGGGGCAGGGTCCAGGCGGCGGGAGGCGGGTGTCCGCGGGGCCGAGGCGGGAGCACGGCCCGGGCGGCGGGGGGCCCCCTGGCGGCGGCCGGCGCGGCCGGTGCGCGTGCGCGGCGCGGGGTTTGACCCCGGGCGGGCGCCGTAGCGAGAGGCCGGGCGGATGTTGTGAGCCGGGCCGCGGCGGCCGAGCTGGGGGTGAGTGAGGGGCGGCCCCGGGTCCCCGGCTCCCCCCGCGGCCCGGGGCGGGTGCTCGGCGCGGGGTCCCGGCCTGTGCGGGCTGCGGGCTGCGCCGGCGCGGGGACCCCCGGATCTCGGGGCCGCGCGCAGCACTGGGGGGAGACGTGCCCTGCCCGCCGCGCCCTTGGCTCCGAGAGGGGTCGGTCCCGATCGGAACTCGGATCCCCCGGCGGGACCGGGCGGACCGGCGCGGCGGGAGCCCGAGCAGAGCCAGGCCCGCTCCCACCTGCTCGCACCCGGCACCCAGGGCGGGCGGTTTGCTGACCGGCCGAGTGGCCAGGTCTCCGCTGCCCGCACCGGCGCCGGTGGGACGGGCCGCGGTCACGGACGCCGTGGGGGCCGCGGGGGGCGGCTGTCCCGTCCCGAGGGGCAGGCGTGGCTCGGCTGGGGACGGGCCTGTTTGGGGCGATAAGAGGCTGCGGGGAGCGGGGTGCGGTGGGGGTGGGGGGGGCCGGCTCCAGCCCGGGCTGCGGGCACAGTCGGGTGCGGGGTCCTGTATTCCAGGGCGCAGCACACGAGCCACTGGCCACACGTGGCCGCCGAACCCTTGAAACGTGGCTAACGTAACTGAGAAGTTGACTTCAGCTTTTCAAACGTTAATTCCTGCGAAGAGCCACGTGTGGCCCGGGCTCCTGTGGGCGGGGAGCTTTGGACGAGGCTGACCGGCCTCTTGGCGGCTGTCAGAGCCGCGGCCCCAACACCCCGTGAGGCTGGGCAGCGTGGGGGGGGCAGGACCTGCCGTGAGCACTGGGCACGGGGGGGGGGGGGGGGCCGGCCGTGTGTGAGCGGGACTTTCCACCAGAGAAGGGGGTCTGGGCTGCGGAGGGTCCTGGCCTTGGGTGTGGGCAGGGCTTGTAGCTGCAGAAGGCACCCAGCCCTGAGGGTGGGCTGTGCCTGGGGGTGTCCTGTCTTCCGGATATGAGCTGGGCTCGGTGTGGCTCGTGATGGAGAGGGGTACAGGGGCTCTGCGCCCAGGCCTCCCCACTGTGGACACGGGGTTCATTTCCCCAGGTCGGTTCTACAGACACCCATCTGGCCCTGCTCTGGGGGGCCCTGGACTGACCCTGGGACATGGTGGTGACCTCTCACACGGGGTCCTACACGGCCCCCTCCCTCTGCCTCCCTCTGCCCAGCGTTGGTGCGTGAGGGAGTGCGCCCACCTGGCCTCTCCGGCTCCCAGGCCTGCCTGCCCCCTAGCACGGGGGGGGGGGGGGGCGGGGGGCGGGCGCTGGCTCCATGTAGACAACCTCTGCCCTGGCTCAGCCCCAGGACACTGGCCGCCACGGACATGAAGGATGGCATCCAAGGGGGCTGACCTGTCTTTCTCCCGCAAGAGCTACGGGCTGACCTCGGACGAGAAACCCAGGGCCACAGGTGAGGCGGGCGGGCTGGGAGGGGCTCCCTGAGCTGAGGGAGGGGGGAAGAGGCAGGGGCGCCCAAGGCCCAGGTCCCTGCAGCCAGCTCCTCCACCAGCTGCCACGGGGCAGGGCACCCACCGGGCCGCTCCTGACCCCGCGGGCCGCAGACCTGGCGGCGGCTCTGACACCTGCCCTCCCTCCCACCCGCGGCCCAGGCATCGTGCACGAGAAGCTGCTGGAGGACTACCTGCACCGCGTCTTCTCTCCGGACGCCGCCGCCGCCGCCAGCAGGTACGGCCTGCGGGCAGCCTCCTCCGTCTGCAGGGCCAGCCCGCAGGCTGGGGGCCGCACGAGGCTTGGGGTTCCCTCGCGGCCGCTCCACGCTGGGCCCCGCTGCGTCCTCCCCTCGAGGGAGCTGGGGGGTCAGGGGCGGCGCCCGGTCAGCGCTCAGCGTGGCACCTGCCGGCTCCCCCCACCTGGCCCTCGGCCGCCCGGCCTGCATCTGAGCGGTTCACACCTCACCGGCCGTCTCCTTGCAAGTTCAGTGCATTTCAGTCCAACCCCCGTCAGTCCCAGGGCGTCTTCGCAGGCGCTTAGCGCGTTACCTGAGGTGCCTAGCGGGCGGGACTTCGCCATCTCACCGTCTGTACAGTTTGGATTATGCTGAATAGAAATTTTCTTTTAAGTTAAAAATTTCTGTCGCCATCCTCCTTTTTAAAAAAAGCTTTATTAGGGAATGATTGGCACACAATAACCCACTTGTGTTCAAAGTGAGTTTGAATTGCGGGGAACCTGTGAAGCCATCATATCATCAAGACAATGGACATAGCTCTGAGCTCTGAAAGTGTGTAGAAATGTAAATCCTGTTTCGTCATCAGCATACCCCTGAGTGTTTTCCCACACTGCAGACTGGTCCTGCTGGGCGTGTTCGAGGGCCCTGGTTTGGGGGCTGAGCTTTGGGAGGCCGAGCTGTGAGGCGCCAGGCGTGGAGCGTGTGGCGGGAGTGTTGGAACCGCAGTCACATTGAAGATGGCTACTGAGTGACTCCTTGCAGATCCTGCCTCCTTCCTGCGAGCGCCCTCCTGCTCAGCCTCTCGCCAGCCCAGGCTGCTCTGTCTTCCGCAGCCTCTGCTCTCGGGGCAGGCTCCGGGGGCAGCGTTGTCGCCTGTTCCTTTAAGTGGCTGTGGTGGCCAAGGGGTTTCTACTTCTCGGGGCTGCTGCCCGCCTCCGCCCCAGCCCCAGCCCCAGGCCTGCTCCAGGGCCGTCTGATCCGTCCTTCACGTGACAGCAGAAATGATCCTGCTGCCGCCGCCGTGGCTGCCAGGAGGGCGAGCAGGTGGCAGGGCCATTGGTCAGCGGCTGTGTGGACGGAAGCCCTGGGCTGGGCCTGGGCAGGCAGGTCCAGAAAGGGCAGGCGGTGCTGGGTTGGCCAGATGGGCAGTGCCGGGCACTGAGAGGCCGTCTCAGGTCACCTGCCCACAGCTGCTCTGCAGATCGGGCACAAGACCAGGGCAGCCTGCCCGGCCAGCGTGGCTCAGGGGTTGAGCGTTGACCTAGGAACCAGGAGGTCACGGTTTGATTCCCCGTCAGGGCACATGCCCGGTTTGAGGGGCATGCAGGAAGCAGCCAATCAATGATTCTCTCTCATCATTAATGTTTCTCTCTCTCTCTCCCTTCCTTTCTCTCTGAAATCAATCCTATATAATAAAAGCCTAATATGCTAAGTGTCCGGTCATCTGGTCGGCCGTTCAATCAATCAAAGCGTAATATGCTTTTTTAAAAATATATATATATATTTATTGATTTTTTACAGAGAGGAAGGGAGAGGGATAGAGAGTTAGAAACATCGATGAGAGAGAAACATCAATCAGCTGCCTCCTGCACACCCCCTCTTCTGGGGATGTGCCCGCAACCAAGGTACATGCCCTTGACCGGAATCGAACCTGGGACCCTTGAGTCCACAGGCCGACACTATCCACTGAGCCAAATTGTTTAGGGCGTAATATGCTAATGATATGCCAAAGCTGTTCAACTACTCGCTATAATGTGCACTGACCACCAGGGGGCAGATGCTCCAACCGGTCGGTTAGCTTACTGCTGGGGTCCAGCTGATCAGGACTGAGCGAGATGGGCCAGACACGCCCTGGAGCCCTCCCGCGTCTCTCCCCAGCCCTGATCGTGCACCGGTGGGGTCCCTCGGCCTGGTCTCTCGTCTGCGCCCTCTCGCAATCTGGGACCCCTCAGGGGATGTCAGAGAGCCGGTTTTTGCCCAATCCCTCAGGCCAGGCGGAGGGACCCCACTGGTGCACGAATTCGTACAAATATATTACCAAAAAAAAAAAAAAAAGACCAGAGCAGCCCTCCCAGGTGTGGGCGGGAAGAACTACTGGGAGCCCCTGGCCCTGGCCCCTGGCGTGTTCCATGAGGAGACTGGTGGCAGCCTTTCTTAAAAAATAGATTTTTTATTGATTTCAGAGAGGAGGGGAGAGGGAGAGACAAACATCAACCAGGAGAGAGTCATGGAGCGGCTGCCTCCTGCACGCCCCCTACTGGGGATCAAGCCCACAACGCCTTGGCTCCTGATCGGGAATCAAACCGTGACCTCCTGGTTCATAGGTTGACGATCAACCCCTGAGCCATGCTGGCTGGAGCCCCCGTCACGTGGCCGCACCCGTGTTTACACGGAGACGAAGCTCCGCACCTCCAGCCCCTGCAGCCAGGGGTCAGGAGCAGCTCACACGGAGCACGTGGTCCCTGAGACTGGCTGCCGCTGCCGGCCAGAGAACGGGTGCCCCTGCCCACCTATGTCCCCCCAGACTCCACTCCTTGGGCGGGTGCCTGGGGCAGGAGCGGGGATCAGAGCGGGAAGAGCGGGTGCCAGCAGGCGGTGGCCCTGACCCAGATGGGCGTGGGCCTCTCCCCTGCCTGAGACCCGCTGGTCCCCCCCCTTCCCCGCTATTCTTAGCAGCTGAGCTCAGGGCAGAGCTGGCTGACACGAGGCACCCTTGCTCCTCTGAGCGTTGTGCTGGGAGGAGGCGGGGCCCACCGAGGGAGTGTGGCTGGGCAGGTGGCACAGAGGCGGGCGAGAGCTCTCCTGGCCGTGGAGGCTGGTACAGGACAGCCAGCCAGCGGCTCAGAGGGCTGAGCCCTGCACTCTGCCAGGCGTGTCTCATTCCACACGGACTTCCCTGGCTGTGTGGAGGCTGGGCGGCTGCCCCCCAGGGGCCGCAGGGCTGGGGTCCAGGGCTCACTCGCTGACCTTGGTGCTGACTACGTGGGGGTCAGCATTGCCCCCACCTCCCTTTCCCGGGCACGATCAGCACAGCCTCCGAGGACGGGCGGGGTGGGCGGCACAGGGAGCACGTTACTGCCGGCCTCCCGCGTCCCTGCCGCAGACGAGGGGGCTGAGGCTCAGAGGCCTGTTCACAGCCCGAGGCTGCACCATCGGACAGCGCTTTTAGCTTAGCAGCGAACCTCGCCCCCTGACCCCCAGCACGCCGCGTCCGGGACCAGACACAGCGCTGCTTCTGCGGTCTAGGCCGCCACCCTCGGGAGCTCGGGGGATGGAGAAGGAGGGGTGTAGTGTCCTCTGGCTGGTTTCAGGGACTTGGGGGCCCCTCGCAGCCTCTTGCTCTCCCCAGGAAACCCCTGAACTTCCAGAACCTGCCAGAGCATCTGGACCAGCTGTTACAGGTGGACAGCGAGGATGAGGAGAGCCAGGGTAGGTGGCGGCTTCTGCAGTGGGGCTGGGGGGCCAGGGCAGGACCCGGCGGGCCCTGGGGGGGCCCTGGCGAGCTCAGCCCGCTGCGTTCTCTCAGACCTGGGCCCCGACCCACACCCCCCTCCTTCCAGGGCAGGCAGAAGGGCGGCTCGGCCCCTCCACCGTGGTCCTGGACCACACGGGCGGCTTCGAGGGGCTGCTGCTGGTGGATGACGACCTCCTGGGGGTGAGTGAGGGCGGGCCGGGCCGGGCCCAGCCGGTGACCGCTCAGCCAGCTCCTCAGCCCCAAGCCCTCCCGACACCCCGAAACCCTCTTGGAGGTCCTCCAGCCGTCTCTTCCCAGCACGGCATGAGCCCCTCCCCGCCTGCTCCCGCGGGGACACCCAGGCCTCGCCCCCACCCGTCGGGCGCAGGCGAGGGGGGCACAGGCCGGGCCGGGCCGGGCGTTCTCCCTCGGGAAGCCGCGTGCGGCGGAGCTCACCCCTGCTCTCCCCAGGTGATTGGCCACAGCAACTTCGGCACCATCCGCTCCACCACCTGCGTGTACAAAGGTGCGGCGTGCGCGGCGGGGCCGGCGGCGGGGCCTGAGGAGGGGCGTGTCTGCCTGCTGGGCCTGACTCGGCTTTTTCCAGGGAAGTGGGTGTACGAGGTGCTCATCTCCTCCCAGGGGCTCATGCAGATCGGCTGGTGCACCATCAACTGCCGCTTCAATCAGGAGGTACGTGCAGGCGGCCCCGGGAGCTCCCGCTGCCCCGCCCCTCCCCGGGCCTCACAGACCTTCCTCCCCAGGAGGGCGTCGGAGACACGCACAACTCCTACGCCTACGACGGCAACCGGGTGCGCAAGTGGAACGTGACCACCACGAATTACGGCAAGGTGAGGGCCGAGCCCCCGCCGGGCTGCCTGAGGGACTGAGGGCCCAGGGGCAGGGGCTCAGGGCTGCACCTGAGAGCCTCCTCCCCGCAGGCGTGGGCCGCGGGGGACATCGTGAGCTGCCTGATCGACCTGGACGCCGGCGCTCTGTCCTTCTGCCTGTGAGTCTCCTGCCTCCTCCCTCCCCCCCCCCCCGGGGCCTCTCCTCCCCGGGCCGTCCCGGTTCCGGTCCCTGGGAGGGGTGCCCTGAGGGGGGAAGCCCCAGCAGGGGCCTGGGCATGGCCCACAGGCCTCCCTTCCTTCCCAGGAACGGCATGTCGCTGGGCACCGCCTTTGAGAACTTGTCCAGGGGCCCGGGCATGGCCTACTTCCCAGCCATCAGCCTCTCCTTCAAGGAGTCCGTGGCCTTCAACTTCGGCAGCCGCCCCCTGCGATATCCTTTCTGAAGGGGGTGGGGAGCTGCTTGGGAAGTCGGGGCGCTGGGGCGGACGGGGGAGGGCCTGCTGCCTCGGGAGTGAGTGGGGCGCAGCTCGGCGGGGTGGGGGGCAGCAGTCCCGTAGCCACCTTGTTGGGGTGCCAGTGCCGTCGGCTGCACAGCACAAGTAACGGAAGGAGTGCTGCCCGCAGGGGGGGGTCTGAGCCCAGATGCAGCTTAACTGTGACACCTACCCAGTGGCGGGCTACCGGCCGCTGCAGGACCCGCCGCGCGCCGACCTGGTGCGGGCACAGCGGCTGCTGGGCTGCTTCCGGGCCGTGCTCAGCCTGGAGCTGGACCCCGTGGTGAGCCAGGGGCTGGGCGGGGCGGGGGTGGGGCTGGGGGCCGCCCGCCGGCCGCCCTCCCTCACAGGCCCCTCTCCCGCCCAGGAGGGGCGGCTGCTGGAGAAGGAGAGCTCCGAGTGGCAGCTGCAGGGCCAGCCCACGGTGCTGCTCACACTGGCCCACATCTTCCACCGCTTCGCTCCGCTCCTGGTGAGGGCGTGGGGAGGCGCCGGGGCCGGGGCTGGGACGCCAGGTGCCGGGTCTGCACCTTCACCTGGGAGGGGCCCCCTGGGACCTGAGCCCTCAGACCCCAAGGATGTCACCCAGCAAGGAAGAGGGCCTCAGGGCGGGTCCTAGGAAGGGTGCGGGCAGCGACTCACAGGCAGGGAGCGGCCTGGCGAAGCCGGGAGGGCGCTGGGCGGCGCTGTGTCTCAGCCGAAGGGGAAGGTGCGTCTGCGCGGGGCGGCCCGAGGGCCCAGGGTCCAGCTGTGCGTGGGCCTGGCCGCTGCCCGGCCGGGTGCCCCGCGTGGGTGCACGGCCGCCCTCACGGTGCCGCCCTCACGGGGCCGCCCTCGAGCAGCGCAAGGTGTACCTGGTGGAGTCGGTGCTCACGGGCTTCCTGCTGGGCGTCGTGGAGGCGGGCAGCCCCGAGCAGGCGCAGGCCGCGGTGGGCCAGGTCCTCGACCTCCTGTGGCTCTTCATGGAGGTGAGGCTCCTGCGCGCGGGCCTCCGGCGGGCGGCTCCCCTGGGAGGGGCCGGGGCCTGAGCAGCCAGCTTCTCTCCAGGACTACGAGGTGCACGACTGCCTCAAGCAGCTGATGATGGCCCTGCTGCGGCTCTACCGCTTCTCGCCCATCGTCCCTGACCTCAGCCTGCAGGTGGGCGCGCCGCGGCCCGGAGCCCTGGGCCCTGGGCCCCGCCTGCCCTCTGAGCACCCCCTCCCCGCAGATCCACCACCTGCGGCTCACCGTGGCCATCCTGCGGCACGACAGGTCCCGCAAGTTCCTGCTGAGCAGCGTCCTGTATCCTCGCCTTGCTGCCGGCCGGCCGCTCGGGGACCAGAGCCGCCCAGCCGAGCAGGGTCTCCAGACGGCGGCAGATTCTGGGGCGACTTGGAGGTGTGGGGGCGCCTCCAGCCACAGCACTGTACTTTTACCCGTGTTCCGGGTCGGGGGTTCCCGAGATCTAGAAGTCAGCTCTTCCTGCTCCCCCAGAATGTCGAGGGTGTGCAACTAGAATAGCGGGGAGCGTGGCTCTGGGCCCCTGGCGGGAGCTGTGCTGTTGCCTCTTCTCTGGGGCCTTCCGCCTCCCAGGAGAGGCCACCAGGCCCTGTGGCCGCCTGCCCCCCAGCCACCTGTCCCTGTGGCCACCTGTCCCTGTGGCCGCCTGCCCCCCAGCCACCTGTCCCTGTGGCCACCTGTCCCTGTGGCCGCCTGCCCCCCAGCCACCTGTCCCTGTGGCCGCCTGTCCCTGTGGCCGCCTGCCCCCCAGCCACCTGGCCCTGTGGCCGCCTGCCCCCCAGCCACCAGGCCCTGTGGCCGCCTGTCCCTGTGGCCGCCTGCCCCCCAGCCACCTGTCCCTGTGGCCGCCTGTCCCTGTGGCCGCCTGCCCCCCAGCCGCCTGTCCCTGTAGCCGCCTGCCCCCCAGCCGCCTGTCCCTGTGGCCGCCTGTCCCTGTGGCCGCCTGCCCCCCAGCCGCCTGTCCCTGTGGCCGCCTGTCCCTGTGGCCGCCTGCCCCCCAGCTACCTGTCCCTGTGGCCACCTGTCCCTGTGGCCGCCTGCCCCCCAGCCACCTGTCCCTGTGGCCACCTGTCCCTGTGGCCGCCTGCCCCCCAGCCACCTGTCCCTGTGGCCGCCTGCCCCCCAGCCACCTGTCCCTGTGGCCGCCTGCCCCCCAGCCACCTGTCCCTGTGGCCACCTGTCCCTGTGGCCGCCTGCCCCCCAGCCACCTGTCCCTGTGGCCGCCTGCCCCCCAGCCACCTGTCCCTGTGGCCGCCTGTCCCTGTGGCCGCCTGTCCCTGTGGCCACCTGTCCCTGTGGCCGCCTGCCCCCCAGCCGCCTGTCCCTGTGGCCGCCTGCCCCCCAGCCACCTGTCCCTGTGGCCGCCTGCCCCCCAGCCACCTGTCCCTGTGGCCACCTGTCCCTGTGGCCGCCTGTCCCTGTGGCCGCCTGCCCCTGTGGCCGCCTGTCCCTGTGGCCGCCTGCCCCCCAGCCACCTGTCCCTGTGGCCGCCTGCCCCCCAGCCACCAGGCCCTGTGGCCGCCTGCCCCCCAGCCGCCTGTCCCTGTGGCCACCTGTCCCTGTGGCCGCCTGCCCCCCAGCCACCTGTCCCTGTGGCCGCCTGTCCCTGTGGCCGCCTGTCCCTGTGGCCACCTGTCCCTGTGGCCGCCTGCCCCCCAGCCGCCTGTCCCTGTGGCCGCCTGCCCCCCAGCCGCCTGTCCCTGTGGCCGCCTGCCCCCCAGCCACCTGTCCCTGTGGCCACCTGTCCCTGTGGCCACCTGTCCCTGTGGCCACCTGTCCCTGTGACCGCCTGCCCCCCAGCCGCCTGTCCCTGTGGCCGCCTGCCCCCCAGCCACCTGTCCCTGTGGCCGCCTGCCCCCCAGCCACCTGTCCCTGTGGCCACCTGTCCCTGTGGCCGCCTGTCCCTGTGGCCGCCTGTCCCTGTGGCCGCCTGTCCTGCACACGTGCACGCATGGGCACTGGGCGTGGTGGGCTGACGGCCACACCCTCTGGGGCTCATGGAGAGACAAGCACAGGGCAGCGATGGCCCCTGGGGGTGCGCACTGTGGTGGGCATGTGGAGGTGGGCAGATTTCCACCGAGCTTCCCGGGAGGACGGGAGGGGGCGGGGGGGCCTCACGTGAGCAGAGCTTGCCTTGACGGGCTCCAGCTTCGACGCACTCCGGTCCGCGGTCTTCTTTCACATCAAGAGCCCGCTGCGCGTGGAGGAGGCCGGCCTGCAGCAGCTCATCCCCACCACCTGGTGGCCCCAGCGCCCCAGCAAGGAGGTGGGCGGCCTGGGTGGCGGGTCTGAGGGAGGCTGGCCCGGGGCTGGGTGGGTGGTGGGGAGCCCTGCTGTCTTCCCTCCTGCCCCCCGTCCAGGGCAAGGACAGTAAGGAGGTGAAGGAGGAGACGGCCGAGGAGCGGCTGCGGAGGCGTGCCTACGAGCGGGGCTGCCAGAGGCTCAAGAAGCGCATCGAAGGTCAGGCCTGCCTGGCCGGGCGGCTGGGGGGGTGCACATGTGTGCGTGGGGCGCTGGGTCGTGGCGGTGCCCAGGCGGGGCTCGGGGTCCCTGGTGGTGGAGCCCCATCCCAGCCTGCACCCTCTTGCCCGGGGCCCGAGGGCAGGGCTGTGCGGGGCTCAGTGTCCGCCCCCGCCCGCCCCAGTGGTGGAAGAACTGCAGGTCCAGATCCTGAAGCTGCTGCTGAACAATAAGGATGAGGATGGGGTGAGTGCGTCGGGCACCTGGGAGGGTCTCTGGCGGGGCTGGCGGGGCGGGGCGGACCCAGGCCTCCAGGGCAGGTCCAGCTCACAGCACGCGCTAGTCCAGCCTGGGGCAGTGTCCTCAGCTCATCACAGCTTCACCTTCCCGCCCCTGCAGGGCGAAGCTTCTAGGTACATCTTCCTGACCAAGTTCCGGAAGTTCCTGCAGGAGAATGCCAACGGCCGGGGGGTAGGTCCGCCAGGCCGGGTCGCAGGCTCTGCGCTCTGGGCTTCTGCCCCCTCTCCGCCGCCTCCTTCCCGCCGAGCCCTGGTCCTCTGCCCTCTGCCCTGTGCCCGGGAGGACCCTGGGGCAGCTGCGGTGGGCGGGCCGGCTCCGGGCTGGAGCAGCGGCATGGTGTGTGCCCTGTGCCCACAGAGCGCGCCCCTGCTCTGCCCCCCTGAGTACATGGTCTGCTTCCTGCACCGGCTGGTCGCCGCGCTGCGCTGCTACTGGGACGAGTACAAGGCCTCCACCCCCCACGCCTCCGCCAGCGAGGGTGAGCGGGCCGGCTCGGCCTCCGCGGCGGGCAGAGCCAGCCCCGGGTGGGTGTGGGGTGCCGGGCTGAGGGTGGGGTGGGGCGGCAGGAGCCCCGTGGGCCGGGACTGCGAGCCGTCCACGCTGACTGACGGTGCCCGTGGGCGCCAGCCGCCAGCTCTCTGCAGTCCTGGGCGCCTGGGGCTCTGAGGTGCTGGGCCCGGGGTTTGTGAGGGACACAGCCCTCCAGGGTCGGGGGAGGCTTTCGGTGCCCTGCATTGGGGGATCCCCCACGGGGGATCCAGGCTCTCATTTTCCCTGAGCGCCCCACAACCAAGTGCCCCCTTCACCCCAGGTTGTGCCGTTGCTGGCGCTGACCTGAGATGGGGCGGGGGGGTGGGAGGTAGCCGAGGCCACGCTGTATGCCGGGGGGGGCGCGGGCGGGTAGGTGGCCACCCAGGGGTCCCCTCTGTGCGAGGCCAGAGTGGAGGGGGCAGCCTGGGGAGGGTCCCTGCTGGGTCTGACTGCCGGCCTGGCCGCCGGCTTCGCGCAGAGGCCTACGTCCCGCCCCAGGTCTTCTATAACGGCAAGGTGGACTACTTCGACCAGCAGCGCCTCGGGGGCCTCCTCTCCCACCTCCGGAAGACCCTCAAAGGTGCGTGCTGCCTGGGGGAGCAGGTCCGGGCTGGGTGCACAGGGAGCCCCTCTGCCGTGAGTGCCGAGCTCCCTGTGCCCACTAGAGGGCGCCCGAGCACCGGCCTGCGGGCCGAGAGGCTGATCGGCCCACTGGCCTCTGGTCTTGGGTCCAGCTGTCCCTTCCCTGGAGCACCCCGGGGGCCTCTGGGAGCCCTGCAATGAAGCGGGGCACGGGTGCTGACAGAGGGGGGACCCTGGGATCCTGGCGAGGTCCCGGGGCTGGAGTTGCTGCCTGAGCTGTTCTGAGGGGTGAGCGGAGGCCGCAGGGCCGGGCTGAGGAGGCCAGAGCAGACGGCCCGGTCTCGGGGGGCGGGGGGAGCAGCGGGGTGCCCCCAAGGGGAGAGCGAAGCCGGGGGCCGGGGAATGAGGCCGGGGCGCGAGGGCAGAGCCTGGCGGCCTGGTGACAGGGACTGTGAGCTCATTGCCGGCAGCGGGTGAGGTCGGGCCGCGGGTAAGACGCCCCTCTGGCTGCGGCTGTGCGTCGAGTGGGGTGCGAGGGCCAGGGAAGGAGACGGGTGGCCGGTGTGCAGGCGGCAGAGGAGGGGTGGGAGGGCCGGCTGCCGAGGAGGCAAGGGTGACCCGGCTTCTTGCCAGAGGCTGTGGGGATGGGGCACCGTCAGGAGGGGGCGCTGCGGGGCTCGGGGACGGCAGGACAGGGCCTGGGCTGGAGGCAGATGCCGCGGCAGAGGGGGGGCCGCCTGTGGGGGGCCTGGGCCTGGGCGTGCAGAGGAGCTGAGCAGAGGCGGGGACAGCCTGGCCGCCTTTCACCTGCAGGGCAGCGGGAGGAACAGTCAGAGACGCGGGGGCAGGGGAGTGGGCCGCCTAGAAAGCATGAGGTCCCTCCCGGGAGACAGACAGAGGGACTGGGAGGGGTGATGGGGTGCCCCTGCCACCCAGTCTCTACAAGACAGAGTCTCCCGATGCACAGGGAGGACGTGCAGGGGTGAGGTGCAGGCGCAGTGGCCAGTGGGCCCTGCCAGACCCCTGCCCAGCCGTGACCCTCGCCCTCCACTGGCCTGAGCGCCCCGCCTTTCCTCCCAGATGACCTGGCGTCCAAGGCCAACATCCTGATCGACCCCCTGGAGCTGCAGGCGGCCACCATGGACGACCTGGACGAGGACCAGGAGCCGGCCCTGGCTGCGGCCCAGGTGCCGCGGTGGGGCAGGGGCACTCCACGTCGGCGTCCCTCTCTCCCCGTCTCTAAGGGCAGGGGCTCACAGGGCCACCCCTCTCCGCAGGCGGGCGCCCTTGGTGTGGGCGGAGTCACACCCGCCCTCCCGGCCCCAGGAATCCCGGAGCTGATGGCGTCTGCCTCCTCTCTCCACCACAGCGCCCCGTGCAGGCCCTGGCCATTGGGGGTGCGCTGCCCCTGCCCCGGCCCGGCTGGCTCAGCTCCCCGACCCTGGGCCGAGCCAACCGCTTCCTCAGCACAGCGGCTGTGACCCTGATGACCCCCCGGCGGCCCCTGAGCAGCGCGGAGAAAGTGAAGGTCCGCACGC
The DNA here is from genome assembly GCF_027574615.1 of Eptesicus fuscus. Classification (NCBI taxonomy): domain Eukaryota; kingdom Metazoa; phylum Chordata; class Mammalia; order Chiroptera; family Vespertilionidae; genus Eptesicus; species Eptesicus fuscus. The sequence goes on from NC_072490.1 coordinate 1,748,329, forward strand.
TGAGCGCAGAGCAGAGGACCCGCGAGGACAGTAGGTGTCGGGCGGGGACGGACGTGGCACCGCGGGCCCCCCCCCCGCCCCCCCCCCGTGCAGCCCCCGCGGGCAGAGCCGGGACACGCCCCTCCCTCCCGGCCTCCAGCCCCGCAGCCTCAAGGGCGAGGGAAGTACATTCCGAGCAGGAAATCGATGGCACAGAAATAGGTCCGGAGCCGCCAGACCTGCCCGCCCTCCCGTCCTCCCTCCTGCTGGGCGGCCCAGGCTGCCTCGGCGCCTCGGAGACACCGGGCTGGCCGGCCTGACTGCCCTCCCCCTTCCAGTTGAGGGCAGCCACTGGAACGAGGGCCTGCTGCTGGGGCGGCCCCCCGAGGAGCCCGAGCAGCCCCTCACGGAGAACTCGCTGCTGGAGGTGCTGGACGGGGCCGTGATGATGTACAACCTCAGCGTCCACCAGCAGCTGGGCAAGGTCTCCGTCGTCCCGTGTGTGGCGCGCGCTTCTGCATGTTGGGTGCACGTGTGTGCGTGTGTGCGGGCGCCCACCTGCCCCGGGTCTGCCTGGGCACGGCTGCACGTGAGCGTGTGCCACAGCAGGGCTGATGCCCGACCGTGCTTCAGGCCTGACCTGGGTGACCGGGGGAGGGGCTGGCCGGTCGGGTCACCCTAGACGCTGTCCCCCGCTCCAGATGGTGGGGGTGTCGGACGACGTCAATGAGTACGCGATGGCGCTGAGGAACACGGAGGACAAGCTGCGCCGGTGCCCCAAGAGGGTGAGGCGTGGCGGCAGCGGGTCCCCGGGAGGGTCCCGAGGACAGTCCCCGAGGAAACCGGCCTGGCCCTGCCGCTGGGGTGACCTCAGCAGTTTTTCCTGTCCCCACCCCCGCCCCGACCATAGCACGTCAGCGAGAGGGGCTGGCACCAGGCCGGGCACGGTCTGAGCCCCATCAGCCAGCGTGGCTGAGCCAAGGCACCCCGCCCCTGGCCAGCTAAGTGCTCGGCGCACCCGCTGTCCTCATCAATTATGGATTCAGCCCTGAGCCCTTCTCGGACACTTGCCGAGTCAGCAGGAAGCGGGCCTGGCCCCGTCCTCCCCGCAGCCCCTCCGCAGCTCACCGGCCTGGGGCAGGGCCAGGGGCCCAGCGGCCTGCGGTCCATCGCGCGCCCCTGGGCTGCCCAGCCACGGCTCCAGACCCCCAGCGGCACCCGCTCCCCCGTGCCAGGGCGCGGCTACGGCCCTGTCCCGAGGCCTGCTCGGGCTCACCGCGGGTCAGAGGCAGAGGGGGTTTGGAAGAGAGGAGGGGTTCACCCCCTTTGCGCCCCAGACCACAGTGGGGCCCGAGGCCGTGGACGCGGGCGGGTCCTGACCTCCTCCTCCTCGGGCAGAGGAAGGACATCCTGGAGGAGCTGACCAAGAGCCAGAAAGTTTTCTCGGAAAAGCTGGACCACCTGAGCCGCCGTCTGGCCTGGGTCCATGCCACTGTCTACTCCCAGGTGAGCGGGGCCGGGCCTGCAGTGCTGCCCTCCCAGCCCCCTGGCTGGGCACAGGCTGGCAGCCCCTCAGTGCCCCTGCCGCCTGGGGCCTCTGGCACACACACGCCCTCCCTGCCCCTCCCCTGTCCTCCCACCCCATGCCACGTCCCGGACCTCTCAGGCCCCGGGCCCCTCCAGCTCAGACACCTTCAGGCTGAGCAGGGTCTGTCTCCACCTGCCTCTGCTTCCTGCGCCGACCAGGCGCCTCCCTCCCACGCCGGGGCGCCTCCCTCCCACCCTGGGGCGCCTCCCTCCAGGGCCGGGGCCGGGGGTCCAGTGCCGCCCTGACGCCAGGGACACTCAGGAGCGAGGCAGAGACGAGGCCATGCCCTCCCCGGGAGTCGGCCTTGAGGGGTGGACAGAGGCAAGCTCCCTCTGAGCGTGCTTGCCCCCCACTGGGGCCGAGCCCGCAGCCCGGGCCTGTGCCCTGACGGAATCAGTCATGACCTCCGGGTTCATAGGTTGACGCTCAAGCACGGAGCCATCTGGCCGGGCCAGAATGTGCCCTCGTCACCGTCTGTCACAATTAATGGCAGTAAAACAGCATGTAGCTCAGCTCCTCAGTCGCCTTCAGGGCTCAGCTCGGTGGCGTTAGTGTATTCACTTGGCTGTAAACAGACCTCCAGGCGTGTTCATCTTCCCAAACTGAAACTCACCCACTAACACTCCCCTCCACCCCCCCCAACCCCCCTCCCCCCGCTCCCCCCGCAGCCAGCGTTCTCCTCTGTCGGCCTCTGACTGCGGCCGAGCCCCCCCGCGCTGGGCTGTTGTCATCGCTCCTTGGCTTGGCCGCTGCCCGCACGGGCACCCTGGGGAAGCCGGGCCAGTTTCAGGCCGAGGGGCCAGCTTGTTCGTCCCTGACGGCCTTGGGGTGCTGCCACCGCTTGGCTGCTGTGGGTTCGAGGCGTGGGTTGTGCTCAGAAGCAGAACTGGGTCGCTCTGTCGTACACTCGGGCTTCTGTCCCAGTCCGGACCGGCCTGTCTGCCGGGACCACTGCGGTGGCCGTGGCTCTGCAGGACGTTGGATAGAAAGTGTGAGGGCTCCACGTGTTCTCTTCCGGATTGTTTTGGCGACTTGGTGTCCCTTGAGGTTCCATGCGGCTCTTAGGGTAGATTTTCCTAGAACTCGCAGGGCCCTGGGGTGAGAGCAGGCCTCCTGGCCCGTCGCTGCTCTCGGAGGAAACGCTGTCTCTGCTCACAGCGCCCTCGCACGGAGCCCGCTGCCTCTGCACCCGCTGAGCCCGGCCCGACCTCCTGGGCGCAGTTCTCGGTCCCCATGCCCCGTTCCGGGGAGGCCTTTCCTGGGCCCCGACGCTCACCCAGCACCCGTGCCGCCCGCAGGAGAAGATGCTGGACATCTACTGGCTGCTGCGCGTCTGCCTGCGCACCATCGAGCACGGCGACCGCACGGGCCCGCTCTTCGCCTTCATGCCCGAGTTCTACCTGAGCGTGGCCATCAACAGCTACAGCGCCCTCAAGAACTACTTCGGGCCCGTGCACAGCATGGAGGAGCTCCCGGGTGAGGGCCTGCGGGAGGGCGTGGGAGGCGGGAGCGGCTCCTGCTCCGCTCGGCCTGCGCCCGGCACGCATTTGCTGGCGCCACGCGACGCAGCCCTGCCTGTGCCGGCGCCCGAGCCCAGCAGCTCCTCGCTGGCGCGCGGAGGGAGGCGCCAAACGGATCCCGCTCTCACTTCCGACTTGGTGGCCTCCCCCAGCGCCTGGCACTGCCACGGGGTGTGGCACTGTCGCCGTAGATCACAGCGAGGGGTGGGCCCTGCTGGGGGCCACACGGGAGCCCCAGCTTCACACAGACCCCGGTTCCCGGCTGGGTGGGTGGCTGAGGTCTGGATCGGGCTGTGGGCTGCTCCTGCCCCCCTCGGACCCAGGTGCAAGCTTTGTCCTCGGGGAGCGCTGTAGGTGCCGGGCCTCTGACTGCTGAGCCATCGAGGTGTGGGCTCGTTAGCACCCCGCCAGGACCCACTCCCCACAGCGAGTCCGGCCTTAGCCTTTCACCAGCCGTCGCTGAGTGCTGAGCACGGAGACCCCCGAGGCCGGCTGGGGCCCAGACTGACCCCGGGAGCCAGCTCTGCAGCCCTTAGCCTGCCCTCTCCCCTCCCCCCTGCAGGCTATGAGGAGACCCTGACCCGCCTGGCTGCCATCCTTGCCAAGCACTTTGCCGACACACGCATCGTGGGCACTGGTGAGGTGCCCTGCAGAGGGCGATGGGGGTGGGGGTGGGGGTGGGAGGATGGGTGGCGTCTCTGGCTGGCTGTTTGCTGCATGAAATGGGACCAGGTGGGCCCGAGGCCCCTGCTGAACCCGCCCCCCTCCCCCCCAGACATCCGGGACTCGCTGATGCAGGCGCTGGCCAGCTACGTCTGCTACCCACACTCCCTGCGGGCCGTGGAGCGCATCCCCGAGGAGCAGTGAGTGGGGCCGGGGGAGGGCATGTCCCCTGCCCTCACAGCCCCACGCAGCCTCACCTGTGCCCGCCACCCTTGCCCTGGCAGGCGCGTCGCCATGGTGAGGAGCCTCCTGGCTCCCTACGAGCAGCGGCCCTGGGCGCAGACCAACTGGATCCTGGTGCGGCTCTGGAAGGTGAGCGGCAGGAGGGGGCGGGGCTGGGGCCGCAGCGAAGGGGCCCTGAGCACTGACCATGCCCACCCCGCCGCAGGGCTGTGGGTTCGGGTACCGCTACACGCGGCTGCCGCACCTGCTGAAGATCAAACCCGAGGACGCCAACCTGCCCAGCCTGCAGAGTGAGTGCCTGGCAGGCGGGGGCCTTGCCCACGTCTCCCGGCTTCCGACTTCCCACGCCTTCCAGCCCCGAGTCCCTCTGTCCGTGGGGGCGTTCCCTTGGTCCTTGCTCCCGTCCCATGGTGCCCTGTGTGGGTCACCGTCACAAGGGCCCGTCTTCCCAGGTGCTCCCTGACCTTGTCCCCATGTCCGTCCGCCCTTCTGCCACCTGCCTGGATGCCCGAGTCCAGGGCACAGGCGGGCGGCCGGGCCCCAGGGTGCTCGGGGCTCCCTGGGGGAGGGGGCATTTGGGTGGCGCAGGGGCTGTGCTGTCCCGGGCCCTGGTCCGGCCAAGCCGGGGTCTGGGCCCAGCTGGTCTGCCTGCTGCGCGCTGCGCACCCCACCTGGCCGCTCTCCCCGGCCCACCTGGGGCGCCTCTGCCCTTGGGGACGTGTTTTGGCCTGAAGGGTGTCCCCGGAGGCCGCGTGCCTTAGGCAGCCCACGGGGAGTCCTTGCCAGTGGCCTTGCCCGGCCTGGAGGGTGGAGAGGGCAGGGGCCTCGCGCCTGCGGATGCGGGAGCTATTGATCCGCGTGGGGGAGGGGAGGTCTGCCAGCCTGCGGAGGCTGCGGGCTCTAGTTCCTGCTGCCCGGCAGCCCAGGCTTGGCGCCCACCCCCTCGGCCACGGGCCAGGCCAAGGGCGGCAGAGGGCGGCAGAGGGCGGCAGGGCGCCACGGAGGCTCTTGAGGAAGCTGGCCTCGGCCCAGCAGGAGGGCTCTGGTTTCCGTCTCGGCTCCCTCTCTGCTCTCCGCCGGCCCTCGGCTGAGGACGCGGGCCGAGGGCGTGCTGGGCCGGGCGGCTGCAGGCCTAGGCTGGGGCTGTGGGCCGGAAGCAGCTCAGCTGGTGGCTGGCTCAGCAGAGGGCGGGCAGGTGGAGCTCTGCCCTCGCCTTCACGACCTGAGCATCCCGAGTTGTCTTCCGGCCTCACACCCACGCCCGGCGAGGGAGGACCGGCAGACGGCGGGCCCTGACCGAGCCCCGCTGCCCGCAGAGCCCTGTCCCTCCATCCTGCTGCAGCAGCACATGGCGGACCTGCTGCGCCAGGACCCCGACGTGGCGCCCAGCTTCCTCAACAGCGTCCTCAACCAGCTCAACTGGGCCTTCTCGGAGTTCATCGGCATGATCCAGGAGGTGGGGGCCTGGTGGGCGGGTGCCGGAGGGTGGGCCGGGTGGCCAGGCCGCTGACCGCCCTTGGTGTCCAGATCCAGCAGGCCGTGGAGCGCCTGGAGAGGAACTTCGTGGACACCCGGCAGCTCAAGGTCTGTGCCACCTGCTTCGACCTGTCGGTCAGCCTGCTGCGCGTCCTGGAGATGACCGTCACCCTGGTGCCCGAGGTCTTCCTGGACGCGGCCCAGCCCACCTCCGAGATGCTGCTGCAGCGGCTCGCCCAGGTGAGCGCCGGGCAGGGGGGTGGGCCGGGGACGCCCATGGGAGCGCCCGCCGCCAACCACTGCCGCCCTCGCAGCTGCTGAACCAGGTGCTGAACCGGGTGACGGCGGAGAGGAACCTCTTTGACCGCGTGGTCACCCTGTGGCTGCCTGGTGAGGACCGGGTGCCCCGCCCCACACACCGGCCTTGGTCCTCTGCCAGGAGCAGTGATGCCCACTCCCCTTTCTGCCAGGACAGCCAAGCTTGACACCCCAGCCTCAGTGCCCCTCCCCTCAGGGCCCAGTAGGGAGGGAGGTTGGCACCCGCTGGGCGCCCAGCATGGGCGCCTCACCCCCCTCCCCTCCCCAGGCCTGGAGAGCGTGGACCATTACCCCATCCTGGTGGCGGTGACGGGCATCCTGGTGCGGCTCCTGGTGCACGGCGCCGCCGCAGGGTGAGTGTGGGGATGGGGGCTCCGCAGGGTGAGTGTGGGGATGGGGCCGTGGGGCTCCGCAGGGCCTCCTGGCAGTCCTGCTTCCTCGTCTCTAGTCTGGGCCTCGCTCAGGTTTGGGGTAGGAAGGCTGAGGGCTGCGGTGCCTGAATAGGTGGCGGTAGCAGCTGAGTAGAAGCAGGGACCCTGCAGAGCAGGCGCCTCGGCCCACGTCAGAGCCTCGGGCGGGCGGGGAACCACGACTGGTGGGTGGGGGGCACCCTATGAGGTCGGGACAGCGCTGCCGAGACGAGACTGAGCACACTCGTGTCTGCGGAGGCTCCGCGTGGGTCCTGCCTTTATTAAGAAACTCCGTGACAATCCGATTCAGGCCCTCGAGGGGCCCCAGCTCCGCTCCCCACAGGGGCCCCAGCCCGCCCTGCCTCCCTGCAGGGGGAGGGCGAGGGTCACATGAAGCCGGCCGCCTCAGCCATTAGACAAGCAAGCGCTGGCCCTTACGAAGCTCAGACCTCCAGGGACAGCGAGTGCGCCCCGCCCTCTGCTCGGCTTTCGCTGCTGAAAGCGGGGCGGCGGCCTCGGTGCCCTCCCTGCTGCTGAGCCCGGGGGAGAGGCTCTGCCCTCTGCGGCCTGTGATGCCCTGGCCACAGGAGCAGGGCCCCTCGGGGGGCCGGGCCAGGCCCAGGGGTCTCTTGAGGAGACTTCCCTGCCTCGTGCCTGCCCCAGACTCGGCCTGGACCTGTGACGCCGGAAGGAGGTTGGATGTTGGTGCGCGGGGCCCTGTGTTACCGGAGGAGGGTGCTCCCTCTTCCACCTGGGGACGGGCAGGTCTCCCCTCAGCGGCCCCTGCTCCAGGGGGCCTCAGGCCCCGTGCCGAGACCACCAGTGAGGGGGCCGCTGTGCTAGGGAGGACCTGGGGCCTCCCACCAGCGCCGGGAGCTCTCTGCGCAGCAGGGGCGGGGGGCGGGGGCGGGCGGCTAGGTCGCCACCGGCCCCTCGGAGCCCGTGGAGCTCGTGGACTCAGAGCCGACCTTGAACCGCGGACCCACCGGGCGGTAGAGGTCGAAGTCCTCGGCCACCGCCAGCTGCACGCGGCCGTTGAGGCCCCGCCTGCCCGGCTCCAGGAACACCACGTGCTTGTGGACGCTGGCCTTGCGGCTGGGGGCGTCGGGCGGCGTGGCGCTGAGCACCGAGGACTGCGCGCTCAGCTGCTGGAGCGGGCTGGGGGCGCGGGGCCGGCGGCGGCAACAGCAGGTGCGCCGGTAGCAGCGGCGGCAGCCGGGGCAGGGCGGGGCGAACAGGTAGAGCAGCACCAGCACCAGGCCCACCACGCAGCCCAGCAGCGTGGTGTAGCCCGTGTTGAAAGCCTCGGGCGCCGGCTGCGGGTAGTGCACGCTCACGTTGAACTCGTGCGTCTGGTTGTGCTGCAGGCGGGGCCCGGCGGCCAGGCACACAAAGATGCCCTCGTGCCGCGTCTGCACGCTCCCGATGGCCAAGCTGCCGTCGGCCAGCACCGCGATGCTGCCGTCGGGGGATCCCGGCGCCACCAGCAGCTCTCGCTGCGGGGAGACCCAGGCGATGTGCCGGGCGCCGGCGCTGGTGTTGCAGTGCAGCGTCAGGGACCCGCCCACCTGCACCTGCAGCTGCTCTTCGGGCGGCTCCAGGCCCCGAGCCAGGGCCTCCGAGCAGTTCTCGAAAACGCGGCTGTGCGCGAAGAAGCGCACGCGGGAGGTGGGCACCCGGAACGCCAGGCACGTGTACTCGCGCGCGAAGTCGCTCACGGCGCTGAGTCCCCGCTGGTGCCAGCGCTGCAGCAGGTGGTAGAGGCGGCAGTCGCAGGGCAGCGGGTTGTTGTGCAGGTAAAGGCCGTTCTTGAGGAAGGCGGGCAGCGCGGCCAGGGCCGGCACGGGGACCCGCCCCAGGCGGTTGGAGGAGAGGTCCAGGGTGCGGAGGCGGGTCACGCTGAGGCCGTGCAGGCTGTCGAAGGAGAAGGCCGCCAGCTCGTTGCAGCCCAGGTAGAGCCAGCGGAGCGCGCCCAGGCCCTGGAAGGCCAGCCGGTCCAGGTGCGCCAGGCGGTTGTTGAACAGCAGCAGCGTCTCGAGCGCGCCCAGCCCGCGGAGGTCGTGGCGGCCGAGCGCCCGCAGCGAGTTGGAGGACAGGTCGAGCTGCCGCAGGCCGCTGGCGTTGGCGAAGGCGCCGCGCCCCAGGGCCTCCAGCTGGTTGTGCCCCAGGCTCAGGGCGCGCAGCTGGGCGAGGGGCGTGAGCCAGCCGGGGCGCAGGCGCTGGAGCGCGTTGTGGCTCAGGTCGATGTCAGCCGCAGCCGCGGGGAGCTCCGCCGGCGCGTCCTGCAGCCCGAGGCCCGCGCAGCTCAGCAGGTCGGCGGCGCAGATGCATTTGTTGGGGCAGTGAAGGGGCGCCAGGGGCCAGGAGCCCTCGGAGTCCAGGGTGCCTGAGCCGACGCGCAGCGCGCACAGCAGGGCGCCCAGCAGCACCGGCCGGGTCATGGCGGGACGACCTGGGGTGGGTCCGCCGCTCTGCGGGGCGCGGCTCTGGGACTCCCCCCTTCTGTTCCGGCCGGTGGCCCCCGAGGCAGGATGCGAACTGCACCCCGCACAGCCGGCAGCTCCCGCTCGCAGGTTGCCTGGGGCTGCGCTCCACTCGGCTGCCTTCTCGGGTTCCCAGCTTCCGAGCGCTTTCCTGGGCGCTCGGCTCCTAAATACTCCCGGGAGGGGAGCGCTCAGGGGCGGGGCCTCGGCCTCCCATTGGCTCCCGTTGGCGGGGGCGGAGCAGTCCCGACCCGGCGAGCCGGCGGCGCTGGGCCGGCAGGTTCGGTGGAACGGTGGCTGGGACGCCCGGGAAGCAGCCTTTAAGCCGCTGTTTCCTGTGAAGGGCCCGCCTGTATTAGGGAGCAGGTGACTTGCACTCCCTGCTGGTGGCGCCCGAGCCCGTGAGGGAGGGGGAAGCCGGGGTATGTACGGGGTGGGCTGGGTCGTCACCCACCCCCACTCCAGAGTCCCTCAGGCCCCGCCTCCTGCACCCCCTCCCCCCCCCAGGAGGGAGAAAGCCACGTCAGTGCTCCTGGCGGACCCCTGCTTCCAGCTCCGCTCCATCCGCTACCTTCTGGGGCACCCGGAGCCCCCCGCCCCCGGCACTGCCCTGCCGGCCCCTGACCGGAAGCGCTTCTCCCTCCAGAGCTGTGAGTGGGCAGGGTGGGCCAGGTCGGGAATCTCCCTGGCCCAGGCTGGGGTGCTCAGGAGGCCCTGGGTTCTGGGACCACAGTGGCCAGACACTTCTCACCCCCCAGACACAGACTACATCAGCAGCGAGGAGCTGGCCCAGGTGGAGCAGATGCTGGCACACCTGACCTCTGCGTCTGCCCAGGCCGCAGCGGCCTCCCTGGTGAGTGGGGCCACCCTCACAGGGCCACGCCGTTGCCTGAACGCACGGCTGCCCTGAAGGCGTGTGTGTCCACCTTGCACTGTGCTCCCTGCAGCCCACCAGCGAGGAGGACCTCTGCCCCATCTGCTACGCGCACCCCATCTCGGCCGTGTTCCAGCCCTGTGGCCACAAGTCCTGCAAGTAAGTGGGCCCCCGGACGCAGGAGGCGGGGCTGGGCCAGGGGGGGGGGGCAGAGGGACACCGGGCCCCCTCACCCCTCCTGTTGCAGAGCCTGCATCAACCAGCACCTGATGAACAACAAGGACTGCTTCTTCTGCAAAGCCACCATCACGTCGGTGGAGGACTGGAAGGCAGGCAGTGCGGGCGCCACCTCCTCGGCTGCCTAGGTCTGCGTGTCCACACCGCGGGGGCCCGCCCTGCACCCAGACCCAGGCTGGGCCCTATTTATGAGCTCCCCTTGCCACCCCCACCCCCACCCCCTGCGTGTCCCCCATGGCGGGAGCCCAGCCCTCATTGTGCCTGAGCTCGACTTCCAGTCAGGGCCACGGTGAGCATTAAATTATTATTCAACAGCCCTGGCCCGGCCCTTCTTGAGGGAGTGGGCTGGGGAGGGTGCCCAGCAAGGACCCCGCCCGATTCCGTCCACAGGAGAAGGCAGGTGTCCACCTGCTCCGCCTTGTCCAGGCCTCCCCAGACACGGTAGTGAGTCCAGGGCCTGTGACACGTCAAGCCAGTGTCCCCCTCGCCAATAACAGGGGCTCCGCCAGCCCCTCACATGATGATTCGAGGCTCCGGCACCGAGTCGCCGATGGACTTGTGGGGCAGCACGCTGGCCCCGTTGAGGTAGAGCTCGTCGTTAACGATGACGTCCTCACCCAGCACCGTCACGTTCTCCATTCGAACCTGGGGAGGCAGGCCTCGTCAGGGAGGCCGGTGCAGGCCTGCCCCCTCCCCCCCGGCCGAGCCCAGACGCTCACCCACTGGCCCACGCGGCAGCGCCAGCCCACGATGCACGACTCGAGCCAGGAGTGGGAGCGGATGTGGGCGTCGCGCAGCACGGTGCACCGCCGGATGCACACGCCGTCCTCCACCACCACGCCGGGGCCCAGGCTCACGTTGGGGCCGATGCTGCAGTTCTGGCCGATGCGGGCGCTTGGGTCCTGAGGACGGGGGGGAAAGCACACGTGGGGATCTGTCCCCCGAGACGGGGGGGGGGGGGGGGGGGTGAACGACGGGCGGGGCAAGGGCCTCACCACCAGCACGTTGCCCACGATGCCAGGGCCCGAGCACAGCTGCTCAGGCTGCTTCTGCCGCAGCGACTGCAGGAAGAGGCACATGCCGGTGAGGAAGTCCTTGGGCTGCCCTATGTCCATCCAGAAGCCTGAGGGCGGGAATCATCAGGGCTCAGCCCGCCACAGGCCACCCCACCCTGCGGCCTCCCTGCCTCACCCTGCAGCTCCATGGCATACAGCTGCCCCTCCTCCGCCATGACCGGGAACACCTCCTTCTCGATGGACGTGGGCCGCAGCTGTGGGAGTGGGCGGCGCGTGAGCAGGGGCCCGGTGGCGCGGCCTGCCCTCCCAGGCCACCCGAGCGCCGCTCCTGCACACCTGGATGCGCCGCAGCACGGCAGGGCTCAGGATGTACATGCCCGCGTTGATCTTGTTGGACACAAACACCTGCGGCTTCTCCACGAACCGGTGGATGCGGCCGGTGTCGGCCTCGCACACCACCACGCCGTACTTGGAGGGCTCCTCCACTTTAGTCACCTGCGTGCAGGGGGACTCAGGCCTGGCCGGTCCTGCCCCTCGGTATGGGGCTGTCCTCAGTCTCGGGGGCTGTGCCTCAAGTGCTTAAAGACCGCCCAGCTCTGCACTCACAAGGACTGGGCAGTTCGAGGCGGGCCCGGGAGGCGGGAGGTCAGGCCGGGTCCTTACCAAAATGGAGCCTTCCTGGCCGTGGTGCCGGTGGAACTGCACCATGGCTTGGAAAGGGAAGTCGCAGATCACGTCGCTGTTGAGGACGAAGAAAGGGTCCGCAGTCTCAGACAGCAGGTCACGGGCCAGTGCCAGGGGTCCAGCTGGGGGAGGGGAGGTCACCATTTTCTGGGGGTCGGAGCCCTGCATCCAGGCTCAGCAGGCCCCATCCAGGCTGGGCCTTACCCCTTTCCTAACCCTGAGCCCTCCCCCACAAGGGCTATCCCCGTCTCTACTGACCTGTCCCCAGAGGCTCCTCTTCGTGGGACATGGAGATTCTGATGCCCAGCTGGAAGGGAGAAGCGGGGTCAGGTTCCTCCCCCAGAGGGAGGTTGAGCGGGGACCGACGGAAGGGCAAGTCGACTCAAGCCTCACCCTCTGCTCCTGCGCCTTCATTTCCTTCTCCAGCACCTGAGACATGTAGCTCACGGCCAGAATCACGTGGTCCACGCCGGCCTGTGGGGCAGAACCGCGCCGGCGCACAGGCGGGCTGAGCCAGAGGCCCGGGCGTCCCCCAGCCCGCCTCGCTCGCCGCCGTCCCTCGCCCTGCCTGCCTCCCCGCCCGGGCCTCACCGCGGCCAGCGCCTCCACCTGGTGCAGGAGGATGGGCTTATTGCAGAAGTCCACCAGGGGCTTCGGGGTGCTGAGCGTCAGCGGCCGCAGGCGCGTCCCATAGCCGCCCACCAAGATCAGTGCCTTCATGGCGCCGGCGGGGGGGCGGGCGGAGACCGAGGCCGCGCTCCGAGGTGACCGCGGCCGCCTGGCCGACCCCCGTCACTCACTCCAGCCGCCGGGCCCTCCACCTGCCAGACTGACCAACCCTGGAGCCGTCTCGTCCGCCCAGGACGCCCGACGCCTATTTCCGCGCCGCCGCAAACCAGGATGCGACGCGGGCTGGACGGCCGCTGGCCCCGAGCGCAGGCCGGCCCGGCGGCGGTGACGTGAGCCCGGGCGGGCCAATCGGCTGCCGCGTACGTGGCACGGACGCCGGCGTCGAGGCGCTGGGGCGCAGCTCTGGCGGACGTAGCCAATGAGAGTCCGAGCGCGCCCGGTTGCTATGGGGACCGCGATTGGGACCCGCGGGTCAGCTGGCCATTGGCGGATCCAAAGGCGGAACTGGCGCCAAGGGCGAGGCCGCCTGCAGCGTCCGCCGTCCGGCCCGGCCCGGCCCGGCCCGGGAGGAGCGAACGGGGCCGCGGGGTGGGCGGGCCGCCTGACTTCCGGAGCCGCGGGGTCTTCACAAAGACGCGGACACGCTGAGTTTTAGCGGCTTTATTTCGACAGACACGACCTCAGACACAAGCGGGCGGGCAGCGCGGGGCGGACGGAAAGGAGCAGCTCGGCCCGGGGTCTAAGCACCCCTCCCCGCACGCAACGTCCCGCACACGCGCCACTGCGCCGACGCGGCCCCGGCCACGAGTGTCCCGGCGCAGGCTTCGGGCGGCGTGGACAGGAAAGTGGAGCAAGAAGCGATTCCGAGGCAAAGCCTTACAGTTCCGGGAGACGCAAAGGATTCTCCCAGGGTTCTCCAAGTTTTTTCCTCATTAAACCACTTTTTAAATCGGCACAAAGAAAACCAAATTGAAGAGCACTGAAGTTCAAAGCAATCTGCATCTAGGGGGCGTGCACGTGGCCAGGTGCGAGCGAGTGAGCAGCGGCTATGGAACTAGCCTAGGCCTTTGGCCCCTTAGGAGTCCCCACGCCCCCTGCACAGGCCCCAATGGGGGAGGGGGGGGTCCCTGGCTAATTGCTAAACTGGTCCCTTCCTCTTTAAGCACCACCCAATGCCACCCCCAGGGGCTAGTGTCACTTGGCCTAAGGAAGCGCTATGGACAAGGGTCACTCGAGTGCTCCAACCGTGATCCCACGGTTCACTTTGGTCCCAAGTTGGGGCTGGGAAGGCAGGGCCCGGTGGGCACAGGGCGCTGGCAGAGCAGTGGGGAAGGGGTGAGCGCACACACATGCCCACCACCTGCCCGGTAACAGGGCTTGGTCTCCAAGTGTCAGAAGTGCTGAAAAGAGGGGACCCCCCTGGGGGAGAAGCAGCAAATCCCAGGCCCCTGCTCCTAGTGCCAGGAAGACACTATAAGAGGGTACATCTGCTCCCCAAATACAGAACTCGGGAGGCACAGCACACCTCCGGGCTGGGCCGTCTCCGCCTCTGCCTTGCCGGGAAAGGGCGGGCTACACTATGAAGAGCTGCTGCCCGATGGCTGAAGCCACAGGAGGTACAGGAGCGAAGGCGGTCGTTACGGACCAGGACGAGCAAGCTGTCCCCCCAGGCCCAAGGAATGGGAACCTGCCCACCACTGGCACAGCGTCAGAGGCCGAGCGAGATGGGGCCCATCAAGGAGCCCGTTTAAGATGCTGAGGCTGCATCTGAGGCCAGGGAACCCCCCTCAGCCACCAAGGCCTCTCAGACACTGGCAGCAAGCTTCCCTTTAATGCCCGAAGTGACCGTGGCAGTGGCCCTGGGCTCCGAGGGGAGGGCACTAACCTTGGCAATGGTTAGGGGAGTGCAGTGTCACCTCCTGGCCACAAGTGGAGGCGGCAGGCTTCTGGGCCATGGGGAGGGGAGGGAGGGGTCCTCCGGGGCCTGCCCTGCACTGTCAGTATTGAGTGTTAAAGGGGCCACACTCCAGGCCACAGAGGGTGCTGGGCCAGCAGGGAAACGCCTCCCACAATGCATTCTGCTCCCCATTCTTCGTGAAAAGGCAGCACCTGCTGAAGGGCACAGGGGCAAAGCTCACCTCAGAAATGGGAGCGAGATCCTTTGCTGAGGAAAGCAGGAAGGAAATCCGTTCTCACTAATGAACAAGGCTACACCCAGGGGAGGATCCCGAGACTGGAGCTGGCAGATGGACAAATGGACAGACTGATGGACTCCAGGACCGAGAAGACAAAGCTCTCCAGCAGAGCCCGGGCCCTGCATCGGGTGCAGACCGTGTGCCTGTGTGCAGGCCAGCTTGCAGCTCTCCCTCCCAAGCGGAGAGCTCCCGACCTGGGCTGCTGCCTGGAGCTTGGCTGGGGAAGCGAGACCCTGAGCGGACCACAGCCCGAGCCTGCGAGCAGCAGCCCACCCGGAGCAGCACAGCTGCCCACCCAGAGGACGGGACTCCCGCCCACGGCACGAGAACTGCGGACACCGTCTGGGCTAGAGCCGCCAGACGCCCCGAGGCCTGGTGGGACAGGCTCTTCGGCAAATGGAGCAGGGCCCCCTTCAGTGGGACAAGGGGCGGGGACTCCGTAGGCAGGGATCTTGGTGAGAAAGGCTGGCTGGGGGTGCAGGCAGGAAGAGCAGCAGGTCCAAGTGCCCGAGGGCCTGGGAATCCCAGGGCCTGCCCTCAGCCCTCAGCCCTCAGCCGGCGTCAGCCCAGATTCTGAATCCAGCCTCATGCCAGGAACAGAATGGAGGGCCCCAGCTGGGCACAGCTGGCCTTGTAGTGCCCTGGGAGCGTCAGTCAAAGAGAGGCTGACACCCACAACACTAGGGTACATGCCCCTAGAAAGGGGCACCCAATCCCTCTACTTCCAAGGAACGAAGGGTGAATGGGCATGGAGGGGCCCTGCATGAGCCCAGGGCTTCACCCCACAATTAGCAGGGCCCTGCAGCCACAGGCCCCAAAAACCTAGGCAAGAGAAACCAATGTCCAAGGGCACCCTGTCCCTGCTGCAAGCCCCCCAGGGGCACCTCCACTGAGTCAGCCTGGACACAGCAGGCGGAGCTGCAGAGCCTGGCTGAGGACGTGTGCTCTGCTCTCCTCTGGGTTATATATATATGGATGCCAGGCTACAGCTAAAAACATTTCTTTTAGTTTATACCCAAGAGAAATATAACCCTTTAAAAGCAAGTCTGTGTGTCCTCACGGCGAGTTCCGATCAGTGGTCCCTGCCTGCGGGTGGAGAGGGAGGGGTTCCGGGCCCCGAGCTGGGCCTACTGGTTCTCGTCCCGCATCTGCTCCATGATGCTGATGAGGTTCTCCAGGCCGAACACGTAGCCTCGGTCCGGCCCGTCGTGCACGGTGGGGTCATCCCGGAAGCCCTTGAACGTGCTGTGTGCAAAGTCGATCATGCGGACGTCCACCTTGGGAGAGGACACGCCCTCGAGGCTGGTGCTGCTGGAGCTGCCCGGGCTGGTGCTCGGGCCGCAGGGTGGCGCCACCTCGGGCAGCCCCGTGTCCAGGTGCTTGAGACGCATCTCGGAGCGGCGGTCCAGGCAGGACTCGGGCCAGCACTCCTTGCCGTCGTAGATGACGAGCAGGGAGCTGGAGTAGAAGCGGTAGGAGGCCTGTCGCTCCAGCACGGCCTTGAGGCCCCGCAGTTTGCTCAGGATGGGCTCAAAAAGGTCGCGCCGCAGGTCCACGCCGTTGTGCAGGTACTGGTAGAGGGCGCTGCGGAAGCCTTCGATGGAGAGCCCCCGGCCATAGTACTTGTTCCTGCAGAGGTAATGCCCTGTGTCCAGCTGGTACACCTGAAACCCCAGGAGACAGACAGGGTGAGTGCCAGGGCGTCTGATGGCCTCAGCGCCCTGGGCAAGCACCGTCTGGAAAGTACTTCTGACCAAGCTGGGCTTTCCTGCTAACCCCACAACGGAGGCGGCGGGCCAGGTGCGCCCGAAGGGTCCCCGCAGGACGGCCGGGAGAGGGGCGCCCAGCCTGCAAGTCCTCTGCCATCACTTTGAAGTCCTTTTCCAAGCTGGACTCAAACTAGGAACATCTGACGGACCAGAGTCTTACTTGCCCCAACGTCCCGGCAACCGGCTCTCCCGGCAGCCGGGTACCTGGAGCCCAGACCCGAGTCACCAGACACGGACAGCGGCTCCGGGAACATGCACCCGGGGAGGCGCTCAGCACCGGGCTCACGCTCTGGCAGGAGGACACCCGGCCTGGGTAGCGGGGGACAGGGCCCCTCCAGCTGGCGGCGGCACCTGGCTCTCACCTGCATGCCACAGACCCTGACGCCCAGCGTGGCCGACGTGCTCTGCTCGCACTTGCGCATCTGCCGGGCCGCCTTCTCGGCGGACGCGTCGTCGCCGTGCTGCCGGGTGCCCATCTTCAGGTCCAGCACGCACGGGCGCCTGAAGTGGTGCACCACGTTCTCCAGCAGCAGGAACTCTGGCCGAGGTCAAGGGAACGACAGCAGGCGCTCCGTACGGCCCCGGCCCGCCAGCCCCCGCGGGGACGCCCAGCACCGGCTTCCCTCACCAAACGCGTATGCCCTGGCCGGTGTGGCTCCGTGGTAGAGCGTGGTTTGATTCCTGGCCAAGGGCACGTACCTGGGCTGCAGGTTCGATCCCGGCCACAGCAGGGGTGCGTGTGGGAGGCAACCAATGGATGTCTCCCTCTCCCCCCTCCCTGCCTCCCACTCTCTCAACATCAATGGGGGAAATATCCTTGGGTGAGGATTAACCAAGAAATAAAATAAACATTGTACTGCGGTGAAACACACACACCATACCATTTGCTGCTTTCAGTATTTAGGTGTGAGCTCAGTGGCCTGCAGCAGAGTCACATGATTGTGCCGCCATCACCACCCGCTGCCTCCACAACTCCCCAGACCGCACCCAGAAGCGGCGGCACCGTCACTTCCTCCCCGGCCCCTCAGCCCTGGTCCCGCTCCTCCCCCGGCCTCCGGTCTGCCTGTTCCAGGTCCCTCGTGTCGTGGCGTCACAGAGCCCCCGGCCCGTGCCTGGCTCTGTCACTTAGCAAAAGGTCTTCGAGGCGCCTCCACGCTGCAGCTAACACAACGCCCCTCCTTTTACGGGAGTAACGCCACTGTGTGCGCCACCGCCGCTGAAGTCACCGTTTCTCTCCTTTAGCTGCGTCTTACAGCACATAAAGCTGAAGGAGACTCGGGGGGCTCACACACACCCCTGCACCGCCAGGAAGCCAGCCGCGCCCCGCCCCGGCCGCCAGGGCCTCGCCGGGCCGGAGACCTAAGGAGACGGTCGTGGCACTACCATAAAGATGAGAAACCGGATTAACATTCCCAACAGGAGTCCTAAGAAGAAGCTGGGGTAAAGCTCTATCAGGCCGTTTTCTGACTTAGCCTCAAACCCGTGGGCTGTACATCTAAAACGCAGCCCTTGGTACTTCCAGGGCCTTGTGCTCAAACGCTCTGTGGCCTGGGCTCCTGTCATTTCCGCCACGTCTTCAGCTAACCCTCCTGCCTGCAGCACCTTCCCTACCCGCCCCCCCCCCCCCCCCCCCCGAGGGCAGGCGCCGAGTGCTTCAGAGAGGCAGTGGAGAGTCAGTCTTACTGGTCCCCAAAGGCAGAACACAGTGCGCTCTGCCGTGAGGAGGAAGGGGGGCAGGGCCCGTGGAAGGGAGATGGGACCAGGAGCCCGAGCAGGAGGTCTGGCCGTGGCACTGAGGGCGCCGACAGGGCAGCGGGTCCCGGGCCGCCGCCGCCGAAGAGCGGCAGAAGGATACTGTAGAGCTTCCGGTCCTTGGACTCGGAGCGCATGCGGCTCAGCTGCTGCTTGTGGCAGCGCAAGCTCCAGGGGTTGTGGCTGATCTTCTCGGAGCTCAGGCCGCTGTTGCCGTCCAGCATCTGGAAGGGGACGTCCGAGTGGCTGTGCAGCTCCGCCTTCGGGCTCTTTGCCTCCTGGGAGCTGAGGAGAGAGCAGACACAAGTGTCACTGCTGGCGCCCCCATCGGCCTGGAAGAGGAAGTCGCGGAGAAGAGCAGGCCAGGGCAGCGGCCAGCGAGGAGGGCACTCCCTTCCTGGAGGCAGTCAGGCGCACAGGGCTTTTGGTGAGAAGACGCCGCCAACGGAAACATCAGGACGTGACCGCAGCCTCACGCAAGGCTGTGCTGGGAGTGACCGCAGGTGCGCTGCCGCACAGCCACGCGGAGCAGGGCCACGCGGAGCAGGGCCACGCGGAGCAGGGCCACGCAGAGCAGGGCCACGCGGAGCAGGGCCACACGGAGCAGGGCCACGCAGGCGAGGCCGTCCTGGCAATGGCAGAGCGCGGCGGTGGAGGCCGGGGCGGCTGCTACAGCGACGTCAATGTCACTGTCCTCTCCTGAGCCGCTGACAACCCCAACAGGGTGGCGCCGGCAGAGATCGGTCCTTTAACTGAAGTGGGGAGCCCGCCAGCCCCCTCAGCGTGACGAAAGTCCCCTTTTCTTCTGGGGGCGGGGGGCACGGCTGAGGCCATTCGTGGGTGCCTTTCTGTGACCCCCTTTCAGAGCCACAAAGCTGGCTTCTTTGACAACCGGCCCCGGCACCCTCGGAAGTCTCCGCGGTGAGGTGACACACGGGATAGGTCGCCCTACATGGGTGGCCCAAGACCAACAGCCACTGCCCCCAACTCGACCTACTGCCCACAAGCACCCAGGGGCAGGGCCTGCGAGGGGGAGGGGTGCTGCCCCCTACCTCTCAGTGGTCTCGAAGGACAGGCTGGCTTTCTCCTCCTTGTGGTCGCTGCCGCTGCCGGACCGGTGCAGGCTCCGGCGGGAGTGCTTGCGCCGCGGCTGCTCCCGCTCGGGCGTGTCGTCCTGCTCCACCGCCTCGCTTTCCACGTACGGGTAGGCCACTAAGTTGATGTAACCATCACTGTCCCCCTCGAAACAGACGGACACCACCCCTGTTGGAAAACAGGCAGCCCGTCAACAAAGGTCGCACCGACGGCTGGCGCGGCGCTCGGCACACACCCCCTGCCCTGAGCGCACGGGCCAGCGCGGGACCCCAGACGGCACCGTCTTTCCAGAGGCAGCTTCCCAGCCGCCTCCCAGGGCTCCGCACCCTGATCCTGGGCCCCTCTGGAGCTCCCCGCTCTCATCTGGAGCTCTCACTCGCACCTAATGTGCCCTCGGTGACACCTGCACCGACATCATCTACCCTCTACCCATTTATTTCATTTTTAAAATATAATTTTTATTCATTTCAGAGAGGAAGGGAGGGGAGAGAGCTAGGACATCAATGATGAGAGAGAATCACTGATTGGCTGCCTCCTGCACCCACCCCCAGCCCCCGCCCCGGGATGGAGCCCGCCACCTGGGCATGTGCCCTGACCGGGAATTGAACAGTAACTTCCTGGTTCATAGGTCGACACTCAACCCGAGTCCCGCCTCCCCCCCCCCATCCTTTCTACAATCCTCTCCATCTCCCAGACCTGGCTGGCTCCCTCCTGGGACGCGTCCTCAGGAAGTCCCTAGGAAGGGGGTTCAGAAGTCGGTTTCTGAGTCCTAAGTGCACTCCAGCAGCACAGACCCGGCGGCCTCACTCACTGCCACAGCCCAGAAAGCACCCCTCCCTCCTCTGGGCCAGGAAGGTGCGCCTCACCTCCCAGCAAGCTCCCCCCTGACCCCGCATGGCCCCCTCGATGAGCCCCCGGGCCCTAAAGACCTCGCTGATGCTTTGGGATTGGATCTGCTAACAACACGGCTGAGCTGCTCCCAGACAACAGAGACCCAGTCGCCTCCCCTCCCCTCGCCTCGCCTCGCCCCCGGGCCAGCCGGAAGCCGCGCCCGGCGTGCAGGGCGTGCAGCCCAGGGACCCACCTTTGTACTCGGGGGTGAACTCCTTCATCTCGGGCGGGAGGGACTCGTAGAAGCGCTGCTCGCGGGAGATGAGGGGCTTGCACACCGTGTGGTCGTCGTAGCGCATCATGCTGCTGTGGCCGCCCACCTGGTGGATGAAGGGCTCCAGGAGGACCCCGCGGTCTCCGGCCAGACTCGCGCTCTTGCCGTACTGCCCCACTTCCATGGTTTGACAAACACACATCGCGTTGGGGGCCCGCTGCGCGCCGGGGGCAGAGGACGCAGCTCATGGGCCACCGCCAGGGAGCTGGGCAGCGTCTGCGCAGAGAGGAAAGGGAGGAGGGAGTCAAAGCACCGGCCGAGCTGGCCCCCTCGGCGTCTGCTCGCGAGCCGGAGCCGGGCCTGCGGTGTGCTGGCCCCGCAGTGCGTGGCGAGGGCAGGCGGTGACCTGCTAGCTGAGGTGCCATGCCGGTCTCCTCCCGCTCCCTTTATGCACAAGAGCCACCTTCTCTCCCTCTGCCAGTTCCCAGGCCCCTTCCGGGCTCTCGGAAAGATTTGGTTTTAGAGCCGCAAAGTACGTTCCAGCGCCAGGAAAGCCGCCGTCCCTGTCCGTTCACAGAGGAGCGTTCAGGACAAAACCCAGAAGCAACGCGAGCTCCTTCCGTTCAGACTCCCCACGGCCAGCGCTGGGAAGGGTCCCCGACTCAGAGGGAGGGCTTCTGCCCGGGTGAGCAGGTCCCCCCGGATTCCCGGCGGGAAGCCCTTCCTGGGTGAGCTGAGAATCAGAAACACGTCCTGCTTTTCCCAAGGAACTCGGCTTCAGACCTCATCAAGTTCGGACCATGTCCCGCACCCCCGGGCCTTCCTCCCGCTGACCTTATACCCACCAGTGGGACAAGGAAAAGCGCTTGGTCTTCAAAGACCCTCCTTGTAATGTCCATTTTCTCTCAAGCAAGTTAAAGCAGTGGGCACCTTCCTTACTACTGAATATATTCTTATTATTTTTAAAAAATATATTCTTATTGATTTCAGAGAGGAAGGGAGAGGGAGAGAGGTAGAAACATCACTGATGAGAGAGAATCATTGATGGCTGCCTCCTGCACACCCCTCCTGGGGGTCGAGCCCCCAACCCCGGCATGTGCCCTTGACCAGAATCAAATCTGGGACCTCTCAGTCGGCAGGCAGATGCTCTATCCACTGAGCAACACCAGCCAGGGCCTGAATATATTTTTAAAGCTAGGAAGGTACCGGCAAGACTACACCTGAAAAGTTCAAGACTGAAAAATAAAGTATTTGTGGAGCAGGAACATGGTTTTACCTGCAAGAGTCCAATCAATTATTTTTTCCTGAACCTCATACTGATGTGCAAAACGAGCTACACACGAACACTGTTGCAAAACTGTCTTAACCGGAAGCTGCCAGGAAACTATGTTCCACCTCACTGCTCTCCACAAAAAGACGCCGCGCCTGCACCCCGCGCCCGCCCCCCCCAACCCCACTCCGCCAGGCAGACCAGCAGAGCTTCGAGGCAGCGCGTCTTTGCTTGGCCTTCTACTGTCTAGGTCTCCTCCAGGACCAGACTCCCTGTGCTCAGGGGTTTCCCAGGCTCCACGCCCCGAGCCGGGGTCCTGGACACACCCGCGTGGCCCTCGGGCAGCCTGTGCTGCTCTCACAACAGCACTGCGCAGCCGTCTAGGTCCCCGTCGGTCCCACCACACCTTCCTCTCATCTCCACCCAGGACCGCGGCGTTCCTGCACAAAGGAAGCTCTAAAGCAAAGGTTGCCGGAATGAACTGAGTCACTGCAGAAGAGCCTCCTGGGTAACAGCGCACCATGAGCGTGAAGGACTCACAGTGGCAGAGAGGACTGAATCCACGTCTTCCGTTTAGGGATATGGAATCACCTACTGGGTCAAGTCATTGCAACCACAACATGATTTCGTCAAAACCCCACTTAACCTTGTTCTAAGTGTCTGTTCTGGCAAAGGAAAGCCTAGCTTGTGCCATACTTCTCCCCGACTCCCCCTACTGCACACAACCAGGAACAACAGGTACCACCCAGCAGCCACGAGGACCGGGACTGAGTCAGAGCGTGTGACTTCTCAGTTCAAAACCCTGCCATCTCGCCCCATCTCGGCCAACGCCAAAGTCAGTCCCGTACCGGAGCCCGCCAGATCCCACAGACCTGTGGTCCCCCCGCCCCATCCTCTCCATCGCGTTTCCTAGCCTCCCCACGCTCAGCACCTCACTGGTCACACCGCCTGGCACACGGGCACTTTGCCCCGAAGGCCTTTGCACCTTCCTTTCCTTCCGCCTGGACCATTCTCCCCCTGACACCCACATGGCTCACTCACTCGCTTCCTTCAAGAGGGCTGGAAAGGAGGATCAGAGCTCACATGTCTTTCTCTTTACGTTTAAACTGCAAACCCACATGGGCTCTCGGTCCCCCTGAATCTGCTCTGCTTTTTCTTCCTTTCCGCGGTACTCACCCTCTTCTGACATACATATATTTTATTTATCGATAACGTCTGTGTTTATTTTTATGATGATGTCAACTCCATGAAGGAAAGACTGTCTGTTTAGGTCACTATATATTATCCTAAATGGCGGAGTGGTGTCTGGCACCTGGCAGCCACACATACAACAGCTGGGTGAATGCTGTATGCACATGTTTGCTACAGATGTGTACGGGAGGGTACAAGTATGTACACACGGAAAAGCGTCTGTGAAGGACAAGTTCTCCCTTTCCTTTCCTTCCTATCAGGGTGGTAAATAAAAACCGTTTACAGACTAATCTAGGGCCGGGACCAGAACAAAGAGGTGGCTTTACAGAGGACAAGGCATGTTGGCCACAGGACAGAATTCCAAATCAACACACAAAGAAACGGCAAAATTCTGCCTTCGGACTCTGAAACGATGCCGATGAGAGATCCGGAGCGGAAAGGTGGAGGGCCCCAGCTCCACAGCGAGACGCACCGGCCGCACGGCGCTGGGGCAGCCCAGGCGCACGCAGCACGCCGGTCGGCGGACACGCACTCGAAGAAGTCTGGTTACCAGTCCAAGTTCGGTGCCAACGTGTTTTTATAACTCAGATCAACTACGTGAGTTTGACACGCAATCTTTTCATAAAGGGAAGCACCTGGGTGCCTTCAGGTTCCACAGGTGTGTTTGAGAACTTAAGGCCCTGACCGGTGTGGCTCAGTGGGTAGAGCGTCGGCCTGCGGACTGAAGGGTCCCGGGTTCGATTCCGGTCAAGGGCATGTACCTTGGTTGCGGGCACATCCCCAGTGGGGGGTGTGCAGGAGGCAGCTGATCGATGTTTCTTTCTCATCGATGTTTCTAGCTCTCTATCCCTCTCCTTTCCTCTCTGTAAAAATCAATAAAATATATTTTAAAAAAAGAAATGGTTTGTAACTCCAATACTTTACTACCTCTTCTGAAGTCAAACATCCACTTAAGCGCTAAAAGCACAGCAGTATCGTGCCCTTTAAAAATCATACAAAATGTATCTCAGTTTTTTAAAATGTAAGTTTACACTTAGTCAGGAATGCTAAGTAAAATTCTGGCAATAATGTATCTTCAGTTTGTTTTGTACTCTCTGATATAATCCAAGGTCAAAATAGCAAAATCCCTCAGCTAAAAAAGAACAAAATGGGCCGGTAAGCCGTTCTAACAGGAAAGCCACACCCAAAGCTGGTTGGATAGTTCTGCACTCGGAAAGCGAGTTTCAGAAACATATAGACCCGGAGGGAAAAGACAGCGCGTGCCCTGAAGCCCCGGGCACACAGGCCGCAGCAGGAAACTACCATGAAGGCCGCGGTCGCCAACCCGTGCTCCGCGGACCGCGGGTGGCCCGTGCGGCCCGAAAGGTTGCGACAGCGGCTCTCAAGCCCATGAGCAGAGCCTAACGCCTCCCGAAGCCAAGTCCGTGCGGGCTTTTCCCCAGAGGCTGTGACCATCCTGCCCGCCGGGGCCCGGACTGTGTGAGGCAGGCAGGGGCTCACACCCTTCTCCTCTGAGAACGGAATGAGGACGGATGTTCTCCAAGGGAGAGGGGCTGCCACCCCGAGCCTGCCCTTCCCGCCTACCAGGGCCCGGCCCGCCCCTCACCTAGAAGCCAGAGGGGTGTGCGGAGGCCCAGAGCAACCGGGCTTGAAACAGAGCCGGGAAGGCTAACGGCGTCTATTCTGTTGTTTGTCCTCCGAGAAGAGGTGAGGAACCGTTCAGACTCCTGGGTCCTCTCCAGGATCAAGGGGCAGTGACATCCTCCTGAGAACACCAGGCTGCGAGCAAGCAGGGAGCGAGGAGGGATGGGAAGCTGGCAGGAGGCCCGAGAGGTGTCAGCCCATCAAGAAACGGCCAGAAGAGAATTAACTTAGGACAAAGAGAAAAGCTGGAGCCCCGTGAACCCCGTTCCTGTTTTTACTGGACTTATAAAATAAGAAACCTGTGCTTCCACACACACGCACACGCACACGCACACGCGCACACATACACACGCGCACACACACTCACACGCACACACATATTTTAGCAAAGATCCTTCTGAAAATACCTTTCCCAACTGTGCTGGAATGAGTGGGAAAAGGGGAGGACTGAGGTCCCAGTGACACGGGGAAACCAAAATGAGGAGACGAAGAGAGAGGAGGAGCCAGGTGTCCCTCCCTCCTCGCCTGAAGTGTCCGCTCACGACTGAGTGGGTGGACCTTACCCAGCAGCACAGGAGCCACACCCGGTCAGGGGAGTCTCTGCTTAGCCCGTTTACAGGTGCATCCCACCACGGTCAAACCCAGGAAGCACGTGGCTAGGAGACGTGGTTCTAAGAGGAACAGAGAACCACAGAACACTTAAATGAGACTGTCTGGCCCTGGCCGGTGTAGCTCAGTTGGTTGGGCATGTCCAATGCACACCAAGGTTGCCGGTTCGATTCCCAGGCAGAGCACATGCTGGGTTTGGGGCTCAATCCCCAGTAGGGGGGCATATTAGAGGCAGCGGTTCTACATTTCACTCTCTCATCCATGTTTCTCCCTCTACCTCTCTCTACAAATCAATTTAAAAAAATGTTTGGCCTGGCTGGTGTGGTTCAGTGGTTGAGCACTGACCTATGAACCAGGAGGTCACGGTTCAATTCCCAGTCAGGGCACATGCCTGGGTTGCAGGCTGGATCCCTAGCGGGGCGTGTGCAGGAGGCAGTCAATCCATGATTCTCATCATGGATGTTTCTCTCTCTCCTTCTCCCTTCCTCTCTGAAATACACACACACACACACACACACACACACACACACACACACACACACACTAGGGCCCAGTGCACGAAATTTGTGCACAGGTAGGGTCCCTAGTGGCTGCTGGCCAGGGCTTTCCTTCGTTCTGCGCCACCCCCTGGTGGTCAGCGCACGTCATAGTGGGCAGTCAAACTCCTGGTTGGTCGAACTCCCGAGGGGACAATTTGCGTATTAGCCTTTTATCATATAGGATATATATAATCTTTTTAAAAAATGAAACTGTCTAAAATGCCAAAATATAGAATGGGGAACATCTTGGCCTCCGTCCCTCATACTGCCCATCCCAGTGGAGACCCCGAATGAAAGAGGAGCTTCGGCACAAGTGAGAGAAAGATGCGAAGGGCCGGGGCCGGCCTGCTCTCCCATCCAGGCTCCTGCTGTGGCGGTGACGCTGCTCCCCCCCCTCCGTCCCAGTGCACTCAGCGGAGGGCAGGCTGCGCTCAGCAGGGGAGGCTGAGGCCTGAGGCCCCGGCGAGCACACTTAAGTGACTGGGAAACTGACCGGTACCTCCTACCTGGCATCCCCCTCACCATAACATGGTTGTAACAGAGGCTGCTCCATTTCAGCACAGAAACGAGAGAACAGTAATTCTTGTCCCTCACCCGACGGTCACGTAGCTGTCACTCTGGGCTGGTAAGTGGAGGCCATTCCTAGCACAGACCGGCTGCCTGTGCCAGTGCTCACCACGTGGCGCTGCGAGCGGCGCAAGGGGGACAGGAGCCCTCCCACACCGAGAGGTGGAGCCAAGCCTCTGGCCACAGACTGAGCTGGTCCGGTGACCCGGAGGCTCCTTCAGAGCCCCTCACACGGAAGCTTCCGGTTAAAACAGGAGGGCCCTCCAGATTGAGGAAGGACGGAACCGTGAAGTAGCGCCCGTCTTTCCGTCTCAATGACATCGCAAAGCCGCTGGCACGCCAAAGGGCTTCGGACTCCTGAGTCTGCCCTGTTTTAAAAGGGGCACCAAGAGGCAACGCCTCCCATCAGGCCGGCCGCCGTCCAGAGCACTCCTCTCCGCGGGGGGTCACACGCTATGCTGCTCTGCAGACACCGGAAACGCGACAAAGACCCCGCTCCTCAGACGTGGGCGCTGACTGCGTTCGGCCGTTGTCGGGACACAATGAAGCGTCCACAGCAAAAGCAGCTCCGCGAAGCTCTGCTCTTTGGGGCGCGCCTGCTGCTCCTCACAGGGCCGAGGCCTCAGGTCTCCCCCGCGAGGCCCTGCTCGGTCTCCTCGGCGCCTGTCCTCCTGCGAGGCCTTCCCCGCTCCCGGCCAGACAGCGAGATCCTGTATCAGTCAGCCCCTCAAAGCCAGGCCGGAGACCTCAGGGGGCCCCCACAGCACCCACAGTGACAGGGCACCCCTCCCGTAGACGAGGCCTCATCAGAGGGCGCCCAGAAGCAGGTGAGCAACAAGCAGCTCGTGAACGTGGGCGCCTGTGTAACTGCTTCCAGCAGATTCGATGACGGCCGTGTCCTGCCCTCGTAAAACGCCAGAATCACCAGTTAAGCACCTTTAAGTGGTAGACACACACTTCCACCTACTTCACAGACGCCCGGAGCTCCGGAGATGGGGACTCGCTTTCCCCACACAGACCCACCGACGACGCCCCTTAGGAAGGTGTGTGCCTGATGTCTTCACAGCAGCATCCTTCCTCAGAAGCAGCTCCAAACCTCTTCCTTCTCTCGCCTCCTTTCCTGACCCTCCTGAGACATCAACACCTGAAAAGACACTCAGTGGGTGAGCATCGACCTATGAACCAGGAGGTCACGGTTCGATTCCCAGTCAGGGCACATGCTCGATCCCCAGTGAGGGGCGTGCAGGGGGCAGCCGATCAATGATTCTCTCTTCATCGATGTTTCTCTCTCTCTCTCCCCTCTCCCTTCGTCTCTGAAACCAATAAAAACATACATATTGTTAAAATAACTGAAAGCCTGAACCTGCAGAGCTCTCAGGATTCTGGGAGTCAGACACACACGTGACCACTGGCCGCGATGAGGGGCATCACTGCAACCCCTGCAGGCTCAAGCCGGCGACAGCGTGAACAGCTGGCTCAGTAAGCACAGCACCTAGAAAACACAGGAGTCCTCACAACACACCGCACCCAAACTGACACGCGGTGACTATAAAGTCTCTATTAAGAAATTTATCAAAAATCTTTCCAAAGAGCACTCCCCACACAGGTGGTTTCACTAGTGAATTCTTCCAAACATTTTAAAGAAACTACACTAAGAGTGTACAAACGTTTTTCAGAAAACAGTGAGAGAAAAAACACTTTCTAACTTGTTTTATGAATTCAGGTAGCCCTGATAACAAAATCTAAAAAGGAAACTTACCATAAGAGAGAGAAATGAAAAAATTATAGACCAATATCCTTCATGAACAGACACAAAAATCCTTTAAAAATGTTTAGCAAAACAAATCCGATGACATAGGAAAAAACAATACAACATGACAAAATGGAAATGCAAGGCGGACTAAATCTCTAACGACGGAGCCAATGTAACTCATCGTAGTAACGGGAGGAAAACCGTAAACAGCGCTCTCCTCCCCCCTCCTAGAAGGCGGACTGCCCCAGGTGCCGAGGGTAACTGTGCCAGGACCTGCCAGGGCGGCGCCATTCTCTGCACCAGGCAGGCCAGCCGCCTCTCCTCTCCTCCAAGGCGCGGTCGCAGCTCGGCCGCTCTCCCTGGAGGTCTGTGTCAGCCTGGAGGTCGCGGCTGCTCCTGTTATTTGGAGTTCTCTCTTCCTCTTACAGCCAATCTCTCCTCACTCCAATACCCTCTTTCAGTTAATCATTCTTTCAATTAAACTTACCCATGCTAATTATTGTGCCTTTTCAGTTTCCTCAAACGTGAAATGAATGGACTATACTAGTCTCATAGGGCTGTTAAAAAAAATTCCTGGGGGGTACGATTAGGGGGTGGAGGAAAAGAGAAAGAACTCATGGACAGACAATATGGTGACTGCGGGGGGGGGGGGGGGGTGGAGATGGAAGAGGGTATAGGGGGATAAATGGTGATGGAAAATAAAGTAAATTCCTTCTCTCATCCACTTAGATATTCAAGAAAAAAACATGCAGACCAGGAACTAAAGATCCCAACAGAGTAAGAGGAATATTATGTATTGGTTCTCTTCCCCCCAAAAACTTAAACTATAAATAAAATATAGACACTTAAAAATTTTAATAAAATGCCCTCTAAAGCAGCAGTATTTAAAGAATCATTCTCTCACTTCAACAAATTTCCACATGAAATTTTCATTCATTTAAACCTCTACCTTACATCCAAAAAATACCATTTTAGCAGCTTCATAAGAATCAATTTAATTATTTAAGAGATTTGGAGAGTTTTAAGAGAGAATTCTGATAACCCAGTTCTACAGAGTCCAGCGGCCACTGAACACGGGTCCAGGAAGCCAAAGATGGACAGGAGGCCACGTGCCGGGCAGAGCTCTGAGCAGGCAGAGGGTGCCAACGTCTGACTGCCGCCGGGGAGGGGTGTGAGGGATCAGTCTTCACCTCCAAAAGCACTGCTTGCCGCTCCCAAGTCACAATCCAGCACACTAGCCGGCACCCCCGCAGGCGCCAGCTTTCCAATCCCACCCCCGGGGGAGCACCAGACAAGGAAGCCCAAGCTGTAAAGTTACTGTGAGTTCAAACTGTCAAGTCCCAACACGTGCTCCCCGTGACCAGCGGTCTAAAGAGGGGGCACCGTCTGGAAACCGGGCACCAACGCCAGGGCGGGCTCCCTGCGAGACGAAGGGTGGATTCGGTGAGCCCTATGGGTGCCGGGAGCCTCCTGGCCGCGTCAACCAACGGAGTTCCAGACACACGACAAGGACGGAAGTCCGTTTTACAGCAAACAGACCCCGCACCCCAGAAGCCTGTGTCTACTGCGAGCCCCTGGCGACCTCCACTCCCAGCCTCAACGCAATACCCACAGCGCTCCCTCCGACACCTGGCGGATGGAAGATGCCGCCGGGACCTGCGGACCACGGGGGAAGAACAGAACCGGCCCGGCCCGCAGGACTCACTGCTCGTCAGCTTTTCCCGAGTCAGCGCCCCCTGAGCCAGCCTGGGAGCCGGAGCGGCTCCTCTGAACATGTGCACACAGACTTGTGCAGAACACGCACTGCGTCTGGATTCCTAACAGCCAGACACCAGAAACCACCCAACGCCCACCAGCCAACGGCACGGATCACAGACAGGACCGAGCAGGGAAGAGAGCAAGCACCACAGAGGGCATGGCCCTCCACCAGGCAGCCCGAGCCGGAGCGCAGCACCGCCCGGGACTCGGAGGAGTTCTGTTCAGAGTCGCTGCGCACACCGATGAGCCGCACGGCCCGCGGCGCCTGCGGGAGAGGCGTGCTGCTCCTGCGAGCCGCTGGCCACCCTCTGCCATCCAATCAATACACACCTCCCAGATCTCCTCACACACGACATGGCCTCTCAGGCACATCTCCATTAGACGCCGCCTTCCCCAGCTCTGCTCGCCACGCCGACCTCCAGCGCCAGCCCTGCAGCTGCCGCCTGAGCACGCGGGGCCGAGGCGCGTTGTCTCCGCGGGGCACGGCCTGCGCTTGGGAAGATCAGGCAGCGCGCCCTCCGGCCCAGGCTGGGGAGCCATTGCAGGCGGCAAACTCACCAACGGAAAGTGCAAAATATGGAGAACCACGGCACTTAATGCATCGCTGAGGGACACTGGTCTATGGCACCGGGGCTGACAGCAAACAGCGTCACCTTGTCCCACTCAGCTGGGAACATGCACAGTAGGCAATCCAAAACTTCACCGTTTCCAGTAGAGTTTTCTTTGACCAGTGAAATGGCTCAAATTTTGCCCTGGCTGGTGTAGCTCAGTGGATAGAGCGTCGGCCTGTGGACTGAGGGGTCCCAGGTCAGATTCCGGTCAAGGGCACATACCCTGGTTGCGGGTTAGGTCCCCAGTGTGGGGCGTGCAGGAGGCAGCCAATCAATGATTCTCTCTCATCATTGATGTTTCTCTCTATCCTGCTCCCTTCCTCTCTGAAATCAATAAAAATGTATTTTTTTAAAATGGCTCAAATTTTAATTCACTGCCAATTTTAAAATTTGGGAAATTTCACATAAAAATCTGGATTTCTGGTTTTCTTAAAAAGAAAGTCACAAGATCTGATAGCACACTGGCTGGAACTGAGCGACAGTGACCTTTCAGACAGGGTCTGAGCGCCCGCCACTCCCCACTGCCCTCGCCCAGCTCCCCGCACTCCCTGCCAGCGGCCCTGGGTGCAGACGCATCACGGACCCACCAGATGTTTATAATCAGCGCTGACTGCCAGAAGGCCCACATCAGGATGTACACATGACCTCCTTTTTATAAAAATTGTAAGACAGGAAAGAAAGCCTGGGTATACACTAAAACTAACAGCGAAGTTATGGGTGCGCCTTTATTTTTATTTCTTTTTTTTTTTTTTTTTTTTTTAATATATTTTATTGATTTTTTTTTTTTACAGAGAGGAAGGGAGAGGGATAGAAAGCCAGAAACATCGATGAGAGAGAAACATCGACCAGCTGCCTCCTGCACATCCCCCACTGGGGATGTGCCCGCAACCATTGTACATGCCCTTGACCGGAATCGAACCCGGGACCCTTGAGTCCGCAGACCGACGCTCCATCCACTGAGCCAAACCGGTTTCGGCTATTTTTATTTCTTGTTACTCATATGTTCTCTCTTTTAAAATTAGTGAACATATATTACTTATATGCAAGTTGTGTTTTTATAACCGCTTTGAGATGTAATTCCTCCCATTTACAGTGTTCAATTTAATGGTTTTGGCATATTTGCAAAGATGTGCAGCCATCACTACAATCTTAGAGCAAACCCGTTAGCTCCGTTCCCCTCACCCACCCCAGCCCTGAGCACCCGCCAGTGTACTGCCTGGGTTTAGAAATGTGCCTTCTGGACAGTCCACATGAACACTCACACGGTATGTGATCCGTGTGTTTGGTGTCTTTCACTGAAGCATGATTTTTCCAGGTTCACCCATGTTGCAGCATGTGTCAGCACTGTTCTTTTTTATTGCTACATGCTATCCATTTCATGTACACACCACATTTCCTTTTACCAGGAGCAGCTGACATAATGGAAGTCGTTTCTCCCGTGGCTTCACGAACACGCTGCTGTGAACACACACACACACGTTTGTGTGGCCACGCCTGCCTCTCCCGGGGAATAATTCCGAGTGGGACTGCTGGGTCTACAGGAATCCACGTTTAACCCTTTAAAGAACGGCCAGCTTGTTTTCCAAAGTGGCTGCATCATTTCACATCCCCACCAGCTGTGCGCGGAGGCTCTGCTCCGATTTCTTCGCCCTCACCCACACCTGTCTTGAGTGACCTTTTGGTTACAGTTAGTTGTAAGTGTTCATTCGATCGTACCGTGCCCTGATTTTCTCATGGGCTTCCAGGTGCTCTCCTTTCCTGGTGTAAATTTTAGACCTGAAAAGAGCCGGTCCGTGCCTGCTCCCAGCCTGCACTGCACAGCGGAGGTCAGGAGCAGCTTCTGAGCCCAACAAAACAGAGCCCCGAACAGGGACCCAGCATGAGTGAACGCGCGGCCCATCAGATCGCATTGTAACGCCTCCTTCCTAAATGCAACTTCAGGGGGGTCCTGATCACCTGTCACTAAAGAACCAAGAGGTTTGTTTTCTCTCAGAATCCACTGCTCGCATCCTGCTGCAGTCAGGGGAGAGACATGAATCTGATGTAAAATCAGGGCAAGAGCGCAGATCCACGGGGACAAGCGCCCTCGCCCCACGCCAGAGCCAGCGCACCTGCAGCCTTCCCCGGCCGGGCCCTGCCCAGCACCGGCCCCGGGGCTCAGGGCAGCAGGGGGAGGAGAGCCAGCAGCAAGGACGGCGGACGGGTTCGTTCGCAGCGGCCGAGAGAGCCTAGAATCTCAGCACCCAGTGCCATGCTCACCAACACGTCTCCCGAGTCCAGACGGGCACCTTCGGAGGCGGCGGGCCACAGCCACTCCGGAGATGCGGAGCTCCTGTCTTCAGGCCTCAGTTCGGCCCGTCCTCGGCACTGAGGACGGCCCCATGGCCGCCAGGCACCTGTCCCCCATGTCAAGCAGGGGAGGGAGTGGGGCGCCATGGCCCCCAAGCCCCACTTCCACTTGCCCGTCCCCTCCGTCCTGTTGGGTTACGGAGGGTATTCCCAACTCGGGTAAATTGCGCACATTTCTGTAAACATTTGGTCCTCATCTACCACATGCAGGGGCACAAGGACACAAAAATCCCGTCTCTGTAGTGAAGGGGTTAAGACTTATCGGAGGAAACAGAAACTACTTTTAAAAGAGCAGGTCCCACTTTGTTCTGCACAGGGCAATGCCGCCGCTGCGGTTCGGAGGCCGTGGAGCATCCCCGGGATGGGACGCTCGCGGAATGTTCCAGAGGCAGGAAGGCCCGAGCTGGGCACCAGAGAAGAAGCCGTGAAGCTGAAGGAGCAGGGCACCCCAAAGGGTGCAGACCTCATGGATCCAGCTGGTGATCTGTGCAGAGAAATCACTAACGTGTGTGGAATGTTCGGTAAACCGTTTGATTAGCGGGGATTAGGCCGGCTCAGCCCTGAGAGGTGGGCGGAGGCCAGCTGGCCAGCAGCGCCCTGAGCGCGTTAGGACGGGTCTCATCCCGCACACGTGCAGCGATTCTCACTTCAAGGAGCATCTCCGGGCGTGCAGGGTGTCTGTTCTCACGGTTACAGGTGCTGACATCTCCAGGCAAACGACAGGAGGACAAAGGAGCTTCAGGGGACAGAGGGTCTGCTATGTTACAACAACATTCTCACTGGCAAGTAAAGATGCCCAGCACCGAAGTGCCGCCGCGCGTAGCCACCTTTGGGGAATACCATACTGAATCCAGCATCGTAAATCCTCAGGAGGTTGTAAAGCATTCTCACAGGCAGGCAAAGTTCTTGGGGATTCTAGAATCTCCTTGGGGCGGCAGTTCTAACACAGGGTTACACCATGGATGGACTTTAATGAGCCCTCGAACCCCTAAAATTATATGCAAACGTTAGTGCTGAAAACTCACTAAGGGGAGAGTCTGTCACTTGCTGCTACATCTCAGAAAGGCCATAACAGGCTGTGAGCCTAACCTGGGGTTATTTTAACAGAAAACAGCAAAAACTTAACCACGTGGCTGCCTTACATTTCAAAGGACGCGGTACATCAGGGTGGGGAGGGGTGGTCAGCTTGGGACAATATTGAGAAGCTTCTAATGTTTCAGTGTCTCCCTCCTTCCGTATCAAGAACTGCCCAAGGCAGCCGACCAGTCTCCCTCATCATTGATGTTTCTCTCTCTCCCCCTCTCCCTTCCTCTCTGAAACCAATAAAAATATATATAATTTAAAAAAAAAAAGAACTGCTCACGGAACTGGTCTCACCAAGGTCAAAACTCATTCAAGATTCAAAAAATGACTGGAGGGAAGGTAATGAAATAAACAAACAAAAGACTACTCAACCCCGCCCCCCTCCAAGTGAGGCTCTCCAGAGCGGGAGAGGGTTCCCCACAAATTACACCGGAAGGTGACCAGGTCCTGACCCCAGGGCTCCAAGGATCGCTGCCTGACTTGGTGGCGGCCCGGTGCAGGCTCTCTACGTGACCACATGCGGGAGCCTGTGCGGGAGGCCAGGGAACCGCCGGGGGCGAGAAGGGTGCTCCCGCACCCGGGACTCTCCTGCGCCCCGGCCCCGGGTCGCCAGCCTCGCACCCTCGCGGGAAGAGGGCCTGGGGGCCGGCTTCCACGGGCAGGATACACGTCGTCGGTTAGAAGTTCATTTGGCAATCCCACACCACGCGCAACGACACACAAAAAAAGAAGAAAAAAAAGTTGCATCTTTTTCTGACCCTAACACCTTCCTACGTTTCCGGGTCTCATCGCCTCGCAGGCAAAGGGAAGCCAGGCCGCTGTGCCAGAGGAGGGAGCTGCCACAGCTCCAAGCAGCGGGGGTCGGGGACCAGAGACGTCGGTCCCCACACCAGTCGGGCATCGCGGGCATCGACAGGCCCTCCGGGGAGAAGCGCACGCTGAGCTCCGGGGAGCGCGGGAGGCAGCGGCGGGCACGGGGCCTGCGTCCCTCCGACCCGCAGGGCCGCGGCACCGGCCTGCCTGGCGCGCGGGGCGTGCGCGGGGCTGAGTCTCGAGCCGCCTGCAAACCCCTCGCAGGAGCGACATGGAAGCAAGAGGAAGGGGATTTCCCGCCCGGGAGCGCCCCGGAGGGCACCGGGCTGGCACCGGGCTGGCAGCGGGCACGCGTCCGCGCTGCGGCTCCAGCGCCCAGGGCTTCGCGCAGAGACGCCGGTGTCCCGCTCCCCCGAGCGCGGGGCGCTCGGACCTCCACCCCGAGGCTGTCCCCAGGCCGGGCGCCCGCACCGGGGAGGCTCCGCGGGCGGCCGGCGGGACGCTCCGGAGATGCTGTGCGACATCCCAGCCCTGCGCGCGCCCGCTCCGACCCGCGCCCGCCGCTGCCCGCCCCGCGGCCGTCAGGCCGGTCCATCCGCCCGGGTCCTGTCACTCACCGGCCCGGCCCGGGCAGCGGGCGCCCACGGCTCCCCACGGGAGCTGGGCCCCCCGGGCCTCCAGGTTTCTGCCCGCCCCTGGCAGGCGGCGCAGGCGGCTGAGCCCCGCAGCAGCGGCCCCGCACCGGCCGCTCGGTCCAGCTCCCGGCGCTGCCCACTGGGTAGGATCAACAACAAGATGGCGGCCAGCCGAGGGGGCGGGGGCCGGGCGTCATAGTAACCAGGGCGGCAAGGAACCCGCCCCCGGCCGAGACTGTGCCCAATTAACAACCTCTCCGCCCGACACCCGGGGAGTG
Organism: Eptesicus fuscus; assembly: GCF_027574615.1. Lineage (NCBI taxonomy): Eukaryota > Metazoa > Chordata > Mammalia > Chiroptera > Vespertilionidae > Eptesicus > Eptesicus fuscus. Next base: position 1,783,466 of record NC_072490.1, read on the forward strand.
CTTCCCGCTGACGGGTCAGCCTGCCTGTCAATCAGAGCCAGCCTCCCGAGGCCAGAGCCGAACGCTCCGGCACGTGACTGTGACGGCACGGGGGGCGCATGCGTGCGGTTCCCGGGGTTGTTGGCGGCAGAGCTTTTGCGGGTGACTCCGAGGCCGTGGCGCCCTTGGCGCCTCTGCGTCCGCGACTGCGGTGCGGGCCCGGCCGCGTCTTCCTGCGCACACGCGGCCCGCCTGGGAAACGTCTGCTGTGTGCTGTTTGCTCTTCTTGGCCACGCACCCGGGAGGGGGGCGTTGCTGTCCCCAGTTCACTGGCGAGGAAACTGAGGTGCAGAGGGGGAAGCGGAGTCAAGGTCACGCCACCTCTGCAAGTGGAGGCGCCCATGTAATGCCCCTTCCCAGCGGCGTTCCCCGCTTTGGCCCGGCTCTGAGCCCCGAGGCCCGGCCTGCAGTGCTGTCGGCGCCCACGTTGCCCTTCCCTCTAGAGTTCAGGTCCCCGCACAGCCCCTGGCACCCGGCGGGCACTCCCTTTCCGCGCCCTGGAGCATCTTGTCCTGAGCTCCCGTGACTGTCATGATAGGCCTCGGAGGCCCACTGCGAGTCCTGGGCTCGGCTTCGGGGCCAGGGGCCCAGCTGCCGTCACGCCGTCACACCGTCTACACACAGCAAGTGCCCGGGCCCAGCCAGCCCGGGGGCTGTAGGCCCCGCTGCGCCATCTGTAACCGAGGCTGCCCGTCTGGCTCTAGAGATGAAGATTTAACGAGCCCTCAGCAGCCTGGCTCTCGCTTCTGCCCCCAGGCGAGCTCCAACTCCCTCGCTTTAATGGGAGCACCGCGACCTGTTTCCCCATTGGGTGCCCTCGGCTTCTCCCCGCGCCCTCCCCAGGGGCATCGGAACTGGCTCCGGGAGGGAGGTCTTGCAGCCCTGGAGAGGACGCCGGTCCACAGACTTGGCAGAGGGGAAGAGATTGGGAGAGCGTGGGGGTACACGGCGAAGAGCCCCACCAGACAGCAGGGCCTTGTGGAGGCGGGCAGTCTCCTGGGACCTGATGCCCGGCTGCGCGGGCTGCCTCCCGCAGGGTGCTAGGCCGCCTGGCCATGTGCGGCAGCCCAGCTCAGCATACGGAGGGCTGAGGGCCAAGGAGCCAGAAGAAACATCAGGAAAAAATGGGAACCAGCCCTAACCGGTGTGGCTCAGTGGATAGAGTGTGGGCCTGCGGACTGAAGGGTCCCTCCCAGGTTCGATTCCGGCCAAGGGCATGTACCTTGGTTGCGGGCACATCCCCAGTAGGAGTGTGCAGGAGGCAGCTCATTGATGTTTCTCTCTCATCGATGTTTCTAACTCTCTATCCCTCTCCCTTCCTCTCTGTAAAAAATCAATAAAATATATATTTTTTAAACGGGAACCACCCCTCAGAAGAGGGCTGGTGACCCCTCCACGGCCATCCATGCAGCGTTCTCTACTCTGCACCAACCCCCCCCTCGGTGCGGAAGCTCCCATCCCTCCCGGGAAAGCCGCCCCCACGCAGGCAAGCTGCCCCAGCACGCCCTCCTCTCCTGGAGGGAACAGCCCCCGTGCCCACAGGGCAGGCGGCTCCGCCGAGCGTTAATCGGGCCATCAGCGCCCTGGACATCGCCTCCCCAAAACGCACCTTCCTCCGCCCCGGTGTTCCCACGAGGCGGGCGGTCTCCACGGAGAACAAGGAAGCACAGATCTCAGCGCTCCTCCCACGGGTGGGCGACAAGGCTGGGACTTTGCTGTTTGTAATTTTGTTTATTATTGAATCAACTTGGAGACACAGCCCGGGATCACGTGAAGAAATTCCCACGCAGCGAAGCAGCTCCGTGGCTCAGAGCCAGCGCCAGGCGCCCGTGCGCGTGTTGAACAGGTAGTCCCTGCCCGTCCCTGAGCGCAGGGGGTCAGAGAGAGGAGACGCTGCTGGCCCCGGCAGAACGGCTCCCTCCCCCGGGACTCCGGGCGGGAAGCCCCCTTCCGCTTGACCCAACCTGTCCCCCGCCCCTCCTTTCTCAGAAAATTCTTTGAGGTCCAGCGCAAACGCACGGGAAGCATCCTTGGTTCCCCGAAACTGGACAGTAGCTCCCCTGAGCCAGGGCCAGGTGACTCTGCCAGAATTCACTGGTGACCACGGAGCCTCTCCCCTCCCCACCGCCCCTCCGGCCCCGTGGGCAGGGACCAGACCAGCTCTGAGTCCTCTATTTCCCGGTCCCCGGGGTGTTTGACAAACGTTGGCTGAAAGGTGAGTGGGGGTGAGACCCCATTCAGGGAAAGAGTGGATGGTGGGTGCCTGGTGGTAGGAGGAGGTGCTGAGATGGGGAACGGGAGGAAGTGGTCCGGGAGGGGACTGGTTTGGGAAGAGGGGGCTCACGGGAGTCCTGGGCTCTGCCATCGAAATGCTGCTGTGGGAAAACAGAGGCACGTGCGGGGAGCCTGTCCCGGGGCCAGCGCCCGCCTGCGTCCCGACCCGGGTCGCCATCCACAGGGCAGGGGGTAGGGCTGGCGGGCAGTGCTCCCAGCAGCCTCTGTGCCCCCTGCACCGGAAGGGTTGACATACCAGGCTCATGATGCTGCTGGGTGCCTCGGGTGTCTCCATCCGGGGTGTCTCCATCCTGGGCGCCTCCATGAACCCCTCAGAGGACCCCTCTGTTCCCTGGATACTGGAGCGAAGGAAGAGCAGGACCGCAGGATGAGGCTCTGGGCCTCAGCCGAGTTGGTGGCGGCCTTGCAGGCACCGCGGTGTGCAGGAGGCTGACCTGGTTAGCAGCAGCGCCTGGGCTGGTTTGCTCGGTGCCCGCAGCCCCTGGGCCCATCTGAAATGCCAGGAGGGAGGGCCGAGCGTGAGGGCGCAGGCCCGCTGGCCCCAGGCGCCAGCGCCATTCATCTCCCCTTCGCGTTGGGGCGAGCCGGTGCCTGTATACCGCGTCCACATCGCTACCCCGCGTCTCCTGGGTTCAGTTCTGTGCCCACAAGGAACTCGGAGGTCTCCGTGGAGGGCAGGGGTAAGGAAGAGGGTCAGTGCCCCAGGCACCACACACTGGGAGGCCATGCCCGGGCCGCCTCCATGCCCATCCCGTGCCAGCCCTGAGGACAGCTTCCTGCCCTGGCCTCTGTGCCTCTGACTGCACCCTCTGGACGAGCAGCTCCCTGACTGTCCGTCTGTCTGCTCGTCCGCAGGGGCTTTGCTATCAAATCTTGGCTGCAGCCGCCTCTCACAGGTGGGGCCCATGCACGGGCTGGGGGAGGCAGGAGCCCCCTACCCCCGGAGATGCCTGCTGAGGAGCCAGCCCAGGGCCAGGAGCAGGGCGCCGGTCACCGTCAGCACCGCCACAAACCAGGGCTCCGGCTGCCAGAAAGGCTCCGTGTGGGTCACAAGCAGGGGCGTCCTCACCGCAGGCACCTGCAATGGGCACAGCCTCATCCTGCCCTGCCCCAACGCCCGGGCACCCGCCTTCGAGCCCCTCAAGGCGTGGCACCCACACCCCAGGTTTGCTCTGGAATTGCTCTGTGCACCCTCTGGAAGGCCTTCCCCCAGGCCCCGCCCGGAAAGCTGGGTCTCCTCACTCGCCAGGAGCCTCTCCCACCCGCACGGGCCCGGGGCCCCTCACGGTGGCGCCGTTGGTGCTGGTGGCCGCTGTGCTGGCCCTCCAGGGGACCAGATGCACAATGACGGTGGCTGTGGTGCTGAGGTGGGGGGCGGAGGGACCTGCATCGGCCACGCGGATCCAGAGCTCGTAGGTCTGGGGCTGCTCTGGGGGGGGCGGCCCCGACGGGAGGTCCTCGTGCAGCAGGGCGGCTCCTTGCAGGCGGAAGCGGCCCTGACCGTTCCCTGAGAGCGGCGGCAGGAGGAGGGGACCATGGCTGGCCTGGCCGGCTCCTCTCCCACACCCTGGGGGCCGGGCCTCACCTCCCACGATGCTGTAGGAGAAGGCCAGGCGCTGTGGCTCCTGTGGGACCCGACATGACACCGTGGTCACCTCCGTGCTGCTGCCCGGGGAAGTGTGGACGGCGAGCTCCTGGAACGGGGGCTCGCACTCGGGGGCGTGGTCATTCACATCCTGCAGGCAGGTAGCCAGGTCACTGCTCCCCAAAGCCCCAGGCCACCCTCAGCCTCCTCAGCCTCCTCCCGCCTCCTCCCGCCACAGCCAGGGCCTGGGTCTGGGCAACAGGCCACAAAGCTTTCCACACGAGCCCTCCCCCTCCAGCCAACCGATGGAAGAAACTGAGGCACGGAGTGAGAACTCAGAGAGCCAGAGGGCGATCTGAACAAGGCCTGGGGGCTCGCTCACCTCCACCTCGACGGTGACGGTGCAGGAGCCGGAGCGGGGCTGCGCAGGGCCCTGGCCTTGGCCGTGGTCGGTCACCAGGACGGTGAGCCGGTGCAGCCTCTGCTGCTCGTAGTCCAGCGGCCCCAGGAGGCGAACCTCCCCTGGAAGGGACGACCGTGACCGTGGCCTCGGCCCGCAGTCCACTCCGCCTCCGCCCTGCACCCCAGCCCGCCGAGGAGGTACCGCTGAGCCGGTCCACAGCAAAGGCGGCAGGCCCGCCGGGGGTGTGGAACTCCGTGCCGTCGTGCGGGCAGTCCATGTCCGTGCCCACCACGGAGCCCAGCAGGGTGCGGGGCCCTGCGTCCTCGCGGACCCGGAATGTTCGAGGGACACAGGTTGGGGAGAACTCGTTGACAGGCGTCACCGTCACCAGGACCGGCACCTCAGCTGGAGGCCGGAAACAGTCAGGGCGCTGGCCTGGGAAGGGCTGGGGGGAGACTGTCCCTGCCCTTGGGGGGGGGGGCGTCTAAAGAGAGAGGCGTCTGGTGGGAGGGAGTGGCTGAGAGAGGAAAGAGATGCCCCCTCCCGGCCCCCTGTACGAAATGGAGACAAACAGCCCCCCCAGTTTGGAGAGAGGAGGACCCTATCCTGAGAGAGGACCGCGGAGCAGAACCGCCTGTCCTGGCCGCCCAGCCTGCTGTCGCTCACTGCTCATGGGGGGCTGCCCGCCATCCAGCACCAGGAGGGAGGCCGCGAGCTCAAAGCAGGCGCCGGGCGCGTCGCAGTCCAGGGTGGCGTTCACCTGCGGGAGGGGCGGGGCGCTGGAGCCACCCTGGGGCACCCACGTTCCCTCCGACCCCTGTTTTCCAGCTGCCACGCGGGGAGGCTCCCCATGTCCTCCACCCCGCTGGCTCTCCCAGCCCCTCCCCCCACCCCTCCCAAGCGCCCTGCGGGGGGGGGGGGGGGCGGTGCTGGGCGCGGGCGGGCACCTCCAGAACCCGGTCGCGGAGGCGGAGGCTGGCCAGGCCCCGCGGGCTGTGGGCCCGCAGCTGGTAGTGGAGGGTGGAGCCGGGAGAGTCGGGGTCCTCGCAGGTGAAGGTGCTCAGCGCGGTGCCCACGGGCGCGGTCTCGGGGATCCGAGTCCTGGGAGCAGAGCGCAGGGCGGGGTCCGGCCGGGCGGGGCAGTGGCCGGCGCCCCACAGGCCGAGGCCGGGCGGGCGGACTCACAGCAGCAGCGCCGGGAGGCAGCGCGGGGGCCAGCGGTTGACCGGAGTCACGTTCACGGTGAGGTCCAGCTGGACGCTGGGCCCGGGCCGGAGCCGCTCGAAGGCCCGCACCTGCAGCGAGGTGACCGGGCCGGCCCGCGCCAGGTCCAGGGGCGCGGAGGTCCGGACCACGCCGTCGGCTGGGCGGGGAGGGGGGGGGGACGCAGGGCTCGGCGCCGCCCCGGCGCGGGGGGGGGGGGTGTCCCGGCCCGGCCCTCCGAGGCTCGCCCCCAACGCGGCCCCAGCCCCGTTCCTCAGAGGCGGGTAGGCAGTGCGGACCCCCCGGACCACCCGCAGGGCAACCCGTACCCCCAACCCCGCGCGCCCCTCACCGCGTCCGATGGAGAAGCGCGGGCCGCGCGCCGGCCCCAGGAGTTCGTAGCGCACGTCCTCGCCCCGCGCCCGGACCCGCGCCACGGCGCTCCCGGGGGCCAGGTCCTCGGGGACCGAGACGCTCAGGCTCCGCTCCCTAAACCACAGGGCGCTGGCTCCGCCGGTCCCGCCCCCCCCCCCCCCCCCCAGGCAGACCAGGCCCCTCCGCTGGGACTCCCTCCCTCACACCAGCCTTACGCGAAGGAGAGCTGGCTGGAGGGGGCAGGCAGGACCCTCACGGTCAGCACCCCGCGGCAGCTGCGGCCTCGCCCCAAGGTCAGCAGCACCTGGAGCCGGAAGAGCTGCGGGCACACCGCACCGGAGGGGAACCGGGTGCTTCTCCCAGGAGGCAGACACCCCTCCTCCCCCACCTCCGCAAGGAGCCCCAACATCCTCTCCTCCAGGACGGGGCTCTCCGCTGACACATTCCTTTCAGTCCCATTCGTGGGCCATGAACCCTTCTATTCGGGTGCAAGCAGCCCCCAAAGGGTCATGTTTGAGGCAGTCACGATATGACCGCCAGCTGAGAGTTGCTAGGAGCCAGTCCCTGAGCCTCAGGAGTTTTAAAGAAGGAACTTCCCGACCGCCCTCAGTGGCACTGGCCACCTCACCCAGACGGGCTCTCCCTGTGTGGCTGCTCTGAGCACTTCCTTCTCCTCGAGGCACCTTGGGCTCCCAGAGCCAGGGACCCCGCTTCCTTTTGGAACGCAGAGCTCAGCGCCCACCCAGGCCGCGGTGGGGGACGGCCAGCCTGGGGTGTGGGTGCAGGCGCAGCCTGGGCCTGGGAGGAGGCCCAGGAGGCCAAGAGCAAGCAAGTCTCCGGAGGTGATGGCTCTGCCCACTGCATGCCCAGCCCATGGGCATCCCCAGGTCCCGAGTCATGCTCACCTTCGGAGCCTGGCCTCTGAGGCCCTGGGGGGGTGCCTGCAGCCAACCCTGCCCACTGATGGAGAAAGGTCCGGGGAAGTATGGCGGGTCCTGGGCACTGGTGATGTTCACCTAAGCGGACAGAGATGTTGGGGTCCCCAGCCCCAGTGCCCAGGCACCCCTGTCAAAATCCCCAACAGCCCAGCAGGTACCTGCCCACACCCAACCCTCCCAGGCCCCTGACACGGACGCTTACCCTAGCCTGGCCCCTTGGCCCTGATCCTCAATCCTTTCTGTTTTTAAACCATTTACTGTGTGTGTGTTTTAAATGCATTTTTTTATTTTTTATTTTTATTATTATTATTATTTTTTGCATTACAAAAGTGATACAGAATTTTCATGGAGAATTCAGAACACAGAGAGCTTGAGGAACTCGCCCCTGAGAGGTTCCTGTGGCAACAGCCATGGTCACGGCCCTCTCCATGAGCGTGTACCCTGCAGAGACTCAGCTGCGCAAAAGGCTCCCTCTGCAGGCCATGCCTGGCCAGGCAGGGGCCGAGCCGCCTCCATTCTGCCCGCCCCCCCCAACACACACACTGCCCACCTGCTGGGCTCACCTGGGCTCCCCGGAGTTCCAGGCCTGGGAGCAGTGTGTAGAGCCGAGCCCCAGGTGTGACTGTCTCCGGCACCTGGACGACTTCCCCAGCTGCCCAGGGGAGACCAGGGAGGCTGTGCTGAGGCCATGCCTGCCCACCCCGCCCCTGCCTGCCGCCCCTGGCCTCACCTGGGCTGACAAACCGGCCAGTGCACTGGGCACGGTCAGGGTCCCGCTGCACGTTCACAGAGAGTGGCCCCTCGATCACTTCGCTGCCACACGTCACCTGCAGCCGCAGCTCATAGTGGTTCACAGCCAGGGCATCCAGCCGGGCGGAGCTGCTCAAGGTCAGCTGTGGCAGGTGAGCGGGGCCTGCTGGGGCTGGGCTCCCTCCCCCGGCACCACCTCTGGCTCTGTGAATGGAGGTCTGCCCTTCCCCCCCCCTGCTTCCAGCTGTTCCCGGCCCCTACCTGTCCCACATAGAGCCCCTGCCACCTGGCCAGGCTGGGGGGGTTGAAGAAGGTGCTGTCTGGCTGCACCTGGAGCAGCTTCAGGGTGGGCGTGCGAGAGGAGCAGTTGAAGGAGAAAGACCAGAGCGTGGTGCCAGGCCCCACGCTCTCGGAGACATTGACGAACCAGGGCAGGCAGTGGAGGTCTGGGAGGGAGAGGCAGTCAGGCCGGAGGGCCCCGGCACACGGAACCCGCCCAGGAGCACAGCTCTACCCTTCTGCCACAGGCCCTGGGCACGGCCCCCCACATCCAGTCCTAGGTCAGCTCGTGGCACAGGTTGGGGGCGCGGACTTAGCTGAGGAAGAAGCCAAGGTAGGAAAGAGGGTCGGAGTTCAGCCCCAGCCCTCCCCTCCAGGGCAGCTAACCTGAGAAGGGTCAGGCCTCCACGCGGAGTGTGTGTAAGGGGGAGAACGGGTTCCCCACCCACCAGCTCCTCACCAGAGACAACCAGAGCCAGAAGCGTTGCCAGGGGCCTGAATGGCACCATAGCGCCAGCTGGATGCCCAGGCAGCGAACCCGCAGACACCGACAGCGGAGGAGGCGGAAAGCCAGCTGCCTTTGTCAGGCCCACCTGTTGCCAGGTGAGTTGCTCAAACACACTGGGTAGGCGGGACTCCTGGGCCTCCCAGGTTGTAGCCCCACCCCCCCACCCCCCCACCCCCGTACCCGCCCTGACTGAGCTCTAGACTCCAGACAGGCGTCCAGAGGCCTGTAAAACCCCGTTTTTCATTGGATTTCCTCTGTTCGTTACCACAGCCCGAAGGAGGTGTGAGGGGAGAAACAGCTTCAGATGCGGAAACAGCTCAGGGGAGAACTGGTCACGCGGTCCTCGGAGACGGAACCCTGGGCCCACGACGGGCTAACCGTGGAGTCCGAACTCCAGCTGCCATCCCCGTCAGAAGGTCCTCGGCCTACAAAATCTGAGCCCAGCCACCAACGAAATCTCTCAGAAGCTGTCTACCTGTCAAGCAAAGGAACCCTGGGTGATAGAGATCAAGCAACAGGTATCTTGGGGGTATCCGGAGGGGCACAGAGAGCCTCCTGGAGTGGGAGATGTCCTACATCTTGATCTGGGTGACAGATGCACACGTGTCTACAGGTTTTAATATTTATTGAGCTGTACCTTTAAGAATTGTCCATTTGGCCCAGCCTGTGTGGCTCAGTGGTTGAGCATCCACCTATGAACCGGGAGGTCCCGGTTTGATTCCCAGTCAGGGCACATGCCTGCGTTGCAGGCTCGGTCCTCAGTGTGGGGTGTGCAGGAGGCACTGATTAATGATTCTCTCTCATCATTGATGTTTCTCTCTCTCTCTCTTCCTCTCTGATATCAATAAACATTTTTTTAAAAAAGAATTGTCCATTTGTTGGTACAGGTTCTGTTTCATCTTCCTACCTCCACCCGGCGGGGTGCCCCGGGCGCAGTCTGACTTCTGAACTCCCCTCTGCTATCACATCCGGGCCCCTGGCCTTGAGTACCATCCACTCGCTCTGCCTCCCAGCCAAGGCTTCGGTGCTGATCTCTCTCCCAGACTCTGGAGCCACACACCCCGAGGCTGACCCGCGCCTCCCCTCGATGGATAGATGTCTGACAGGCACCTCAAGAGTGACATGTCCACCAACGGTGCTTTGATTTTCCTCGCAAACCCACCCTTCTCCAGTCTTTCCTGGATCAATTCACGACAATCTCTTCCAACCAGATGTTCGGGCCAGAAACCCAGGAGTCATGCTTGATGCTGTCTTTCCCTGCTCATAGTCACTCCTCACCAAGGCCTGATTTTAGCTTCAAAACATACCCCAAAGTGACCCCCTTTTTTCCATCAGCCCCACTGAGGCCCAGGCCCTCCCCGCCCATGCTGGATGAGGGCAGGAGCCTCCACTCTGATTACAGAGTGGTTCTCCCCAAACAGCGGGGATCCCCTCAACAGGAGCCAGCCCAGGGCACTGCCTGCTCAGACTTGCCCAGTGCCCCCATCACACCAAGAACAAAGCCTCCACCCTAGCTGGTGTGGCTCAGTGGATAGAGCGTCAGCCTGGGGACTGAAGGGTCCCAGGTTCGATTCCAGTCAAGGGCACATGCTCGGGTTGTGGGCTCGATCCCGTGTGGGGCGTGCAGGAGGCAGCCGATCAATGATTCTCTTTCATCATTGATGTTTCTCTCTCGCTCTCTCCCTTTCCCTTCCTCTCTAAAATCAATAAAAATATATTAAAAAAAAAAAAAAAAAGAACAAAGCCTCCGAATGGATTCCTAAGGCTGCTGGGGGCTGGTTTGGCTGACCTCTGCACTCTCCCAGCCGCGGCCACCATGGACATCGTGGGCCTCCTTGGTGTGAAGGCCTGTCCACTCCTGTGCTCCGGGGCCTGTGCCTGGCCGGCCCCTCCGCCTCGAAGGCCCCTCTTCTTCCCGCCCAGCATGGCTCCTCCGGACCCTCGGCGCCCCCTCTCCCGTCGGCCCGTTGCCCCCATGGCCGGCCTTTTTCTGGCTGCTGACTGGTCGGTCTGTCTCCATTGGACAGTACCCTTGACCCCAGCCCGAAATCCTGGCGCGCCGCCTCGGAGCAGGCGCGGCCGTTCCCACCGGAGAGCGCCACCCTGCGCCCGCACCCCTCAGTCTATAGTGGGGGGGGGAGGGGGGATGCAGATGTCGCCGCAGGAATCGCCGTTCACCGCGCGCTCCCCACTAGAGGGCGGCCCGGCCCAGCTGGCCCCGACGCGGCAGGAGAGGGCGGGCCCGGCCCTGGGTGAGGGTCCTCCCCGGTGCTGCCGCCACGGCCCCTGCTGGCTGCCGAGTCCTCCGAGGGGCCGGGCCCAACCATCGCTTCCAGGGATTGTCCCGGCGCCCCGGGAGCGGGTTCCGGGGTCGGGCTCACTCTGCCCGCACGAGGGCGCAGCCGGGCGACCGCGCGCTCCAGGGGCCCCTGCGGGAGGAACCGAAGTTCCGTCTCGGTACAAATGGGGAAACTGAGGCTACCGTGGGGGAGCCACTTGTTCCGGGTCACGCAGCAAACCGGAGTGAGCTCCGCCGCCCGGGGCGTCGGGGAGTCCCGGCCGGACCCGCCCGGCTGCCAGCGGCCCCGCCCCCCACGGAGCTGGAGCCGAGCGGGCAGTGGGCGTGGCGCTCACCCGCCCGGCCCGCCCTGGGGGCGGGGCCACGCCAGCCCCGCCCCGGCCCATTGGCTGCGGCGCCAGGGGTGGGGCGAGGCCGCCAGATGTTGGGGCAGCGCCGGCGGCGGCGGCGGCGGGAGCGAGGAGCGGCGGCGCTGGGCAGAGGTGAGGGCGCCGCTGGCCCGCGGCCCCCCCTCCCCCCGGCCGCTCCCGCCGGAGTTCGCAGGGGACCCGGCAGGCCTGGCGGGGGCCCCGGCGCGGGATGCACAGCGCTCGGCTTGACAGCTTCCTGGGCCAGCTCCGCGGGGAACTGGTGAGGCTCGGATGCGGTGTGACTCTTAGGGACGCGTGCGGGGTGCGCGGCCCCGTCGGCCCGAACGACAGCCGGGTCGGGGGCCGTTCCGAGTGCCCGTCCCAAGTGGGATGGGGGCGGAGCGGCCCGGGTGGCCCAGATGGCCCGCGTCGGGTTTCGGACGGTTGGGAGCTGCGCTGGGCATCAAGTAACAGCGGCCCAGCTGGCCGTGCTGCGGGCGGCGGAGGGGGCGGGGGATGGGGACAGACGCTTCCTTTAGGATGGAACTGGGGCTTGAGGGACCAAGAGGCGCTGGGGCTGCTGCGGACGCCCCTTCCCAGGTTTGCCTGCACCTCCTCGCTCTGCCCCGCCTGGCGAGGGCTCTGTGGGCTTTGGGGGGCTGAGTCCCTCAAATGCACGGGATGCTCCACCCCAACCCCCAGCCCTGAGCAGGCCCTACTTCCCGATTCCTGCCCCGCAACCTGCCTCCCGCCCGTGGGTGGCGGGTGCTGACTTGCCCAGCTCTGCGTGCCGCAGCCTGCCGACTGCCACCAGGCCGCTCCCGGAGCCTGGAGCTCCGTGTGCCAGCGCCCCGTGCCCTGTGCCCCCGGAGGCCTTGCTGCCGCCCCGGGCCTGTCCAGCCCTCCCTGCCCTCTGTTCTGGGATGGGCCTGGCCAGACCGGGAGGGGTGGCAAGCACTGCCCCTCCGACTCTGCCCTCTCTTCCTCCACAGCCGTGTGGCCGGGACACGGGCTCACCCCCAATGCCTGGCCCCCTTCCGCCACCCCCCAAACCCGGCCCGGGGCTCCACCCCCGGCTCAGGGCCTCAGACGCCTTGGAAGAGGACTCGGTCTGCGGTGCGGAGGAAGAGGAGGAGGAGGGCGTGGTGGCCGGGGACAGCCGGGGGGCCTGGGAGGGCCCGGGGGAGCCCGCCGTGGACTGGGACTCGGGCTTCTCCGAGGTGTCGGGCAGCACCTGGCCAGAGGAAGGGCCGCCTGCCCTCCGGCGCCCTGCACCCCCCGCGTGGCGCCCCCACAGACAGCGCCTCTCCGCCAGCGGCCTCCCCCTGCCCGGCGGGGCCCCCGTGGCCAGGGCGCCCCCTGCCCACCGGCCACGGCCCAAGTCCACCCCGGACGCCTGCCTGGAGCACTGGCGGGGCCTGGACGCCGAGGACTGGACAGCGGCCCTGCTGAGCAGGGGCCGGAGCCGCCAGCCCCTGGTGCTGGGCGACAACTGCTTCGCCGACCTGGTGCACAACTGGATGGAGCTGCCCGAGGCGGCCGGCGAGGGGGACCGCGCCGGGGCGCCCCGTGCCCGCGCTCGGCCCCCCCAGTTCTTGCTGGGCCTCTCCGAGCAGCTGCGGCGCCAGCTGGCCAGGGCCCGCCGGGCAGCGGTGGCGGGGAAGCGCCTGTCGTGCCCGCCTCGAGCCGAGCCCGAGCTGCCCGCGGACGCCTCCCGCTTCGCCGCCCTCATGAGCTGCCGCAGCCGCCAGCCCATCATCTGTACCGACGTGGTCAGCTACCTCTGACCCCGCCCCGCCCCCGCCCGGACAATAAAGACCTCGCTCCGGACTGTCCTTGATTCCAGAGTCTCTGGGAGGAGGCCCCGGCCCTGGAGGCACCGCCGGGGCAGGCGAATCTAAAGAGCGCCCCCCCCCAGGGGTCCCTGTGCGCCCCGTCACACCCCTGCCCGGGCTCCGTCACCAGCCTCTGTGTGCGACGTTCTGCGGCCGCGTTTATTGAGCAGCTACTGGGGGCCCCGCGCAGAGCCCGGTGGGGTGCAGCGGCCGCTTTCTGGTCCCAGCTCGTAGTGCAGGGGCGGGAGAGCGGTGCCGTCCTCCTCGCCCTCACAGCTGAGCTCCAGGGCCAGCACCCGCTGCCCAGGCCCGGGCAGCCGCCGGCCCGTCACCTGCTGGGCCAGCTCTGTCACCCTGTGGGGGGGGGGGGGAGATTGGGGCTGAGCCTGGCAGCAGAGGGACCGTGGGCGAGGGCCAGAAGGAGCCCAGCCAGGAGCAGCAGCAACTCAAGACAGGAAACATCTGCAACTATTTTCGGAGCGGCTGGCGGGGCAGCGGGAGGCAGGAAGCGCCGGTCCCTGGGGAGTGGGCTCCGAAGGGGGCGCCGAGCGGGGCGAGGAGCGGTGCGCAGGGCTGCGAGCAGGCAGCTCCTGGCGGCCCCTCTGCGGGCTCTGCCTCACCCCACCCCCAGCCCGTTTGCTGACTCCATTTGGCGAAGGAAGAAAGCGTCATGTAGGTGTGAGGGGCCCAGATGGGGCGGGAGAGAGGCCTGAGTCCCCCACCTCCAACCTCCAGGGACCGAGCGGAGCCGGCGGGGGCTCACCTGAGGCCCAGGCGCTGGGCCTGCTTCTCAGGCGGCCACCCTGCCGAGTAGAGCAGGGCCCTGCCCAGCAGCAGCATCCTCACCCGCAGCCCGTGCCGCTCCTGCAGAGAGACGGTCAGGTGCTAGGCCGGGCGGCGGGGGGGGTGGGGGGGGGGTGGGTGGGGGGAGAGGCGGGGCAGGGGAGGGGAGGCACACCTGGAGATGGGCCAGGAGTGACTGGAGGGTCCTCTCGGGCTGCCCAGCGGGCACCTTCAGGCGGTCCCAGCAGGTCCAGGTCAGCTGGTGGAACTGCGGTGGGGGGGGGGGGGGGAGTGAGGAGCTTCCCACCAACACCCTCTCCCGCCCCAGCTCCCGCGGATGGCCTTCCCTAGAGGAGCTGGCGGAGCAGGAAGCAGCAGCCAGGGGTGGGGGTGGGAGGTGGGCTCTGGGCCCAGAGGCCCACGCGGGCGGCACAGGAAGCGGGCCTGGGGCCCCCACGGGGACAGCAGCATCCACCACAGGCCGTGGAGGAGGGAGGGCGGGCTTCCTGAGGAAGTGGGAGCCGGCCCCTGGGCGGGAGTCTGCAGTGAAGCCGCTTCTTCCTCACATGCCAGCCTGGGAGCTGGGAAGGGGGTGTGCAGCCTGTCCCCCTCATCCTGCACTGCCAGGGCCTTGGGCTCTCTGGGCACAGGGGCTACGGGGAGTGTCTCCTGGGACCCACTGGCCTGGAGACCCTGCGGGACAGTCCACAGAGGCGTCCTCTTCCTGCCCCTTCGTCCCTGTTTCAAGAGTCTCGGGGGTCTAGTGCCCAGAGCGAGGGGCCGAGGGTGGCAGGCAGCCAGGAAACCGGATGTGAGATCCTGCCAACCCCCCGGAACATAGAGTGGGGTCAAGCTGAGACAGACCAGAGGTGAGATGGGGGATCCTATCCCCTCCCCCTCCCCCATGGACAAAGGCAGCCTGTGTGCTCATGGAGGCAGGGCCCCTCACAAAGCCGCTCTGTGTGCTGTGCCCTGGGGGACCCCAGTGCTAGCCCGTGACCTCTGCCTTCTCCCCTGGTGAGGACATCCTCTCCACCCCCTCTTCTGTGCCCCAAGGAGGAGCTGACTGCAGAGCTGGCGCACAGCCAGGGCCCCTCACAGCCCTGCTCCCCAAGGGACATACGCGCAGCAGCCAGGGACACCCACATGTGTGCTCACGTGCACGCGTGAGAGCCCACATGGAAGGAGAGCCTGCCTCCCATCTGGCACACAGATGTGCAAGCACGCTCCCTCCATGCCACACCACCCAGGGCACGCAGCCTGTGCCACGGACACACACATCCCGGGGCTGTGCCCCCCGCCCCCCCGTGACGCCAGGAGCCCAGTGCCCTTTACCTCAGTGTGGACGGGGCAGGGCAGGGTCCCCTCGCCGCCGTGCAGGCTGAGGCCACAGAGGCGGAGGCTGACATTAGCTCTGCTTGGGCCCCCTCCTCCCCCTCAGGGGCGCTCCTGGGAGGGAGGGGGCTGGGGCCTGTCTGGCTCACTAATGAGTTAAAGCTGCCGCTCCCCCAGACCCAGGGCAGCGGCGTGCTGCGCGGTGGGGGTGGCTGATGGCTACTTCCTGTGTCTGACAGGTCCCGGTCTGGCTTCCCCGCAGCAGGAAGGGAGCTGAGGGCGTCTTAAGGATCCGGGTCTTGGTGCAAGCCAGAAGCCGGCGCGGGCCTGTGGGTCGGCGCAGGGGAAGCCCAGGGTCGGAGTGGGTGGGTGTCAGGGGCTCACCGTGTGGACGGCGGGGGCGCGGGGCACGTAGCGGCTGTAGGAGTTCGCGGCCAGGCGCAGGTAGCTGTGGCGGAAGGCGCTGCGGGGCCGGGGCCCAGCCACCACCTTAAAGAGCTCCAGGCCCAGCAGGCCCGCCACGGCCGCTGTGGTGGTGGCAATGGCTGGGATGATCTGGCCCACGATCCGCTTGCTCTGCCAACAACAGGAGCCTGGGTGTGGGCCCGGGGTTGGACCCCTGCCTCCACTCGGGGGGGCCGGCAGGCAGGGCTACCTGGGAGCGGGTGGCCGCTGGGATCCCATAGTTCTGAGCCCGCAGGCTGGCTGCCGCCGTCACAAAGTCCACGTGGAAGTTGCTGTCATCGTCCTGTGAGGTTCAGGTCACAGGAGCGTTAACACTGCCCATGCCCCTCACCACGGCGACCGTGGGCGGGGGCCCCGATCTCCCCACAGTTCTGTCCGTGGATGTCACCTCTCCCCACTCAGCAGAGGAGGGAAGGGGAGCGGCCCCTGGTCCGCCTGAGAGGACTCAGGCCAAGGGGCCCCAACGCTACCTTCTCGGCTCCTGACCTTCCCCAGCAGCCTCCCAGCCTCGCCCTCTCCCGCCTCGGCTCCCACCTTCTCAAACCGCAGCGGCTCCAGCGGGGAGCCCTCGCTCCAGTCCTGCAGGGCCTCGCGCAGCCACTCCTCCTGCCGGGGGCCTGTCGGGAGGAGGCATTGGCACAGTCCTCGGCCGTCTCCTGTCCCCTGCACTCTGCCCGGAGCCGGCCCCTTCTTGGTCCCGGCCCCTCTCGGGAAGACCTCTGACTGACGCTGCTGTCCCCTCTCCACCGCGTGTGTGTGTGTGTGTGTGTGTGTGTCTGTGCGTGTGTGTCTGCATGCATGTGTGTGTGCTACATGACCCTGTCCTAACCTGGGGCCATAGATAAGTGCTCTTCAGAGCCCAATGGTTTGGGCTGTTTTGCTTAAAAACCTGCCAAGTGTCCCGGCCGGCGTGGCTCAGCGGTTGAGCGTCGACCCGTGAACCAGGAGGTCACGGTTCCATTCCCGGTCAGGGCATGTGCAGGAGGCAGCCAATCAGTGCTTCTCTCTCATCACTGAGGTTTCTCTCTCTCTCCCTCTCCCTTCCTAAACAAAACCAAACCTGCCAAGGGAATGGGGTCAGGGCGGGGGCGGGAAGCCTGCAGAGGGCCCGGGGATGCGCTGAGCGGTGGGGGGTTGGCTGCAGGGCCCCAGGCCCCCTCTTTCCTCCACTGAGGGCAGCACCAAGCCTGTGGGCGGCAGCTGGGGGTGGGCAGGGCGGGGGCCCTCACCCAGCTCGGGGGAAGCCAGGCCACTGGAAAGGACGGGGTCCAGGCGCTGGGGGTCCGGCCGCGGCAGCAGCTCCAGCATCTCCCTGAGCGCAGGCAGGTCCCGTGAGGCCGGCAGCCCGTGCATCCGAGCGTACAGATTGGCCGCCGCCAGCACGTAGAGGAGGTGTGTGTCCTGCGGTCAGGCCAAGAGCGAGCACGCGTGGGTGCGCGTGTGCGGTCCCTGCCCGCTGGGGGTGTGTCTGAGTGCCTGCCACGTGGACACCCACGGGTGCCCAACACGGCTCTGTCAGCATCTGTCCAGGATGCAGAGGTTCCCCTTTGCCCTCAGGGGCCACACTGCCCTCCGGGGCTCCCCGGGGCCCCACTCACTTGACTGGCATCAAACTCCAAGGGCTGAGGACACTGTCTGGATCCCGACCAGAAACGCGTTCCATCCGGAAGCACCTAAGGAAAGGGAGGCTGCTGGGCTTGGCGGTCCCTCTGCGCCCGCCGCCTCCGGGCCCCCCCCCCCCCCGGCACCCACCTCGTCAGGGGGGTGGCGCCTGAGCAGCCGCGTGATGCCGTAGCCGAAGCACAGCTGCCAGTGGCCGAGGGCCCACGCCACACAGTCCCGCCAGCTCCGCGGCCGGTGTTGCAGGACGCCCACCATCCGCGGCAGGGCCGGCACCCCTGGCCCCGCGAGGTCGGGGCCTGCCAGCGAGGCCGGGGCCCTGCGGAGACAGACGGGGAGTCTGAGCCGAAGCCTGAGGCCCTGGAGCTGGGGCCCCTGGGCGCCCCCTCCCCTGGCGGAGGCCTTACTGCTGGTGGCCGTTGATGGTCTTGGCAGACAGGCAGAAGAGCCCCTCGAACTCATCCCGGGCCCACTGCGGAGGGGGGCAGGAGGGTCAGGCGGGGCACAGCCTGCCGCTGAGGACTGAGCGTGGGACGGGGTGGGGGGGCTCCCCACCTGCAAGGTGTGCCCCGCAGAGCTGGGGAAGTGCCTCACGGTGCAGACGGGGTGGGGGGCGTCCCCCGGAGCAGCGGCGGAGGCCGGAGCCCTGTAGCCCTCGGTCACGTGGGGCACAAACACGGAGGCGCTGCCCCGGGTGCCCTGCGTGCCCGCCTCCAGCAGCGGCTTCAGGTAGTGGGCGCAGCGCGCAGCCACATAGCGGCCTGGGAGGGAGCAGGGGGTCAGGGATGGGGCGGGGGCGGGAGGGGCGGGTGCTGAGTTCCAAGGTCAAGCACTCACGGGCCCGGAAACTGTCCAGGGCGGCCGCCACGCCGTCCACGCGGGAGAAGAAGCTGTCCCCGTAGAGGTGCTCTGTCGTGGGATCCAGAGGGTGGGTGCGCGGGGTCACCTGCAGGTCGGGGTTCAGGCGGCGAGCGGCCTCCGCAGCCACCTCTGCCTTGGGCCTCTGAGAAGAAAGCAGAGGACGCTGGGGGGGGGGGGCGGCATCGGGGAGCACAGTGGAGACAGGGGTGCTGGGAGGGGCAGGGCTCACCTCCACGTCCTGGGCCCTGAAGAGGAACTGCCGGCTGAGGTTGGAGCGCTCCACGTGGTCCATGTCGGCCACGGTCACGCGCCCGCGGCCCCCGGCCCCCAGGCCCACGAGGGCGAAGCCTTTGAGCAGCTCGCAGCCAATGGCACCGGCGCCCACCTGCCGGCAGAGGGCCTTAGCCAGAGGCCGGGCCGCCGCCCCCCACGCCCCCTCACCCCGCTCACCAGGAGGTAGTGCTGGTGGCTCAGCTGCTCCTGAAAACCAGCCCCAAACACCGCGATCTGCCCGTCGTAGCGGCAGCCTCTCTAGGGGACACGGCCCAGGTCAGTGCTGGCTGCTGGCCCTGTGCACGGCCCTCTCCCACGGGGCTCCCCAGGTCAGGACCTCGGGCCCCGAGTTGGACAGGGCGTGGGCCCCACGGGGCTCTCACCGGCGCGCAGGCCTCAGGCTTGGGAAGGAGCTCCCCATCTTCCGGGAGGCAGTCGAGGGCATCAAAGTACAGCCACTGGCCCAGGGGCAGGAACTTCCCGGAGAGAGCCTGGAGGCCGAACCCCGCAGATCAGGGCGGGGGGGGGGGGCGCTGCACCCAGGCTGTGAAGCCTCCAGGGCCACTGTCTGGCGCGGGGCACTCGCTGGCACCCACAGTGACCTCTGCGTCCCTCCCAGCGCCCTCTGCCTGGGCCCGCACCCACCTTCACCACCTCCTGGGCGGCCACTGCGCCCAGCACGGCTGCCATGGGGCTCAGGACCCCAGCACTGCTCAGGGCGACTGTCCGCACCAGCGCTTCGTCCAGCGGCTCCTCCCCCGGCTGTCCCGCGCCCTCTGCCCCCCGCGGGGGCTCCAGGGCCTGGGCCAGGCGCACCACCTCCTCTGCGTCGGCCTGAGGGGCAGCGCTCCGTGGGCACAGCAGCGTGGCCTGAGCCCCACGCCCACTCAGACCCGCAGGCAGCCACCACCCTGTTCCCCAGAAAAGGAAGCCGAGCCCGAGGGGGAGGGCAGACAGGGCCCGGTGCCAGGCTGTGCAGCCTCAAGAGAGGACACCCAGCACCTCCCACGGCCCTGGGGCACACAGGCTGAGCGGAGGGAGGGGACCCCAGGCTCGCCTTTATTTATTTATGTATTTATTTATTTATTTTAAATACATATATGTTTTTGCCCTGGCTGGTTTTGCTCGTTAGAATGTCGGCCTGTGGACTGAAGGGTCCTGGGTTTAATTCTGGTCAAGGGCACATGCCCAGGTTTAAGCTTGATCCTCAGTAGGGGGCGTGCAGGAGGCAGCCGATCAATGATTCTCTAGCATCACTGATGTTTCTATCTCTCGCTCCCTCTCCCTTCCTCTCTGAAATCAATAAAAATACATTTAGGAATATATATATATTTACTGATTTCAGAGAGGAAGAGAGAGAGGAGAGAGAAACATCAATGATGAGAATCATTGATCGGCTGCCTCCTGCAGGCCCCACGCTGGGAATCAAGCCCACAACCTGGGCATGCGCGCTGATGGGGAATCGTGACCTCTTGGCTCATAGGTCGACGCCCAACCACTGAGCCACACTCTCCTTTATCCGAGTGGGCAACTGCCTCTGGGATTGAAGCGTGGATCTGGGAGATGAGACGCCAAGGAGACGGAGGCTGGGGAGGCGCCGGGGGCCACTGACCAGATCCCAGGGCCGGGGCGGGCGGGCTCTGAGCTGCTGGAACCCGTGCAGCGCGCGGAAGGCCTGGTGCAGGCAGCGGGCGCGGCGAGCTTCCTGGGGACTCTGGGCCACCACGCGGGGCCGCAGCAGGGCTGCGTCCAGGGGCGCCTGCAGGGGCACGAGGCCCAGGGTCAGGCCCCGGACCCTGGGGGCCCCTGGAGCCTCCCAAGCTCCCCACCTCAGACGCCCTGCACGCACATGGCTCACAGTCTTGGGTCTCTGGACCTCGGTGACAGCTCCGCCGCGGACGTAACCGGAGAACATTGCTGTGTCCCCGATCTCCAAGGTCCCGTCCTCTGGGGACGGATACCCAGCCCGTGAGCGTGACCTCTGAACCCGAGTCCTTCCCCACACCCCGTCCTATCTTGCATCCGTGCCCTGGACGCCCCCGGCCTGAGGGAGGCAGAGGGAGGACCCATCCCCGAGGAGCAGGCTGTGTCCGTCCCCCAGGGGGCGTGGGCGCTGAGCCTGGACCTGGGGGGTCGGCTTACCCCGCACGCGGATGGGCCGGGGAGCACAGCCGTTGAGCTCGCTCATGCCCTCGATCCCCGAGAAGGTCACCGCGTCCACCTGGCGGAAGTAGCGGGCCTCGGCCGCGTCCCTCAGCGTGAGAATGCCCGGGGAGCCCTGGGGAGGGCGCGGCTCAGAGGTGCCTGGACCTGCGCTCCGCGGGCCGGGCCCGGCCCCCCTCCGCCCACCCGGCACCCACCTGGGAGATGTGCTGGACGGCAGCTGTCAGGGGCTCCTCCTCTGTTTGGTCCAGAACCGTGAAGTCCTCACCAAAGTCACAGAACAACTGCCTGGGGTGGGGGTGGCAGAGGTCACGGGGTCACTGAGATGGTGCCATGGTTAGCCACCACGATGGTGGCAAAGGCTGGGGACACTAGGGGCCAGAACCAGGAGAGGATGCTGGGAGCAGCCTGGGCGGGAGTGAGGGAGTCAGTGGGGCGGGTCTGGAGGCCGGGGTGGAGGACACAGAGGGTGGGCCTGGAGATCGGAATCAGAAGGAGCCCCCCAAGACAGCCAGGCGGGCAGCCTCACTCACCCCACCAGGCCCCGGGTGTCGGCCACCAGGAAGCAGACTCCGTGCTTGCGGCACCAGCTGCCCACCTCCAGCTGCTCCTCTAGGCCCGAGGCCGTCAGCACCACCACCTGCGGACCTCGGGGTCAGCGGGCTGAGGGCTGGGGACGGCCTGGCTGGCCCGGGGGCGGGGGCGGGGCGGGGGGGGCGCACCTGGAAGTCCCGCAGCAGGTCCTCGGTGATGTCGCCTGTGTGGACGCAGACCTGGACGGCTCCGTTGAGCTTGGCCACTCGTTCTTGAGATGCCTCCGCCCTGCCCCTTGCCAAGTCCTGCTCCGAGAGGAAGAACTGGAGAGAGACCCAGCCCGGCCTGAGCAAGGAGATCCCGCCCTGGCCCCACCCCCACCCTCCACTCCCCCCACCCCCGGTCTGGGAGGCTTCCCGGGACCTCACCTGGGCAGCCAGGTCCGCCCAGCAGGTGGGCTGCGGGTCGTGCAGGGTGAGGCTGCCCACGCCCATCAGGACCAGGTTCTTGGCCACCTCGGCGCCCAGGCCCTGCAGGCCGGACAGCAGGACCCGCCCCTCCTGGAGCCTCTGCATGGCCGGCAAGCCCAGCACGTACCTGCGGACGGACAGGAAGGAAGGGGCCGCGAGTTGGAGCTCAGAAGTCAGAGGCCACCCCCCTCCTTTCCACCTCGGGCCTCACAGCTGCCGGGAGTACAGCTCCTCATCCAGGGGCTTGGAGGTGTCGGGGACACCCATCCCGAGGCCGGGTCGGACGGCAGCCGCCCCGCCCACAGCTGCCAGGAGAGGCCGGTGCCCCAGCCGAGTCCCGCTACTTTTGAAATAATTATAGACTCAGTGCGGGCAGGCGCTGAGGCTCGGGCCGTGCCAGAACCTGCCGGGCACAGCTTCCCTCAGCTCCTCTGACCTCACAGGGAAATCGAAAATGAAAGTGGAACTGGAGGCTGATCTGGTTCCTGGTCTGGAGCGGGTGCTGGGCAGCCTGGCCTGGCAGAGATAAGCCTCTCAGCCCTGGGCACAGCCCTGGGCAACGGGCAAGGTGGGCGGAACACCTGGTCCCAGAGCAGCAAGCGCGGACCCGTGTGGGCCGGATGGATGCAGTGCTCTCCTGGGTCCCTGGCCGACCCAAACCTCCGGCCCCTCTCCCGCTCAGGGGCCCTGCCTGAATGGGCTCCTGCCTGCAGAATGCCGATGGGAATTCCTTGTCCTGGGGACTGGCCGGCCCGCTGGCTGTCCGCCAGACAGGGACTTGGAGACCCAGAGGTCCGAGCCAGTCCCAGCCCAGGGGCCGTGGGAGCTCAGGAGGTTATGTGGTCTCAGCCCAGGGCCCAATCCCAGCCCTGGGTGGAGCCTGGCCTCTCTGGGGGTGCCCGCGAGGCCCCGAGCCATCCCCTCCGAGAGAAAGGGTCCCTCTCGCCCACGCTGCCAGCCCAGAGCACATGCAGGGGGCAGTCCTCGGCGGCCAGTCGCGGCCGAGTCCCAGGACTCAGCGAGGGTGGCTAGTCTGTGAGTGCGGGGCATGGGGCAGGCATGATCACGTGTCCTTGTTTCTCCTTTAAACTTTTATTTTGAAATAATTATAGGCTCAAAGCGAGTTGCAGAAACAGCAGAGAAAGGTCCTGTGTGACCTTCACCCCGGCCGTGCCGTTTGCCTTCTTAGGGACTCGGAACCGGCGCTCGGAACCGGCGGCCCGCGGACCACTGATGGTCTGTGAGGTCCGAGAGGCTGGCGACCGCTGCTCTGGAGGGTGGGCCACAGCTCCCCACGGAACCCCACAATAGCTGAGCCACGTGCTGTCATACATTCTCCTTAAAAATTGAGGTAAAATTCACATAACATGAAAATACCAATCCAAAGTGGCCAGGTCAGTAAGTCAGTGCATGCTAACACTAAGAGTTGTGCAAGCACCACCCTCTCTAAGCCCTTTCACAACCCCCTGCAGAGCACCCCGCCATCACTACCCCCCCAGCCCCTTGACAACACATTCTTTCTGTCTCTAGAGATTTGCCTCTTCTGGATACTTCCTACAAAAGGAATCACACAGCCCTAGCCGGTTTAGCTCAGTGGATAGAGCGTCGGCCCACAGACCGGAGGGTCCCAGGTTCGATTTTGGTCAAGAGCATGTGCCTGGGTTGCAGGCTCAATCCCTCTCACATCGATGTTTTTTTCTCTATCTCACTCCCTCCCTTCCTCTCTCTCTAAAAATCATGGGAAAATATCCTCGGGTGAGGATGGACAAGAAGGAACCATACAGCCGGTCAGGTGGCTCAGCTGGCTGAGACGTCGTTCTGTGCCCCAAAACGTACGGGTCCAATTCCCAGTCAGGGCACGTTCCTACGTTGCAAGTTCGGATCTGGGTCAAGGTGTGTACAAGAGGCAGTGGATGGATGCTTCTCTCTCCCCCCTCCTCTTTCTTCAAAACCAATGAAAAAACAAATCCTGGGGTGACGATTAAAAAAAGGAACCATAGCCCTAGCCGATTTGGCTCAGTGGATGGAGCATCGGCCTGCAGACTGAAGGGTCCCAGGTTCGATGCTGGTCAAGGGTACACGCCCAGGTTGCGGGCTCGATCCCCAGTGTGGGGCTTGAGGGAGGCAGCCGATCAATGATTCTCTCTCATCATTGATGTTTGTCTTTCTCTCCCCCTCTCCCTTCCTCTCTGAAATCAATAAAAATATATTTTTTTAAAAAGGAATCATACAAAATGTGCACTATTTTTCCCTTAGCATGTTTTTGTGGTTCATTCACATTGTAGCATGTATCATCAGTACTTCATTCCTTTCTATGGCTGAGTAATATTCCATTGCATGAGTATATCACAGCTTGCTTATCCAGTCACCTGCTGATGGACTTTTGAGTTGGTCCCACCTTTTGGGTATTATGAATAGTGAATGCTGCTATATTCATGCTTGAACATGTAATTAAGACCTTGTTTTCAATTCTTTGGGGTACATACTTAGGAGTAAAATTGCTGGGTCACATGGTAATTCTGTGTTTAATTTTTTGAGGGACCAACAAAATGTTTTCCACCAGTAGTGTACAAAATTCCTATTTATCAACATTGTGGCCAATATTGGTTTTTCTTTCTTTCTTTCTTTTTTTAAATTATACCCATCCTGCCCTAGCCAGTTTGGCACAGTGGATAGAGCATCTACCTGTAGACTGAAGGATCCCAGGTTTGATTCCAGTCAAGGGCACATGCCCAAGTTGTGGGCTCAATCCCCGGTGGGGGGCGTGCAGGAGGCAGCTGATCCATGATTCTCATCATTGATATTTCAATCTCTCTCTCCCTCTCCCTTCCTCTCTCTGAAATCAATAAAAATATATTTAGAAAAAAGTACACCCATCCTAGTGGATGTAAAGTGGTGGATGATCTTGTGTGTGTGTGCATGTTTTCATTCAATAAACATTTTAAAAAATAAGTTATTAATTTGAGAGAGACAGAAACATCGATTTGTTGTTCCACCTATTTATGCATTCATTGATTGATTCTTGTATCTGTGCCCCGACCAGAGATTAAGCCCACAACCTGGGCATGTGCCCTGACCGGGAACTGAACCAGGACTTCCCGGTTCATAGGTCAATGCTCAACCACTGAGCCACACCGGCCGGGCTGGAAAACTGTTTGGCATGACTTTCTAAAGCAGGACGCTTACCTAGACTCAGACCCTGAGGCATGCACCTCGTAGGGCACAGAGACTCCAGCAGGAACGAATCACTGCAGCTTTGCCCACAGACTCCAGCCTGGGCACAGCCCGGACACGACAGCACCTGTCGGATGGGAAGAGCCAGTGCAGGGCCCGCGCCTCCCTCTGTGGCCAGAAAGTCTTGGTAGGTCGTAGCTGACAGCGGAGAGTGGAGCACAAACTCCAGTGACCAACACAAGGAACATATGTTTTGCACAAACAGTTTGAAAAAGTCACAAGTGGACAGCTTCAGCCCTCAAGAAGCAACATCCAGCAGTCCTGGGGGTGGGAGAATTCCATTTCCAGAGTTGCCATAGCACATTACTCAGAATATCCCGGCCACAATAAGACATGGCAAAGCACATGAGTAAACGGGAGAGGTGACCACTCGCAGGAAGAGACCTTCACAGAAACTCGCTGGCGAGCTTTGGAGCCGAGAAGTACAATAACAAACGAAGATGCACTATCACCAGAGCCACAAAAGTCCACTGCTCCTCATATATCAGCAGTGAGCAACTGAAATTAAAAACATTGTCCTTTATTCGTCCCGAGAAAAAGGAGGGGGAAAGAGAATTATTTAAGTATAAATCTAACAAAATATGTACAAGATCTATGTGAGAAAAACATTAACACTGATGAAAGAAATTTTAAAAGTTCTACATAAATGGAGATCCATCCCAGGTACATGGGTAGGTAGACACAATGCTGTTGAGATGTCAGTTCTGCCTGGCCGGTGAGGCTTAGCTGGTTGAGTGTCGTCCCATGCACCTAAAGGTTGCGGATTCGATTCCCAGTCAGGGGCACATGCCCTGGTTGCGGGCTTGATCCCCAGTAGGGGGCATGCAGGAGGCAGCCGATCAATGCTTCTCTCTCATCATGGATGTTTCTATCTCTCTCTCCCTCTCCCTTCCTCTCTGAAATCAATAAAATATATTTTTTAAAAAGTTTCCCAAAGTACAAAAGTCTATTCCCAGACACAGGAAGAAAATATTCTTTTTTATTCTCAACATAGAAATCTTGCCCATCCTCTGCCCACCACCACCCCTCGTCCCCCCACTGCTTGGCCAGGCCATGCCTAGCAGGACGCCAGGCAGGCAGAAGCTTGGGCAGGCGAAGCTGCCTGCGCAGCCTCGAGCACTTGTCCACAGTCAGCAAATGGCCCTGGTCTGGAGGCTCAGAAGCAGCCCAGCATCTGGTCGTGGCCATACATGGGGGCCTGCAACACGGAGCAAGCCCCTGGCAGGAACGGTGAGCTGACCACAGCTCCCCCGGCCCCTAGGCCCAGAATGGGGGGTGGGGCCGGCTACACACTGGGAAAGCACATCCCCTGGGCCTCACCCCAGCCCCAGCCCCAGCTTCTTGTCGCCATTGCCCGGAGGCTGGTCCTGGGAGAGGGCCATGCCTACCCCCCGGCTGAGCCAGTCCTCAGCTGTAAGTTGGAGGCGACAGACAATCTGGCCGTCGGTCGGCCCCACTGTTCTCGCTACCACAGGAAGGTGTCCAGCTTGGCCTGGGAGGGAGGGAGCGCTGTCCTGGCCCCCACCTTCTGCTTAGCCTTGGCCCTGGGCTTGGGCTTCACCGGCAGGGGGCGGATCAGAGTTGTGTCGGTCTGAAGGAGATGTCAAGGCAAAGGCTGAAGGGGGACTGGAATGCAGGCAGGAGAGGCTGAGACTTGGGGTGGGCCACCCGTTACACTCAGCGAGGTGTGGCTCTGCACCCCAGGCAGCAGCCCCTGGCAGGCTGGGATTGGGGGACCCGGGAGGGAGGGTGTGGGCTCTGGAGCTCAGCTCAGCCAAGGCCACAGAAAAGGATACAGGCTGGATGAACTTGGTCCGGCCTCCGAGGCCATCGAAGCCGGTTCTGACCTGAAGGAAAAGGGAGAGCTGAGCGGCAGGCTGTGGGCTGCGGGCTGGCCTGGCCCCCGTGGGAGGCACTCACTGCGTCCGTGCTGCGGCGGGGCTCCACCCTGGCTCTCTTGGGTTGCTTCTGGCCCAGGACGGCGTTCCGGATGAAGAGCGGGAAGGCGCCGGCCAGCTCCTCGTCTGGCTCGCCCACACAGTGCTGGCCGCCCAGCGAGAGCCGGGGCTCCTGCCGGAGACCCAGGGCCAGGCTGGAGCGGGTGGCAGCACAGGCGGGGGGGCGGGGATGGAGGACTAGGACCCCCCGTGCCTCTCCAGGGAGCAGAAAGGACAATGGGCAGGTTTCAGGGGGCCCCGCAGGGCCCCAGTCCTGGCCGGGACTGAGGGACTCGGCTGCATGGGGACCGACAGCTTCTGGAGCCTTACCTGCGTGGGGCCTTTGGGCAGCTTCCTGGGACCGTCCTGAGTGGGAGCGCTGTGGGACACGAAGGCAAGAGGCAGGTGAGCAGACAGACAGGTGGTCGGCTCAGGACACGCCCCTGCAGAGCCACCGTGTGGCGTGGCGTGGCGTGCTGGGTGCTGGACAAGCCCCTCAGTGGTCCCTATGCCACGGGCAGCCCTGTGACCAGCTGGACAATCACAGTGGCCAGAGTGGCGGAGGCAGGGAAGGTCGGACCATGTGCCCATCTGGTGGCTCCCACTCAGGGCTAAGCTAACCCCACTGCTCCCCAAGCCCCAGGCACCTCTCCATGCCCCAGGCTCAGTGTGGGCAGGAGCGCCCGGCCGATGCGCACCCACAGGAGGGGAAGCCCTGACACAGGCAGGCCCACCAGGGAGCTCAGGCCTCGCCCTGTCTGCCCGAGAGGGGCCACCGCCTCCACGAGACCCTCGGTGAGCAGACAGCCCAGAGCGGGGCGGCCCCCTCCCTGCACAGGCCAGAGCTGGGTACAATGTCTCCATCCAGGTCCTGGGGCCCCACCAGCTGCACACCCTGCCTGGTCTTCTCCCGGGCGAGGGGAGGATGTGACCGGTGGTTGAGAAGAACCAGAACCGCCCTTGGCCTCCCTGCCTGGGGCAGCAGACACTCCCATGCCTGACGGGAACAGTTCTCGTCTCCATGGTAAACTGCACGGGCCTGCGTGGCCAGGGAGACAGCCTCCCGCTGCCAGTGCCACTGCATCCCTGGTGCAGGTCCCCCATGGCCCCAGCTCTGCACAGCTTCCCACACCTGCCGCTACGGCTGCCCCCTAGGTAGGGGTGGGGGCCAGGGCTCCACGGTTTGAGATGGCCCTGCCTCAAGCATGAGTCTGAGAGGTGCCTGAAGGAAGAGGAGGTGCAGAGTTCCTGCTCAGGACCCCGGGGGCAGGCATTCCACACAGTGGGAGCACCCCCACACCATCAGCCCATCCTGTCCCCAAGGGACCTCTGCATCCTCTCCCACCCCCCACCCCCCGTCCCCTTGCTTAAAGGGCGATGGTGACGATGAACTGGACAAGCAAGACGAAGGCTGTGCAGTCAGTGCTCAGGGAGGAGGGAGGTGCTGGGACCAACGCCAGTCCAGCCCAGGGGACGGCACTGCCCCGCAGCCCCTCGGAGCTGCCAGGCCGGCCCGCGGGGACCTTAGCCCCCCTCCCGGCGGTGGGCAGGGCCAGGGACCACCACTCACTGTGCCTTCTCCGGGCAGAGCTTCTTGGCATGGCCGTGCTGAAGGCCGGGGGGCCGGGCCGGGGGGGTGTCCACGTCAAAGGTGGCATTGAGGTCAATGTCATCACTGAAGGCTGGCCGGCGAAGCTTCAGGCTCAGCATCTCTACAGGGGCCGGGCTACAGGCACAGACAGAGGGGACCCAGCTCCAGTGGCGCCCAGGACAGCGGCCCCGAGGGCTCCGGAGATGGTTCCGCTCCAGGGGCCTGAAGCCCACCCCGCTCAGCGCCACCTGCAAGGAAGCCTCATCGCCACAGGGAAACCCACTCGGCTCAGTCCTCCAGCCACGGGCCAGCGACAGGCTGGGCGACAGGAAGGAAGCAAGCGAAACCCACGCAACCCAAGCGCACGAGGGCGGCTGCCGTTTGACCCAGCGGCCTCGCTTCTCAGAACGCAGCGCGAGGAGCAACGCGGCCAGATCGCTGCCCCTCCGCGCGGCTGCGGCGGACGGCACCTGAGAAACCGCGAGGATGACTCCCTCGGGGGCTGGCACGCTCCTAGCTTGAATATGACAGACATTAAGGGAGGGATTCCAGACAGTTAACTTAATAACATGGGACAATGTGCATATGTTACATTTCAAAAGCAACACAAAACCAGACAAATCAGACTTCACGAGAATTTAAAAAATTGTGCATCAAAACATATTATCACAGAGTGAAAGGGCGATGCAGGGAGTGAGAGAAAACATTTGCAGATCACATCTCTGATAAGGGATTAAACTCTATGGAGAACTAGAGCTCAACAAGGAGAAAACAAACAATCTGATTCAAAAATGGGCAAAGGTCTGGAACAGATATTTCTCCTAAAAAAATTTACAAATGGCCAATAAGCCCATGAAAAGATGCTCAACACCACGCATCATTAGGGAAGACAAATCAAAACCACCATGAGATGCCGCCTCCCACCCCTCAGGGTGCTACATCCAAACAAACCAAACCAGAACAACCAAAGGAACGAGTGGCGGTAAGGACGTGGGAAGATGGACCGTGTGTGCACTGCTGGTGGCGTGTAAGTGCCACAACCTCTGTGGGAAAAGAAAGGCAGTCCCACAGAAACTAAAACTAGAATTCCACGGGCCCCAGCCGAAGAAGCGATCCGAAGAGCGGGGGGCGATCCTGGGAAGCGATCCAAAGAGCGGGGAGCAGGAGCTGGGAGAGGAATTGTACAGCCACGTTCGCAGCAGTGCCCTTCGCAACGGCCAGAAATGGAGGCAGCCAGGTGCCCGCCCACCGACGAACAGAAAGCACCATGTGGCGGACACACAAGAGGAACGGCAGTGCCGCAACATGGCGGGCCCTGAGGACATGGTGTTACTGGACTAAGCCCGTCACGGACAAACACGGCGGGAGTCACTGAGCGGAGGTGTCAGAAGTCTCCATTAGAGACGGAAAGGGGGGTGCTGCTGCCGTGGCCGGGAGAGGAGGAACTGGGGGGTTAATGTTCAATGGGCACCGTACGGCATACCTGTTTTACACTGATTTTGGAAAACAACTACATGTACAGTGTGTACACGTGACTTGGGTCTCCCACCCCAGGCCACACAGACTGCGGGGCAGGACCCCGCCGGGCAGCCGTGACAACCTCTGCGATAAGCCCATGTTTTCCAAATCCTCAACGACCGTGTCCACTTTCGGATGGGGAGGTGTTCCATTAGCAGAGGGCAGCCAAGGGGATCTTCCTGCCCCCGGGCCTGGGGGGCTCCCAGCTCCTGGGGTGGAGGAGGACTCTGGGGAGTGGCAGGAACCACCCAGGGTACCCGAAGCCCTCCTCCCTCTGCTCAGGGGCAGGGCTGTGATGTGAGGGTGAGACTCGGGCCAGGAGCCCAGGGGGTGCGGGGCAGAGGAAAGGAACTGTGCAGGGATGGGGGGGGGGGGGCGGCGCTGGACAAGCGCTTCCTCCCCCCGGCCAGGCCGCGGAAGCTCCCCCTTCCTTGCCTGCAAGTGCAATCGAGGCTGGGTGAACCCACCTAAGCCAACTCCTCTCTGGGAACCACAGCGCAAGGCACAGCCAGAGCCACTCGTGCCACCTTTTCACAGTGTCTGCTGTCCTGCCGCTCTTTACCCACCGGCGAGTCCAAGTCAGAAGAGGGGCACCCACGAGGCAGAGGCAGGCAGGGTCCAGCTGGGGCGGCCTTTGCTCTCCTGGGGTCTCCCGGCAGGGCTTCCTGCTGCCATCCCCAGACCCTGCCCAGTGGTGCCCAGGCCGCGTGCCCAGCTTTGGCTCAAGTTAAGACAGTCTTCTTCCCTTGCACCTCCTGGCCCCGCAGAGGGAACTCAAGATGCAGAGGTGCCCAGTGCCCGGCTCACTCCCCACACTGCCCCTGGCTCAGGTGGACAGTTCTTGTGCCCTCACACCGTCCCCAGCAAACCCCTCTCTTAAGAAGCTCCAACTGCCCCCTCCTGCCGAGGCCTCTCCTTCCTTCCAGCCCTCCCGTGCTGGCGGAGGCACTGCCTGGGCCGTCCCGGGGACGCCATCGCCTGGGGAACATTTAGCCAGGCCTGCGTGCCGACGGGGCCTCGTGCCAGAGGCCTCAGGAGGTGGAGCAAGACTCTCAAAGCCCAACTTTCCAAAACGGAGCCAAGGCCCTGGGCAGTCCACCGCCTGTGCAGGGGGACGGTCAGTGTCTCCCCATGAGCTCATGGTGCCTATGGGCCTTCCCTAAGCAAAGGCCTCCCAACTCCCTTCAGCCTGGAGGGCAGGGGCCCTTGGGGCCCCTGAGAGAGGTCTGCCAATTACCCCTCTGTAGTTGGGGGTGATAGTAACCTTCGGAGGCCACCCTGAAATGACAGGAGTGAAGGATAGCCCTACTGCAACTGAATGGGCAACCATCAGTACCCACAGATCCCCCAAATTCTGGCAGCGCATGGCCAGGGACAGCAGGTCTACAGCCGGAACAGCAGAGGCGGGTGAGCTTGTTGCTGCTGGGCAGACTGGGAGGCTCTGCAGGGCCGCTGAGCCAAGGGGAGAAGAGCCGACACACAGGAAGGCACAGAAGCAGGAGGGCAAGGAATGGTCCTCAACAGTATGACTTGGCTGCAGCCTGAAGACCCACCGCAGCCCACGGCCGTCCCGCGAGGGCTGCAGGCCCAGTGCCAAGGGCCCTGCGAGGTGTTTGGTGAGGAAGGAGTGGCACGATGCCCGGGGCTGCTACTGCTGGGCTGACAGGAAGAGGGAGAGGGCGGGCCCCACGCCACACGGAGGTGGTGGCTGGGGAAGGGGCGGGAGGCTCCAGCACCTGGCTGGACGTGGGGAGAGGGAGCATGAGGATCTTCCCCAGGACACGCAAAGTGGCTCAGGGAAAAGACGGGGCCACTAGCTTGTGTGTGCTGTCTGGGCCCTCAGCTGGGCAACGAGGGGGAGACAGCCCGAGGATGCCCGCCCCAGCGGGCTTGTGTGACACTCAGGAGGAACAGTGGCCACGCCTGACAGGGACACGCATCCCTGGCCTCTTGGCTCCCTCTGCTGGCAGCGTCCATGCACACACTCCAGGGACCAGAGGGAGTTCTTTGAGTGAATGTTCCCCTGTTTGCTCCAGACTCGGGAGGCGGGAGGGGGGGGGCGGAGACCCCCAGTGCCCCTGCCCTTCCCTTCCATCCGAGGTCCCGTCTGGGCTGCCCGGACTTCTGCTTGTCCGAGCCCAGAACCTGCCTCAGAGCTGCTTTGCAGCGAAACCTTGGCCGTCTCCCAGGCAGGAGGCACAGCCTTCACCCCCACACGGAGAGCCACTGCCAGAGCCAGGACCGAGGCCCTGACCAGGGAGCTCTTCCAGCGCGGCCTGCACCCCGAGCTCACACACCTCTCCAACACCAGGCGGTTCACCGTCTCGCTGTCCCCCGGCGGCAGGCTCAGGGTCTCCTGCAGCATCTTCAGCTTCTTCCTCAGGCTCTTGGGGAGGAAGAGGACGTGTGAATGAAGGCTGAGGCCTCAAGCCCAGACAGACGCCAAGGACGAGAGTGACAGCGAAATCAGGCCCTGGAGCAGCACAGGGCCTGAGCCCCATCCCCAGGCCCCAGAGGCCAGGACCCCCCGCCAGACGCCTCCCTGGCAAAGCTCCTTCTCTGGTGACCTTGGGCTGTAGGTGCAAAGGAGACTTTGAGGGAAGACCCCTGTGCCATCCGCCAGGCTCCAGACCAGGGTCAAGGTGTCCATCCTGACCCACCCGGATGCAGGAGGGCGAGGGAGCCCAGAACCAGCTCCACCAACTGCGTAGGCTCCCGGGCAGAGCCAGCCCAGCTCTGCTCTTGGAGGGCACACAGACCACCCTCACTCCCGCTCCGCCAGGGGCGCCCCTCACCGCGATTTCCTTGTCGGCGCCCTGCAGATCCTTCTGGGCCGACCTCAGGTCCAGCTTGGCCTGGTGCAGCTCAGAGGAGACCACCTGCAACTGCCGGCAAGTGGAGGGGGGTGAGCCAAGGGCGGCCACGTGCTCTGCCTCACCTGCGGCGGCCCAGGCTGCTCAGGGTAGACCGGGGCCCAGGAGTGTGGGGGCCCCCGGGGAGACCCTAGCTCTATGGGCTGGGCCGTGGTCCAGCGAGGCCCTTCTGGGCTGCCCCTACGTCCTGCGGCCGTGGATGCACCAGGCTCAGGAGTCAAGTGGCTGTGCTGACCGCATCGGGTTCCAAGAGCCTCTGCTCCGGGCCTGGTGCGGACCTCCGAAGGCGGCACATTTGGGACCTGTGCCCTCCCACCAGCTGAGGGCAGGAGCCGGGAGGAGCAGGGGGGCACAAGGCTGCACGCCAGCAGAGCACCTGCGTGACCCGCCACCCTAAATGGACAAGCCACACAGCCTGAGCCAACCCCCGT
Organism: Eptesicus fuscus; assembly: GCF_027574615.1. Taxonomy (NCBI): domain Eukaryota; kingdom Metazoa; phylum Chordata; class Mammalia; order Chiroptera; family Vespertilionidae; genus Eptesicus; species Eptesicus fuscus. Next base: position 1,816,413 of record NC_072490.1, read on the forward strand.
GAGGACCAGTGACTGGTCTCTGAGTCAGGCGACAGCCCTGGGTCAGCCGCACCCGCAGGCCCCGGGCCTGAGCGTGAAAGCAAGCCGGCCCCTCTCCCTCCCCCTCCGCTCCCCACAGGTACCTTGCTTTTGGAGGAAATCAAGTCCTTCTTGAGCTTGTCGGCCAGCTCCCCAGATGCCTTCCGAGCCTCTTTCAGATTCTCATACTCCCTGCACGGGGGCCAGGGAAAGCGACGTCAGAACAGGGCACCGGCTGGTCGGACTGAGCACCAACCAAACACAAAGCCCAGCCCAACCCGCACTCCTACTCTGACACCTGAGCTCAGGGGTGGCGCTGGGGAGGGTCCTACCCGCCAATGCCAGGACAGCGGCCAGCCTGCTCCCTCCGGCCCTCACTCAGGAGGCCCCTGCACCAACTGGCCCCCACAGGAGGCCTCTGGGGTCCTCTGTGCCTGTCAGCCACGCAGCCCTTCCCCACCTCCTCCCCACAGCGCTGGCGGATCTGAGCAGTTTCTGCTGTGAGCCAGGCAGGGCAGTAACAGTGCTGCTGGGACCCAGGCAGCAGAGACCACGAAGGGGCTCCACTCAGTGGCGGGCCAACCTCCTTGGAAATAACGCCTATCACCACTCACTCCTCTCAACAGCCCGAGGCCGGTTTTTACTGTCTCCATCAGTGAGCGGAGGGTCAGAGGCTAAGAAACTGGCCTGGCCTCATGGTGAGGTGGGCTCGGAGCAAACGGAGGCGGCAGGCACCCCCGAGCTGGCCCTAACTCCACCTGCTCTGCCTGGTAAGGGAGGGGCAGCAGATGGGCAGGCATGGCTGGGTGCCATGGCTAGCGCCTGGGCTGGCAGAGGGACAGAGTACACACTTCTTGAGGGACACGCAGTACACGGCCAGCTGCTCCACCGCTGCCTGGCCCATGCCCATGTCGCGGATCATCTCCTCCACCTCAGGCCGCTGGCTCTTGAGTAGGAGCTCAATCCTGAAAAACACCGGCCCACGGCACTGAAAATTTGGAGACAGCTCTGCCTCCCTTTGCTGCTGTTGCTATGGTGACAGCCTGGGCTGCTAGGATGCTTTAGCAGCGGGTCTGCCCAGAGAAAGGCCCACAGCGGAGCTGAGCACAGCCTCGGGGGTGCTGCTGGGGAGGAAGGGGTGCTGCCAGAGGTGCTCCAGGCCCGGGATCCCCAGAGAGGCTCGTAGAGCACAGGCCTGCCAGGCCATCTGGCCACAGGCCACAGGCCAGGGAGGAATGTGGAAGGGCCCCCGGGGGAAGTGGGGGAGCCCAGAGAGGCTGAGCAGAGACCTGTGCCCACACCCAGCTGGCCTCCCCTCCCGCCCCCCCGCCTCTGGAGGTTAGAGCCACAGCGGTGACCCGACCCCTACGCAGTCCTGTGAGCTGTGCCCCCCGGGGCCTGGGCAAGGAGGGCAGCCGCGCACCGCTCCATGGTCTGCATCTTGCTCCTGAGCCGGCGGGCCTCCTCCCGGGCTTGTTTGGTCTCGTCCTGCTGCTGCTCCAGGAACTTCATCTGCTTCTGAGGAGCAAACACACCCCAACATACCTGTCGCCTGGAGCATCCAGGGACCACGGCTAAAGGCACTGGGGAAACGCTACCCCGGAACTGCCGGCTTTTGAAAATGCTGAAAACCATGTGTCCCCTACACCCCTACACTCGAGCTTGTGCTTTTCTGCTGAGAGGCCCTCGCCAGCCGCTCCTCCCCTCCCCGCGCTTCCTCCGGAGCTATGTCTCACAGAGGTGCAGCCCCGGCAGCACCCACAGGCCCCTCGTGGCTGCCAAACGCCTGTGCTGGGCGTTATGGTGCATACTGTACAGCCCGGGCCTCGCTGTCCACCATCTAGACCCATGGACAGCGGCCAGGACAGCAGCGCTGAGCCAGGGGCGGCCGGCCAGCTGCCCTCAGCCCGAGACCCTCCACCTCTGGGAACGCCTGCTCTGCAGCCAGGAGCTGCTCTGCTGCTTCCCTCCCCCTGGCCAGGCCACGTGACCCAGACCAGCCACCAGCAGGAACAGAGACACTGAATACCCGGGGGCTCGGTCTGTTCACAAGGACGCCTCCTTCCCCCTCCAATGGCACCCGCAAGGACTGCTCCTCGCTGCAAGGCCAGCATGTCAACAGAGGGTTCAGATCAATCGCCTCCTGCCCCTGGGAGAGCAAGAGCTCACCGACCGGCTGATACAAAATTCACCGGGTCTGGAGCGCTGGCCCTGCAGGCTCTGATCCGCGCCGGCGCAGCACAGCCAGCTTCAAAGGCCTCGCGCCTCGCTGGGCGCCGTTTGATCTGGCTCCGGAGAGCAGCCGCCGAGGGCTAGAGTGCGCATGGACGGTTCAGGCGGCTCGTCAGTGAGTACACGCCGCTCTGGGAACATGGCCCCGCCTCACCAAGGTCCTGGCTAAGCAGCCCCTCCGTGAAGTGCTGGGAAGGCCTCAGCTCCTCAGACTCCCGAGTACAACACTCATAAGTGTGGCCAATACGGCCCTTTCTTGCGGGCCGGTGGTACAGTATGGAGGCCTGGGGAAGAGGGGGTTCGCCTCCATCTTACACCTGCACACACCAAGCTGCTGACCAAGGCAGAACCGGAAGTCAAGCCTCGAGTGGTGAGCCCGGGGCTGGGGCTCCATCCCCCCTCGGTGCCCACGGGACCCGGGCCCACCTTGAGGGTGGAGCACAGCATGTCGGCCTCGTCCAGGGCCCGCTGCAGAGACTCCACGGTGGCGTTGCGCTCCTCCAGCGTGTCCCGCAGGGTGTCGATGATGCCCTGGCTGTCCCGCTTCTCCCTCTCTGGAGCAGGGGAGGAGGACGGGGGGCGGGGGGCGGGGGAGAGAGGCCCGTCCACCTATCAGCGTGAGAACCTGGGCTTCTGGGCACCAGCACCCCACCCAGAGACAGGTGAGGAACAGTCCCAGGCCAGAGGCTGGTGGCCGCTGTAGGGAAGCCGGCTGGAGTCCTCAAGCAGAGACCTCACCGCCCCACGCCCACGCGGCGCCCAGTCAGTTCATCGTCCCAGAAGCCATGCGGGCTCCTGCCAGGCTCCGGGCTGAAGCCTCCCCCTCAGCTACTCCGGTGCATCAGGGGGCCCCTCCCAGCTGAGGCTACTGGTCCCGGGGGCAGTTTCAGTCCCCTCCCTCTCCTCTCCTTTCTGCCAGTCACAGAGCTGGCCAGACGCATGGACACACAAGCGGGGAGAGCCCCTGGCCTCTCCCACCAGCAACCAAGTCAGAGGCTTCCCACAGCCCCGTGCCACTGGCTGACTCACCTTTCTGGGAAAGCTGGGCCCTGACGTTATCCAGTTCATTCTGCAAGGCAACAGGCACAATGAGCAGCAGCCTGCCTCACAGCTGCCTCCCATCAGCCGTGGGAGCCCCGGGGGGGGGGGGGCGGGGATCGTGGAGCCTGTCGGCCTAGAGAGGCACGGACTCTGTACCGAGGCCAGGCCCAGCAACAATGGCGAGAAGCCTGCTCTGGCTCCCTGCCTTCTTAGCAGCAGCTAAGAGGGGGAAATGATATCAGGTACAAGACCCCAGCACAGGGGAGGAGGAGGAGAGGGGAAGGGAAGGGAAGCAGGGGCTGTGTGGGCAGCCCTGCAGCACAGGCTCCATTGCTTCCTTGGCCCGTGCTGGCCCTGACCCTCTCCGGGCCTCAGCTGCACTCAGTGGGGACACAAGTGGGCGTGGCCAAGGACCTGGGCCACCACTCCTCCCTCCGCCCTGGGGTCCCGCCTGCTTCACAGTCCACCTCTCTCCCCCGCTCTCAGCCGGCTCTGTGCAGCACCATCTTCCAGCCCCAGGATTAATGTGAGCCCCTGGATGAAACCCCACACATGCGAGGTTCTAACGAGCCTGTCCGAGCCGCTCGGAGCCTGTGTATACATTCCAGAGCCCCTGCTGCAGATCCACTGAGAGGCCGGGGCAGCGCTGCGCCCAGCTCCCATTCAGGAGGCCAGAGCATTCAACAAACACCCTTGTGGGCAAGAGAGGTGCCTACTCCATAAGCAGGAAAACCAAAAGGCGTGGCCAAGGGTCCATGGTGGCAGCTGGATGGAATCCAGGCAAATCCTCCTCCAGATCAACACAAGACTCAGAATCTCACACGTGACCAATATAAGGCCCAGCCCCAGGAGGCGGATAAGCCCCAGGTGGGCTGGACTGGGCTGGCCAGTGTGGGCTGAGCACCTGGAGGTGCAAGTGGTGGGTTGAGGAGGATGTGCCTGGGCTGCCTGAGAAGAAAAACCACCTCTAGTCCCCCGGCTCCTGCCACACCCAAGCAGGATGCCTTCCGAGCCCTTGTTCCCAGCCACTCAAGATGCTGCCTCCTTGTCTCCCAGCTCTGGCTTTGAAAGCCAGAAAGACACGAAGCTGCCTTTGTTGCCTGCATCACGGGGAGAACACAGCTTAAAACTGGGAGCAGTTACCATGACGATGAACATGCTGGCTTTCAGCACAAAAGCTCCACGTTCTTGAATCAGTGAGTTCCAAGGACATCATGGTACCCTGGAGCCAAGGCCAAACGCGCCCTGATCTGACAGATGCCCAGAAAATTAACCCTCAGAGTCCACGCTCATTGCGAACTCTAATCCCACTTCCTCAAGAGGCTTCTTGTGCACAAAACTGAATCTTAGACCTGGGGAAGCGGTAGGAGTGCAGAGGGAACCCACCCACCCGCTCCTGCAGTGTGGGTGCAAACCTGGATTCCAGGGCTCTGCCCTCTATTCCTGCCTGGGGAAGACACGGGCACCCGGAATATGCTGAGCTCCCCGGCAGTTCTGAGACACAGCCAGGTTTGTGAACAAAGGGCCCACACATCTCCCTGGCTGCGAGTTAGAAGTTTCTCTTCTGCTCCTGACTGTCCAAGCAGCAAAGTGGCCTGGGAGGATGGCTGCAGATCCTTTGCAAGGCGAGGGGACCTTGGGAGGGGCACTCTGACCCTGGGTCGGAAATGCTCTGAAACCCCAAAGGGAGAGCTCCACAGTGTGTTTCTCCAGCGACTCAGCTTCACCTGTCCTCTGCCTCCCCTCCAGAGCCCCCCCACGCTCTAAGTACTCGCCCTGGGTGGGAGCAGAAAGAACTCGCAGAGAGCGTGGGGCTCAGTAGGAAGAGAGAAATTCCGGGCACCTTTAAGAATTCTGCATCTAAGACACCCTCCTCCTCCTGGGCAAGGTCAAAGAAGAGCTTATTGATGATGGATCTTCGGCCAACCTGGATGGGAGAACAAGGAAGAACGTGACTGCACAGCTGGGTCCTGGGCCAGGCCTGCTCTCGGGCCCAACGTTTCACCCCGCATCCCGTGGAGTCAGAAGGCCTCTGCAACCCTGCAGTGCCCCGAGCCGGTGCCACGAGCTGGGTGGTTCCTGGGGTCATGTCTCTGGGACCCATATTGTAACCACTCAAAAGACACCCCAACTCCAGGTACTGGGCATTGAGAAAATCGGGAAAGGCAGAGAAGGGGCCCAAATCTACCCAGGTGAAGACTGATCCAGGCAGTGAGTGCGTCTGCCAGCTACCCGTGGGCATAAGCAGGCCTCCCGAGCCACAAACCATGAGGCTCCAAAAGGGCCAACGATACCAGCCTCAGAGACCGTCCCTCGTTCCTGCTTCCTGGCGAGGAGAAGAGGCCTCAAGCTGAGGGACTCCCCCCTCCCCGCTCACCTGGATTCGGCACTGCGGGCAGGTCCGACTTGGTGCTGTATCGAACCACTGGATCAGGCTGGAACGAGAAGCAGAAAGACAGACCGGCGAGCCATGGCTTGGCTGGAGACACACAGGCCAGGTAGCCACCCTGTCCACAAAAGGGTCTGCCTGCTCCCCCTCGACCCGGGAGAGAACTGCCTGGCCAGGTGGCTCAGATGGTGGCAGCACACACCAAAAAGGGCTACGGGGCAGCGCACTCGGAGGTCCCGGATCTGTCTCTTGCTTCAACCATGTTTGGACGGAACAGACCCAGGGACGCCCGTTCTCCCAGCCTCCGGCCCCTCTCCTGCGTCTCATCCAGTCACCACCTTCAGAACCACCTCCAAGACCGGCCAACACACCGGGTTTTTATCTACCTTAACTCCTCATTGCTGAACAACCATGAGCTCCCAAATCCACCAGAATTATTCCACCAGGTGGAGGCTGCGGTCAACCGCCTGGCCAGCCTGCCTCTGCGGGCCTCCCACACCTACCTCTCTCTGGGCTACTATTTCGACCGCGACGACGTGGCTCTGGAGGGTGTGGGCCACTTCTTCCGCGAGTTGGCAGAGAAGAAGCACAAGGGCGCGGAGCATTTCTTAAAGTTGCAAAACAAGCGAGGCGGCCGCATTCTCTTCCAGGACGTGCAGAAACCTTCCCAGGATGACTGGGCCAAAACTCAGGATGCCATGGAGGCCGCCCTGGCCTTGGAGAAGAGCCTGAACCAGGCCCTTTTGGACCTGCATGCCCTGGCTTCTACCCTTGCAGACCCTCACGTCTGCGACTTCCTGGAGAACCACTTCCTGGATGAGGAGGTGAAGCTGATCAAGAAGAGGGGTGACCCCTGACTAACATCCGCAGGCTGGCCGGCCCCCAGGCTGGGCTGGGCGAGTATCTCTTCGAAAGGCTCACCCTCAAGCACGACTAGGAGCCTTTGGAGACCAGAAACCTTTAAACACCACCCCCCAAACCCCCCCGCAACCTCCCGTGTCTCTGGCTTTTGCCTGAGCCTCTTCCCGAATCTACTAGCCATTCTTTTAACCACCCTGGAGCCCTCTCCCCTGCATCGGACCAAATGAAACAATAAAGCTTTTTGCAGCAAAAAAAAAAAAAAAAAAAAGGCTACAGGTTCAATTCCCAGGCAGGGTGTGTATGGGAGGCAACTGATCAATATTTCTCTCTTGCATCCATGTCCCTCCCTCCTTCTCTCCCTCCATAGAGGCAATACATGCAGAGACGATCGCTTTAATTTCCCAAAGCTAATTAAAGAAATCATTCCACAAATGGAAGAAATGCAATGAATCCCAACCAGGATAAATAAAAAATTATAACAACAAGAGAGCTGAGGTGTCTACCTAATTGTCAGACAAAATAGACTTTAAGTAAAAAAAAAAAGGTTACAAGAGACAAAAAAGGACTTTATATATTGATAACAGGTTCAATCCAAGAAGAAATAACAATTATAAACACGTGTGCTCCTAAACACAGAGCCCAAAAATATGTGAAAGAAACTTGGACAGAATTGAAGGGAGAATTCGTTCTAGAACAAAAAATTGAAGAAGTCAGTTCCCCTCACTTTCAATAATGGACAGAACAATCAGAAAGATGATCAACGAAGAAAGGGAGAACTTGAACAATAAAATAACCAGCTCTAACAGCATAGACCCCACCTAGTAACAGCGGAATACACGTTTTTCTCAAGTGCGCACGGAACTCTCCAGGATAGACCATATGTTGGGCCACAAAACAAGTCCTAATAAGTTTTAAAATATCTAAATCACATCGCTTCTCGGCCTTTTGGCTAAGATCAAGTGTAGTATCTGTTCTTATCAGTTTAAAATATCTAAATCACAGAAAGCATTTTTTTTTTACCACGATGCAATGAAACTAAAAATCAGTAACAGAAATAGAAAATTCACAATTACGAGGAAATGAAACAACACATTCTTAAATAACCAATGGGTAAAGATGTAATTACAAGGGAAATTAGAAAATCCTTTAAAATAAATGAAAACACAACCTATCAAAACTTATGAAATACAGCAAAAGCAGTGCTAAGAGGGATCCTGATGGCTGCAAACACACATTAAAAAAAGAAGACACCCATTAGGATGGCTATTGTAAGAGCAAAACCAAACCAGAAGATAACCAGTGTCGGCAAGGACGTGGAGAAATCTGAACCCTTGTGCAGTCACTGTGGAAAACAGTAAGGCAATTTCTCAAAAAATTAAATACAGAATCACCATATAACCCAGCAGTTCCACCTCTGGGTAGACCAAAAAGAAATGAGAGCAAGGACTCGAACAGATAGTGTTTACCAACATTTATAGTAGCACAGCTCATAGCAGCCAAAACACAGAAACAAAACAAGGTCCATTAACAGATGAAGGATTAACAAAATGTGGCATTTCCATACAACTGAATATCACCCTATCCTATATAATAAAAGGCCAGGGACCATAAGTGTAACGACCGAACGACCGTCCGACCAGTCGCCATGAGGTGCACTGACCACCTCTCGGCCCCTCCCCCTCCCCGGCCCGCCCCATGAGCAGTGGCTACAGCAAGCAGCAGCGAGCTACCCGCGCATGATTTTGTGCGCTGAGCCTCTAGTTCAGTCATAAAAAGGAATGAAATCCTGATACATACTATAATATGGATGACCCTTGAAAACATGATGCTTAGTGAAAGAATCCAGACTCAGAAGAACAAATATTGGATGATTCTACTTCTATGAGGCGGGAACTAGACTAGGGAACTCCAGGAGACAGAGGTAAAATGGAGCCTTCCAGAGGGTTTGGGGAGGGGGGATGGAGCATTATTGTTTAATGGGTAGTGGATTGTTGTTTTTTGTCTGGAATGATGGGAAAGTTCTAGAAATAGGCAGTGGTGATGGTTACACAGAATTACTAATGTACTTCATGCCACTGACGTGTACACTTAAAAATAGTTAAAACGAATGGCGTCTTTCAGCTCACCAGGTAAACGCCACGGGCGAAGCTCACCCTCCCAAGTTAGAAAAATGATGGACAAAAGGTCCTGCAATTAGATGGTGGCAGACATGTCCAGGGAACACTGCCGGAATCTGATCCCTTTAGGAATCTGGTGGCAGATGGTGCATGGATAGGTCATGGCCACTGGTGGGCGACAGAACAAGATTAAAACGGAGGCAAAAGGGGCCTTGGGAAGAGTAGAAACCATGGCTTCCGCACGTCCCCTCTCCAAGGGTCTATTTTAAAGTTGGGTCAATATGCACTTTTCCATCTTGAATTTGTTGTTGTTGTTGTTAAATAAACTTTGTAACAGTCCAAAAATGGTTAAATGGTAAATTTTATGTTATATACTTTTATTACAATAAAAAAGGCATGTAGTAATTTAAAAAAAAAGGGGGGGGGGAGCAAGAAGTGGTTCCGATGGCGAATTCTGCTCTGTATATTTTACCCCAATAAATAAAGGAGCCGGGGCCCTGCACCAGCCTGCCCACAGCTGCGGGGCTCTCTCCCCACCGGCTGTCCTCCCGCTCCCTCGGGCCGCACCGCTTCGCCCTTGGATGTTAACTGCATTTTGGGGTTTTGCTGGCGCCGGCGACTACATTGGGGGGTCTGACCAGAGAGCGGCCTCTGGACAGACATCCCAAACCGTCCAGCAAACCACAACAAGCCGGGCAGCCAGAGGCCTACCGGGTTTCTACCGCCAAGAACCCGGAGGGCTCGTCAGTTTGGGGAGAGCTCACACCCGCCCGGGCTAAGAGTTTGGACGTCGCATCTCTTCGCCAGCCGAGCCCGCCATGCAAGTCCCTGCTCTCTCTTCACTGAGCGGGCTCTGTGGCCCCGGACCCCGCTCAGCTGTCACCTCCTGCGGACACTGCCCGCCCTGACCCGCCTCGGCCCAGCTCGGGGACCTCCCGTGGGGCGCCGCGAGTGCCCCCCTCACCCCCCGTCCGGGCTGCGGGGGGCTGGCAGCCGCAGGCCCGACATCCCACACTCCCGCTGGGGATGAGGACGGCAGGAAGCGTCCAGCCCCCGAACAGCAGCCACTCACCACTGCAGGTGGAAGGTGTGGCCGCAGTGGATGGCGGCCACGTCGCGCGAGTGGTCGAAGAAGTCGGAGCAGATGGTGCAGAGCGCACGGATGGGCATGGTCGCCGGACTCCAGGGGCCCGGGTAGCCAGGGAAACCGCGGCAGGCCTCGGCCGCGCCCCCGCGTCTCAACTCCCTTCAAATTTGGCTCCACGGCACGACTTCCGGGGTAAGACCGGAAGTGGCTACGCGGAACGTGGAGGCGGAGCCTAAAGGCTGAGCCCGGATTGGACGAACTCTCGGGGGCGGGGTTTAACGGCCCTGCGGACCAATAGAATACTGGGGGCGGAGCGCGGGCCGGAACCTGCCCGCTGGAGCGCGGCCGCGGCTCCCGGGAAGGTAATGGTACCGCCGAGTGCAGCGCGGGACCGGGAGCGGGAACAGCCACGCCGCCGCCGGGCTGCTGTCGGGGCAAATCATCGCTGATGCGCCTCGGCCCTGGCCTGTCATGGCAGCCTCCTCTGGACAGCGGGAGAGTCGGGACCGCGGCCGCAGGGGCAGGGGACGGCGGTCCCGAGGGAGAGCGGGCCCGCTGCGCCCCCGGCAGTGTTGGCCCGCGCGCTGGAAGCCCACAGTTCCCACTGACCCGAAGGATCCCCACCCTCCCAGCCCTCGGCTAGAGTCGTCCCAGAAAGATGGACACGGGTCCTAACCCCGCATGACGGACGATCCCCAAGTCTGCAGGCGGCAGGGCCAGTGCCCTGACTTCCGCTCTGAGCGCCCGCGAGGGTCAGTTGTGCCCCTGGACTGTATGGAGCGGAGGAATTTTGGAGGCCCAGGTGTTCCATAGGCCAGTGGCTCACAAACCCTATTTCCTTATTCCCACATCTCATCAGTTATCTTAGGGTCTTCCTGAGGGACAGCGGCATCCTGGTGAGTTCCCTGGGCGCAGGGGAGGGAACCAGTCTTCCTAGGAGTTATCCCTCAGCTGCTTTAGCAGCGTTACTCCCGGCCCTCCTCCCCAAGAAACCTCCTGCGGAGCCGCATGATGCACGCTGGCTTGTTCCGCCTGAAGGAGACTCAGAGGCCCTCTGGGCCCAAGTGGAAAGCAGGGGTGTTGCTCCCAGGAAGAAGGACCTACACGAAGGGCAGCTAGAACCTTTGTGCGCTGCCCGCCCTGGGACCTCTCCCCAACCAGGGAAGCCCACCTTGGCTACAGGCAAGGTCTCTGTCCATGGTGGTTGGGTTTTGGTGGGTTCCAGTTCTATGCCTAATTAAACCAAGGACTCCTTGTGCGGTGTTTTTGTTTTTGTTTTTTTTTAATCCTCACCTGAGGATATTTTTCCATTGATTTTTAGAGAGGGGAAAACAGAGAGAAACATCAGTGTGGGAGAAACACATCGATTGGTTGCCTCCTGCATGTGCCCTCACCAGGACCCAGGCTGGGGAGGAGCCTACAACCAAGGTACATGCCCTTGACCGGAATCACACCTGGGACCCTTCAGTCCGCAGGCTGATGCTCCATCCACTGAGCCACACCAGCTAGGGCTCACCAGGGACTCCTTGTTACATAGGTCTTGTCATGACAGCAGCTCACAGGTATTCTGTGGCACAAGTCCAACACAGGGCCACCATCCATGTGGGTTACAGCCCAAAGGAACCCGTCACCACCACCCAGGGGCACCCCGGTGAGGATGATTGCGCTCTCGGCCAAGCAGGCCCTGGGGCCCTCAGCACAGGCTGCTGCCTGGGCACCTGCTTCCAGCTGCTGCCCTCCCACTGCCTGCCAGGGGCTCCCCAGGAAGACAGGAAGCGGCGGTGAGAGTGGCCAGAGGCTTTGGCAGGGTGACATTTATTTGCCAGGTTCAGCAGGCACAGTGAGCCCACCGATCTTCACACACCAGAGCAGACCCACAGGCATGCAGGGAGAAGGGCAGCCCGCCGCCAGAGTGCCGAGCGGGGCCGGGACCAGTGCGGCTGCCTGCCCAGGCCGTGGTGGGGTCTGACAAAGTGCACCTCCCAGGAGCCTCCATCAGGAAACTGGGGAGCCTCATTCCACCTCCTCATCTCAGCAAGGGGACTCAGCATGGCTCAGAGGCACCCGGGCCTCTCTCAGCCCCCATAGAAGTGGGAGTGGGTCAGACATAATGGGGACTCCTTTCTTTTTCGTTGTGGAAGTGGGAGAGAGAGAAAATCTGCTCGTGAAGGGCAGACCCCCCCCAAATCAGACTGTGGGACACTGCCGTGCGCAGGCCCCCTGGGACGGAGAGGACTGTCATCTGATCCCGAGGGAGGCCGCTGGGAAAGAGCCAGGGATATCAGCCCTTCCGTCTGGCTGTGGTGAGGACCCAGCTGGGCTGGCGCCCTGGTGCTGGGCCTGCACTGTCCTCCCGCTTCTCGTCGCCACATCCTCCTTGCTCCTTCCCCACTCAGGCTCCTGGCCTCGGCACAGGGCAACCCACTGCAGGGCCCGGGAGGCAGGCAGGGTCTCGGGAGGGGCTCCCCAGGGACCAAGATGGAAGCTTCTACCCTCCTCACTCCTTCTCACCTCTGAGGACCCCACAGCTACCGAGCAGTGCCCCCAGCCACACGCCCCGTCTTGTCCTAACGCATACTGCTCTAGATGTCTGCACCCCCGTACCGGCCTGTGTCCACTCCTCGCGTCGCCCAGTCCCACAGGCACATACCTCCGTGTGTAGAAGCCTAAGGCCGCTGACAGGGCCTCGCTGGAGGACCAGCTCTCAGGGCAAGGCCACCCAAGTTTAGGGCCTGGGAGGGACTGGGACTGCAGGGCCTGCCTGGGGGCTGTGAGGCAGGAGGGGAGAGGCGCAGGGACCTCCCGAGCATCCCCAGAGCAGCATCCCACAGGAACAGAACTGGTGAAGCTAGCGAAAGACAAAAGCCACAGGAATCCATGCAGGGGCTGGGGCCATCCTGCCTCTGGCTTGCGCACCACTCACACACACACACGGGAGACGAGCCTGCTCCCCCGTGGCCCCCAGACATGCCCCACAGTGAGAGGCAGGGGCTGGGGAGGGGTGCGAGGGCATCATGCCAGTGACTCTATGTACAGTGAAAAGCCCCTCATCCACTCTCCCACCCTCCTGCCCGTCCCCGCCCCCCACTAGCCTGCCACTCAGCTGGTCTCCTCCCTCCGGGACTCGGCAGAGCCAGCAGCCTCTTCCCCTTTACTAGAGGGCGGAGCCTGGCCCGCTGCGCCCCCCGAGGCTGTGCTGTCCGGCTGGGCCGAAGCCGGCTCGGGGGTGGCACTGCTTTGGCTGGTGGGCACAGTGCTCTCTTCTGTGGCTGGGGTGGCTCTCCCGTCCGTGGCTGGGGTGACGCTCCTGTCAGTGGCTGGGGTGACGCTCCCATCGGTGGCTGGGGTGACGCTCCCGTCGGTGGCTGGGGTGACGCTCCCATCAGTGGCTGGGGTGGCGCTCCCGTCGGTGGCTGGGGTGACGCTCCCGTCGGTGGCTGGGGTGGCGCTGCGGTCTGCAGGGACTGCACCATCACTCTTTGCAGCGTCACCTGCTGTGGCTGCGGTGGCACTGCCCCCAAGGGCCGGGCCAGCCCCACCTGCAGCCCCAGGCGCGGCAGTGTCTGTGGCTGGAGCCGACTGGGCGGCCGCGGCGCTGGACTGCTCTGGCGCCCGCAGCCGCTTCATGAGCGTCGTCACTCGGACAGCTTTCTGCAAGGAGGAGGGAGAGGCTCAGGGAGGCTTACGGAAGCTGAGTCCCCTCCCTGGCGAAGGCCAAGCCCAGGCCACCCCCCAGGGTGCCCCTGGCTGCCTCCGATCACCCCAGGGCTAGGCACCCAGCCGCTCAGCTACGCGTAGGTGGAGCCAAGCCTGTGAGTGAGACGGGCAAGAAGCTGTAGGCTCCAGAAGGAGCACGTGGCATCAGCCACCCGAGCCTCACCTTCCACTTGGCCCTGGCAAAGTTCTTCTCGATCTGGGCACAGACGCCATCCTTGATGTTCTTGTCGGAAGCGGCGTTGCCAGAAATCCTGGAAAGGGTGCAAATGCGTCTCAACTCTGCCCAGCCTTGTAAGATCCAGGCGGGCCTTCTGCGTTCTGGCTGCCCCCAGCCCCCACTTAGGGTCTCAGAGGTGGGGCTGCTGGGTGTGAGGGCACAGAGGCCCGGCCTCTCCCACCTTCCTCGGGCCCCGCTCACCACTCGTGGGAGATGGCCTCTTCGGCGGTGATGCGCTGGTCCTGCTCCACCTCCATCAGCCTCGTGACCAGGTCTTTGGCTGGGGACAAAGCCAGGGAGAGGCTAGGCATGGCGCCCCGTCTCTATCTAGAGGCGATGGGTGGGCTGGGGCAGGAGCAGAGTCCAGAGAGGAGGCTGAGAACAGGTCCCCCGCACCAACCCTTCATGCTGCCCAGATGCGGGCACCGCCTCACCCGCCTGCGAGATGTCGTCCCAGTACGGAGAGTCGAACTCGTAGTCGCCAGCCAGGATCTTGCGGAAGAGATTCTTGTCGTGGTTCTCATAGTCGTCCTCCTCCACCTCCTCGTAGAAAGGCGGGTTCCCTGAAAGCCTGCAGGGGCCGGAGGCCGGGGTCACCCAGGAAGGCCATGGGCACAGGCCCCACGCCCTGGCTGTGAGCCCCTTCGTTCGCCCGTCCACTCACAGGATGTACATGATGACGCCAATGGCCCAGCAGTCCACGGGGCGTCCGTACCGCTGCCGGCCTACCACCTCCGGGGCTGCAAACACAGTTCCAATCGGCGGGTCAGCATCAGGCCTGCCAGGCCGGTACCGTTCACACCCCTTCCTGGGGACTTCCCGACCCAGAGCCCCTCCTGGCAGGCTGTCCCCCCGCCCGCCCTGCCCTGCTTGCCCAGGTACTCGGGCGTCCCGCAGGGCTCCTTGATGAGGCCGTTCTCCAGCTTGGCCAGGTGGAAGTCGCTGATGACGATCTTGGAGTTCTTCAGCCTGTTGTAATACACCAGGTTCTCCAGCTGCTCGGCCGGGAGTCGCATGGGGGTGGCAGAGACAGACCCGTGAGGAGAGGGCCTCGGAGGCTGGCCCGGGCCCCAGGCCAGCTGCCCACAGACCCTTCGGCCAGGTTCCTGCCTCACCTTGAGGTTCCTGTGCACGATCTTGAGCGAGTGCAGGTAGGCCACGGCCTCCAGGACCTGCCGCACCACGTTGCTCGTGTCTCGTTCCGAGTAGTAGCCCTGGTCCAGGATCCAGTCAAACACCTCCCTCCCCGTGGCCCTGAGGGACACCAGCCCCTGAGCCCGGCGTGGGCAGGACCGGGGGTGGGGCAGGAGCACTGGGGCAGGCTACCCTCACCAGGCCGCTGGCTGGACAAGGCACCAAGACCGGGACCCAAGGGTCCAAGGAGGGGGCGTTCCCTGGCTGCGGAGGGTGGGAGAGTCCTGGGGCCCCAGGCCCACACTCACAGCTCCAGGAAGATGAAGTACTCCTTGCGGGTCACAAACACATCCACCAGCTGCAAGATGTTGGGGTGTTTCACCCTGGAGCGAGAGGAGCACCAATCGTCAGGGCTGAGTGAGCCCCTAAGAGAGGCTCTGGGGGCCACAGCAGACTAACTGGCCAGAGGCCCGCATGGCCCTGCCCTGCTCCCCTCCCCGCCCCCCCCCCCCGGCCTCACTCACATCTTGAGGATGCCGATCTCGTTCTTGGCCGCCTTGCGCACCTTGCGGCCGTCCCGCTTCTGGAACTTCTTGCAGGTGTGCAGCTTGCCCGTGGTCTTGTCCTTGGCCCGGAAGATCTCGCAGAACTCCTCCCTGCAGCAGCGGGCACCCCACTCAGCCCGGCCTCGGTGCAGGCCACACCCCACTCCCCTTGCCCGCCCGAACGGCACTCACGTTTTGATGACCTGTCCCAAATCATATCTGTCCGTCACCTCCGACGGCTGGTTATAGTTCTTCTTGTCGCCCAGAGTCACACACCCAAACGGCATTGCCAGGCTCTGAGCTGTGGGCAGGATGGGGTCTGGCTCAGCCGTGCCGCTCGCCCCCCACTTCTCCCTGCAGCACCGAGGCTGCCTCTGGGAGGCCCCAGCCGGCTCAGGCCACGCCAGAGGCAGAGTCCAAGGCAGGAAGGGCTGGAGGGTGGTCAGACTCCACTCCTAGCCTGCTTGTCTGCCCAGACCTCCAGCCACTCAGCTTGGCTACCCGAACGCCCATTGCCCCACTCATGAAAAGTGTATTAAACGGACATATCAGAGAGTCACTATGTAATGTACACACTGAAAAGATGGGTCAAATGATTTCTTTAGCCCTGGCCGGTGTGGCACAGGGGGTAGAGTGTCGGCCCGCAGACTGAAGGGCCCCAGGTCCGCTTCTGGTCAAGGGCAGGTACCTTGGTTGCAGGGCCCAGGCCCTGGTCAGTGTGCGTGCAGGAGGCAACCAATCGATGTGTCTCCCTCACATCGATGTTTCTCTCTGTCTCTCCCTCGCCCTTCCACTCTCTCTAAAAATCAATGGAAAAATATCCTTGGCTGAGGATTAACAACAACAAAATGGTTTCTTTACATTTCAGCTATTTCACAGATGACAAGGGCTGTCACTACCCACTCATCAGATAGTCATCTCTGAAAGTCTGAAGATGCCAAGTGTTGGCAAAGATAAGGAGAACATGGGCATTGCTGGTGGAGGGCGAGTCTCCCCTTTGGGAACCAGTTGCTAAAACGCTAGACGTCAAAGATATCCTATGAACCTGCAATTGCACTGCTGAAATACACGTATTTGTGCATCAGGATACTCATACGCGGATGCTCACAGTTGCAGTATTCATAATTATCAAAAACTAGAGACAACCAAGTACCCACCAACAGTGTTATAGTGTGTATTTACTGTGATACAATCACACAATGTAATATTACGCAACAATGGAAATGACGCAGGTATAGCTATACCCAACCACAAGGTGAAACTCACACATTGTTGAGTGAAAAAGACACAAGTGAATATGAATATATATATATTATGTATATATATACACACATACATATAGTGTGTGACTATATAATCTATAATCAATGTTATCAATTACAGAATCAATATAATGTTCAAAACGGGCAGAACTAACTTGTGCTGTTTAAGGATATAAACACACTGGCAAAACGACAAAGAAAAGCCAGGAAATAAACACCTTGAGTCCTTCTCAGAGAAAGAAAGGGGTTGTGATTGAGTCAGGACACCTGGGGAATTCTGCTGGGCCTATTTATGAACCTAAGTGATGTTTTCACAGCTCTATAATAATTTGTAAAATATATATATACAAGTTTGACACATTCCTAAATTTCTGTTATATTTCAAATTAAAACTGTTAATAAAAATTATGGCCAGCCCTGGCTGGTGTGGCTCAGTGGATAGAGCGTCAGCCTGCGGACTGAAGGGTCCCAGGTTTGAGTCCAGTCAAGGGCAAATGCCTGGGTTTCGGGCTCGATCCCCAGTGGGGGACATGCAGGAGGCAGCCGATCAATGATTCTCTCTCATCATTGATGTTTCTCTCTCTCCTTCTTCCTTCCTCTCTGAAATCAATAAAAATATATTTAAAAATTAAAATTAAAAAAAAAATTATGGCCAGCTGGTCCTGGCTGAGTTGCTCAGTTGGTCAGAGCATCATCCTGATATGCCAAGGTTGCATGTTCGATTCCCCAGCCAGGACACAGACAAGAATCAGCCAATGAATGCATAAATAAGTGGAACAATAAATCAATGTTCCTCTCCTCTCTCTAAAATCAATTTAAAAAATATATGGCCATCCAAAGTGGCTGGTGGCTATTAAAAAGAATAAAGTATTGATCCCCAGTGGGGGGCATGGAGGAAGCAGCCAACCAATGATTCCCTCTCATCATTGATGCTTCTCTCTCTCTCTCACCCTTCCTCTCTGAAAATCAATAAAAATATATTTAAAAAATAAATAAAAAGAATAAAGAAGATTGAAATGTACTGCTGTGGACAGTCTGAGATATGTCGTGAAGTGAGAAAGCAAGGAACAGAGTGGTGGGTTAAGGGTGCCGCTACTTGGGTATATTTTAAAGGTGTTTTTTTTTAATATCACTTCTGTTATTTTTTTTAAATAGGTTTTTATTGATTTTTGTAGAGAAAGAGAAAGGGAGAGAGAGAAACATCAGTGTGGGAGAGAAACATTGATCGGTCGCCTCCCGCACACACCGACCGGGATCACATCTGCGAGCGGGTAAGTGCCGACGGGGAGCCCAACCGGCCACCTTTCAATGCATGGGATGACACGCAGCCAGCTGAGCCACACCGGCCAGGGCTACGTTTTTAAAGGTGCACACGCCAGTTTATAAAACTGTTCCGGAAGGACCACTAAGACAGCAAGAGTTCGCTTTGGGGCCAAGAATTTGTGTCAGGGGGCAGGCTCTTACACTTTCTGTTTATGATCTGTCTGTTAGGGTTTTCACTCTGATTGCTTTCATTGATGTAATCACTGCTGCATTCAGGTACCGTGCTTCGGGGAGTCCCCGGAAGGAGAACCCCCCATCCGGTAGAGAAGCAAGGAGAGGCTGTGAGGGAGAAGCAGCTTAGGGCTGGGCTGAGAGGGAAGGGTTTGCCGGGAGCCATGCAGGGGTAAAGGTCCGGAGAAGCGAGCCGACTGCCGGTGCTCTAAGCCGGTGCTCGCTGCGGGCCCACAGGAGACCTCACAGTCTGGTCCAGGCAGAGGCCCCCGGCCAGGGTCGGGGTTCTAGGCACAAGGGGGACTTCATGCAGCTGACCGCGGTGGGCTCTGGGCATTCCAGCACCTGAGCCTGGCACCTGCGGTGCTGGGGGGACTGGCTCCATCGCCCACAGGAAAGGCGGTACCCAGTCTGCCTCCCGACGCCTGGCCCCGGGCACGGGCTGCAGCGAGCTCTGCCCCGAGGCTGCGCCCAACCTGCTCAGCTCTGCCGGCGGCACATCGTCCCAGAGGCTCCCCTGCTGGAGTCACTCAGCCCGGGCAGTGCAGGGGAGGAAGCCACCGCCAGAGGAAGGAGCTGGGTCAGGGGGACTCGGCCGGCACCCCAAGGCCAGGCCCCGCACAGCCCACGCCCGCCCGGGCTGCTGGCTTCCTCCCGGGCAGGGGCCACCCGCTCCCCGGGGGCCCAGTCCTGGCGGTTCTCCCTCAGCATCAGGGAACGATGCCACAGCCCCTCGTCTGGGCTGCTTGGGCTCGGGCTGCGATGGCTCTCGGCAGCGGGAGTCAGGCCGGTTAGCCATCTCGGGAGGCACTGCGGAGGGGAGCGGGCTGTGAAGAGCTTCCCCGACGGCGTCTTTGCCGCCACAGTCGGCACGTGGCTGGAATCCCACTCCCACAGCTGCCGGCGAGGCCAGCCGCCCACCCTGCCGGCCCATCTCTGTGCCCTAACCATGGCGGGGGGCAGGGGGCAGGGGCCCCCCGGTGTGCGGTGACCGCCTTCCCGGCTGGAATCCCGGCGTGTGCTGGGTCCCACAGGGAGCACTCACTCGGCGGCTCTGCCTACACCGTTCCCTCTGGCGGGCGTGCCCCCCCCCCCCCCCCCGCCTCCCATCCGTCTCCTGTTGTCACGCCAGAGTTATTTATAACCACCAACAACCATCCACTACCGAACATCCACCAACAGGTGACCGACCGGCCAGCCCGGCAGAGTCCCTCCGTGGCAGCGAGTGTGGGCACTGCCTTCCCGGCCTCCGGGCCCAGCAGCCTCCACGGCCGCAGCGCCAGCCCGGGTGGCATCTCCTCTCCTGCGGTCTCTGGCCAGGTGCTTGTGCAGCAGCCTGTCTGAAAGCATCCGACGCTCCAGACTCAAAATGGCCCTTCCCCGAAATGCCGTCCGCACCTCCCGCTCCCCGCACCCCACCCCACAGCTCCCGGTTCCCGCTCTGACGCACGCGGGGGAGGCTTCGCACGTGCCTGTCCCTGGTCTCGGCCCGGCTCTTGGCCAGGCACCTGCCCTTGTGCCCACAGGCCCAGGACTGCAGTTGAGGGCTGTCTCCATCACAGAAGCCCGGCCTGCGCCCACAGTCTCAGCAGCGGGAGGAGCCGCGTCCTCAGGCCTCGGGGGCAGGGCGGGGGCCATCTACCTGCCCCTGCCCCCCCCCCCCCCCCCAGGCTGCCTGGCCTCAGCCAGGTGCTGCTTCTCACCAGCTGGCTGTGCTCACTGGCTGCCACCCCCAGCCCGGGCCCAGGGTGGGAGAGAAGAAAGGGGCCCCGCGGATGTGCCTTGGTCCCCTCCACCCCCACCGCTCTGCCATCTGCCACCCACTGCTGCCACCTGGGAGGCTGCTGGCGCTCCAAGCCCCTAGCACTTGCCTGCGACAACGGGGGAGAGGGCCGGCCCCAAAGCTGGGACAGCAAGGAGCAGCTTCCAGAACCGGAGGGTCAGGCAAAAAGGGGTTTGCATTTCTGACCCCGTGGCCCAGACTCAACACCCAGCAGCGGGAGCTCTCCCCCCAGCGACCCAGAACCTGGGCTCCTGCACCCGGTCCACCCTGGGCCCCGGAGGGCGCAGGAGCCCCAGAGCGCCGGTTCCCTCGAGCCGTGGCCTTCCCTCTCTCTGCAGAGAAACGGAATTCTGTGCTCAGGGCTGCCCCGGGCCCGGGAGCTGGAGGCCAGGCTCTGCTCAGCCTGACCCTGTCCTCAGGGAATGGAGCCTGAGGCCCCGAAGGCAGCCTCTGACTGCAGGGGCCCTGGTACTAAAGGTCCCCTGATGGAGACGGGTGCAGGCAGAGGGAACGGTGTAAGGCGAGGCTGCCCCCCGGGAAGCGTCAGTGGGACCAAGGCCAGCTCAGGGGCCCCAAAGTCCCACAAGGGAGTCCTGTCCCCTCCTTTTCTCTAGGGTCAGGCCCCACCTTGCTCGGCCACAGATAGGCGTTTCCTGCCGCGGGCCCCCCTGTCCTGCAGGGTTCCACAGCCCCCAGCGCCCCGGGAGGCTGGGGGGGCCTGGGGCTCGGGCGGCCTCCCGACAGCTGCAGGCAACACCTCCCGATTTAGTGGCATCTGTGAACACCCTGCAGGCGCCTCCCTCCCGGCTCTCCTCTGCCATCGGGGCTCGGCGTCCTGCTGCCATGGACTTGCCCGGGCCCAAGCCCTGCCCGCCCCCCGCCCCCCGAGGCCTCCCGGGCAGGTCCAGGGGATGTAGAGACCTCGCGCTCAAGGTCTGGCCTCGGGAGGCAGAGCCGGGCTTCCAGGCCACCGTCCAGCTGCCGTGGGGGGCAGGCGGACCCGGGGGGCCCTGGCTGGGCCTCCGCCCAGGCTAACCCACCGTCCATAGTTCCTGCGGCCACTCCCTCCCGTCCAATGAGGTGTTGCAGAGAGAGGGGCCTCTCCAATCTCAGGGGCGGCATACAGCCCAGTGTCACCTCTAGGAAGTTCATTCCTCCACATGCAGGCAGAGCCAAAGGGTCCTCGTCTTTCAAACCCCGAAAGAAACCCATGGGGGCCCTGCTCCCTGTGGGTGGAGGAGGGGGAATGCAGGGGAAGTCTCAGAGAGCAAGGGGTTGCTATGGTGATGGAAGTTTTAAAACAAGGGGAGGGGGAGGGGAGAGATGGTGGCCAAACCCCTTTGTGAATTCCCTGGGGCTTTGGCCAGGTTCCCTCCCCAGGGGTTCTGTGACCCTGGTCCCTAGCGCGTGGGGAGGTGGAGGGACTGAAAGGAGCGAGTGGGGCAGGGACACAGGGAGACAAAGGCACAGCCTGGGAAGGAAGGGGGCAAAGAGGGGCCAGGGAAAGGACGCAGCCCCCAAGTGGGCAGGGGGTCCTGAGGGGCCTGTGGGCGCCCAGAGAGCCCTCGGGAACGGCCATGAGCCCTGAACACCTGGACTGGGGCCCGCCGGGTGCCTGGACCTGAGGCCGAGCCCTCCTGGGTCCCACAGACATTCACCACTGTGATGCGGGAGGCCCAGCCTCACCCCGGGCAGAGGCCTGCTGTGGCCGTGCCCTGTCACAGCGGCTCCGCAGCCCCCTGGCGTCCCCGGCTCGGGAAGGCGGCCCCACGTGTAGAAGGGCAGGTGTGGGGGATGGAAACGAATCTCGAATCTCGAATCTCGGAGACCTGGCTGCTTCCTTCACGGCCCCTCCTCTCTGCTGCCCAGCTCTGCCCCTCCCCCTTCTGCTGTCCTCTCCAGGCCTGGGGCCCGGGGCCCCTGGCAGCTCAGCCTAATCCCCTGCCACCGTGCCCCCTCCCACCAGGGCATCCTGTCAGCACAGCCCCCTAAGCAACCTAGAAACAGGTTAACAACCGCACGCACCACTTGCCTCAGTTTCCCTGGATGGAGACCGGTCGCTGTGGCCTCCTCCAGGGAAGGGGCTGATGGGCTGCTAGTGAGTGGTGGCCAGGGCTCGGCCTGGGGAGGCAGCCCACGGCCCCTGGGCGTCCTCACCAAACGGGACAGAGGGAAGGAGAGCCTGGATGGAGACCAGCTCTCCCCCCCTCCCCCCGGAGAGCCGGGTGCTGAGACAGGTGGAGGCAGCAGTACCCTACTTGAGGAACCCGGGGCCCAGCAGGTGGCTAAAGCTGACAGGCATCAACTGGGGGTGGGGGGAGGCACCCGGTCCCTGGGGATCCTTGGGGGGCTCAAAGCCCGGGCCTGGGAGGAGCGTGGCCAGAAGGGGCTGAGCTTTCGGTGAGGGACGGAGGGCCTGCTCCCTAAGAGAGAATCTGGGGGAGCAGGCTCTGCCCGGGAGGTTATGGACAAAGCGTTTGCAGAGCTGTGGGGGCTGGGGGAGGCCCTGGGTCTCCGCCAAAAGCTACAGGCTGGGAAGGCACAACCTCACCGGCTCACTGTCCACCTCCCGCCCAGCCGGGGCCCTGCTCCCCACCCGGGTGCCCCGACCTCCTTCCCCGGTGCTGCTGACTCGCCCCCGCTGGCTCAGCAACGCACATGCGGGAGGCACACGTGTGAGCACCGAGCCCGCACCTCCCAGCGGAAGCGCGGCGTCCCCCACCCCACCCCCAGCGCTGGGGGCCCTGGGTCCCCGGCTGAGCCCTGGGAGCTAGGTCCTGGCTAAGGGGCTGGTGGTCCCCAGCGGCTGGGAGCCCCCTCCCCGCTCCCCGCAGCCCCGCCCAGCCCCCTCCAGGTTGTCGTCCATTAAAAATAAATAAATAAATACCAAAAAAACTCTCCCTTGTCATAGAAATTAGGGACTGCTTTGCGGGAGGGAGGGAGCGAGGGAGCGGCAGGCTGGAGGCTCTGGGAGTCCGGAGGGAGGCTCAGCCTCGCCCCCCCCCCCTTGGGGCACCCCCAGTGTCTGCGGTTAGTGTTTGCACAATTAGGAGCCCAGCGAGCCGGGGGCGTGGGGTACACACAGGGGGTGGGGGGCAAGTAGAGGAGATTCGCCTGGACTTGGGTCTCAGGGCTCCCCCTGGGACCCCGAGCTGTCAGAGGTGACGGGGAGCCCAACCCCGCACCCGACCCCGGATCTGCAGAGCCCGCGCCGGGGTCACAGCCCTCGCGGGTCCCCGCACACTCGGCGACCCGCACCTCGAGCCGGAGACCCAACCCTCCAAGACCACCCTGCGCGCTCGGGGACACCCCCCCCCCCCGCGCCCGGCCCGCCCCGCACCTGCAGCGCCGGTAGATCACAGGGAGGCAGCGATCGCGGGTCCGGCGGGGCGCCGAGGGCTCCGGGGGCGGCGGGCAGAATCCGCTCCGGACGCGCGGGGCAGACGCGGCACCAGCTGCAGCCGCTCCGGCTCGCGAACCGTCAGCATCTCCCGCCGCTCGGCTGCACCGAATTCGCATCCCGGGCCGGGGGCGGGCTGGGGGCGGGGCCTCTCCCCGCCGGCTCCGCCCCGGCCCTGGAGGAGCCTGAGGCTGAAATCCCACTCCCAGGGGTGCGGGCCAGGCCCCCTTAGGCCCTGGGACTGACTGGGCGGCAGGGATCAGAGGGGCCTTGCCCTGTCCCCGCAGGCAGTGCGGGAACGCCTGGGTCCTGGATCCGCGCGGGACCCAAAGGATGAAACCCGCGTGGAAGCCCCGAGTGGGCAGCGCCAAGGCCAGCCGCACCCCAGACCAGCCTCCCCCGCCCCAGAGTATAAATACGGGGCGCGGGGCGCAGGTGGTCAGTGAGGGTCCAAGACCCCCAGGCAGACTCGCCTTCCGCCCCGGCCTCCACTCCTGCAAGGCCTCCACTCCTGCAAGGCCTCCACTCCTGCAAGGCCAAAGCCTTTGCCACCCCCAAGTCTGGGCCAGGGGGGGTGGCCCAGTCTGCCCTCTCCTCTATGGCACTGAATTCCCCAAACCAGAGAAGTTACCTATGGGATGGTGTGGACGCGGCTTCCTTCCCAGTTATGTCACCCCCAAACACACCAGCGAGGGGTCACCATCAGCCGCCTGGGCCGGGCTCTGGGGACGCGGACCTCCCTCCGCCCAGAGGGCAGCTGGAGACCAAGCTCAGGCCGCGGAGCCCTGCACCGCCCGGCTGACTGCGGGGCGGCCCGAGCAGGCTGAGCGCTGTCCGGCAGGCGCGCTCAGGGAAGGCCCTGGCATCCTCTGTCCCTGTCAGGGCGGCACGTGGGCCGATGCGGGCCCGTCCCCCTCACAAGCCCCGAGGCCTCTATCTGGAGGGCAGACTTAGGCTTCTCCACGCACCCCAACCCTCCCAGGGAGCCTGCCCACCCCATCTTGGGAGGGGTCAGCTCCAGCCCTTTGCTATGTGTCCCTGGGGAGTGACTCCCACGTGAGGAAGGTGGGGCTGGGGCTGGAGGCTGCTGGGAAATGACTGCCTGGCTACCTGCCTCCGGAGGCGAGGCCGTGGGGAGCCCTTCCCGCCCTGCCCTGGCTTCGGGTCCCCTCTTCCAGGGCAGCCTGGTGCCACCTGTGGGCAGGAATCCGCGGCAAGCTGGTGTCCGCAGCGCAGAGCCGTGTCCCCTCCCGGGCGGCTTGGCTCTGTCTGAGCATGAACGAGAGCCCGCGCGGTCCTTCCTGCTGTCTGTCCACTGTCCCTGAAACAATGGTTCTCTGGGCTGTGTGGAGAGCGTGCAATGGGTTGCTGGCCTCACACAGGTCACACATGTCACCATATTTTCCGTGTTCCCCGAAGGGCATGCGTATCTGGGCCTGGAGAGGCTGAGCAGCGGCTGGGGTGGGGGTTAGAGGCAGGGGAAGAGGTGGCTGCTGGGCCCGGCTGGCTGCTGGCAGGGCTCCACCCCTTCTGGGTCCTGTGCACACTCCACGTGCCTGTGGGTGAGAGCACGTGGCAGGGTGTGTGCACACGTGTGAGTGTGTGTGTGTGTGTGTGCGCGCGCGCTCTTCTGTTGAAGGGGAAGGCAACGGCACTGTGTGTGCCGTGGTGCCCGGGGGCACGTGTGTCTGCATTCTGTGTGCACCCAGGCGTGCTTGCTCGCGTGTGCGCATGGATGCGGTAGCTAGTCCCTGGAGCCACTGGTCCCTGGAACCATGGGTCCCTGGGGACTCTGGTCCCCTTCCTGTATGACACAGGCCTCAGGATTGTGGAGACTGGGTCAGGGTGTGGGGACAGCAAACGGGAAGAGACCGGGACATGGCTGGCGGTGGGCAGGGGCTGTGATAACCCTATGCTATTGGCTGTTTCTAGTCTCTACACTTAGGGCAGCCCCTCACTCTCAGGTGCATGTGTGTGTGCACGTGTGTGTGCACGCGTGTATGTGTGTGTGCACGTGTGTGTGTGCGTGTGTGTGTGTGCACGTGTGTGTGGCGGGAGATGAAACCTGGTCTTTGTCCTTTGTGCAGCGGGCAACCTAAAGACAGAACCAGGGTTGGGACTGGGCCATCGCTTATCCCTCCAGCCTCCAGCCTCCAGCCTCCAGCAGAGGCGCACAGGCAGAGGAGGGCTTCGATCTCAAGCTGCCCTCTGGGTGGGCAGCAGCCACACCAGCTCCACGCCATCCCTTCAGCCTCCCAGACACCGGCCGGGGGACAGCTCCCTTTCTACCCCCACTTTCAGAGCCAGACGAGGTCAGGAGCCGTGGCTTCTAGCCACCACCCTGGCCAGAGGGACGGCGGGAGGCCCAGCGCAGGGCAGAGCTTGGGACAAGAGCAGGGGCAGTTGGCATTGGCATTGGCATTGCCCAGTAGCCCTAGGAGGACCTCCTGGGGAGGCAGGAGCTGCCTGGGCTGGGGGGCTAAAGGGGGGAAGGGAGCCCAAAGTTGACTCTTCTGGATCCCACTCGGGCTGGGCAGTCAGAGAGGCAGGATGAGGTGCGAGCCTCCCCTATCCACAGAACCTACAAAACAGGCCCGCGTCCCACCCGCAGCTCAGGTGTGCTCCCAGGAGCCAGGCCTTATCTGCCCCCTCCCCCGCACCTCCTGCCCCAGGACACCAAAGGCCAGACTTCCACCCCCTGCCAATCAGCACCGAGCCCCAGAGGTTCCAACGACGGAGATGACGCAGGACCAGGCCAGCTCCCCAGGAAGCCCGCACTCTGACGGCACCGTCCCTGGGGGCAAGCCGTGCTCCGGTCCCCAGCCACCTGGGGACTCTGGCTGCCGTCTATGGCGCCGGCCTCAGCCCCCCGAAGAGAGCCCAGGATGGGGGAGGGCAAACAGTCTTTTCCTCTGAGCGAGGGGAGGGGGCTGCCCCTCCATGACTCACTCCAGGCTGTGTGGGTTATTACATTATGTTTGAAATTGCCATGGCAACCAGCTGGCAATCAAGGGTAATTGCACTTGTCGCCAGGGCAACGGGGCAAAACCCACAGCAGCCACTCTCTGTGTTTGCCCTTGGGGTGCAATAAAGGTCAGGTTAGAGCAGAGCCAATGCCAAGGGGCTCCCGGGGCTCTCGGAGGGAGAGGCTGCCAGGACCTGGGGAGCTGAGGTGCGCAGAGGCGGGGTGTGACTCAGGTGTGCTAAGGGCCCCATCCCCGAACCCCCGCCGGGACCCCCATCCTTTCCACACCTCCCCGGGCCTAAAGCACGCCACGGCACTCCAGTGAACGGCACCGGAACT
Organism: Eptesicus fuscus; assembly: GCF_027574615.1. NCBI lineage: Eukaryota > Metazoa > Chordata > Mammalia > Chiroptera > Vespertilionidae > Eptesicus > Eptesicus fuscus. Next base: position 1,843,014 of record NC_072490.1, read on the forward strand.
TTATGTGCTCAGAGATGGTACTTGTAGATGGCCCACGGGCCCTCCTCCTCGTACTCCCGGCGGCTGAGCCACAGGCTCTGGAAGGAGTCCCGGGAGGCCATGATGGAGCCTCCAAGCCAGGCGGCCACGGCGCGGTGGGGAGAGCCCAGCACGGTGGCACGAGGGCCCAGCTCCTGTCGCAGGCGCTCGGGGAAGCCGCTCACCAGCGTGCTGCCCCCGTCCAGCACCACGTTGGCCAGCAGCTGCTCCTGCTGCCGGGCCTCCAGCCGGCTGATGCTGAGGAGGGCGAGCTGCGGGAGGCCCAGCTGGTTGAGGCCCAGCAGGTGGGGCTGGAAGAGGGCCTCGGGGCAGCGGAAGCGCTCAGAGCCCAGCGTGATGACCTGCTTGTCCGGAAGCACGAAGTCCACCGGGGACTGGGCCTGCGTGCGGGCCGCCTCGGCTTTCACATCCAGAGCCACGTAGCAGCAGGTCTCTTTGATGTGGTTGACCAGCCCCGCCTTGGGCGGCGAGTGGCCGCCGGCCAGCAGCAGCTCCGCCAGGTACTCGGTGAGGTCGGCCCCGGCCACATCCAGCCTGTAGGTGTCCAGTGGGGCCAGGTCCCCGGTGAGGACGGGCGCCACGTAGGAGGTGCCGTGGCCGCTGCCCAGCACCAGCCCGGTGGTGCGCCCGTAGGCGTAGAGCGCCAGCAGGGCCTGCTGCACGGTCTGCATGGCCGGCACGTGGAAGCACTCGAAGAGGATTTCGGCCACCTTCTCGCGGTTGGTGCGCGGCGAGATGGGCGAGTCGGCCACCAGCACGGCCAGCTCCTCGGGCCGCATGCCCAGCTTGCAGTAGAACAGGTGCTGCCACAGCACCTCCAGCGCGTCCCAGTCGGAGACCACGCCCCGGTTCAGCACCGTGGACGAGCCGCCGCCGGTGCCCAGCATCGCGTACCTGGGCTGGTCCTGGGCGGGCGGCTGCAGCAGCTGCACGCGTGAGGGCACCACGCTGAGGACGTGGTCCTCCCCGGCCAGGCCGCACTTGGTGAAGCCTGAGCCCGTGTCAATCACCACGGCGGCCGAGCTCTGGAAGTGGCCCGGCGCGTGGCCGCAGAGCCCGGGGGGCTGTCCCGGCAGAGCATAGTAGGCCCCGCTGAGCAGGCCCAGGCTCGTGACCACTGGCGAGTCGGTCATGTCCTCGGCCGTCAGCCTGAGCCGGGGGCCCCGGGGCGCCGTGCCCACCATGGCCATGGGCAAGACCTTGTAGCTGGTGCCAGGTGTGGCGACTGTGACGAGGGAGAGCTGCTGCCCCGGGGCCCCGTGAGAGCTGGCGGGCTGCCAGGGAGACAGCCAGTGGGAGTTGGAGCTGGGAGGGACACTGAGGCCCATCGTTTCCCTGCTCACGTAGACGCAGGTCTTCTCCTGGGCCAGGGGCACCCGGAGTACCCCGACATGGGCGGGCGGACCCAAGGCCTCCCCTTCCTGGCACAGCGTGGGGGCCTGGCCAGCCTCCCTGGTGGAGGCGGCGCCTCTTGAGAGGATGAGCTCTTTGGAGACGGTGGGCTCTTGGCAAAAGGAAGGCTGCCCAGTGACAGAACGTTGCCTGGCAAGAGGGGCCCCAGTGAGAGGGGGCTGCTCCGCAGAGGGAGGCTGACCCGCTGCAGGGCGCTGTCCAGAGACGGGATGCTGCTCACCGAGCGGGGGCCAACCGCTGAGGGGGCCCTGCCGAGTACCTTCGGCCCGAAGGTCGTTAGGGTGAGCAGTGCTGGCCTCCTGCCGGGTGTGGCTGCCTGTGTCCGCCTGGAGCATGGCCCTGGCTGCCTCCTGGGCTGGGGCTGGGCGGGCGGGCTCTGGGGCCGGCTCTGAGGTGACCACAGAGGCATCCTGCATCCTGGACGCATCCAGGATCCAGATGGTGCGAGTGGGTTCGCTTTTCTCAGCCGCAGGTTTGGACCAGCCGGGATCCTGGACACGGCTCGGTGTCCTCTCTCCAACCTGGAGGGGCACTCCCACTGGAATGGGCCCAGGGAGCAGGCCCACCCTGATGGGTGTCTCGGGACCAGGGCCATCCCGGGACTCCAGTTTGAGCTGGGCTTCCTTGGGGGCCAGGGCCACCTCGCGGTAGCTGCCGGATGAGAGGCTGGAGGGCACGGGGCTGGACAGCACCGACGAGACGGGCCAGAAGCTGGAGCGGTTGCTGTTAGGGGAGGCGACGGGCACGGCCAGTGGCCAGGTGGACGGCATATTGTCAGGGGCATGAACGGACGGATGGTGGGGCACGAGGCCCACCAGTACTGCCCGGGAGCCCAGGGGGTCCTGGCACAGCAGTCCCAGCCTGGTGTTGCCCGTGTCCATGTCAAACACCAGCACGTGGCCTTCCGTAGGGTCCTGGAGCTGGCAGGGGGGCGCGCCGGAGGCGGGCCTCTGCGTGGCTTCCCGGGGAGGCGGGGCCGGGCGCTGCCTGAGGCAGGTGGCTGGGCAGGTGGAGAGCGGAGCCCTGGAGCAGGTGCTGTTGCGGGCACGGAGGGGCTGCCCCTCCGGCTGAGAGCGGACCTCCTGGCGGCTCCTCTGGGGCGTGGGGGGGCCCGGCCTTCCTGGGGATGCTGTGGGGCTGTCTAGATTGAAGGTGTAGAACAGCGGCTTCTCTGCTGGGGTCTCCGGCTGCTTAGGTAACGGCCTCCTGGCAGCTTCGAGCTCCGGGGCGTGGTCTGGGGACTCTGTGGGAGGGTGTCCCGGGGTGGGGAGCCGCTGAGAACCGAAGATCACTTTGTCCTGGCAGAACGTGACCACTTTGGAAGACTCCAAGAGGCCTGACCACGGGTGGCCACTCTCCCTGAGCAGGTCCCGGGGCAAGTCCTTGGCGATGCTACCCAGCAGGTCGTCGGGGTTGCAGGTGTTACGTGCGACGGCTGCCGGCGGGAAGGTTGTATGCGGAGCTGGAGTATTGGCCCGAGTTGGAGTTGGAGTTGCCTGAGCCGGACACCAGCACTTGCCCTGACCTTGACCTTGGACTGGAGCCGGAAGAGGACCTGGGGCTGCAGCTGAGCCAGTCTCCCCTGAAAGGAAACGGGGGACCTGCTGGCTCGTGGCAACGCCCCAGGGCGCTCTCTGCTGGGTGCCGGAGGGGCCTTTGCCCCAGCCGACCAGGACTTTAGCCGGAGCCTTGCCCTCCCTCGCACCCTGCACCTGAAGCCAGGAGCTGCGGCCGCCGAGCTGGGCCAGGCCATCGGCGCTGTCCCTGCACACGCACCAGGGCAGGGTCTCATTCTCCAGGACGAGATGCACTTGGGCTTCCACGCCGGGGCCGGGACACGGGCCGGTGGAGGAGAGTCTCAGGGCACCTTGGGAGGCCCGCTCCGAGCCACACTGTGCGCCACCCTCAGCGGGGCCCCAGGGGAGCTGGCGGACGGGCTCGGGACCGTGGGCCTGGGAGGCTGGGCCACAGGCCCCGTCAGTGACGGCCTCGAGGGACAATGCCAGCCCCTGCCTAAAGCACATGGACCCCGAGTTTCTCCATGGTCCCTGAGGCTCTCTGAGGCCACCCCCCAGCTGATGGCTGCTGGCTGAGGGGTGGCCCTGGGGGTCCGATGGATCAGGGTCCCCCACCTGCTTGGTGACTTCCATAGTCCTGCTCCATGCCTTAGGTGCCCTGCCCCCACTGTGTTGCCGTGACAACCCCACACATCACAGCCCCCAGTGACCTGGGTGGGGGTGACAGAGTGTGGGAAACCAGGGGCCCCACCCGCCTTGGGAGACAGAAAGGCCCAGGTCGCCCAGGAAAGCCTGCCGAGCCTTGGCCGGCTCCTCTCCCCCAGCCAGGGGGCCTCTCTGCTCAGGCGGTGCCCGGGAGCAGGCGGACCGGGGAAGCTCCGGGGAGAGAGGCCGGGCGGGGAGACGCTGAGGAAGCCCGGGCTCCCTGTCTACCTTCCAGGCAAGACGGCCCTTTCCCTCCTTTCCCAGTGGCAACCGGAGACGGGGCCCTGGCCCCGGGCGGCAGGTCCAGGTGTGACATGAGGCCCCTTTCCCGCTCAGTCCGGAGGCAGGAGAGGGTGAGGGCCCGGGCCCCGGCCAGGCTCCCCAGGCTCTCGGCGCCCGCTCCAGGGACGGATGCTCCTTGGCAATGGCGCTGCTCCAGATGGCTCCCCTCTGCCTGCGCCTCAGAGCCCCCTCCCCAGAGCCACATCCTTGAAACCTGGGACTGAGATCCCACAGAGCGGGGGGTGGGGACCATAGGGCCGTGCGGGCGGGGCCTCGGCTCAGAATTCTCAAGTCCCAATGTTCTAGCTCTTGTCACATGTGTCAGCTTCCCTGTGGTGGCCGGAGGGGGGTGGAGCTCTGGGCGCAGGGCTCGGTCACAGTGGGCACGGGGCCAGCCAAGTGGCCAGGACAGGTGGGGGCTCAGCAAGGACATGGTGGTTACAGGGCCCCCACACTGCACACGGCTGGTGCACACGGGCAGGGAGGGTGCAGGCCGCGCACACAGTGGGCACAGCGGCCTACACAGGGCGGACGAGTCGGACAAAGGCCTGGACGGAGGGCGGGCACCTGGGAAGTGCAGGCTATGAGGGCAGGGGCAGCGCCCCTCTCCATTTCTCAGATGGGCAAACAGAGAGGCTGGGAGGATGGGACCTACCTAGCCCGCCAGCCCAGGCCCGGGCGTGCCTGCCACCGCGGAGGGCGGGCATGGGCGGCCCTCAGGAGCTGCTCACGGCCCAGGCCGAGCCTAGAGGTCCTGTCCCCCCAGCTACGAGCTCTGGGCCTCCTCCCTCTGTCCTCCAGGGCTGGGTCCCCTCGGGCCTCAGTCTTTCCGCCCAGGAAACAGGCTTGTGGAGGAGGCAGCGGCAGGAGTGGCCTCTGACGCCGTGTGTTTTCACAGAAGCTAAAAATAGTGCTTACAGTTGGCCGTGGGGTGTGAAGCGGTGTGACCGGGACGAGGCTAGCACAAGGCTATGCCCGCACCTTCCTGACTCAGTCCCGGGCAGAGGCTGACACAGCCGGGTCTCAGCCCCGGGGCCCCCACCCCTTCCCTAATGCCACCTTCATTAGGATGGAGACAGGCCCTGGCCGGTGTGGCTCAGTGGGTTGGGTGTTGTCCTGTGCACCTAAAGGTTGCCGGTTCAATTCCCGGTCGGGTCTGGGGCTCGATCCCCAGTAGGGGGGCATGCAGGAGGCAGCCAATCAATGATTCTCTCTCATTGATGTTTCTCTCTCTCTCCCTCCCCCATCCTCTCTGAAACATATGTGTGTACACATGAATGAATGGGGACCTCTGGACCCTGCTCTCACCACAGGACAGGAGCAGAGCCCAAGGGTCTGTGGCCTGCACATGGGTGCGCGCGCGCGCGCACACACACACACACACACACACACACACACACACACACACACTTGCTGAACACGGTTGACTTCATTCATCTCTGACCCCAAGGAAACTACTTTTGGGGCTGGGCTGTACCCGGGAGGCCCCGGGAGCCCCCTGACCGTCTGTCGCTGAGCCCTCCCCTACCTCCCGCAGAAGAGGAGCGCACGCCTCCCCTCAGGACTGGGTCTTTGTGAAGGCTGGCCTGGGGTGTCCTGGGGAGGGTGTAGCCCGCCCCGAGAGGAAGGTGGGAGAAGGCGTGGTGAGGGGAGAAGGCTCTTCCCCCTGGGGAGCAACCACACCCCTTAGGCAAGGGGAACAACAGCCCTATGGACGTGGCACCTCTGCGCCAGGCCACGCGGAGCTCAGGGCACCGGCCAGGCGCGGCGACGCAGGGAGCCCGCACTGCCTCCCTCTCTGCCAGTGAGGGCATCGAGGCGCAGGGCGGAGAGGATTCGCAGTGGCCTCCCTGGTGAGGCCTGGAGCCAGAATCCGCAGCCAGGCCCCCGGGCTCTGGGCCCCATTCAGGAACGATGGTGCGGCCCTGGGTGCCCTGCCCAGGGCCCGCGGGCATGGCCCTGCGGGAGGGAAGCCAGCAGGCCCCACCCCAGCGGGTGTCCCCCAGCGGCCTGCCCCTCCTCCCGGCTCAGCAGGTGGCCCGGCCTGGGAGGGGGCACCTTCCCTGTTGGCGCCTTGAAGCCAGTGCCCTCCCGAGAACCTGGCGGCGCTGAGTAGGGCCAGCTACACACCCGAGAGGCCAGACGCGTCCTTTGTACCCGGAATTCGCGGCCACCAGGGCCCACTCCTGTCCATCCACCTGAGCGGGGGTGCGGGGGGGGGCAGCTGGAGAGGCGCGGCAGGTCCCTCCGCCAGCCCCCCGGGGATCAAGCAGGAGCATTGCCCCTGCCCCTCCCCCCACATGTTTTAAATAGTCTCTCACCAGGAAGAAGGGCATCCAATGCTATTTCTGATCCTGGAAAGTGAGGAGGGCCAACGTGTTGCCACGGCAACCTGCGAGCCCCTCCCCCAGGCCGAGCCCATTCCCCAGGCTTGGCTGCCGGTGGCAGAGGGGCCTGTGGCAGAGGGGCCTGACGGGGCCTGGACGGCTCGCTCTGAGGGCGAGGGGCAGCGTCTCTGAGGGCAGGTGCTGGCATCGCCTCCTCAGGCTCGCCTGGCCCCTCCTGGCAGGTTTGGGGGACGGCCCCCACCCTGGTGGGGAGACTGCAGGAGCTGGGGAGAGGGGGCCGCTCCGAGAGCCTCCTTTCCTGTGGAGGGGGCTGGAGTGGCCGGAGGGTGGTGGGCAGAGGGCCTCGGGGGGCGGCACACCCGCTTCTCCAGGGCAGACTGTCCTGCTGTGCCCTCAGAGCGCAGCTCTGCAAGTCCCTGACCACCTGCTCCCCGCGCCCGCCCCGGGGAGCCGCTGGGCCTCGCCGGAGCCCTGGGATCAGAGCAAGCCTGAAAGGGGGAGAACAGCAGCCAACATGAGCACAGCCCGGCCCGCGGGGCTCAGTGGTGAGCGTCCTTCTCTGCACCAAGAGGCCTCAGTTCCCCGCCGGGGCACAGGCCCAGGGTTTGGGCTCAATCCCCGGTAGGGGGCGTGCAGGGGGCAGCCAATGTTTCTACTGCTCCCTCTCCTTTCCTCTCTCTCAAAATCAATAAAACATTAAAAAAATGTTCTTAATCCAGGATAAAAAAAAACCTAGGATCAGGAGAAATCTGAAAGAAAAACAGCAGCGGAGTCTGGAAGGGCTCCTGCAGCCGCCGCTGGCGATGGAGGGGGCTCAGCCTGCCTCCCAGGGGCACCCCTGCCTGCGGTCCAGGGGCGGACGCGCCCCAGGTGGGGAGCACTCAGGTCTGCGGAGGGAGGGCATTCCGGCAGGAGCGCAGCCCAGGCAGAGGCCGGCCTCCGGGCAGACCCAGACGAGTCCTGTGCTGCTGCCCTCTCTGGGTCCTGAGGGGAAACCGAGGCCCGAGGAGGGCGGGCGCCTCTTGGTCTCCAGCTCCGCTCCCAGTGCTCTGTTTCCCGCTGGGACCTGAGCCCTGGGCCCAGAGTCCTGGAGCTCCTGGCGGGGCGGGCACCATTGCATGGAGGCAGCACCCTCTGAAGAGCGGCCCCTCCTCCTCCCTGGCCCCCGTCTGACCCGCAGGCACACAGCCAGGTGCAGAGCCCCGGCCTCGGGGACCTGCCGGCGCGAGGGGTGCACATCCACTCCAGATCCAGGCTGTGGAGGCAGGACCCAGGGGGGCAGGAGGATGGACGTGGGGTCTGAGCCCCAGGCATGGAGGCAGGGGGTGCAGGCCTCCGAGGAGTGGCACCGGGAAGTGCGGATGTTTAAGCGCCGTCCCTGCCAGCGCGGTGCGGTGACCCCTCTGCTGTGCTGCTGCAGCTTATAAATAGCCACCGTGAGCCGCTCGGAGCCCCAACTGGCTCAGGCTTACGTAACTGCGCGGACCATGGCCAGGCCCCAGCCCGGGGGGGGGGCCAGCACGGCCGGGGCCGCTGCCACACCGGCTGAGGAGCAGGTGGGCGCTCCGCTCCCTGGGAGCCGTCCCCACCCAGGAGCCAGCAGCGGGGGGGGGGGGGGGGGGGGGGGGGGACAGCCAGTGCTGCCAGAAGCACAGGGGGCTTCGTGCCCCCGAGGGACGCCAGGAGCCCAGGCCCAGAGCAGGGGGCGGCCTCGCCCAGCAGGAGCCCTGTGGCAGGGCCCCGGGGCTGCTCAGAGGACGCCTCTCCCTCTTGGAGAGGGGGATCCCCAGCTCAGAGGGACGTGTCAGCGGACAGGCCTGGCGGAAGCGGTCACTGCCATGGAGGCCGGCGGGGCTGACTCCTCGCTGACTCTGGTCCAGGCTGCACGGGTGGGGCCGGGGCACGCGGCAGGGTGCTGGCGCCAAAGCCGATGGAACTCCGTGACCGTGGCCACCGCCGCGTGGGGTCCCTGCCTTCCCTGGTGCATCCCCACGTCCCCGGTGCCCAGGCCGAGGCCGGCCACAGTGCGCAGGTGCCTACCCAACGGGACAGCCAGCGGAGAGGAGAGGGGAGGACGCCCTGGCCCTGGAGACGCTCGGGCCCCCTCTGCCTGCCCCGCTGAGCCCGGACTCAGCACCTTCTCTCAGCGCCCCCACCGGAGCCCCAGCCTGGTCCCGAGCCCTGCCCAGCAGCGCGAGCCTGGGGAGGCCGAACACGGAGCCTCTTGCCATCTTCCCAGCAACGGGCAGCCTGCCGGGCCGGCGGTCCCTCTGCTGGCTTTCCAAGACCAGGGCTGCCGGGCGGGGAGGCTGGGCATGGGCAGCCATGGGGACGGGGCTGGGCCTGGGCCCTCACCCTACCAGTGAGGGGAGACCTTGCCCTCGCTGCCGCCCGCTCCAGGGCAGCCTGGCAGTCCCTGCGGGGCCTGGGCTGAGCATCCTGGGTCCAGAGGATGCTGAGGGCACTGGAGGACCGGAGAGCGAGATGCAGAGCCCTGGGGAGGCAGGAGCAGAGCCGCCCTTCCTTGCAGAGGCGGGGGCGGGGCGGGGGGTGAGGGAGAGGGGAACTGGGGTAAACTGAAGGGGACGGGGCTTCAGGAGAAACAGTCCTTTCTGAGCGCCCCAGGAATTCCGTTGGGGGTGGCTGGGACCCAAGGGCCACACCTCTGGACTGAGCTGGGCCAGGCAGGCTCTGCCACCCGCTGCGCACCTGCTGCCTAGCATTGGGCTAAGGACTCCCACCAAGAGAGTACCAGGCCTCAAAGAACCAGCCACCCAGGGCCACTGCCCCCGGGGTGCCCCCAGCTGCCCCAGCTCTCCGGGCCTGTGCTCATTGGGTTAAACCCCCCACTGTGCGCATTGGGTTAATCCCCCCACTGTGCTCATTGGGTTAACCCCCACTGTGCGCATTGGGTTAATCCCCACTGTGCGCATTGGGTTAATCCCCACTGTGCTCATTGGGTTAATCCCCACTGTGCTCATTGGGTTAACCCCCCACTGTGCGCATTGGGTTAATCCCCACTGTGCGCATTGGGTTAAACCCCACTGTGCTCATTGGGTTAAACCCCACTGTGCTCATTGGGTTAAACCCCACTGTGCGCATTGGGTTAATCCCCCACTGTGCTCATTGGGTTAAACCCCACTGTGCTCATTGGGTTAACCCCCCACTGTGCGCATTGGGTTAACCCCCCACTGTGCGCATTGGGTTAACCCCCCACTGTGCGCATTGGGTTAACCCCCCACTGTGCTCATTGGGTTAACCCCCCACTGTGCGCATTGGGTTAATCCCCACTGTGCTCATTGGGTTAACCCCCCACTGTGCGCATTGGGTTAACCCCCACTGTGCTCATTGGGTTAAACCCCACTGTGCGCATTGGGTTAAGCCCCCACTGTGCGCATTGGGTTAATCCCCACTGTGCTCATTGGGTTAATCCCCACTGTGCGCATTGGGTTAAACCCCACTGTGCGCATTGGGTTAAACCCCACTGTGCGCATTGGGTTAAACCCCCCACTGTGCGCATTGGGTTAATCCCCCACTGTGCGCATTGGGTTAACCCCCACTGTGCGCATTGGGTTAAACCCCACTGTGCGCATTGGGTTAATCCCCACTGTGCGCATTGGGTTAAACCCCACTGTGCGCATTGGGTTAAACCCCCCACTGTGCGCATTGGGTTAAACCCCCACTGTGCTCATTGGGTTAACCCCCCACTGTGCTCATTGGGTTAAACCCCCACTGTGCTCATTGGGTTAAACCCCACTGTGCTCATTGGGTTAAACCCCACTGTGCGCATTGGGTTAATCCCCCACTGTGCGCATTGGGTTAACCCCACTGTGCGCATTGGGTTAACCCCCCACTGTGCGCATTGGGTTAACCCCCCACTGTGCGCATTGGGTTAACCCCCCACTGTGCTCATTGGGTTAACCCCCCACTGTGCGCATTGGGTTAATCCCCCACTGTGCGCATTGGGTTAATCCCCCACTGTGCTCATTGGGTTAAACCCCCCACTGTGCGCATTGGGTTAATCCCCCACTGTGCGCATTGGGTTAAACCCCCACTGTGCGCATTGGGTGAAACCCCCACTGTGCGCATTGGGTGAAACCCCCACTGTGCGCATTGGGTTAATCCCCCACTGGAACAAACCCCAAAAGACTGAGGCTCCATTGGCCCCACTGTGCGGATGGGGAATGCCCCTGAGTCATCCCCCTTCCTCCAGGCTGGAGTAACCCTCAGGCTGGTTGGACTCTCACAGGGGCAGAGAGAGGCTGTGGGTGAGAAGAGGCTGTGGGTGAGCGGAGGCTGTGGGTGAGGAGAGTTTGTGGGTGAGTGGAGGCTGTGGGTGAAGAGAGGCTGTGGGTGAAGAGAGGCTGTGGGTGAGCAGAGGCCGTGGGTGAGCGGAGGCCGTGGGTGAGGAGAGGCTGTGGGTGAGCAGAGGCTGTGGGTGAGCGGAGGCTGTGGGTGAGCAGAGGCCGTGGGTGAGGGGAGGCCGTGGGTGAGGAGAAGCTGTGGGTGAGCGGAGGCTGTGGGTGAGCGGAGGCTGTGGGTGAGCGGAGGCCGTGGGTGAGGGGAGGCCGTGGGTGAGAAGCTGTGGGTGAGCGGAGGCTGTGGGTGAGTGGAGGCCGTGGGTGAGGGGAGGCCGTTGGTGAGGAGAAGCTGTGGGTGAGCGGAGGCTGTGGGTGAGCAGAGGCTGTGGGTGAGCGGAGGCTGTGGGTGAGCAGAGGCTGTGGGTGAGCGGAGGCTGTGGGTGAGCGGAGGCTGTGGGTGAGGAGAGGCTGTGGGTGAGGAGAGGCTGTGGGTGAGGAGAGGCTGTGGGTGAGGAGAGGCTGTGGGTGAGGAGAGGCTGTGGGTGAGCGGAGGCTGTGGGTGAGCGGAGGCTGTGGGTGAGGAGAGGCTGTGGGTGAGGAGGGGCTGTGGGTGAGGAGAGGCTGTGGGTGAGGAGGGGCTGTGGGTGAGGAGGGGCTGTGGGTGAGCAGAGGCTGTGGGTGAGGAGAGGCTGTGGGTGAGAGAGGCTGTGGGTGAGCGGAGGCCGTGGATGAGCGGAGGCCGTGGGTGAGCAGAGGCCGTGGGTGAGCAGAGGCTGTGGGTGAGGAGAGGCTGTGGGTGAGCAGAGGCTGTGGGTGAGGAGAGGCTGTGGGTGAGGAGAGGCTGTGGGTGAGGAGAGGCTGTGGGTGAGCGGAGGCTGTGGGTGAGGAAAGGCTGTGGGTGAGGAGAGGCTGTGGGTGAGCAGAGGCTGTGGGTGAGCGGAGGCTGTGGATGAGCGGAGGCTGTGGGTGAGCAGAGGCTGTGGGTGAGCAGAGGCTGTGGGTGAGCGGAGGCTGTGGGTGAGCAGAGGCTGTGGGTGAGCAGAGGCTGTGGGTGAGCGGAGGCTGTGGGTGAGCAGAGGCTGTGGGTGAGCGGAGGCTGTGGGTGAGCGGAGGCTGTGGGTGAGGAGAGGCTGTGGGTGAGGAGAGGCTGTGGGTGAGGAGGGGCTGTGGGTGAGGAGAGGCTGTGGGTGAGGAGAGGCTGTGGGTGAGGAGAGGCTGTGGGTGAGGAGAGGCTGTGGGTGAGGAGAGGCTGTGGATGAGCAGAGGCTGTGGGTGAGCAGAGGCTGTGGGTGAGGAAAGGCTGTGGGTGAGGAGAGGCTGTGAGTGAGGAGAGGCTGTGGATGAGCAGAGGCTGTGGGTGAGGAGAGGCTGTGGGTGAGCAGAGGCTGTGAGTGAGGAAAGGCTGTGGGTGAGCAGAGGCTGTGGGTGAGCAGAGGCTGTGGGTGAGGAGAGGCTGTGGGTGAGGAGAGGCTGTGGGTGAGCGGAGGCTGTGGGTGAGCGGAGGCTGTGGATGAGCGTAGGCTGTGGGTGAGCAGAGGCTGTGGGTGAGCAGAGGCTGTGGGTGAGGAGAGGCTGTGGGTGAGCAGAGGCTGTGGGTGAGCAGAGGCTGTGGGTGAGGAGAGGCTGTGGGTGAGCAGAGGCTGTGGGTGAGGAGAGGCTGTGGGTGAGGAGGGGCTGTGGGTGAGGAGAGGCTGTGGGTGAGCAGAGGCTGTGGGTGAGGAGAGGCTGTGGGTGAGCAGAGGCTGTGGGTGAGCAGAGGCTGTGGGTGAGCGGAGGCTGTGGGTGAGGAGAGGCTGTGGGTGAGCAGAGGCTGTGGGTGAGCGGAGGCCGTGGGTGAGGGGAGGCCGTGGGTGAGGAGAAGCTGTGGGTGAGCGGAGGCTGTGGGTGAGCAGAGGCTGTGGGTGAGCGGAGGCTGTGGGTGAGCGGAGGCTGTGGGTGAGCGGAGGCTGTGGGTGAGCGGAGGCTGTGGGTGAGGAGAGGCTGTGGGTGAGGAGAGGCTGTGGGTGAGCGGAGGCCGTGGGTGAGGGGAGGCCGTGGGTGAGGAGAAGCTGTGGGTGAGCGGAGGCTGTGGGTGAGCAGAGGCTGTGGGTGAGCGGAGGCTGTGGGTGAGCAGAGGCTGTGGGTGAGCGGAGGCTGTGGATGAGCGGAGGCTGTGGGTGAGGAGAGGCTGTGGGTGAGCAGAGGCTGTGGGTGAGCGGAGGCCGTGGGTGAGGGGAGGCCGTGGGTGAGGAGAAGCTGTGGGTGAGCGGAGGCTGTGGGTGAGCAGAGGCTGTGGGTGAGCGGAGGCTGTGGGTGAGCGGAGGCTGTGGGTGAGCGGAGGCTGTGGGTGAGCGGAGGCTGTGGGTGAGCGGAGGCTGTGGGTGAGGAGAGGCTGTGGGTGAGGAGAGGCTGTGGGTGAGGAGAGGCTGTGGGTGAGCAGAGGCTGTGGGTGAGCGGAGGCTGTGGGTGAGCAGAGGCTGGCCTCCTGTCCTCCGGAGGGGACTCCCCAGCCCCGCAGGTTTTCATCGGGGCCTGGTGGTGGGCTCGGAGCTCAGCTCTGATTTCCGGGCCGCGGGGCCCCAGCAGAGGAAACACGTTGGAGTGCGGCAGCCCAGGCCGCCAGCTCACACCCTGCAGCAGCGCCCGCCCCCCCGGCCCCCGCACCAATCAGAGAGCCCTGCTCCCCGCAGGCGAAGGGGCTCAGTTCAGGGAGTGGACAGGCATAGCCCTGGGACCTCATGGGCTGCACGAGGGAGTGACGGGGCAGCCACGGCCAGGAGGTCCCAGCGCTGGAGCTGGACTGCACCTGGAGCCGCCCAGGGGTCAGGTCCCTGGGGAAATCCCGCAGAAGACCGGGGCCCAGGCGTGAGGGGCGTTTCAGACCCGGCTCCCAGTTCCCAGCAGAGCAGATCCATGGGCCCATGCATGCGTCCAGGTGCCAGACAGCAGGGACACAGCGGGCCCTGCGGAGGGGGAGTCATCGCTGCTCCCTCGCCCGCTCCCCGCCTGGCCTCCCTCCGGCTTTCCCGGCTCCTGCTTGCCCCAGCCCCACTGGCAGCGATGCAGACAGGTGAGGCGAGGAGCGGCACTCATGGGGGGAAGGCAGGACTCCCACAGCCCTGGAGAGCCCTCCGCTCATGCCACCCCACCCCGGTGCCGGCTCGGGCCCGCCATGGCCACCAGCTACCTTCCCCTCGCACAGGCCACCCCTCCTGCCGGAGGCACCCCTCGGGCCACCCCAGCAGGAAGGCAGCCCCGCCTTCTCCAGCCCTGGAAGCCACTCAGAGTCTCCCAGCCTGGCGGCGTGGCCCAGGGGTTGAGCATTGACCTATGAACCAAGAGGTCACCTGTTGATTCCGGGTCAGGGCACATGCCCGGGTTGTGGGCTAGACCCCCAGGAGGGGGTGTGGAGGAGGCAGTTGATGAATGTTTCTATCTCATCGACGTTTCCATCTTTCTATTCCTCTCCCTTCCTCTCTCTCTAAAAAAATCAACAAAAGCATTTGGTTTTAAAGACCCTCCTGGACCACCAGCCCGCCTTTCCTCACCGCCCTGGGGCCCCGTCAGGAACTTGCTTTCCCTGCCTGCCCTCAGGCCCCGCTGGGCCCCCCGGGAGTGAGGGTAGAGCACTGGGCAGCGCCAGTCCCGAGGAGACCCCACTGCTTCCCGGGAGCTTTTCCTTTCATCCTCCCTGAGGATGTGTTCCCACTGACCTTAGAGAGCGTGGAAGAGAGGAGACAGAGAAACACGATGTAAGAGAGACACATCGATGGGCCGCCTCCTGCCCACGCCCCCACCACGGCCCGGGGCCAGGGAGGAGCCTGCAACCTAGGTGCGTGCCCTTGACCGGAATCGAACCCAGGAGCCTTTGGTCATCAGGCCAAAGACTGGTCGGCAAACTCATTAGTCAACAGAGCCAAATATCAACAGTACAACGAATGAAATTTCTTTGGAGAGCCAATTTTTTAAACTTAAACTTCTTCTAATGCCACTTCTTCAAAATAGACTCGCCCAGGCCGTGGTATTTTGTGGAAGAGCCACACTCAAGGGGCCAAAGAGCCGCATGTGGCTCGCGAGCCGCAGTTTGCCGACCACGGCTCTATCCACTTGCCCCAAACCCAGGGTTCCATGTGAGAAAGGGCAGAGCTGGAGAGGGAACATACGCCCTTTAGGGTGGACTGGGCTCCCCCACACTGGCAGCGTAGAGACAATGGGGGTCGTGAGCAAGAGCGGGGACCACCATGATGTAGGTGCTGGGCCATCAGCCCGGCACCCGCTTCCCCCTCAGCATGGAGGCTGCGGGAAGGCTGTTCTCCCTCGGCGGAGCCGGCCTCCTGGCCATTGTCGAGTGGCCTTGACGAGTATAAATAGCCGGCAGCAACTCGAAGCCGGTGCCTGAACCTTGTGGCGCTGAGGCCTTGCTGCTGGCTCGTCTCTCCAGGCTGCAAGGACAAGGCTGGCAGGGCGGGGAGGAGGGACAAGTGTCCATGCCTGACAGTGCCTGTGGCGGGGGGCAGGGCGGTGCAGGGGGGCTGCAGGTGGAGCAGGGAGCCCTGGAGAGGGGCTGAGCCAGGGACGGGCCAGCCATCCTGGCTGCTGCAGTCCTGGTGCTCCTCCGCCGTCTGGGGTCCACCGAGAGCCCGCAGGGCCCTGCACCCTGGGTCTGAGTCTCGCTACTTCCTGTTCTCTGGGGCCTTCTCAGGGACCCAGCTCCTTCGGGCTCTCTCTTCCAGCTCTGCTTCTGCACAGCTTCCCCTTGGCAGGGCCTGAGCCAAAACGTCACCTCCCGCGGATTTCCCTCACCTCTGCAGTCACCTTTTATAAAATGCTAGAGGCCCGGTGCACAAAATTTGTGTGTGGGAGGGGTGTCCCTCAGCCCAGCCTGCACCCTCTCACAACCCAGGACTGCTGGCTGCCAACTGCTCGTCTGCCTGTCTTCCTGATTATCCCTAACCGCTTCTGCCTGCCAGCCTGATCACCCCCTAACCACTCCCCTGCCAGTCTGATGGATGTCTAACTGCTCCCCTACCAGCCTGTTTGCCCCCAACTTCCCTCCTCTGCCAGCCTGGTCACCCCTAACTGCCGTCCCCTGCAGGCTTGATCGCCCCCAACTGCCCTCCCTTGCAGGCCTGGTCCCTCCCAACTGCCCTCCCCTGCTGGCCTGATTGCCCCCAACTGCCCTCCCTTACAGGCCTGGTCCCTTCCAACTGCCCTCTTCTGCTGGCCATCTTGTGTTGGCCATCTTGTGTCCACATGGGAGCAGGATCTTTGACCACATGGGGGCAGCCATCTTGTGTGTTGGAGTGATGGTCAATCTGCATATTACTCATTAGATAGGATGTTTTTATTGGTTTCAGAGAGAAAGGGAGAGATAGAAACATCAACGAGAGAGAACCATTGATCAGCTGCCTCCTGCACACTCCACACTGGGGATCGAGCCCACAACCCCAGCATGCACCCTTGACCAGAATCAAAGCTGGAACCCTTCAGTCTGCAGGCCGACACTCTATCTACTGAGCCACACCTGCCAGGGCTGTATTCACCTTTCCACCTAATGCTGCCTTCCATTCCCCCAAAGCCACCTGCTTTTTAAAATAACCTATCTAATAAAGAGGGAATATGCTAATTGACCATCACTCCGTCACAAAGATGGCTTCACCCACAGCTGAGGCCACATTCCCTTAAGGAGCCTTAATGAGCAATCAGCAGGGACTTGAGGCTATGCCCTCCCCTGCCCCCATAGGGCTTGACAGGGGACCTCAGGCCTCGCCCCCCACCCAGCAGGGCTTGACAGGGGACCTCAGGCTGCAACCCCCTTCCCAGCACCAGGCCAGGGGACCTGAAGCTGCACCCCACTGCCTGGCGGGGCTTGACAGGGGACCTCAGGCTGTGCTCCCCACCTAGCAGGGCTTGACGGGGGACCTCAAGGTGCACCCCCAGTGCTGGGTCGGGGAAACTCAGGCCACGCCCCCCGCTCAGCGGGGCTTGATGGGGGACCCGAGGCTGCACCCCCATCCCAGTGCCAGGCCGGGGGACCTGAGGCTGCGCCCCCCCCACACACAGCGAGGCTTGACAGGGGATCTCAGGCCATGTCCCCCACCTGATGGGGCTTGATGGGGGACCTCAAGGCACACCCCCCGCCCCATCTGGGGGACCTCAGGCTACGCCCCCCATCCTGGTGCCAGGGGACCTGAGGCTATGCCCCCTGCCTGGCAGGGCTTGACAAAGGTTGGACTGGCCAGGTCTGGATCTAGCCCAAAGTGTGGGGGGGTGGCTGGGTCTGGGTCTCATGTGATTTTGAGGCACATGTGGGTAGGCGGGGACTTGACTCTGGGTCCTCCTTTTAATGTGCACGAATTTCGTGCACCAGCCACTAGTATATATATATTTATTGATTTTAGAGAGAGAGGGAGGGAGAGAGAAACATCAATCAGCTGCCTCCTGCACGCCCCTTACTGGGGATTGAGCCCGCAACCCCAGGCATGTGTCCCAACCAGGAATTGAACCAGCAACCTCTTGGTGCACGGGATGACGTTCAACCACCTGAGCCACACGGGCCAGGGCCATCTGTCTTTTTCTTTCAGAGCATTTGCCAGAATTTATGCTTAAAGTCACTCATTGACTGGCTCATGGGCCAGCGTCACAGTTGAGTCCCCTGCGCCCCGAGACCAGGCACACAGTGGGAGCTCCCTAAGTGCGCAAGGAGCACCCACAAGGCTCCCTCTGTGGAGGGAGGCGTCCGTGTGCCTTGCCCCCCTGCTACAGCCTGAAGGTCAAGGGTCAGGAACAGAGCAGTGGGCAGCTGGGGCCACCCCTT
The DNA here is from genome assembly GCF_027574615.1 of Eptesicus fuscus. Taxonomy (NCBI): domain Eukaryota; kingdom Metazoa; phylum Chordata; class Mammalia; order Chiroptera; family Vespertilionidae; genus Eptesicus; species Eptesicus fuscus. The sequence continues at coordinate 1,860,415 of NC_072490.1, forward strand.
GGCACGGCATGGGGTTAGCTCCCTGGAGGGGTGATGCAGGTCCAGCCCCTCAGGGCCTGCCTGGGGCCGAGGTCACGTGGGCCTCGGCGGCTCTGAGAGGGGCCGAGGCCGGCCGGGGCTCCTGTGCACACGTGGGGCCGGGGGCAGTTCCGGGGGCGCGCTGGGCTCATCGGAGGCGGCGAGGCCCAGGTTCACGTAGGCCACGGACAGCTGCACGTAGTGGTCCCCGTGCAGGGCGGCGGCCACCTGCTCCACTTCTCCCGCCAGCGTCCTGAAGGTGGGGCGTGCCGCGGGGTCCGCTGCCCAGCAGCGCTGCATCACGGTGTACCTGCGGGGGGGGGGGGGGGGAGCGTCAGGGGCAGGGCACACCTCCACCAGAGGCTCAGGGCTGCCCACTGTCCCCGCTGGCGGGCACGTGGGGATGAGGGTCTAACGCTGAGTCAGCCCGTCACGGACAGCCCTTCTCGTCTTGTGCGGGCTGCTCCCGTGCTGCCTCCCCGCCCGGAGCGGTAAATGCCCTGGAGGTGAAGGGCTTGGGCTCCCGTGCCCTCGCACCCTGGGCTGTGCGATTTGGGTCAAGTTCCTTAACCTCTCTGTGCCTCTGGATCCTCCTCTGATCCCAAAGCTGTCGGGGCGTAAGGAGACAGGATGCCCGTGAGGGGCCCGGCTCTCAGGCTGCAAGGCATCGTCACACAGCCCCCAGGGAGGAAGCCCAGGCCGGTGACACGGGGACTAGACGCCCAGAGACAAGGACGTGTGGGGCGGTACCAGCAGACCCTCCGGTTGCCGGAGAAACTGCCCCTTTATCTTGGGAGTGTCACCCCTGCCTTACACGACACTTTAAGTGCCCTGCACACAATAACCTCACGTCATTCTCACACTCTCTAAGGGCGGTTCTATTATCACCCCAATTTACAGACAAGAAAACTGAGGCCCAGGGAGGAGGGACTTGCTCTGGGACGGTGCTGCGCTGCCCAGATCCCCCTTCCTTCTCCCACGGCTGCCGACTGCTCAAGGCTGAGGTCCCAGTCCGAAAGGAGCGGCCTCCCCCAAGGTCACGCCCCTCCTCAGGGGCAGCGGTGACCGGTGACGGATTGACATCTGGTACCAAGACCTGGCACCTCGATCTTAGTTTTGTAAAACTCCGAAGGGCCGTCAGCTCCAGCCGTCCCCGCGGGTGGGCTGCGGCCTCGGTGGGTCTGCATCGATGCCCACCTTCTCTGCCTGCCCAGCCCTGCTCCCCTCGCCCCACCTCCCAATACGCCCCCCGCACGTGACTCTCCATCTCAGGGTCTGATTCAGGGCCTCGCTCCGACCAGACGCAGAGTGAAGTGAGTCATGGCAGGCGACCCGGGCGGGCGGGCGGGCGTGCGGAGGGCCACTCCGCCGCGCAGCCGGGACAGGACCTGCGGCCTGGTGCGGCCTGTCCTTGCCACAAAGGCCTGGCGCAGCCGAGCGCCCGCTGCTGACGGACAGGAGCCTCAGCACCAAACCCACCCCCAGGCCCACAGGCGCCGGACAGCACGGCTGCGCCAGGCCTCCTCCGAGAACGAGGACGGAGAACGGGATCTGACACTCGATCCCGTGAGGAAAACATAGGATGGGAGACGCGGAGGGAGGGCGGTGTGGGAGCTAATGGAGCCTTTCCTGAGACGAAGGGAGCGGAGAGACGGAAAACAGCCCCCTTGGCAGGGCTGCGGGGAGAGGAGTGCCGGGAAACCAAATCACTGGCCGCAACCCAGACACGAAGATGGGAATGCTGTTACCATGGCAACCATGATATTCCCCCAGCACCCAGCCCTGAAGGGGGCCAGAACCGGGCCACAGATGGGGAAACCAAGGCTCAGAGAGGGCCCCTTTCCCGGTCACCAGAGGGTGAGCCCGAGGGCGAGGCCGGAACGCTGTCTCCCGCCCGCTCCGGGCCTCCCGGGCCGGCTCCCTCCCTCGCCACCTCCACATACTCACAGAGCGTCTGGGCAATACTCAGGCTGCGGCAGGCGACGGCCCTGGGCCAGGAAGTGAGTGAGGTCAAAAGGGTCGATGTGGGGGTACGGCGGGGCACCCCGTGTCAGCAGCTCCCATAGCAGCACACCAAATGACCACTGTGGGCGGGGGTGGGGGGTTGGGTTTGAAGTGATTCAACTCTCAACCCAGGAGGACCCCAGGTCTTCTACTTCCCAGAGCCCTCTCACTGGAAATGGGGGCTCCACCCCCACAAACAGAGCCGGTTCCTCTGCACCCCACGAGCATCTTCACTGTCCCCTCCCACCGCCTGCGCCAGGCCGAGGGGGAGCTGGGTGGGGCCGATGAGTCCACAGCCTCCCCCTGCCCAAGAGAGTCCACGCTCGGTCACCATCGGAGCCGAGGGGCAGGGCCGGGGGTCCTCCCAGGACAAGGGGGCCACACGGCCTGCGGGGCCGGGGGCCTCACCACATCGGACTTGCTGGTGAAGCGGTAGGTCTGCAGGCTCTCCAGCGCCATCCACTTGACCGGCAGGCGCGCGTGGCGGTGCTGCTGCACGCTGTAGTATTCCTTGTCCAGGACGCCGCGGGCCAGGCCGAAGTCGGCCACCTTGACCGTGAAAGACTCATCCAGCCTGGGAGAGGGGCGTCGCACTCAGCACTGCCCCCACCGGGCCCCGAACCCCCCGTTCCATGTCCTCACAGGGTTTCAGAGCCAGAGTCCCCCGCTGAGCCTGAACCGGGCAGACGGGACAACGGAGGCCCGCCGCGGGCGCGAAGCAGGGGTGGAGCGCGGAACCTTGCGGGCCCCTGCCCCCTCGCGCCACCCCCACGCTCCAGCCGCTCACATGCAGTTCCGAGCAGCCAGGTCCCTGTGCACGAACTTCTGCTCGGCCAAGTACTCCATGCCGCGGGCCACCTGCAGGCCGAAGCTGACGAGGTCCTTCACCGTGGGGTTCTGGGGGTACAGGCGGGTCAGGAGGCGAGGGCAGGGCGGCTCCCTCCCCGCCGCTGCCCCGCTTCCCGACCCAGGGCCGCAGGAGCGCTGACCCGCTGGGGCGAGCGGATGAACTGGAGCAGGTCTCCGTGGCGCATGTAGGGCAGCAGCACGCGGGGCAGCCCCTCCGGCGGCAGCACGATGCCCACCAGCGCCAGCACGTGCGGGTGGTGCAGGCCGCGCATGAGCAGCCCCTCCCGCAGAAAGGCCTCCACCTCCTGCACCTCCGTGATGCCTGCGGGGCAGCGAGTCAGGCCGATGGGGCCAGGGCCGCTCCGCGAGGGGCGGACACAGCGGGGACGGGGACCCGCCCCGCCTCCGCCCCACTTACGATTCAATGACTTGATGGCACAGTGGATTCGATTCTGGGCCTCGTCTACGTATTCTCCGTGGTAGACAATCCCGAAGTGGCCTGGCGAGGGGAGGTGGTGAGGGGCCCGGCGCCCACACCACAGCCTGGCACTGGCACCCGGACCCCAGAGCACCGACCGGCATTACACACAAGCGGCAGCTGCACCCCGGCACAGCCTGCAGCCGCCCAGAACCCTCCAAACACAAACCGGTTCCCACCCCCCAGAAGAGCAGCTGGAGGCTCAGAGAGGTTCCCTGTTGTGCCCAAGGTCACACCGGAAGGGGAGAAGGGGACAGCCCTGCCCAGCTGTCCCGAGCCCGTGTCACGCCACAGCCCCCCGGCCTGGCCCCACACCTTTGCCAATGACTCGGTCACTGTGGGTGACCACGCGCTCATGGGGGATCAGCACATCCTTGACCTCGGCCAGGAGCACAGGGTCCAGGTCCCCGAGCTGGATGGACTTGGTCCGAAGCAGCGGGACACAGGACCCGTCCCCGCTGTCTGAGAAGGACACCGCGTGGCCCCGACAGGTGGCATCCAGACCGTCCTCGGTGGGAGTTGCTGCGGAGGAGGGGGAGTGAGGCGCTGGAGGGGCGGGGCGCTGGCCCCGGCTGCGGCTGCGGAGGCGCCCCGTCTCACCAGGGCCGTGTCTGTAGTCGGAGCCTGCCCGGAACGGAGACAGAGGCAGGCCTCTGGCGGTTTGGTCCAAAGAAGCCAGGTCGTCCGGGTTCGCAGAAAGGGCTGTGGAAGAAGGGCCCTGGTAGGCAGCCTCGCCCGGCCCCGAGGCCGACCCCGGCCCGGGAGGTGTGGGCAGCCCCCCGCCTGGGCGGACAGGGGACAGGGACTGGGGGACGCCCCGGTGGCGGCGGCGGCTGAGTCGGCCGGAGGGGGGGCTCACCCAGCTGCTTCCGCCTCCGGCAGTTGAAGACCAGCGCAGCGGCCAGCAGAGCCACGAGCAGGACCAGGGCCAGCAGGACACCCAGGAGCGTCTTCTGCAGGGGAACCCCGGGGCCTGGCCGCACCACTCTGCCCAGGACCTGACAGTCGCCGTCCACGCAGACCTGGGGGAGGCGGCAGCTCAGGCCCAGCCCGCCGACCCCAGCCACGGCTGCTGCGAAGGGCCGCCGAGCTGCCTACCTGCAGGAGGGCGCCGTCCTTGCCCAGCCGCAGGGTGCGGGGCAGGGGGCAGATGACCACGTCGCCCCGGAGCTCGAGCTGGCAGCTCTCACCACCCACGGTGGCGCTCACGTCCACGCAGTCGGCCACAGCTCCGAGGCCGATGTACTGCGGAGACAGCGTGAGGCCTGGCCGGTGCCGCCTCCCTGGGGCAGGCCTCGGCCGCCACCCTCCGCCGGCCCCACCCCCGGCCCCCACACTTACCTCGAACTTAATGGCACGCTCCTCCGGCTTCAGGGGGGCCAGGTCAGTGCTGGGTGGGTGGGGCGGGGACAGGAAGCGGAAGCCAGGCAGTGTGAAGCCAGCTGCTCCATCCCCCCGGGCACTCAGGTTCCCCGTCACCCACCCCTGGGCACTGCGGACCACGTACTCGGGCAGGCGGCACCGCTGCGTCTCCGGGCGCTGCCCCAAACACTGCCGGGCCCAGGCGAGAGGGTCAGGCAGGCAGCCCGCCCACGGCCACGCCGGTCTCCGCAGCCCAGCGGGGGGTGGGGCTGGGCTCCGGGGACCCGCTGGCCTTCCTCCCTCCTGGCCAGTGCCCGCGTGGCAGCTGCCGGCCCCGCTCACCGGGTGTTCCACGGCCGTCAGCCCGTCGTGGAATGACAGTGCCAGGCGCCACACCGAGGTCAGATGCTGGCCACGGATGGTGACGTGGGAGCCGCTGAGGAGGAGAGCAGGCCAGTGGGCTTGGGGTGCTCTGGGGTGGCTCCCTCGTTCCTGGGAGGCCAGAGGGGGAAGGAGGTGGCACTCACGTGTAGCCGCAGTTGGGGCTGATGCCCTGCACGACAGGGTCTTCCCGGTAGTTGAAGGCCCAGGAGCCCGGCACCTGGGCGCCCCCCACCTGCAGGCGAATGGGAACGCTGGACCGGGCGGTACCGGGCGGCATCGTGCATACCAGCTGCCCCTCGCTGACCCTGCAGGAGGGGACTGGGTCAGGGCCACCCTCCGGGGGATGCCAGGCCCACCTCCTCCGGGGTCTGCCTCCCAGGGCCCTGCTGGTCATCTCCCCACCCGCCCCTACTCCACGGGTCTGTCCAAAGACGGGCGGTCCCAGTAAGACAGGGAGGGGGCAGGCTCCTCACAGCCTTGGCTGGAGGCAGGGGACAGGGTGATGGTCTCTCTTGCCATCCCCAAACCACCTCGGGGCTACATGGAGCAACAGACCCTCCTCCTGGGCCTGACTGTGTGGCCGAGCCGCTCTCCCTCTGCCCGGACAGGGCTCCCTGGGTGAGGCCCGGGGCCCTCCGCGCCCCTGGCCGCCAGCACTCACCCGTCCAGCAGGCACTCGTTCCCATTGACCAGCACAGCCCGGCTGGTGCCTATGGCCAGGCTGTGGCCTTTAAGGGTGAGGCGGGTGCCCCCGGCCTGCGGGCCAAAGAGGGGGTGCACTTCCTTCAGCACCGGCTCCTACGGGGGCGGCGGCGGCTTAGCTCGGGGTCGGAGACCCTCCACTCCAAGCCCTTCCCTGCCCAGCGGCCAAGGGCACAGCCAAGACCAGAGGCGGCCTCACCAGGAAAGAGAAGCCCGGCAGCATGGAGGCGCCGTCGACCCGGAAGTGCTTGCCCCGTGGCATGTTGGTCACGGTGAGGCTCACGTTGACAGGCCCAGCTGCCTGCGTGCCCGGGGGCTGCAGCTCACACGCAAACTCCTCTATGAAGCCCTTCCAGGACACGGGGCTAGAGCCCGGAGACTCAGGGTCAGCCAGAGGTCACCGGGCCCGGCTGCATGCCCACCGCCGGCTCAGGGCAGGCAGGACCTGGCGGGGCGGGGGGCTAGCCTTGCCCGCTCCAGGACTCCAGGGCGCACGCAGGCTCAAGGAGGGACAGCAGCCAGGGCCCCGCAGCTTGCCTCCTCCTCCCCCCTGCCTCGCCTCCCCCCTCCCCCAAAGGCTAGGGCTCAAGGGGAGGGGCCGGTGGGTTGCTGTCATCGTGAGGGGAGGACGTGCGGGGGACCGTGGTACCTGGGCTCTGAGCTGTCCTTGGGCAGCAGTCGGCAGGGACTTTGGCCCACGGTGACCTGGTGGGTGCCCTGAGGCACCACGCCGTCAGGGTGCAGGTAGAAGTTGGAGCCACACAGGGTCAGCCTGGTGCTGCCCCGTAGGGGTCCACTGTGAGGATAGAACTGGGGGGGGGGAGCAGAGAGCCTCTGTGGGCCAGGCCCCCAGCCCTGGCTGCTTCCCCCCAACTCCCCTGCCGCACCCCCTGCCCGCCCCGCTCCCCTCATTCTAAGTCATTGCGAGTCCTCGACCCCTTTTCTGCCTCCAAGTCTGCATGTGCCACCTTCTCCGCCAAGAATGCCTTCCTCGGGGACATCCCGGGCTGAGGAAGGTCACGGTCCAGACCCGCTGTCCCACCCCGGGCCCAGCTTGCCTCACCCTGACCTGCGCCCGGCCGGGCAGCCGTACCTCGATAAGCTCAGGTGGGCAGTGGTCCTGCTGCCAGGAGCCGGGACACTCCTCCTTCCGGCCGCACATGCTGCCACACCAGCCACAGCCCGTGAGGCGCAGCGCCCGCAGGCAGCGCCCGCAGGTGAGGAAGTGGTGGCAGCCGGGCCCCCCGATGGGGACCTGGAAGACCTGGGAGTGGCAGAAAGGTGGCTGGGGTGACGGGAGGAGGTGGGGAGGCCTGGGCCCCATAGAGCCCCTGGTCCCATAGTAGAACAGCGTGGGCAGACCTGGGTGTTAGTGCCTCTCTCGCCCCGGGCCCTGCCCCTGCCCCTGCCCACCGTACCTTGTCCCCAGAGGCAAAGAGCAGGTGGTTCCCAAGGCGACGGACATCCCGTTGCACGGGCTGCTGACTGCTGCTCAGGGAGAAGTTGGAGACGTACAGCAAGTAGCCGAGAGACCTGGCCAGCTCCACCTGGGCCAGGACAGCTGTGAGCAGCATGGGGGTGGGGGGAGGGCCCGGGGCACAGGGCACAGGGCTGTGGGGATGGGGCCTACCTGCAGGATGCGCCCGTCACTCGTGCCCATGTGGGCCACTGTGACGTTGTCCAGGCTGGTCACATGCAGCGCCGTGATCTGCGCCGGTCCTAACAGGCCGTTGAATAGGTCCACGCGGGAGAGGCTGCTGCTGGCCAGCAGGGGGAAGCGGTAGCAGCTGCCGTTGGTGCTGGGCGCCGTGGGGTCCGGCTGGGGGACCAGGGAAGGCGTCAGGGCTCACCCCCTACAGAGCCTGTCAGGGGCCACAGCAGCCCGAACTCCCACCCTCACCTGACCTGCCCGGAGAAGACCCAGGCCAGCCACTTACCCTCCCTCCTCCCTCCCCCCCGGGGGGCTCTCAGCTCCGCCTAGGCCTGGCCCTACCCCGTCATGTCCATCCTGACAATGAGTACTGAGGCTTACAGACCCAACCCCGTTCTCTCCTCACAACCACTCCCCACTCCTTACAGACAGGGAAACAGGAGGGACTTAAGGTGGGAAGCCGCAGCTCTTGACCAGAGTCCTCTCCTGCCCCCTGCTGGTTCTGCCTTGCACTTCAGCAAGCCCTGCCCTTCAGGGGTTTCTCCACCAGCTGGGGGCGCTGAACTCTGGGTTAACTTGTGGGCACAGGTGGCCACATGGTCCTTCTCCCGGAGACTCCAGAGGGCTTCCCGCACTGTCCGCGCTACCGGCCCCTCCTTCAGACAAGCCAGGGTCAGAAGGCCTGGGTGCCAAGCTCGGTCCCAGGGGCCGGAGGTACTAACATCTCCCTGCTCTTATCGGAGGGTGTTTGGGGCTGCACTCAGGGCAGGGTTACGGAGGCTCCTGGGAAATCAGGAAGCCAGGGTGTGAACGCAAGGTGTTTGCTGAGTGCAAAGTGCAGGCAGGGCTCGGTAATCCTAGTTGCTTGGGACCCGGCTAGTTTTGGGGGCGCTCAAGGCTGGAGCCCCTGAAGTCTCCATCAGACCAAGGATGTGGAACCCGGTCAGCAGACCTCAGTACTGATCCGGGGGCAAGAGCAGGTGCCGAGCTGGGCCGAGCAGCCCCACACACGCTGGGCGTGTGGCCTGGGGGTGAGGACGGGCCTCTGTCCTCACTGAGGAAGGAAACGGAGGCCCGCTCCCCACCGGAAGTCAGTTAGGTGTTTCCAGCATGACTCAGGGCAGGTGGGGCCCGGGGGTGGGAAGAGGCCCTCCTCCATCGGGCCGCACCCCTGCCTGCGTGCTGGGCTTCCCGAGCCTCAGCTCTGGCTCCCAGGCTGGTCCAGTGGCCCGTGGCTCCTGGGCCAGGGAGGGCAGCTAGCAGCGCCGAGCCCCCGGCTTCCTGAGGCTAGCCACGTGAGCGGGGTGGAGGGGTGCCCCGGAGGATGCCTGCCCAGTCACGGACAAACATGGTACAAGCTGGTTCCCACACCTCCCGGCCGGGCCAGCCTGTGGGCAGGGCTGTAGGTTAGGCTTCCTAGAGCCGGCACTGCCAGGCCTGGCTGGGTGTGCTCTGGCCCCCTGGCCACTCGCCCAGCTGGGGGAGGTTCCGGCTCCTCAGAGGGAAGAGGAAGAAGGCCGGCAGGGCGGTCAGGCCCAAACGAGGGGGCCCCAGCCCTCGATGAGCTAAGGGCGGGGGGCCGAAGACCCCCACCTCACGTACAGCTTCTCCCACCTCTGGGCCCTAACAGCAGCTGGACAGGAGTCAGCGGGGATGTCGCGGCAGGGCCAGGGCCACCGGGCAGCCCAAAGCTCCTGCAGGCCACCGGCTGAAGGACCTCTCGTCCACCACCTGGTCTAATCTCTTACAACTGAGGGTGGGCCGTTTCCATGGCTCCCAGGAGTCCCTTTGGGCTCTGAGCGCAGCATCTGAAGGAACATCCTGTTTGTCTCTGCTCCCCGGCACCGTGGCTGGGGAGGGTCTGCGGGAAGGAGCCCAGAATCCCGCCTGGGCTGGGAGACCTCCTGCCTGGGCTGAGAAGGGGGACTCACTCCGGCAGGGCCCCAACGATAGTGGAAAAGTGTCTGAGAATCCTGCGTGACCCAGTTCCACCCGGCCCCGCCTAAGTCTGGACTCATCCCCACATGTTTACAGTTGCTTGCACAAGACGAGGGTGAGCCTCCTGGAAGCTACTAGAGCCGAGCCATCTCCCTGCACCCCCATCCCCACCCCCCATCCCGGCCTCCCGCCATCACCCCACCCACGGAGAACAATCAATCCGGATGAGCGTGCCCTGCAGACTCCCTGACAAACCCCCCAACTTCCCAGCCCCGGGAAGTTCCAAGTCACAGGAGCTGGGGGAGCGCTGGCCGGCTCCTGCCCCACCCTCCTTGGAAAGCTGAACAAAACGAGTGCTCCCCGAGGGAAAGGGAAACTATGGGGAGCGCGGAGCCCCTGCGCGTCTGTGCGCATCTGCCCGGGTGCAGGGCCGGGGCTGCGTGTCCCTGCGGGCGGGCGGCGGGCAAACGGGCAAAGGGCGGGGAGGCCATCCGTCTACCCGAGTTTGGCAGTGTGCCTGGCGGAGAGACGGCTAGGATGCAGGCCAGCTGTCACGTAACCAGGGAAACTGCCTGAGACAGGGGAGGCATGGGGGTGAGAGGGCAGAGCGGAACGGGTGGGAACAGGCCGCCTGCGCAGAGGCGCCTCGGTGCGGCCCAGGCGTGGTGGCTCCCTGGCCGCCCGGCACTGAGGGGTTGGGGGGGAGAGAACTCCTCTCGGCCTCCGGGTTCGCGGACCCGCGGGCCGCCGCTCTCCGGTGAGGGTCCCCGCTCTGCTCACCGGGTTGGGGCACAGGATGGGCGCCTGGAAGAAGTCGAGGCCTCGCCGGAGGCCCTGGGGGGCGCGCGCCGCGCAGCAGCGCTCCACGCCCTGCTCGATGAGCGCGTCCACCAGCGGGATGGGGAAGGCGCAGACCACGGAGCTGGGGCCCGCGCGGCCGCCGCCGCCGCCTCCGCCGGCCCCGAAGGCCCCGAACAGCACGGCCTGGCCCTCGGAGACGCTCAGCTCGCCGGCCAGGTGGCCGCCCACGGGAGCCGTGTGCGCTGCCCGCAGCACCGGGTAGGGCTGCCCGCCCTCGGCCGCCCCGCGGCGCCGGCGTTTGGGCTCGAAGCGGCAGTCCAGGACCAGCTCGCGGTAGTTGCCCACGTCGGTCTGGACGGCGCTGAGCCGGGCCAGGCGCGTGTGCAGGACGCCGGGCGCGGCGGACACGCTGGCCCGCTGCACCGTCAGGAAGTAGACGAAGTCGCCCGCGTGGAAGCTGTACACGTAGTCGATGCGGTAGGAAGCCAGGTAGGCGGGCAGCACCGACAGGGCCTCGAAGTTGGGTGCGAACCCCGAGGCGTCGGCCCTGAACCGGCGGATGGACACGGAGCGGGGGCTGAAGCGCGCGGCCACCTCCGCGTCCAGCGAGGACGCCGCGTACAGGTAGGAGGCGCGGCCCTGCTCCACCACGGTCGCCACGGTGCCCAGCGGGCTGGCCACGCAGTCGGGGCAGTCCTCGGGCCGGTTGCGGTCGGCCGAGAAGAGGCAGGCAGGCGGCGCCAGGCGCGGGGCCGGCTCCCCCGGCTCCAGCTCGAGCTGGAAGCAGCGGCCGTGCAGGCTGGAGCCGCAGCTGATGAGCGCGGGCAGCGCCGGGTCCAGCACCAGCACCTTGGCGTCCGTGTGCCCCGGCGGGCCGTGGGGGCCCGGGCCGCAGGCCGCACACGTCTGGCAGCCGGGGTGGCCGGCAGGGCCCGTGGCCAGGCTCTCGAGGGGCTGCAGGTCCGGGCCGAGCATGTGCAGGCGGTTGCGCGTGGCCACGAACACGGCACTTCCGTCCTGGCCGCCCTCGTAGGTGGCCAGCGCCTGCACCGGGCCGCCGGCCGAGAAGCGGGGCACCGAGTACTCCACGTCGAAGTCGCGGGAGGCGGCGTAGGGGATGCGCGGGCACTGCCAGGGGCTCCCGGCCGCGGGCGCCGCCGGCAGCGGCAGCGGCAGCAGCAGCAGCAGCAGCAGCAGCGACAGGGAGGTCGAGGGCGGCGGGCGGAGCTCCATCGAGGCCGCGCTGGGGTCCGGCGGGGATTCCCGAGGCCAAGGGCCCGGCGGGGCGCAGACTCGTGGGCTGGGACCGGCGTCCAGCGCAGGTCTGGGCGCCCGCGGGCACCCGCTCCCCGCCCTGCGCTCCGGCGACGCCTCCCCCTCCAGCCCCGCGGCGGATTAAGGCACCTGGCGCCGCGGACACACCCTCCGCCGGCGCGGGGAGGGCCGCCTCACCTGCCGCCCGGGCCGCTCCCTGCCGGGCGCGGAGACCTCGCGGGCGGGCGGGGCGGAGGCGGGGCCTGTGGGGAGCCGGGCCAGCCCCGCCCAGCCATCTCGGGGCCCTGGGACGTCCCGCTCCGTCTCCAGGGCGCCTTCCTCAGCGGCCTGGGGCTGGGTGCGCAGGGGCGGCCTGGAGCAGCTGAGCAGGCCCGAGCCGTCCCATCCCGGACCGAGGCCCGGGCCGCAGTGGGGAGGGGGCGGGGAGGTTTCTAGGGTCACTGACTCATTTATTCTCTTGGTGCCATTGTTACAGCAGCACCCTCCACGCTGGTTCAGGGCAGGGCCTGGGGACCCCACCGTGTGGGGAAGAGACCGGGAATGTGTGCAGGATCCGGGGAGAGAGGTGAGGGGACCCCGGAGTGACCCCATCCTCTGCGGGCAGGGGCCATCCCTCCTGGCTTGCCCTGGGCTGTCCGCAATAGGATGGGGTCAGAGGGAGGTGGGCGGCCCCCTGCCGGCCTGTGGACGGAAGGAGGGGTTACACGCGGAGGCCGGGCGGGCTGGCTGGACAGCAGAGTCAGGAGGGGCTGATGTGGAGGCCCAACCCTAGTTCTGGTCCCCTTACCGGTGCCGCAGGGTGTGGACGCTGTAATGTGGGGCAGGGAACCATGCCGGCCTTCCCCTCGGCTCTCTCCAGCAGCCTCTGCTGGGCGGGAAGCGGGGCACCCCTAACCTGCTGGGTCTCAAGTCTCTCCCTCAGAAATGAGGGTGCAGCCCAGCCGGTGTGCTCAGTGGTTGAGCACGGACCTAGGAACCAGGAGGTCACGGTTCAATTCCTGGTCTGGGCACATGCCGGGGTTGTAGGTTCAATCCCCAGTAGGAGGCACTAATCAATATTCTCTCTCATCATTGGTGTTTCTCTCTCTCCCTCCCTCTCCCTTCCTCTCTGAAATAAATGAAATATTTATATATGTGTGTGTGTGTGTGTGTGTGTGTGTGTATATATATATATATATATATATATATTATTTTTAATGAGGATGTAGTCTCACTAGGTGGTAGCCCAGAGCTCTCCCCCCAGACTGGATGTAAGGGGGCGTGGGGGGAGAGGAGGCAACTTAGGTCTGCTCTTGCCATCTCTCACCTGGACCTCAGCCCCTCCCCTCCCCCCTTATCTCCCCTTAACTGGCCTGACAAGCCCAGGGGTAGCCAGCAGGGTGGGCCCTACAAGCTCAGAGCCTGAAATAACCACAGGATGGTCGGAACATAAACTCCCACTAGAGGCGGGTCCTGGTGGGCAGTCACAGCCTAGCCTGGAGCTGCCTTGACCCTGGAGTGGTCCTGTCGATTGTCTCTGAGCCTCTGAGGCCTCAGGCACCTCCACCGCACACAGCACAGAGCAGAGGTCCCAGAACCCTGTTAGCTGGTTCCCCAGGTACCAGCTCCGTGTACTGTACACGTTAATTATTAACTATCCACGGAAAAGGAGTTTGGCCCCGGGTGGGTGGCTCGCTCAGTTGGTTAGAGCGTCGTCCTGTACACCAGGAGGTTTCGGGTTCAATTCTGGATCAAGGCACGTACCTAGGTTGTGGGTTTGGTCGACAACTGATCGATGTTTCTCTCTTTCCCTTCCTCTCTCTCCAAAAAAAAAATTGGTTAAGAACACATCCGTGGATGAGGATTCTAAAAAGAAAAAGTTTGTGTCTCTGCTTTCTCCCTCCCCCTTAATCTAGCACCAATGAATGTCGTGTCACCTTCCCTGCAGCTTCTCATTGATCCTGGTGGGAAAAGGAGGCCGCATACTAACCCTGACAGCTCAGGGGCGGCCTTCGTGGTGGCCTTACAAACTCAAGACCAAAAGGAACCACAAAGGATGGTCTGAAATGAAAACTTCCTAACAGTGAGTCAGGATGGGAAGTCCGGTCCTAGGCCGGTATCTTTGACGAAGGTTAATCTTTACCTGAACTGAGTCTTGTCTGTCTTCTTTTTGCGCCTAAGAGAACATTGGAAGGTCTGAGTAATCCCTCTCTCCAGACCCCTCAGGGCACCGAGAGGGAGAGCCCAGACTACAGAAACCCTCATTGTTATCTGTGGGCCCCATCTCTGTGTGCTACACATGTTCACTGTTAGCTATCCTCTACCCGCCAATGTCCCGGGTTCGGTTCCGGTCAAGGGCACATGCCCGGGTTGTGAGCTGGATCCCCAGTAGAGGGTGTGCAGGAGGCAGCCAATCACTGATTCATTATTGATCTTTCTCTCTACCTCCCCTTCCTCTCTGAAATCAATAAAAATATATTTAATATATAAAGTGCAAAACTGCCATTTTCTCAATCCATTGAGTTTTTTTTCCCCCCTCAATCTATTGAGATTTTGCTTCCCAGCAATTGCTGTCAGTTTGGATCAAATAAACACAAAATTTCTTACAGGTTTGGTCATTTCTTGCGTTTACATTCCAAATGTATAAAATAAGCCGGAAAACTGCCATTTACTGGAGCATTTTCTCAATCCATTGAGATTTTACTTCCTGGCAACTGTCATCATTTGGGCTCAAATAAACTCATAAAAATTCTCTACAGGTTTGAACATTTCTTACATTGACACTGGTCCCCCCTAACACCAAAGAGGGGCCCCGGGGACACCCTCCACCTCGCAGCCCCCTCAGCCACGGGGGCCTGGACCCTGGAGGGCGGGAAACTCGCAGGATGGCCTTGGTCTGAGGACCTGTGAAGCCTGGCTCTGTCTCCCCAATGGGGTGAGACCGAACCCGGTGCAGCAGCCTTGGTCTTGGGTTCCGGCTGGGAAAGAATTCAGAGCCGAGACCCTAACCGTAAGAGGTGGTTTGTTTGGTCAGTCCCAGAGGGGGGAAAGTAGTTCCCAGAAGAAATGGGCTCAGGAAAGGAGCTGCGGTCAAGGAATGGCCCTAGGAGCTTGGGAGTGAGGAAGCTAATGGCTACGTGCCTGGGGCAGGGCGGGGGAGAGAGGGGGAAGGGGAAGGCCTGGGGCCTGGTCCTAAGGGTTTTAAGGGTGGAGATTCGGGTGGAGATGCTGCAGGAGGTCCCCTCAGAAGAGCTCAGTGGACTACCCGGCAGCTTTCCGGCGAGTCCTTTCCCGGCAGGGGTCAGTAACCAGTGCAGATGGGCCTGTCACCGTCAGCTGCTTCTGTTGCTTATCGGGGCCTGGAGCAGAAGTACAACTGAGGCCTAGATGTTCTATCTCCAGAGAGAGAAGGTCAGGGGGTCCACACCAGCGATGTGCGAAGGGAGGGAAAGGCACCTGGGGGAGAGGGCCCCCCCCCCAACAACTGTCCTTTGCTAGGCACCTGGGCTTTCCGTCCTGGTGACCTGCACCTGGCCCGGCGTCCTTGCTCCGCCTACAACACCAGGGCTTTGAAGAGTGAGGGGAGTGGGAGAGAGAGCCCTCAGCCCAACAGGACCCTACCTGGCCCTCGGAGCTGTAACCTCCTCTCCCCGCCCCTACTCCTTGCTCCTTCTTCCAGGAGCACCCGTCCCCTTTCTCCTCTGCAGCGTGGGGGGCACCTCCTCCAGGGAGCCTTCCTGGTCCAGGCAGTGCCAGTCCCATTGTTGGGGTCTCACAGACGCTATGCTACATCCACCCCAGCGTAGTTCATTCTGGATAACTGACCCCCCCCCCTCCATTCCTAGTGCTGGACTCTGCCTCCACGCCGAGCACGCTGAGCACGTGGTGACAGGGAGCGGAAGGAGCACCTGTGTGGCCACACCCAGTGCCGGGGGAGCCCAGTGCCAGGGGTGATGTAAAGGCACTCCCTTCTCTAACCAGAATCGGCCGGAAATGAGTACACACACATGGAAAATCACGGCACGGCTCCCGTGTTCCGCAGCCACCGTGTCTAAAGGTAGTCAGGCGGGGCAAACCCGGAATGAAATGTTCTCCGACGTGGGCGGGAAGGGGAGAGAGAGAAACATTGATGGAGACACACACAGACCTCCCACACAGGACCCTGGCCCGCCCTTGACCTGGAATCAAACCTGCGACCCTTTGGTGTGCAGGCTGAGCTCTCACCACTGAGTCATGCCAGCCAGGGCGAGACACGGGTTCCCGGGACCTGTGTCCCGCCTCCAGACACTGAGTCACCCGGCCCTCCCCTCCGGGTGGAGCGCGGCCGGTAACAGCTGGTTCTCTGCTGCCACCGTGTGGCCACGCTGCTGGCTGCCCCAGGCCGGCGTCTCCTCGCCTCCAGCGGGGTCACCGGGCGCAGGTGTCCGCAGGAGCGCCTGTGCCCTCCCCAGCTGCACAGGCGGAGGCAGCAAGCCCTGTGGGGAAGCCAGCTCAGGGCCCTGCAGCGCCCAAGGCTCCCCCAGAACTCACAACGCCTGGCCTCTGCCTGGCTCACGGCCTGTCCGAGTGCCGCGCAGCTGCCACCTCGAAGGAGCGCTGGCCATTCTGCCCCCTCTGGGCTCGCCCTCCCCTCGAGAACTAGCGCCCGCCTCTTCCTCAGCCAGAGACCACCGAGAGGCAGCGGGGGCCTCCCTAACCACGGCAGAACCCGCCACCTCGGCGGCAGCACCCTCAGTGGCCGCCGGGCTTCCACCTGGAGTCAGAGCCCGAGGCCTGGAAGACTCCTCCGGCTTCGCTGTGAACCGGTCCCACCAGGTCCTTGCCCCGGTCCTTCCCTTTGCACATGCTGCTTTCTCCCCAGGAGCACCTGCCCTGCTTGCCTGTCATCCCTCCCGACCCCCAGATAAACCCCACCCCCCAGGTGTCCGCTCTCCGAGGTTCACACACTCCTCTCACTGTGACCACCCCTCCCCCCACCAGAACGGGCAGGAGAAGCCGAGTCCGGCAGGGTCAGGACCGCCTACAAGGGTAGCAGCGGGGACTCTGGCCTGGCCGCCCCCGGCCCGGAGGCAGGGGCTGCAGCCTTGGCCAGGAGAAGGGGAAGAACAGCAGGAGACAGGCAGAAAGGCCGCCAGGGCCTGTGTGCAGGACCAGCAGCGAAGCTGTGGCTGCTCCCGAGGGCTTTGGGGACCCGGGCAGGCGGCCTGCTGCCATCCTCCTTCTCCTGGGAGCAGGGAGGGACCCGGGGCAAGGCTGTGCTGCCCTCTCCTGGGACACTGGAGTAGGACCTTCTGTGCGCCTTCGCCGAGGCCACCCACGTGGACACTCCACATGGCTTGGTTTCCGCGCAGATAGTTTGGCCCAGCTCTCAGGCTGAGGAGCGTGACTCATGCCAGTCTGACGACGTAGACAGTGGACGCTGTTCTCTGATAAACACTTCCTGTCTCCCACTCCCCCCGCCCCCGCCAGTGAGGTGGTCACGTGGTGGCAGAACAAGGAGAGGCCCCTGCACTGAGCCCTGAGCTCTGCCCCGGGGGGTCTCGAGAGAGTGGCCGAGGCTGAGCCTTCCCTGCTCAGCCTCCTGGGGCCCCCCGCTGTGCCAGGGCTGACCCTCCCCACCTTATTCAGCCCTGCCCCGGCCCAGCGACAGCAGCCCATGGAGCAGAGCCACAGCCAGGGCTTCCCGTGGTTAGGTGGTCCTTGGGGGCCCACTCAGGAGTGAGGGGAGGCACAGGGGACTCTGAGTGTGGGGGAAGGGCTGGGAGGGGCAAAGCCAGTGGGATCTAGAGAAAACTTTATGTGTGGGGGGGCTTCGGCGGAATGAAAACAGCTCAAGCTCAGGGTCCCACGCTGAGCTCCTGCGGCCTGATGCTGGTCGAGGGAGGGCGGAGGCCCCGGTGTCCGTGTGTGAGCGAGAGTGAGTGAGCGAGGGAACCAATGCCGAGGCCGACACGTGTCTTCCCCGAAGCACTTTAATGCACGCACCCAGTCCCTGCCTGCCGCCTGACCTGAGTTCCCACGGCTCCCGCGGCCCGGAGGGCGCAGGGGCGCTGAGCCCACACGCTCCCGTCAGTAGGTGAGGGGCGTCAGGATGAAGAGGCGGTCTTCTTCCTTGCGGATCCAGCGCATCAGCTTATGGATGGCGTCCACGGCGGACGCCTTGGTCGCCAGGGGGCTGTAGCACATGTAGAGCTCAAAGGCACCTGTCACCTGAAGGAGGGGCACAGGGGGACCACCGGGTGAGACACGCCCTGCGCCCCGGCCAGGCCCCCGGAGCCCGGCTCGCCCCGGCCGCTTACCCAGGCCAGGAGGTTCTCGTTGGGGCCTGTGTAGTAGATGGTCTTGAGGGGGCGGGAGGCGTTGTGGGCTCGGCTGTGCAGGTACTGGTAGAGGCCCAGCAGCCGCTCCTGCTCCTCCTCACTGGCGTACGGGGCCTCCATTTCCGGGCTGGAGGCGGGGGAGTGGGTGTGAAAGGCCTGACCGCCATGCCTGCTCTGGAGATCCAGAAGCACCTGTTCCTGGCCGCCAGTGTCCTACCCTCCAAATGCTCCCCCAGGACCGGGCACTGTCTCCCCACCACAGAAGACTCCCCAGGAAGGGCTGGGCCCACCCAGCCTGGAGGCCTGTTCTCCCCCAAGTTCATGGCATCTTGGCTGACCCTCCCTGAGAGCGGCCCGTCGGAGTTTAAGTGTCCAAGTCGGAGGGACGGGTCTGAAGTGGAGGGAAGGAAGGTGAGCTGGGAATTCTCTGGACCCCAAAGGGGTGAGGGGGAGACAGAAGCCGCCCCATCTGGCCTCAGCCCCTCTGCTGGAGGAGGGGAGGGGCCCCGCATCCTGGGCTGGACCAGCGGCCCCTGAGGCAGAGAGACTCCAGGGCAGGGGGCCGAGACTTCTGTTCAGCTTCCTTCCCCGGTGCATCGGGCGTTTCCGGGCCGCCGGGGAATAAAGGAGAGGTGTGTGCCCGTGGAGAGGAGGGCGCGAGGTGTGAGCCCGTGGAGAGGAGAGCGAGAGGTGTGTGCCCGTGGAGAGGAGGGCGCGAGGTGTGAGCCCGCGGAGAGGAGGGCGCGAGGTGTGAGCCCGCGGAGAGGAGGGCGAGAGGTGTGAGCCGTGGAGAGGAGGGCGCGAGGTGTGTGCCCGTGGAGAGGAGGGCGAGAGGTGTGAGCCGTGGAGAGGAGGGCGAGAGGTGTGAGCCCGCGGAGAGGAGGGCGAGAGGTGTGAGCCCGCGGAGAGGAGGGCGAGAGGTGTGAGCCCGTGGAGAGGAGGGCGCGAGGTGTGTGCCCGCGGAGAGGAGGGCGCGAGGTGTGAGCCCGTGGAGAGGAGGGCGCGAGGTGTGAGCCCGTGGAGAGGAGGGCGCGAGGTGTGTGCCCGTGGAGAGGAGGGCGAGAGGTGTGTGCCCGTGGAGAGGAGGGCGCGAGGTGTGAGCCCGTGGAGAGGAGGGCGCGAGGTGTGAGCCCACGGAGAGGAGGGCGCGAGGTGTGTGCCCGTGGAGAGGAGGGCGCGAGGTGTGAGCCCGTGGAGAGGAGGGCGCGAGGGGTCAGAGTGAAACGGACCGGGTGTCGCTCCGTTCCCAGAGGGTCCTCAGTTCCCGCGCTGCCTCAGCGCTCAGGCCCCACCAGCCCGCTCCCCAGCCCGGCTCCCTCACCTGGTGAAGAGGCCTGAGCTCTTGGACTTGTAGAGGAAGTGGCGCAGGTCGGGGATGCCCACCTGGGCGACGCTGTAGCAGGGCGTGCGCAGCGCCTCCCGCAGCGCCACGTGGGCCCCGCGCTTGCGCAGGCGCTCCTGGAAGCGGCGGCGGCAGTCCGAGACGGCGAAGAAGTCCTCGCGGTCGGTGGAGACGAGCAGCAGGCACAGGTCGGTGTCGGGCTCCAGGTAGGAGATGTGCGCGTGGAAGAAGCCGGCCGCGTTGAACTTGGGCAGGCACACGGGCGTCCAGGCCTCGCCCTCGCGGAAGGACGAGGAGGAGCTGATGAGGTTGAAGAGCAGGTGCAGGTCGATGGGGTGCAGGAACTGGTCCCGGCGGCGCACGAGCGCCACGAGCTGGTTGCGCGCCAGCAGGATGGAGAAGACGAGGCTGCGCGCGCGGGCCTGCTGCAGGCTGGCGCTCACCGCGTCCCGCACGGCCGCCGCCAGGGGCAGGCAGCGCGCCGCGCCCATCAGGAAGCTGGGGTCCCGCGCCATGAGCTGCAGCAGGTTGTCGGTGATGCGCTCCGAGCCCGAGAGCAGGCGCCGCAGGTCGTAGTTCTGCTTCTGCTGGAAGATGTGGCTCAGCTGCGCGCCCGTGAGGAGGCTCAGGATCTGGTAGTAGATGTACAGCAGCTCCTGCGTCAGCTCCTGCGCCGACTGCCGCGTGCGCGCCACTGCCACCAGCACCAGCGGGCTCCGGCGCACGAACACTACTTTGTAGCCATCTGGGGGGGTTTGGGGGGGAGGGGACGTCAGCTGCAGCCCCTTCCAGGAAGCCCTCCTGGATTGGCCTCACCCAACTCCCTCGGAGCCCTGCCTCCTGGCAGCTGCCGCCTTCCACATCCTCTCCACCCTCCCTCTGAGCTCTGCACACAGTAGGGGCTTCAGGATGGTGAGAAAAACAGCTGCTCACGGGCCCCCTTTCCCTGAGGGAGCCGGGCCTGTCCCTGCAACTTGCCTCACAGACTAGCACCAGCTGAAAGCGGAAGCACTTCAGAAAAGCACGCATTCCTGTGCTAAATGGCAACAAGAGCTGGGGGGGGGGGGTGGGTCCTCAGGACCTGGGGTTTTGGGTCACCTCCCCAGGCTTCCCACCCTCTCCAAGGGCAAAGCCCACATCAGAGCCACCTTTGGCCTCCACAGCCCTCGGGGGCGGCCAGGGCGTTATTCGCTGCTCAGATGAGACCTGGAGACAGTGAGTGGGGGGCCTGCCCTGGGCCGGGGAGTCCACCCCCGCTGGGAAGTGACCATGGCCAGGGGAGCCCTCCCAGCCCCCTCCGGTGGCTCACCCGCGTGGATGGAGCGAATGGCGTTCTTGTCGGCCTCCAGGAAGGACACCAGGGCCACCATGACCCCCATGGTGCTGGACAGGGCCTCCTCGGACCCGTAGCGGGAGTACACGGGCTTCCCCGCCTCGCTCAGCACGAACACGTGCTTCTGGTGCAGCCGCCAGGCCTCCGCGGCCTCCTCGTCCTCCCCCTCTCCCGCGCCCTCCCTGGGGGACTCGGTGGCCGGTCTCCCCGAGACCCCCGGGGGTTCCGCCCAGTCCTCGGAGCTTCCCGGCAGCATCTCCTCCTGCAGGTCCCGGGCCACGCCGGTCAGCTGGGTGCTCAGCTCGCTGAAGTCCTGGCTGATCTGGCGCATGTCCGCAGGCAGCGGGGGTGGTCCCCCGGCACCCTCCTCGGGACTCTCCCCGGGAGCCGCCCCATTCTCCGGTTCAGTCAGGTCCTCGTAGGAGCGGGCGTGGACGAACATGGCACCCTCCTGCCCGGCACCTGCCGGCCGAGAGCACCAGGCTTAGAGCAGCCGCCGCAGGCCCCTCACAGCAAGGCGTCGCCCAGACTCTAGCGTGGCTGCCTGTCTCCGTGAGGCAAGTCCCTCTTCCCGCTGCTGCGGTCCGCCTGCGACTCGCTGGCCACCAGGCTCCCCGCCAGTCACACGGGGCCAGGCCCAAGCCCTCATGGCTGGGGCAGCGGCTGTCTGCCCGCCTCTCACTCTCATCGGACAGCCTTGTCCGTGCCAGGCACACGGGCCTCTGTCCACCTGCTCCTTGGCCACTCAACACCGCCCACCTACCCCAGGGCGTCTGCACCTGCTCCTCCCTCCGCCCGGCAGGCACCCCAGCCCCTCGCACGGCCTGCTCCGTCAGCGCTCGGCAAAGAAGCTAGCTGCCTCCTCACCTGACCTCCAAGCCCAGCACTGTATCCCTCCCTCCTGAATATCTCCTGTCGGTGACTGTCCTTCTCCCCAGCTGTGACGGGGTTCCCCCCACGGCCGGAAGCTGGCCGTTCACTGCGGTGCGCCCGGTCCCCCTGCCCTGGATGCCTCCTGTGCGCAGTGACTCTCCCCCGGGAGACGGCCACGCCGCTGAAAGGGCCCACCAGCCTGTGACTCCCCCAGGGACCTTGTCAGCCTTCCTCTTCTGACTTGTTTTTTGACAGAATAACTCAACAGATGTATTCTGGGTCTCCATTATGAGTTCAGCACTGGACGAGGCATTGAGGACACAACTGCTCTGTGCTCAGAGCTCAGAGAGAGATGGGCAATACGTACATAAAAAATGAAATGACAAAAGAACGAGTGCTCTGTACAGAGCAGGCCTGCCTCGCGAGGAGGCGACATTCACACCGAGAGCGGGAGCGGAGCCCCACAGGTTCACTGCGGACGGACGGACGGGGAGGGAGGGAGGAGCCCAGGCTGGCGGCAGACAGCCCAGGGAGCGGAGCGTGGCCGGCGTGTGCGCAGAGGAAGGCGGGAAGCAGACTGAGCTCGGTCCCCTGCAGGACCCCCAGCCTCTGACAAACGCCCGGGGAGCTGAGCACACACTCGATGGCCTGGGAGGGAGAGAGTGGAGGGAATCCAGGCCGACCTGGAGGCTGCTCTAGCGGCCTGCTGTGCACACCCTGCGCGTACCTGGCTCCATTCCCTGGGCCAGCCCTGGGGTGGGGCTCTCGGCTCTCTCCACACTCTGCCCATCTGCAGGAGCCAAAGTGCCGCCGGGGCACTCGCTGCTTCTCTTCCTCTGCATGTCAGCAGCCATCCCTTCGGACCTCCTGTGGGCAAACGAAAGGCATCATCCAGAGGAAGGGGCGGTGCTGTTGGCAGGGAACACCGCCATCATTAACAGCGATGAAGTGTCCCTCCCAGGACCCAGCTCAGTCCTCTGGGGGTGGCCTCTGAGTACTCCCCTCTAGAAAATGAAGTTGGTTGCCCTGACCTATGTGGCTCAGTTTGGTTGAGTAACATCCCATGCACTGAAAGGTCACAGGTTCGATAACAACCCGGCCACAGCACATGCCCAGGTTGTGGGCTCAATCTCTCTCTCTCTCTCTCTCTCTCTCTCTCTCTCTCTCTCTCGTTCTTCTTTTCCTGATCATAAAAGGAAGAATTCATGGTTATCTATTCATTGTCGAAAACTTGGAAAGGACAAAAATAGTATAAAGAAAAGATGTCATTTCCCCCCATGCACATTTCCCACTGTTCACACTTTAGTGTATTTCCTTCTAGTCTTTTTTCTAATGTATATAAAAGGTAACTTTTTTTACAAACTGGTAACAGCAGGTAAAGCTCACTGAATGCCTAGGCAGCCGCTAAGGGATGTGGATGGAGTCCGCTGTTCCTGATCACTGCTCTCGGAGGCAGGCGCTCCTCCCGGGCCAGCTCTGGAGATGAAGGAACCAGGCTGGGAGAGGAAGTACCTGGCCCAATGTCACCGCAGGAAGGAGGCGTGAGAGCTGGGCATTGAAACAACTCTCTGTCCTGATACCTTTCACTGAACATCCCAACAAGCACAGTGCTCCATTCAAAACGGAGCTGAGCCCGGCCGGCGTGGCTCAGTGGTTGAGCACGACCTATGAACCAGGAGGTCACGGTTCAATTCCCAGTCAGGGCACAGGCCTGGGTTGTGGGCTAGATCCCCAGTGAGGGGTGTGCAGGAGGCAGCCAATCAATGATTCTCATCATCTATGTTTCTCTCTCTCCCTCTCCCTTCCTCTCTGAAATCAATAAACAGCTATTTTTTTAAAAAAGAGTTGAGCTGAAACTGGTTTGGCTCAGTGGATACAGCGTCGGTCTGCGGACTGAAGGGTCCCAGGTTCGGTTCTGGTCAAGGGCATGTGCATTGGTTGCGGGTACATCCCCGGTGGGAGGTGTGCAGGAGGCGGCTGGTCGATGTTTCTCTCTCATCAATGTTTCTAGCTCTCTATCCCTCTCTCTTCCTCTCTGTAAAAAATCAATAAAATATATATAAAAAAATAAAAATAAATAAAAAATAAAGAGTTGAGCAATCGTTTTCTTTCTGGATATGTAGGCACTTGCCATGTGGCCTCTGGAGGCCCTGCCTGCAGGGAAGACTTGTCCCCGCTAGTAATCGAGTGTCAGGAACGTCTCTGGAGAGGGACCTGAGTTAACCTGGTTTGCTTTCATAAGTCTCAGTTTTCTCATCTATGAAATGGGTCAGTGGTAATACAGATTCATCGGGCTGTGGAGAATTAAATGAGATAATCCATGTAATCTGGTTACCCCGGCGCAGGGTAGGCACGGTACACTCAGCTGCTGCCATTCGCACATGATGACTGTTCTTACTTAGCCTTCAACCACGCGTAGCTGTACTTACACGGATTCCCTCAGTGGTCTCTGCCCTGTACAACACTCTGAGAGTCTGCTCCCCTCCAGCCAGGCCCAGCGTGGACCGGCCTGGGAAAACGTGTTTCTGACCTTGTGAAGCCCGTGAGCTCTGGCCTGACGTGACCCACCTGTGATACGGGGCAAAGAGCTGTCTATGGGACTAGGGCTGGGCGTTCCTCCAGGCTAACGGGCTCCTCCTGGGCCCTGGACGTGCAAGGACAGACCATGCATTCGCTCTCTGCTGCTCCTGGAAGTCTCTCCCAAGTTGGACTCCTTGGTCTGCCACATGTTCCTGTCCTTTGGCCTTGCATCTCGGGCTCACAGATCCCAACAAGGTCTACAGCAGCCTCCCCTATGTCCTCTGGGGCCACTGCCCAGACACCTTGTGGCTTCAAGTGTCCGAGTCAAGCCTGGCGGAGTAGTACCCACATGGAGTGGGGGTGGGGTCCGCTGGCGGTGGCTGGTGGATGCCCCCTTCACCGCAGCTGCCCTGCCACCTGAGACCATGCAGCATCTCAGCATCTCCAAGGCCAACTGGGGACCCCGCCAGGAGCCCTGATGAAGCAAACAGCTCTCCAGACACTCACCCTGGAAACTAGGCAGGGAGCAGAGCCACCCCAACCGCCCCTGGATCCATAACCTGGACAGCCAGCTCCTGCGAGGCTGCGCCTGACGCGGCTGAGCCAGAGCGGGCTCCGGGAACCAGGCCCAGAGGAGGTGCTCCCTGGGGGCCCTCCTCAAGCAGCTTCTCCGGACGCCCCGGGCTGCTTTGCCTAAAGGTGCTCAGCTGTGACTGGAGCCACGCCAGCAGGCAGGCCTCCCTCCCTCAGGTGCCCGCCCTGCGGGGGGGGAGGGCCGGGCCAAAGCCCCTCCCCGCTGGCCCCCTCTTCCTGCTTAGAGAGAGCTCCCTCCAGCCTTGACCCTTTGGGGCGTGGCCTCGGGGGAGGGTGCAGACCGGGCCCAGGTGAGGCGGAGAGTAGGTGCTTCCTCGGGGTGCCTCCTCCTGGCGCAGAGCGTCACCGGGAACCCGCCACTCCCCGCTCCGACAAAGGCGCGCTGTGCGCCCCCCTAGCCAACTCGAGCCCAGAGAGGGTGGCTCACCCAGGACGAGGGGCAGCCCGACCAGGAGTCAGAGCACCTTCGTGGGCAAAGGCCCAAGGCAGTCTGTTCAGGGGCTGCTCCGCTCAGCCCAGTCACCTCTGCGGATCTTGGAGCGAGAACTCCGCGGGCGGAATGTGTGCATTGGGGGGCGGGTCCTTCCTGGCCACTGCCCCCTCCAGGACTTCGCCCTCGCAGCCAAAGGAGGGCTCCAGGCCTCGCCTTCTGTATCCCCCAGCTGGGGACCAACCGGCCAAAGGACCCCGGAGAGAACCTGTCCTCCTGCCGCAGAAGGCAGCGCAGAGGGCAGGGCCCCTTCCCCCACCTGCCGCCCAAGCCCCTCCCTCCAAGGATGACAGCTCTCCAGTCCCCCGGCGCCCCCAGGCCACGTGGGTCGGCAGTCGGACCTACCTGTGTCTGCGGGGGCCCCAGGACGCACCGATCGCCGGTCACTGCCCTCTGCCGGACCCCCGGGAGGGCGCTGCGATCGGGCCGGGCCGGGACTGAGAGCGCAGGTTCGCGGGGCCACGACACCCTGTGGACACCGACATGGCCACGGCGCGGACCACCGCCCCCGCCCCCCGCCCGTCGCCCGGCCGCCGGCCCAGGAAGCCGGCCCTCGCCCGCCTCTCCCCGCGGAGGCCCTGCTCCAGCCTCTCGGCCCGACCCTGCCCGTCTCCGGCTGCATGATGGGAAATGGAGTCCGCCGAGCGCGGGCGCCCGCGGTGCCGGGGGGCGGGGCGTCCGGTCCCCGCAGAGCCCCGGCCGGGCGTGATCCGGGTGGGGCGCTCTCGCCCCGCCGCGCCTTCTCCGGCGTCCGGTCACGCCCCGCGCTTCCTCCAAGTCCCGATCCCGCGTGGACCAGAGACCCGCCGCCCGGCCCCGCCGCCCCGCGCACCGGAGGCGTCTGTCGCGGGAGAGAGAGGCGCGTGGGCGCTGTGGTGACCGTGGAAGGGCCGTGGGGCTCGGAGAGCCTGAGAAGGCTGTGCGCACCTCAGCTGTTGCTCAGAAACACATCCTTTTGGCCACGTTTTAATACTGTACGAAGAGGCTCTAAAACAGAAATTCTCAAATCCGACCGCACAGAGTGACCTGGGGAGCTTACCAACAGAACAAAACCCTGATGCCAGACCCTGCGGGGCTCAGTGGGTTGGAGCGCCTCCGGGGGTTATTACCTCTCCACCCTCTCCCTGCAGGCTGCCGGCTCAGCCCTGGCCACGGCCCATACAAGAATCAAACAATGAATGCATACGTAAGGAGAACAACACATCGATGTTCCTCTCTCTCCAATCAATAAATAATGAAAGAACAAAACAAAACACAAAGCACTAATGCCTGGACACCACCCCTAGAGAACGTGATTTAGTTGGATTGGGATAGGACTCACGCGAGAGCATCTTTTTAAAAGCTTCCCAGGGGATTGGCCAGGGCGAGGAACTGCTACAGAAGGTGTACTTTCCTAGACGCAAAGCAATAAAGACAGGAACACGTAAAGCTTCCCCAAACAAATTTATTTTTGCAGAACCGTTGGAAGATGTAAAACTAGGGGTTAACAGCAATACTGCTCGTGTGTTCTCCGGAGCAGTCACATCGCTTTACAGCTCCGTAGTCCATTCGCCGGCAGTTCCGGATGCAGGGAGAGTCTGGAGTCTCTCCTTCGATTCCCCTCGCTGGTCCAGGTCCCAGAGCCGTGCCCTGCCCTGCGCTGGTCTTGTGGTCTCAGAGGGCCGCCCCTCGGCAGCCTCCCTCCACAGCACTGGCTGTGGTCACGTGGTGATGACGAAGCTGTGGCCTTTTACCAGAGATGGCTTTGCGCAGGCCTCGTGGACCCTGGCACATAACTCAAGGGAAGATTTCTCCTTCCTTTTAGGTAAGAACATGTGAGAAATGCCCGGCTCCTTAAGGATTCCTGGGAAAGGAGGGAGGAGGGAGGAGGAGCCTCTCAGGTCTCCAAGGTCATTCCTTATTCTCCCTCCTCACCGGCCCAGGTGTCCAGGCTCCTCCCTTAGAGGAAATATATGTATCTCACTTGTATAGTTTCCTCCCTTAGAGGAAATATATATCTCTCACTTGTATAGTTTCCTCCCTTAGAGGAAATATATGTATCTCACTTGTATAGTTTCGTTCCCGTAAGTCCCACCAGGTTACATTATGAGAGTGTAAGCCACGAAGACCTCACCGTCTCTGATTTGGTACAGAAATATTTCCTGAACCGCGAAATGGTGCCCGTAGAATTGATCCCCACAGGAGACATGTGAAGTGTTCTGACCTTCCTGGTGAGTCTCCCTGTCAATCTCCATGCTGCCCCCAGGGTGTCTTCGAGTCTCACTCTTGCTCTCAAGTACCTCCCCATCGGAAAGCACCACTGCCACTTAGAAGTATTGCATCTACGTAGCCAAGCAAATGGCCACGTATGCTATACCCTAGGTCCGTGGTCGGCAAACTGCGGCTCGAGAGTGCATCTTTTAAAAAGCTTCCCAGGTGATTGAGCGGTTTGCTGCTCTGTTGACTAATGAGTTTGCTGACCACTGGCATAACCAATGGACATGGACACTGGGGCGGAGGGGCTTGTCCTGGGGGGTGGGAGTGGCGGGGGGGGGTGTCAATTGGGGAAAAAGGAGACATATGTAATACTTTAAACAATAAAAAAAAAAGAATCAACCAGAGTGCATAAATAAGTGGAACAACAAATTGATGTTTGTCTCTAAAAACCAATCAATAAAAAAACTTCATTTAATCCAGGGTCTGGGCACATGCCCAGGTATCAGGCTGGATCCCCAGTGGGGGGCGTGCAAGGAGGCAGCTGATCAATGGTTCTCTTTCATCATTGATGTTTCTATCTCTCTCTCCCTCTCCCTTCCTTTCTGAAATCAATACAAATCTATTTTAAAATATAAAAGAAATAAATCCTGGTCTTTTGGAACAAAAATGCACATCAATCCCATGATGGCTGTGCTGCCTCGAATGGCGCTGCTGCAAACTTTGGGCTTCGCCACCACCAACACTCCAGGCTACGCTGCACCTCCTGTTGCCCTCCAGGTTGGGGCTCCTCGAGACCTTCGCTTGCTGTTTGTGGGCCCACCGTCTTCATGGGCCAGCAGGCCAACGCCACACACCGCTCGTTCTTCCCCGTGTTTCTTTTCTTTCCTCGCTTTCCTGGACATGTCAGAACCCGAGGGTGGGGCTGTAACGAAGTGACCTGACTGCAGTCTGTCCCCAGCCCTGTCGCTTATGTGACAGGGGAGACCCTTTCATGAGTCTTTCAGCGTCTTCAGCAGCTTTCCGCTCACACACATGCAGGACAGCTACTGGGGAGGGTCCTGAGCTAATGGTGACAGCCAGGCCTCTCCGGGACCCTCCCCACAGGCCCCCTTCCCGCCTCCAGTGCTTCGCAGCCCCGCAGGCAGCTGGTCTTCTCGCTCTGCTGGAAAGCCTCACGTGTGGTCTTCCATCATCGCTCTCCTGCTTACTGTCTCTCATGCTAATATTTGAGCCAGGACCCCACATGAGACTGAGACGATGAGGAACAACAGGCAGGATAATGTCTTTTTTTTTTTAAATATATTTTATTTATTTTTTACAGAGAGGAAGGGAGAGGGATAGAGAGTTAGAAACATCGATGAGAGAGAAACATCGATCAGCTGCCTCCAGCACGCCTCCCACTGGGGATGTGCCCGCAACCAAGGTACATGCCCTTAACCAGACTCGAACCTGGGACCTTTCAGTCCGCAGGCCGATGCTCTATCCACTGAGCCAAACCGGTTAGGGCAGGATAATGTCTTTCTCTCTGAGAAAGACGTAGGGGCTGAAAGAGAGCCCACCTACCTGATTGGGCCCTGTACCCCCCATTCCATGAGAGGACACTGCTTTGGGTCAGCCCTTTCAAATGGCTCATACTTCTTGATCTTAGGCAGTAAATACAACCTGGCAGGTACTATGGGCCCATGTAATTAAAAAAAAATTCCAGATGCTTCCTCTGAAAACGCTCAATGATTACCTTAACGAAAAGGGCAAAGCACTCAGCAGCATGAGCCTCAGAAGCGTACCAGCCGGGGCTGTTATCTCCACGCCCTCTTCTTCCCTGCTGTGGGCAAATGACTTCGTCTTTCTGCGCTTTGGTTTCCTTAACTGGAAAGGGGTATATCATAAGGTTATTGGGAAGATTAGTTATTTTTTATTTATTATTTTTAAAGATTAGTTATTTTTTAAAATATATTCTTCTTGATTTCAGAGAGGGAGAGGGAGAGAGAGATAGAAACATCAATGATGAGAGAGAATCACTGATCGGCTGCCTCCTGCATGCCTCCTGTCGAGATTGAGCCCGCAACCCTGGCATGTGCCCTGACCAGGAATTGAACCGTGACCTCCTGGTTCATAAGTGGACGCTCAACCTCTGAGCCACGCCGGTCGGGCTACTGTGAGGATTAGATGAGAAAACAAAATGCTAGCACCATGCCAGGCATATAGTGTGATGAAGGGTGGCAATTATTACTACCCAAGGACATTGGACGTAGACAAGAATAATTAGTTCCTTAATACGGTTTACCTCTTTAGAGGATAAAGTACTCTCTGATAAGGGAACAATTCATCAATAATGGTCTAGTTTGGCCCAGCTGGTGTAGCTTAGTGATTGAGAGTTGACCTTGAACCAGAGATCACAATTCAATGGTTCAATTCCTGGTCAGGGCACATACCTGGGTTGCAGGCTCAATCCCTGGTGGGGGGAGTGCAGGAGTCAGCAAATCAATGACTCTCTCTCATCATTGATGTTTCTATCTCTCTCTCCCTTTCCCTTCCTCCTTGAAGTCACTAAAAATATATATTTTTAAAGATGGCCCAGTTTGGGAAGGAAAGTCAAAGTACCCACAGCTCTTTGTAGCTGTTCCTCCTCTTCTCTGGGACCTCTTTAGTGCTGGTGTGTCCCAGGGCCCAGGGCTAGACCTCCGACCTATCAGTACACACGCACTCCCTTATTGCCTTGGCCTTCTCACCCAAGCCCAGGGCTCTAGATACCAGCACTAGATACGCTGATACCGCCCAGACTTGCTCTCTAACTCTGACCTTTACCCTGAACTCCTGGCTCATGTATCCAACTGACAACTCCAGGTCCCACTAGGCACGGAAAACTCCCAAGGACTCCTGCTCTTTCTACCAAAACTGCCCTCCCACTTCTGCCCTCTCTTTCCTCATCCTAGTTGTCTCCTGTGACCACTGTGACAAGTACCATCCTGTTGTGGTTATATTATCACAGGTCTCCTCACCGGACGCCCTGCTTCTGACCTTCCTACCTTCAGCCTATTCTCCACACAGCAGCCAGAGGGATCCTATTGGCATGGAAGGCAAGTCATATCATTCTGCTAGCGGTCCAATGCATGAAAATTCGTGCAAGAGTAGGCCTTCCTTCCCCCGCTGCCGGCACCAGCTTCCCTCCGGCCCCGGGGACCCAGGCTTCCCTCCGGCCTCGGTTTCCTCTGGAGGGACATCTGGTCTAATTAGCATATTACTCTTTTATTATTATAGATTTAGAGCCTTCCAACAGCTTTCCATCTCCCTTCTTACAGAAACCAAACTCATTTTAGCAGAGGTTGTATATCTTGTTTAATAACCGCCCCCATCTGCATCTCTGCTAGGGCAGAACTTTTATTTATTTTTTTTATTTTTTTAAAGTTTTTTAAAAGTTTTTTTAAAAATTGATTTCAGAGAGGAAGGGAGAGGAAGAGAGAGAAACATCAATGATGAGAGAGAATCATTGATCGGCTGCCTCCTGCACACTCCCCACCGGGGATCGAGCCCGCAACCCGGGCATGTGCCCTTGACTGGAATCGAACCTGGGACCCTTCAGTCCGTGGGCCGACGCTCTATCCACTGAGCCACACCGGCTAGGGCTAGGGCAGAACTTTTATAAGCTTTGCTTGTTCCCTGTATCTCCAGCACCTGATACAGTGCTTGGCAGACGGTAGGTACTTCATACAATTCTTGAATGAAGAACTGGCTTGCAGACAAGATGCCTGAAAAGTGGGAAGGTAACTTTCAAGACTGCTTAACCCAACCACCTCCTTTCTCTACAGATAAGGCTTGCTTTATTTGAGAATGCCTTATAGGTTTTTCTTGGAGCAGGCTTCCTCCATCCCATGAAATTGAAGTTAGGCTGTAAAACCAGGCTTCTTTCTCTAAGGATCCACTGACAGGGACACAGGTGGCTGGAATCAGCAAGCATGTCAGGTGCGGACCATCCATCTGGCTGCCTGGAGCCGGCCACTTGAAGAGCATTAGCTAAAACTGCGAGGCCCCGTTTTCCACTAGATTGCTGATTTGCAGATAATCCAGTTTCTGTGTGACCTCGCGCAGGTCAGTCTTAGCTCGATTTATTGCTGAGAACTAGCCAGGCCCTGTGCAAGCTGCGCTGATTGTCCTTCCGAGGCAGGGCGGGCCCCTGAACCGTAAACCTAGCTAACACAGCCTGGTATTTCTGGGCTGGGGTGCCTAACCGGGGACCTACCAGCAGGAAAGAGGGACGAACCCGTGTGACTACTGCTTCTCTAACTCTCTGTTCTCGGGCTCGGGCTCCCTTTCTTTCCCGTCACAAGAAGGCAGCCTCGGGCGACACGGGCCAGGGTGCTATCCTCGCTCCCGGCCGGCCGGGCGCACACCTGGAGAGCTGGAGGGCCAGTGGCCGCACGCCAGAAGCCAAACCCCACCCCCCGCGGGTCTGACACACAGCGGCGGGAAAGCGTGCCCTCCCATTGGACGCCGACAAGCAGCGTGCCCTCACGCCCCGCCCCCGCAGACACACCTGCCCCGCCCCCCCTGCGCGGGGCACGGCGGGAGGGGAGTCGGCGCGACCCGCCGCTCTACTCCATATCCCGGCAGGCCGAGCGCTCAAGGCGGCGGCGCGGCGCCTTTGTGGAGGCAGCGGCCGGGCGCGGAGGAAGTTCCGGTCTCCGCGACACTGGGTCGGCGGCGGCGGCTGAGGATCGGGAGGAGCGGGCCGCGGAGGCCGCGCTGCCTCGGTGAGGACCTGGGGCGGGAGGGTGGACGCGCTGGAGCCTGAGGGGAGGACGCCGGCCTACCAGGCCGCCCCGGACGTCGAGGGCCCGCGCGGCCTGGAAGCTGCGGCTTCGGTGTCGCGGGGCGGCCGCGACTTGGCTCGGGAAGAAGAGAGCCGAGTGCTGGTGTGGGGAGGGAGGCGCCGCCCCCGGGAGGAACGCCCCGGAACGGTCGCGGGCCAGGGGCGGGCCCCGGCCGGGCGGTAGGATTACCGGTCCGGCCTCGGGGCGGTCGGCTTGCGGGTCGGGGACTGGCGCGTGGCTGCGGGTCGGGGCTCCCCGTGTGCGGGGCCGCAGGCGGGCCCTCTGTTCCTTCCCTTCTCCTGCTTTTGCAGGAATCTGATTCCGTCCTGAGGTATCGCTCGAGAGGGAGCGCTTCTGTGCCCAGCACGGAGCCTCGCCCTCAGACCCGGACGGACACGGGTGGGGGCTCGGCGGGACCCCCGCGGGCGCGAGAGCTCCGGTCCCGGCATCCTGGGCAGTGGAACCTGGAGGCGGGGGAGTGGGCTGGTGGGTTCTGCGCCCGTTGGACGAACGTGGGGAGAGCGGGGTTTTCCCTCGTAGCCACTCTGGAGATTTTAGATCCCGTTTGGCTTTGCAAACGGGGTTTTTCTTCCAGCTTGAGAATGGGTGTTGTGCTGCCCTGTTCCGCTCGAGGAGTGCATTTTTAAGTAGGAAGGGCCTTGCATTGTAGGGTCCATCCACTGTGAGGGTAATGGTGGTTTGTGTGTTTTTTTTGCATATTCCAGGTTTTTGCTTGGGAAGGTCAGAGTTGCTGGATCTGAGTGAAGGAGTCCGGTAGACTCATGTGCCTGGTCACCGGTTCGTTTTCTGAACTCTGGATTGTGCCCTAGGTTTGTTTTCCACTCCCTGTTGAGTAATGCCACCCGTGTGAATGGTTTGATCATGTCAGCATCAGCGAATGGCGAGGGCTGCAGGGAGAGGTATCCGGAGCGGGCGAGACGCGGCAGGACCGGCAGTGTCCGCAGTCACGGCTGGTGTGGTGCCCACCGTGTTGGTGAAGAAGTTGAACTTGAACCTCACCTCATTAACTGGCGCCGGGCGAGGTACCTGACCTGGACAGTAGGCACCAGGACATCTGCAGCATCCTTCTTTACAGAATGCTGTTGCCAGACTTGGGTTTTTGTTGCCTTTTTTTTTTTTTTCTTCATACTTAAATCATGTATTTTATTTTATTTTTTTTGTTGCCTTTTGTATCTAGGTTCTTGTAGCCTTCCAGAGGAGAATTGTCAGGGGGGGAGGTTACTAAATGAACTCGACCGTCTTATTGCCTACACTTGAGGGCAAGGTTATATTCTTCTGCCAGTGCTTACTGTTTGTACTGGAGGTGATGGTTGAGTTCAGAGTTACATTAAGGTGAAAACTATGGGAAAGTTTTGAAATTCTAACCATGGTAAGTCATTTCTTGGCTGGGCTCTTCTGGCTATACACCAAGTGCTTAGAATTAATTTTTCTGTGTAGGCCCCCCCCCCCCCAAAAAAAAATAACTGTAGGAGCCCTAGAATGTGATAGGGTTTGATTCCCTGGCGACTCCGCTAACTTGGTGACATTTGACAAATTACCTAATTTCCGTTTCTTCACTATGTGAAGTGAGGTTAAGCAGTGTGGCCACCTCACAGATTGTTGTGAGGTGATGTGATACATGTGAGCCGCCACTGTTACCTTTCTTCACAGCTTTGTTGAGATGTGTAAGTCATGTTTTTTATCTGACTACTTTTTTTTGCAATGTTGTGATAGCCCTGGCTGGTGTGGCTCTGCTGGTTGGCTGTCCTCCCATGCACCAAAACATTGCCAGTTTGATTCCTGGTCAGGCACATACGGAGGTCATAGGCTCCATCTCGGTGGGGGGACATGCAGGAAGCAGCTGATGTTTCTCTCTCTCCCTTCCTCTCTCTCTAAAAGTCAATTAAAATATTTTTTTAAAGTTGTGATATATAGTAGCAAGATTTACCATTTAAACCATTATTTTAATCCTCACCTGAGGATAAGTTTATTGATTTTTTTAATTTATTTTTTTCTGGAGAAAGAAGTGGGGGAGAGAAAGAGAGGGAAACATCAATGTGAGAAACTGATCACTTGCTTCCTGTATGCTCCCTCACTGGGGATTGAACCCGAAACATAGGTATGTGCCCTGACCAGGAATTGATCCCAGAACCTTTTTAGTGCACGGGGTGACACTCCAACCAACTGAGCCACATGGCTCGGGCACCATTTAAACCATTAAAAAAAAATAGATTCTTTTTGATTTCAGAGAAGAAGGGAGAGGGAGAGAGAGAAGAAACATCAACGATGAGAGAGAATCATTACTTGGCTGCCACCTGCATGCCCCCTACTGGGGATTGAGCCCACAAACTGGGCATGTGCCCTGACTAGAAATGAACTGTGACCTCCTGGTTCATAGGTCGATGCTCAACCACTGAGTGACACTGGCCAGGCTATTTAAACCATTTGTTTTTGTTTGTTTGTTAATGAGCACTTTTTCCCATGGATTTTTAGAGAGAGTGGAAAGGAGAGGGAGAGACAGGGAGACACATTGATTTGTGGCCTCCTGCATGTGCCCTGACCAGGCCAGGGAACAAGCCGTAACCTGTATGTGTCCTTGACCGGAATCAAACCCAGGATCCTTCAGTCCAAGGGCTGAAGCTCTATCCACTGAGCCAAACCAGCTAGGGCTAAACCATTTAGTTACATTCAGAGTGTTAATTACACACACAATACGTATAGTGCAGTCATCACCACTATTTCCAAAACTTTTTCATCATCCCAAACAGAAACTCTAACCATTAAGCAAATAACTCCCATTTCCCCTACTGTCAGCACCTGGTAACATCTAATCTATATTCTGTTTCTGTGAATCTGCCTGTTCTAGGTACTCCATGTAAGTGGAATCATTCAATATTTGTGTTTTTGTGTCTGACTTAATTCACTTTAACATAATGTTTTCAGGGTTCATTCATGTCATAGCATGTATCCAAACTTCATTCCTTTTTTTTTAAATCTAAAAACAAAATTTTGATTGAGGTATGATTGATATCTTCATCCTCTTTTTTTATATATATTTTATTTTTTACAGAGAGGAAGGGAGAGGGATAGAGAGCTAGAAACATTGATGAGAGAGAAACATTGATCAACCGCCTCCTGCACACCCCCCACAGGGGATGTGCCCGCAACCAAGGTACATGCCCTTGACCGGAATCGAACCTGGGACTCTTCAGTCCGCAGGCCGACGCTCCATCCACTGAGCCAAACCGGTTTCGGCTTCATCCTCTTTTTAAAAAAATTTTTTTTTATTTCAGAGAGGAAGGGAGATGGAGAGAGATAGAAACATCAATGATGAGAGAGAATCATTGATCGGATGCCTCCTGCACACCCCCTACTGGGGTTCGAGCCTGAAACCCCGGGCATGTGCCCTTGCCCAGAATCGAACCTGGGTCCCTTTAGTCCACAGGCTGACACTATCCACTGAGCCAAACCAGGTAGGGCTCTTCATTCTCTTTTAAGGCTGAATAGTATTCTGTTGGTATGTATGGGCCAGGTTTTATCTCGCCATTTGTTGGTAGACGTTTGGGTGGTTCCCACCTTTTGGCTATTGTAAATAATGCAGCTATGACTATGGGCATCCACATACTCTTCCTGTCCCTCTTTCCAATTTCTTTGGGTATATACCTAGTAGTGGGTCATATGATAATTCTGGGTTTAGGTTTTGAGGAACTGCCATACTTTTTCCACAGCAATTGCAGCATCATTTTACATTCCCATCAGCAATGCACAAGGGTTCCAGTTTTTCTACATCTTTGCCAATACTTGTCATTTTCTCTGTGTTTGTTGTTGTTTGTTTTTTGTTATTAATCCTCACCTAAGGATGTTTTTTCCATTGATTGAGAGTGGAAGGGAGAAAGGGAGAGAGAGGAGAGAGAGAGAAACATCACTGTGAGAGAGACACATCAATTGGTTGCCTCCTGCACTCCCTCTGACCGGGAATTGAACCCTCGACCTTGGCTGTGCGGGCCAATGCTCTAACCATTGCGAACACCGGCCAGGGCCCTTTGATGAAGTCCAGTTTGTCTATTTTTCTTTTGTTGCCTATATTTTTGGTGTCATTCAAGAGATCATTGCCAAATCCAATGTATGAAGCTTCCCCTTTTAACTTTTGTATATGATGTTAGGTAAGGGTCCCACTTCATCCTTTTGCATGTGGCTATCCAGTTTTCCTATGACCATTTGTTGAAATGTGTCCTTTCTCCATTGAATGGTCTTGGCACCCTTGTTGAAAATCACTTGACCATATATGTGAGGGACTCAGCTATTAGTCACAGTAGCTAACAGATGGAAGTAGCCCAGGTGTCCATCAGTGGATGAATAGATAAACTGTGGTATATACATACTATACAATATTATTCAGTCTTAAAAAGGAGCCTGGCCAGCGTGGCTCAGTGGTTGAGCGTCGACCTATGAACCAGGAGGTCATGGTTTGATTCCCAGTCGGGGCACATGCCTGGGTTGCAGGCTCGATCCCCAGTAGGGGGCATGCAGGAGGCAGCCGATCAATGATTCTCTCTCATCATTGATGTTTCTATCTCTCCCTCTCGCTTCCTCTCTGAAATCAATAAAAATAAAAAGGAATGAAATTCTAATAGATGCTGCAATATCGATGAACCTTGAAGACAATATGCTAAGTGAATAAGCCAGTGACAGAAGGACAAATATTGTATGATATTGTATGATTCCACTAGTATCGTGAGAGGTACATTAGGGTAGTCAAAGTGATAGAGACAGCCCTGGCTGGCGTGGCTCAGCCTTGTCTTGTGCACCTGGAGGTCGCTGGTTTGATTTCTGGTTAGAGCACCTGCTGGGTGCAGGCTTCATCTCCAGTAGGGGGCATGCGGGTGGCACCCGATCCATGTTTCTCTCTCATTGATGTTTCTCTCTCTCCCTCAACATTCTCTCTCTCTAAAATTAATAAAAACATTTTAAAAAATCATAGGGCAGAAAATAGAATGTTGGTTGCCAAGGGCGAGGTAAAGGGATGGGGAGTTCATGTTTAATGAATATGGAGTTTTAGTTTTGCAAGATGCAAAAAGTTCTGTGGATGGATGGTGGTGATGGTTGCACAACAGTGTGAATGCACTTCATGCCACTGAAATGTATACTTAAAAATGGCAAATAGCAAACTATTACTATTAATCACTATTAATTAATCAGTGACTCAATTAATTCTTTTTTAATGTATATATTTTATTGATTTCAATATATTTTATTGATTTACAACAATTTAAAAAATACATAATTTAAAAAAAAAGAATGAATCTTATCGATTCTACTTTCCCATGTCCCGTTTCTTTCTTTTTTTTTTTTTTAATTTAGATCAGTTGCCCATTTTTTGATTGGGTCCATGTCCCGTTTCTTACTGATCCCTCTTCCACTTTACCAAAAGGCACCTCTCTATTAGAAACCAAACGGAAGTAAACTACTTAATTGAGGAAAACCCTTCAGGACACCAAACAGTGTTTATATCCTACTGAAGGCTATTTGGCTTCTTTCCATTTTCAAAGCTATTATGAATAAAGCTGTCATGAACATATTTGTACAAGTATTTTGTTTTCATTTACCTCAGGTAAATACTTAGAAGTGGCATTACTGCGCCTTAGAGCAGGCGTCCTCAAACTACGGCCCGCGGGCCACATGCGGGTGTTTTTGCCGTTTTGTTTTTTTACTTCAAAATAAGATATGTGCAGTGTGC
This sequence comes from Eptesicus fuscus, assembly GCF_027574615.1. Classification (NCBI taxonomy): domain Eukaryota; kingdom Metazoa; phylum Chordata; class Mammalia; order Chiroptera; family Vespertilionidae; genus Eptesicus; species Eptesicus fuscus. Next base: position 1,898,069 of record NC_072490.1, read on the forward strand.
ATAGGAATTTGTTCATCGTTTTTTTTTTTTAACTATAGTCCGGCCCTCCAACGGTCTGAGGGACAGTGAACTGGCCCCCTGTTTAAAAAGTTTGAGGACCCCTGCCTTAGAGAGAGTGACGTTCGTCAGAGCAATTTCTAAAGGACTTGTACTATTTTGCCATCTTTCCAGCAATGTGTGAGAGTTCTGGTTCCTGGAAATCCATGTGCATTTGGTTTAGTGAGTCTTTTTGTTAATTTTAGCAGTTCTAGGGGGTGTGTATTGTTATTGTGGTTTTCTTTCTGACTAATAATAGTGAGCGTTTCCAGGTACGGGTTATAGATACTTACTCCCCATTCCGTAGTTTGTCTATTTATTTTCTTAAACAGTGTCTTTTGAAGAACAGGTTCTAATTTTAATGTCTTATGGGAAGTGCTTCCTGGATTCTTCCTAGGAGTGTCTGCTGACACCACGCTCAGGAAGATCTCCTCCTGTGGCTTCTTTCAGAAGCTTTGTTATTTAGCTTTTACATTATGTCTGATCCATTTTCAATTAACTTTTTTCCCCAGTTAATTTATTTAAGATATATTTTTATTCATTTCAGAGAGGAAGGGAGAGGGAGAGAGAGATAGAAACATCAATGGTGAGAGAGAATCATTGATTGTCTGCCTCCTGCACACCCCCACTGGGGATCAAGCCCACAACCCAGCATGTGCCCTTGACCGGAATCAAACCCAGGACCCTTCAGTCCACAGGCTGACGCTCTATCCACTGAGCCAAACCAGCTAAGGCTTTATGTATTTATTTAGAAGGGGGGGTGGGAACATCCGTCTGTTACTCCACCCATTTACGCATTCACTGGTTAATTCTTTTTTAATATATATATTTTATTGATTTCAGAGAGGAAAGGAGAAGGAGAGCGAGATATAAACATCAATGATGAGGGAGAATCACTGATCAGCTGCCTCCTGCATGCCCCCTACTGGGCATCGAGCCTGCAACCCGGGCATATGTCCTTAACTAGAATCGAATTAGGTACCCTTCAGTCCTCAGGCCGACGCTCTATCCAGTGAGCCAAACTGGCTAGGGCTCATTGGTTGATTCTTGTATGTGTCCTGACTGGGATCAAACTTGCCACCTTGGCGTATTGGGAGAACACTAACCTATGGAGCTACCTGGCCGGGGCTCAAGTTGCTATTGTTTAAACATTCATAGTTGGGGCCCTCTCCCAATCCTGGTCAGGGCACATACAGGAATCAGCCACTGAATGGAACAACAAATCGATGTTTCTCTCTCCCTCTTCCTCCCTCTTGCCCTCCCTCCTGTCCTCGCCCTACTTCTCTCAAATAAATAAATAAAAATTTTCTTAGTTGGCTAGGTTTTCAATCCAATCCTTGCCTTCCGTGCCTTGTTTATGCTTTTAGCTGAGTGTCCTTTGGGGCCCAAAGCATTTACTTTGGAAAAAATTAGAGTGTTGAAAGCAGAATAAAGCTGCTGCATACTGCAGCCAACACTAATAGAATAGGACCCTAGGCATGTGCCCTGACCAGGGATTGAACCAGCGACCTCTTGGTTCAAGGGTCAACGCTCAACTACTGAGCCACACCACTGGGCTGCTTTTTTTTAAGCACTTGTTCATCTAAGATTTTAAGAAAGATTTCATTGAATGCCAGGAGTTCAAACAAACCACACCAACAAACAAAAAAGAGAAAAGTAGAAAATGAACTCCCCTCTGCTTCTGCAGCGTGGTTTTATGTGGGGCCGCCTTCAGCACCTGGTGGGCTTCCTCCGGCCTCGGGAGAGCCCAGGTGGAAGCTGCTCAAGTCTTGTCTGATCATGTGTCTTGCCTGGGTGTGCATGTGGCTGTCTAAATGTTTCCATCTGCATGTTGCCTTCAAGTGTCCTTATTTCCCAACGTCTTTTCACACCAACTTCTCTAAAAATCCTATATAATAAAAGCATAATATGCAAATTGAGTGGCGGAACCCCCAGTGGAATGACGGGTTGCTATGACATGCACTGACCACCAGGGGGCAGACGCTCAACACAGGAGCTGCCCCCAGCTGGCAGGCCCCAGGCCGGCCAAGGCGGGTGCCAGCGGCCGCCCCACAGATTGGCCCTGATCTCCCGCCAAGCTTAGGGACCCTACCTGTGCATGCATTTCATGCACCGGGCCTCTAGTGTGAGTCTATAGTTTGCTTTGCAGCTTTTATTAGCAATGCCTGCTGCTTCCCCCCCTCCCACCCCACCCCCACGGATTTCTGAGTTAGGTAAAATAGAAACAAGCACCTTGCATCAGTCCTTCAGATATCCCCCAGACAGGTTAGAACAGATGGACACAATAATTTGCAAATCAGGTTTCCTTTTGATTTGATGGAGGAAGCTGGGAACTGGGCTGCCACTACTTCAAGACTAAAACCACTGCCATGTTAGAGGGGGTGGGGCAGGGATGAGGAAAGACACAAACTTTCCTATTATTTTGAAGATGGCTTTTTCTTGAATGAGCATCTGCTTCGTTGTTATAAACCTTTGATTGTTTTCTCACGCTCCAACGAAGTTGATTCAGACAGTTACTGCTTTTTGGGGGAACTCTTTCGTCGGTCATTTTACTGACCTATAGGTTATCTTTTCATCCTCTTGATAGTGTACTTTGATGCACTAAAGTTTTTTAAATTGATGAAGTGTCCATCTGTTTTGTCTTTTGTGCCTTTGGTGTCATTAAGAAACCATTGCCAAATCCAAGGTCATGAAAGTGTGCCTCTTTGTTAGTAGCTGCAATAAAGGTCTGCTGATGACTTCTCAGCTTCTCTTGGGTTATGTGCCCATCTTCAAAGTGTCACTGTGGTGAGGGTACTAGACTGTTGTGGTTGGCTAGGCTGGATGGTGTAGGACTGGTGTTCATGCTAATTAAGATGCTGTTTCTAGAATGGCTACTAGAAAAATTAGTCAATATTTATAAATGTGAAGCATTCTTAGTACACGGAGAAGTTTTAGTGCCCTGGAATATGCATTTCTAATTTTAAAAATGTATTTTTTGTTATAAGTTAATAAGTGAATGTTTAAAAATGACTTCCAAAAATATTCCTGCTGATGTGGTCCCTCATAAGCTAAGCAGGAGGAGATTAGGTTAGCCTTTACTTCATATTCCCATGTACTCATTTTTTGTGGCTTGTTTTGTACAGGTGCTGCTATAACCAACGTTTGGTCGCAAAAGGATCTGTTATTGGGCCCTCCTGACTTAAGAGATGTGGGGGGATTCTCGATCTGCTAATAGAACAGGACCTTTTCGGTAAGTCTTAAAATAATGAATATTGAAATTGTTAATATTTTAATGATATAGTATAACATTTTTTTGGGCTACCATAAAGGGGGATATTTTTGTGTGTGTAGAAATAGCTCTGGTTTTAAAAAAATAAAAACATTTAAAAATTTTTAGTCATTTCTGAAGTGATTCTGAGATTGAATATCCAGCATGTCAAGTGTTTTGTGTTTTAGCACTTCATTTATATTTATGGGCGATTATTTTACAAGTAAGGCTGTTTCTTATAGAATTAACCCAAAATGGTTAATTTTGGTTAATAATGGTTAATTCTTATAGAATTAACCCATTTTGATGGTTTAGGTAAGCCATCAGAAATGTAAGGTAACTTTAGCTCTATTGCCTAACTTTCTAAAATTTTCAGAACATTTTTTTCTTTGACCAATTTATCATTTATATTTCCTCACCTTAATTTTAGTTTAACTATAAGTCATTACATGCTTTTTAAAAAAATATATCATTAAATTGATTTCAGAGAGGAAGGGAGAGAGAAACATCAATGATGAAACAGAATCATTGACTGGCTGCCTCCTGCACGCCCCACACTGGGGATCGAGCCCGCAACCAGAGCATATGCCCTGACCAGGAATTGAACCATGACCTCCTGGTTCATAGGCCGATGCTCAACCACTGAGCCATGCAGGCTGGACTATTACATGCTTTTTAAAAGATCTTTGACTAGAAGGGAGACATAATTTATATAGCATAACTTTTGGGTTGACTATTTGGATTTTTTTAAAAGGTACTTGTAGGAAAATGATTTTATATTTCATTTTAACAACCTAAATTTTTTTCTTTGATTAAAAATTATTTTCATAGCCACTGCTATTTTGTATTAATAGAACTGTTTCTTGAATAGTCTACATATAATACAGTTCTAACAACCCTAATGCAGTAGGTTACTCTAGAACTATTTGATCATCTCAACTTAAGAGGGTAAGATAATCCTTAGGGCAGTATTTAAAGACAGTGTTGGATGTGTTCTGGTCAGAAAACATGTAGTTTTAGATATTTTAGCACTCGCCCTTAAATCTTCCTGCAAGCTAACCATTGGGATTTGAGTGGTTTTAAACATGGGAGACATTCGAGTTAGTGGTACTGTCTTAATTTTAGTGTTAAATTGTATTACTTATGAAGAACATTTAAATTTGCTTCTCTTATGATGAACCACATAGATATAACTAATGTTAATGGGAGCTCACGGAAGTCATCATGTTCTGAAAATTCATTAAATAAGCATAACTCTAACGTTTAGGTTGCTGCTATTAAATTCCTATTTAAGAGGGTTTGGCATTGTAACTGTTTCTCTTGAACTGAGTGACCGAGCATCAGTCCTTTGAATCTGTCTAGTATAATGGTGTAGTCTGAGTTCAGAAGGGTCGTATAATAGAACCTGTATACTCCGGGAGGAGTGGGCTACTGAGTTGGACTTGATCTCTTAATATTTTTGTTTTACTGCTAAATAGCAGATAACCCTTCAGATCATTTTTAACCTTTCAGATCATTTATGTTTTCCCTTTTCACATCCTCCTGTTCTCCTCAAAGTGAAAATTCTGGGTACCTAATTGTTTACTTAAACTCTAAACTTTCATCAAAGCTAAAACAATGTAAAATGACCTGGGGAAAAAATAAAAGTAAGGTGACCTGGAGGTTAGGCAAAGGCAGAGTTGGGTAGCATAAAAGATTGGGCCAGTTCTCATTTATCGCTTGAGTTCTGTAAACTGAGAATATGACTTTAATACTATACTATTTTAAAATGTACTTATTACCATGAAAAATTAGCATAAAGCATTGGAATCTGGAATACCAGCTTTATTCGGGACATGTGACTAATGCTTGAAGGCCTAATGCTATCTCTAGGTCCCTTCAGCATTCAGCTCCCAGATGCTGACGCTTGGCTTAGTCAGCTTATACATGCTTTGTGGCACGGTTCATCCTGCCTCTGTGATACCCTTGGGTAGTTATAATAGCAGGGGCCCCGGGCGAGTGCTTCTAGGTGGAGCCACTCTAGGCCTGGGAGTTAGATGCAGCCAGGGCTGGCGCTCAGCTGGCATACACCAGTGTGCTCCTGCTGGTTATTTACAGCCAGGGTTTCTTCCTTTGGGGCCTGCCTCCATTCTGACTGGGTGGTGTCCGTGCTGTAGCTGTAATCAAACATTTTGGAATGTTCCTCCTGTATGCAGCAATGAGGAAGACACCTCCTGAAACTTACTGTAAGAAATTTACAGTGCATTGATTTTTCTGATGTATAGGAATCATCATGTTGATCTTGGAATTCTAAGTTCCCTGGCTATAGGAAATGGAAATTTCTGTAGCGTGTCACCATTGCTAGCTTATCTGGTGTTGCGGATTTTCCCTGTTGCAGGACTGGGTGAAAGCTTTTTCTGCAGCAGTCATGTTGAAAACCTTGTGTTGACTTTCCTCGTGTTCTGAAATGGGAGCGTAAAAGTTTACTCCACCACTTCGTCCTAAAATAGCAAACCCTTGCTGTTTCTGCAGATCTAGGACCTTGTTACAGAACTCTGCCAAAAAAATATATTTACAGAAGAATGTGCTGTGATTAGAGAAGAATATGCTGGTGTGTAGATTTGAAACTCTCTGGACAATATGAATAACGCTGTCTTTGTTTCTACAGTGGGAGCCAAGAAGAAAGGTTTGCTCCCGGGTGGAACAGGGATTATCCTCCTCCTCCCCTTAAGAGTCATGCTCAAGAGAGACACTCTGGCAACTTTCCTGGCAGAGATTCACTTCCCTTTGATTTCCAGGGGCATTCGGGGCCTCCCTTTGCAAACGTAGAGGAGCGCCCTTTCAGCTATGGAGCTAGAGACGGACTCCTGGGTGACTATCCAGGAGGGGAGGGGTCTGGACATGATTTCAGGGGGGGGGATTTTTCATCTTCTGATTTCCAGAGCAGAGATTCATCCCAGTTGGACTTCAGAGGTAGGGACATACATTCTGGGGATTTTCGGGATAGAGAAGGACCACCTCTGGACTACAGGGGCGGCAATGGGACTTCTGTGGATTACAGAAGTAGGGAGACATCTCACATGAACTACAGAGACAGGGATGCTCACACTGTTGACTTCAGAGGTAGGGATGCTCCTCCATCTGACTTCAGGGGCCGGGGCGCTTATGACTTAGATTTCCGAGGCCGGGATGGATCTCATGCAGACTTTAGGGGAAGGGATTTATCAGATTTGGATTTCAGGACCAGAGATCAGTCTCGTTCTGATTTTAGGAATAGAGATGTATCTGATTTGGACTTCAGGGACAAAGACGGAACACAGGTGGACTTTAGAGGCCGAGGTTCAGGTACTAGTGATCTAGACTTTAGGGAGAGGGAGACACCACATTCAGATTTCAGAGGTAGACACCGGTCCAGGACGGATCAGGACTTTAGGGGCAGGGATGTGGGAACGTGTATGGAATTTAAGGGTAGGGAGATGCCCTCTGTGGATCCAAATATTTTGGATTACATTCAACCCTCTACACAAGACAGAGAACATTCTGGTATGAATGTGAACAAGAGAGAAGAAGCCACACATGACCACACAACAGAAAGGCCTGCTTTTGGCACTCGGAAGGGAGAAGCAGAGCGTTCAGAAACGAGAGAAGGAGAAACCCAAGGCGTAGCCTTTGAACAGGAGTCTTCGTCAGACTTCCAGAACAGCCGAAGTCCACTGCAAGACCAGGACAAGGCACAGCCTTCTGGCGGCGAAAGACAGAGCTCTGATTCTGGTGCATTCAAAGAGGAAGGTGGTCTGGACTTCCTTGGCCGGCAGGACACAGATTACCGAAGCATGGAGTACCGTGACGTGGACCACAGGCTGCCGGGAGGCCAGCTGTTTGGCTACGGCCAGAGCAAGTCTTTTCCAGAGGGCAAACCTTCTCGAGAGGCCCCGCAGGAGCTTCAGGTATGTGAGTGGAGGGAATGGCTCTTTTGCTTTTTCATAGGCTTTCCTGAGGGATGAAGTGTGAAGTTCAGGACCATTAGTCCTGCTCTCTCCTTGTATAACCATTGGAAAGCAAAATGTGCACTCAGGAATGGATTGTACATCTCCACACACAGGCCCTCAGCTCAAATCATATATATATATTTTTTGATTTTTTACAGAGAGGAAGGGAGAGGGATAGAGAGCCAGAAACATCGATGAGAGAGAAACATCGATCAGCTGCCTCTTGCACACCCCCCACCGGGGATGTGCCTGCAACCAAGGTACATGCCCTTGACCGGAATCGAACCTGGGACCCTTCAGTCCGCAGACCGACGCTCCATCCACTGAGCCAAACCGGTTTCGGCTCAAATCATATTTTTGATGTGTGTTTATTCAACATTTTGCCTTATGGTGCTGATTTAAATGCCTTGGGATAATTTACTTTGAAAATATCTGTTTTTGTGAGTTGATTCTCTCAACTTTAGCAGAATCAGGCCTTGTGGCTGTTTTGGGATCATTTTCTTATTTAAATTTATTTAGGAAGTACCTAGGAATCTTTCTGTAGTCACGAGGAGGTGATATTAATGTTGCAAGTATCTTCTTGCAGCTAAATTAATTGATTAAATGTTGAATTTCACCCAGCTGGTGTGGCTAGGTTGAATGCCGACCTATGAACCAAGAGGTTGCCAGTTCAATTCCTGGTCAGGGCACATGCCCAGGTTGCGGGCTCAATCCCTGGTGGAGGACATGTAGGAGTCAGCTGGTCAATGTTTATCTCTCTCTCTCTCTCTCTCTCTCTCTCAAAATCAAAAAAACATTTTAAAAAAATGTTGAATTTCTCTATATATATAATACATAATCTAACATACATATAATCTAAGCAAGGAGAGTTATATTTGCAGTTGGACAATGAAAATATTATCTTTTTATTTTTAATATTTTAAAATAGATTTTATTAATTTTTTTACAGAGAGGAAGGGAGAGGAATAGAGAGTTAGAAACATCGATGAGAGAGAAACATGGATCAGCTGCCTCCTGCACACCCCCTACTGGGGATGTGCCCGCAACCAAGGTACATGCCCTTGACCGGAATCGAACCTGGGGCCCTTCAGTCCGCAGGTCGACACTCTATCCACTGAGCCAAACCGGTTAGGGCAATATTATCTTTTTAAATAGATTTTACCCATGTCTACTCAGGTTCTGTTATTTTAGACAGTAATCCTAAGACATGCTAGCCCAATAATAGCTTTTGAGAATGTTAGAGGTGAGTGACCATGTAATTTATTGTTCAAATTAGGACACTTTCAGGAGTGAAAGAGGATACTGTTGACAGTTCTTCCAGGACAGTAGGCATAACTGGGAAGTGTGGTCCCTTAGTATTAGGAGACTTTTTCTCAAAAGTTAAATTCTTGATAAAAATTTTGAAATAAAGAGAAATCAGTTGGAACTGAGACTTTTGTGAATATGGAAAATGCAGATTTCTCTGAACTGAGTAGTATGTTCAGATGACACTTTTTGACTTCGTTCTGGTATTTGTTTATAGATCTGGCTTAAATTGTTTTCCTGTTTTCTCATTCAAGAAAAGAAAATTATAGTCTTGAGAATGTTTTATTTGTGTGTTTTTTTCCTGATTATAAAAGTCCTGTTCTGCCGAAACCGGTTTGGCTCAGTGGATGGAGCGTCGGCCTGCGGACTCAGGGGTCCCAGGTTCGATTCTGGTCAAGGGCATGTACCTTGGTTGCGGGCACATCCCCAGTGCGGGGTGTGCAGGAGGCAGCTGATCGATGTTTCTCTCTCATTGATGTTTCTGACTCTGTCCCTCTCTCTTCCTCTCTGTGAAAAATCAATAAAATATATTAAAAAAAAAAAAGTCCTGTTCAATGTTGTTTCTCTTAACATTCTGCTTTACGCTTTCAAGGCTCCTTCAGTGAGCCTTGGTTTTAGGACAGTATATTCTAATGGTTTGAGATCAAATTTTGGCACACAGAAAAAACAAAAATATTACCGTTTTTCACAGCTTCATATGATGCAGTGATTTGATATTTGATTCTGAGTACCTGTATTTTATGTTCAGTTTCATTTTGTACTAACATATATTCATTTCTGAATTATTTTTTATTCTGGGTTCAAGGATCAAGATTATCGGACTGGCCCAAGTGAGGAGAAAGCGAGCAAGCTTATCCGATTAAATGGGGTGCCCGAAAATGCCACAAAAGAAGAGGCAAGTGTCTTTTCTTAATTGTTCCTTTTGCTTTTGTTTTTGGGTCAGTTAAAAAATGTTTTTTAAACTTTATTTTGAAAAATTACAGATTCACAGGAAGGTGCAAAGAAATATACAGGGAAGCCTTGGGTATTCTGCACCCAGCTCCTGGCAATGTTCACATCTTATGTTAGTAGTACGACACTAAACCAGGAAACTGGCTTTGGTGCCATCAGAGAGCTCATTCAGATTTCACCAGCTATGCATATGCTCGGTGAGGTGAGAGTTGTACAAAAGATTAAGGCAAATGACCACAGTCCTCAGGCCTGATAACCACTGTAAGAGCAAACAGTGCTTGGTGTTCATTCTGCGCCAGGCATTAGGTATGCTTACAGCATTAGTTCATTTAAATATTACGGCGTACTGTGAGTAGGTACTCTTAATCCACTCACTCAGATGTTAAGCAATTCTGTATGCTAGGCACTGAGCGAAATAGCAGTGAATATTATTATAAAGCCACGGCCTCTGAGGTTAATAGAAAAGTAAGCAAAAGGTAGATAACCTCAGGCAGTGATAAGTGCTCTGAAGAAAACTAAAGTAAAGCTTTAGAGCGTCATGGGTAAATGACGTTACTTTACTTTATTTTATTTATTTTATTTTTTATTGAGGTATTATATGTGTACATATCTTACCATCGCCCCCCCACCCCACCCCACACCCATACATGCCCTCACCCCCAGAGTTTTGCGTCCATTGGTTATGCTTATATGCATGCATACAATACAAGTCCTTCGTTTGATTTCTTATCTCCCCGGTAAGGACTGTTTTAGATCAGGTAGTTAGAAGGCCATCCCTGAGGAAGTAACATTTGAGCCCAGGACTGAATGCAGTGAGAGAACAGCCCAGAAGATGGGGAAAAGATCTGATCAGGCTGAGGAGTTAAGGCCATGGCCCTGGATTGGAATGAGTCAGTGTATGTCTTCTGTTTAACAGACGAGAAACCGGCCACTGCAAGGCTACACAGCAGGTGAGCAGGAGAGGCTCAGACGCAGACAGGCCGATTTCAGAGCTCCAGTGTGAGCTCAAGACAATTCTGCTCTTCTGCCTTCTTATACACTGAGTGGCCAGATTATTATCCCTGAACACATAATAATCTGGCCCCTCAGTGTATAGCCTATATAATAAAAGGCTAGTATGCAAATTGTCCCCTCGATCAGGAGTTCGACCAGCAGGCAGGCTGGCCAACTGCCCATGTCCCCTCCCCCTGGCCAGGCTGGCCGGACCCCACCCATGCCTGAATTCATGCACCGAGCCTCTAATACACACATACACACACACACTGAGTGGCCAGATTATTATGCGTTCAGAGATCATCATAATCTGGCCACTCAGTGTATATTGGGGGATTTTTGAGTAATTACGTTAGATTCATTCAATGGTTTTTGAAGGTCAAAGTAATCATAGTTTATAACATTACGTTATTACATTTATAACGTAATCATAGTTTTAAATTATGTCGAGTAAAAACCAGGATGGAAAATATAATCTTCAGTATTTGATTATGATATGTATCATCATTGTAAATACCATATTCTTGCAGATTCTTAACGCCTTTCGGACTCCTGATGACATGCCTGTAAAGGACTTGCAGCTGAAGGGGTATGACACAGGTGAGTTTCTTGTAGTGCATGTGGCCTTGGGTCAGGAAGGGTCTTTGTCAGAGCTCTGCAATGTGTGCCACTCAAAAAATGTTTAAGAAACCACAGTTAACGATTTCTGGAAGCCTCCTGTTGGTGCCTTCAGATAGCAGCCAGCTTTAGTCTTAGCTGTGGTTCTGGGTGGGTGCTTTGTCCACACGGTGCGGGTGCCTGCCCCAGCTCTTCTGAGTGCCTGGGGGATAGAAAGGGAGTGTTGCAGTATTTCTCCCTGAATACATTTCCTAGAATTGGCTCATTGAGCTGGCTGTTTATGTTCTTCACGCTGGGGGGATGTTTACGATGGAGCCTAGTAGGATTTAATAAACTTACTATATGTAAAAGTTTACGTTTTATTGCTTCAGCATGAAATTACAACTTTCCAGAGAAATTGTAAAATTAGTGGTTTCTGTACTTTCAGTCTCGCTTTGAGAACAGAGTCCTGCAGTCACTAGTTTGTTGAAATCCATAAATAGATCCAGAAGAACTTTCTCTTTGACCTCTGTTCTGTTGTCTTAACTACAGATTAAACTCTTCAGAATATCCTCCTAATATTTGAAAGTACCCAGTTTCGTCAGTTCCTTCAAATCCTTTTTATTTATTTTATTTTATTTTATTGTTTGAAGTATTACAGATAGTAGTACATATGTCTCCTTTTTTCCCTCCATTGACCTCCCCCCGGCCTCTCCTACCCGCCCTCCCTCCCCTCCCCCCCGCACATGCTTACTAGTACGGAATTGTTGTCAAAATGGAAGTGCCAAACACTTTAAAGTATTGACCAATATTTTTAGGACTACATAATATGAAATGGCTTAAAAATAAGGTAATATTTAAGTGATCTAACTTGCAGAATTTTACATTGAAGAAAGTAGAGCATTAATCTTTTCACAGAACTTAGATTTCAGTAATCCAAGTTAAGGAACTCGTCAAGTAAGAGCATGCCATATTTCTGAGGATATAGTTTACTTTTAAACAGTTTACCATGGAATAAAATTTTTGCTTTAATAAGATAGCTGCTGCTGCAGATTGGTTCTGCAGAGGGAAACTATCCACAAAATAATTTTTTCTGCTTGAAATAGTCTGGTGCTGAAGTAAATTTACTTTAAGTCCAGAAATGTCTTTTCTGTAATTTGAGAACAAACTCAGAAGCATTATTTCTCAGAAAGCTAATCATTTCTTTGTTTTAAAGCAACTCTGAATTTGTGGAAACATCACTAAGAGTTCTTCTGTTCTTGCACACTTCACCTATGATTTTTGTTTGTCTTACACACACTTTCTTGGTTTACTGTGATCTTTGGGAATTAAAGTAGAGTTTATAGGCTGCAGTTGCTTTTTAACTGCAATGGGGCAGTAACCTCAGCTTTGATCTTGGTTTATGAACTGCTTTCATAGGTATTGGCATATTTAGGAAAGTAGAGATATCTTTTTTTAAAATATTTTTATTGTTTGAAGTTTTACATATGTCTCCTTTTTCCCCCATTGACTCCCCCTCCCACCCCCGAGGGCAAGCCCCCACCGCCCCAGTGTCTGTCCGTTGGTTATGCTAATATGCATGCATGCAAGTCCTTTAGTTGATCTCTAATGCGCCCCTCCCCCCCATTTGTCTCTGGATCTATTTTTGTTCATCAGTTTATGTTGATCATTATATCCCACATCTGAGTGAGATCATGTGATACTTATCTTTCTCCAACTGGCTGGTTTCGCTTAGCATAACACTCGCCAGTTCCATCCATGTGTTGCAGGAAAGTAGAGATATCTTGGTGTTTAAATAACAGCAATTTAAACGCTTCATTCCTTTAGTACTTACTGATTTTCTCTTTATATTGTCAGATTTATTAGCAGAGTAAGACATACTACTGTATAGTGTCCACAAAGGACGTTCTTAAATGTGCTGGCTGTGGGAGCTATTAGAATCATACGGGCTGACCAAAGGCATTGACACACGTGAAATCATTCAGGACACTGGTTTAGAAAAACACACCTTTCAGGAACTGCGATCCTTTCTTGGCATTTTATTATATGAAGTGATAATGTAGTAGGTAGCTATATTTCTTTTTCTTTTTTTAATGAAAGGATTAGATACCAGTCCCATGTTGTCTGTATTACATCTCTGTGTGGCAAGTAGAGGGAACTTTTGAAAGCACCAGTTAGGCCTAAGATCCTCTGCTGGCCTGGCACCTCCCTTGGAGACATTCCCAACTCCGTCCTGCGTGGCTGGCCCTCGGCTGACGGCTCATCCTGTACTGCTCTCCGCCTTCTTCCGCTCTAGCCCGGCCGGCCTTGCCTCCGGCCCGGACCAGCACAGGCTTCCCGCTGACCCTCCCTTGTCTTCTGGGGTTTAGCTCTTGGCTCCAGTTTCACTTCGCAGAGGCCTTGCCTCACCATCCCTACCTGAACCCCTCGTCATTTCTCATTTTATCCTAGTTTATTGTCATAGACCCAGCACTGATACTTTTCTCAGTGGTTTTGTGTGTCTTATTTCTGCCACTGGAGAGTTGGCTCCGGAACGGCAGGAGCCTGTGTGTCCTGGTCCGTCCTGATCCTGAGTGCTCCCACCCTGCCTGGCACTGAGGGCTTCCCAGTGTGCATGGAAGGAATGTGCCTTGGAACACTCAGGTGTTAGAGAACTTTAACATTTACTTCTGAAGAGATTGTGTGTGAATTTCAGCAGAAAAGGTGATTTCATAAATGGCAGTCACTTTTCTAAGGCTGTCTGATGACCTGCAAAGACCGTGCAGGATTGCTGTTGCTCATGAGAGGGGTGTGTGGGGTGGGGTTCACCCTTTAGCTGATGTAATGGGGAGCCAGTCTATAGCAGACTCGTCACTGACTCCAGTGAGCATCCTTGGAGTTTTTGTCTCATTCAGAGCTGTGTAAGCACAGGGCCACAACTTTGATCCAAAATCTGCGGGTTCAGATGAGTGCATACATTTTTCTGAATATGGAAAGGTAATGTGACATATAGATCATATAGGAATTATATACCCTAGTGGGATGTATATTAGATACAATATTTCTACAGCAAAATGTATGACTACTCTCACTAAGAGGACTTGAAAAAGACTATAAAGAGACTCAGTATAGTGGAGGTCTGGATTTGTCTCCAGATGACTTAACTGAAAATATACCAAAAACTTGATATTTAAGGAACTTTTGGATTCTGGAGTTGCATATAAGGGATTGTGAACCTATATATGCGTATATTGGAGTTTTTCTTTTCTCATTGTCTAATATATTCTAACGCCCTTCATTGTAATATAACACGGTTATATTCCTGGGGAAGACAGTACCAGGAGTGGATGTCTTTTGGTGCCTGACAAACGCTTGCCTGTGCATGCAGTGCCCCCCTCAGCAGTAAATGAAGACACTCCTCAGGCCCCTACCAGCCGGGATGAGTCTCACAGGCAGCATGCTGAGGGGCGGACACGCGACTCCGAGGCTGTTCACACGGACATGAAGGGACACGAAGCACGGAAGCACGCAGCATTTAATGTGCATGTCCGCTCTTAGAAACCCCCGGTCCGGAGGCTGGGGCGGGGCTGGGGAATAGCACTTCATAGCTCTGCTGAGGTCAAGTGACTAGATAATGTCACTTAACAACAACAAAAGAATCAGCCCTGGCTGGTGTGGCTCCGTTGGTTGGAGCGTTATCCTGTGCACTGAAGGGTTGCGGGTTCGATCCCAGTCAGGATGCATATGGGAGACAACTAACTGATGTGTCTCTGGTCTCTCCCTCTCCCTTTCTTTCTCTCTAAAACTCAGTTTTTAAAAAAAATGAATCAAATGTTCCTGAATGATGGTGACAGGGTAGAAAAATCATTGCATAGTATAAGCTTCATTAGGTTTATCTTAGTAACCTACCAACTGGATTTGTGCCACAAACGAAATG
The DNA here is from genome assembly GCF_027574615.1 of Eptesicus fuscus. Classification (NCBI taxonomy): domain Eukaryota; kingdom Metazoa; phylum Chordata; class Mammalia; order Chiroptera; family Vespertilionidae; genus Eptesicus; species Eptesicus fuscus. Next base: position 1,913,085 of record NC_072490.1, read on the forward strand.
ATTTCCTACCTTTGCTTGCCTCCAAATCAAAGAAGACATTAGTCATGCTGTCTTATATCACACTCTATGCTATAAAAATTCCTGGCAGCAATGTACTATGTATGAATTGGTGGTTAAATAATATTTATCTAAATATTGAGATGCGTATGTGCAAACTACAAATAAAACATTGGATGAGTAGAACCTCCGAAGAAAATTTCCCCAAAATGGTACTGTCACATTCAAGGTTAGTTTTGAAAACTGCAATAGTGTTATGTTGAGGGAGTAGGGTTTTCTATGTTGTTGTTCATGTCATTATAAGTAATTTAAAATTCTGTATTTGTTAGAAAATGAAAAATTTTCATTTTAGCTTTTGGACTAATATCAAACCCTAGAAAGTGCTCACTTGCTTATCATACAGTGAATATGAATATGCTTGGCAAATGTACAAGCATATCTGATGAAATGGACCTTTTTTTGGGAAACCTTAATCAAAAATAGTCCTGTATTTTTATTATTATTATTTATTTATTAAAAATATATTTTATTGATGTTTTACAGAGAGGAAGGGAGAGGGGATAGAGAGTTAGAAACATTAATGAGAAAGAGAAACATCAATCAGCTGCCTCCTGCACACCTTCTACTGGGGATGTGCCCGCAACCAAGGTACATGATGCCCTTGACCGGAATCGAACATGGGACCCTTCAGTCCGCAGGCTGACGCTCTGTCTACTGAGCCAAACTGGTTAGGGCTAGTCCTGTATTTTAAAATGGCTGCTTGGAGGACAAGTGCTGTCAGTTAAGTTCCTGATCATGGCAGTGCTTGCTGTTGAACTTGGCAGAAAGTGGGGGGAGGAGGGGGCAAACTTCAGGCAAGTTGAGAGGCGGAGGTTTGAACATGTTCAGGAATGACATCAGTGGAAAGCAGTGTTTGCCCCCCATGTCATAGGCAGATGAGAGATTTTTTTGCTCCTGACACCAACCAATTCTGGCACCAAGTGGTCATCCTGTAATTCAGTTCAGTTCTGACACTACCCAGAGTTAGCATCAGACCCCATAGGGTTAAGGGCTCAGTCCTGTAAGGCTGCCCTTATTTCAGGTGCCCGTAGCACATATCAGTACCGAGATACCCACGCTTTTGCTGGAGGGTCTCACATCCCCCCTTCAGGTTTGAGAATTTGTTAGAATGGCTCACAAGATTCCGGAAAACAAACAGTTTGTTATAAAGGACCAAGTGAAGAGGTATGTAGGTTCATAGGTCTGCAAGTATCCTGGAATATGGATTTGTAAACTAACCCGGAAGCTTTCCAAACGCCATCATTATGGATGTTCCATTATGTAAGTAGTATTGATTAAGTCATTGGCCATTCATTATTGACTCGATCTGTAGCCCTTTTCCTCCCTGGAGTTGGGAGTGAGGTTGAAAGTTCCAAGCTTCTAACCAGGGCTTGGTCTCTGATGACCAGTCTCCGTCCTGGAACTGTCCATCAAGAGTCGCCTCATAGCCAAAACCGGTTTGGCTCAGTGGATAGAGCGTCGGCCTGCGGACGCAAGGGTCCCAGGTTCGATTCCGGTCAAGGGCATGTACCTTGGTTGCGGGCACATCCCCGGTAGGGGGTGTGCAGGAGGCAGCTGGTCGATGTTTCTCTCTCATCGATGTTTCTAGCTTTCTATTCCTCTCCCTTCCTCTCTGTAAAAAAATCAATAAAAATATATTTAAAAAAAAAAAAAAAAAGAGAGTCGCCTCATAGAACAAAAGACAGTCACACACCCTTATCGCTCAGGAGACTCCAAGAGTTTTAGGAACTCTGCGGCAAGAAACTGGAGCAAAGACCAAATATATAATTTTAAATATATCTTTATTGATTTCAGAGAGGAAGGGAAAGGAAGAGTGAGAGAGAAACGTTAATGATGAGAAGGAATCATTGCTTGGCTGCCTCCTGCACGCCCCCTACTGGGGACTGAGCCCGCAACCCGAGCATGTGCTCTTGATCAGAATCGAATCCGGGACCTTTGAGTCCGCAGGCCGACGCTCTATCCACTGAGCCAAACCAGCCAGGGCCCAAATATTTTTTGTTGATATCACAGAAGGGGATCCCCAAACTGGATCTGGTTGGTTCCTAGTACCTTTAGTTGAGCACCAGTTCTCTATTATAGGGCATAAATGACCTAGGCTCATGTTCTGGTCAAAGTGTCACAAAATACCTGTTGTCTGACCCTTCCCTGGCCGCTAGTTCACTTCTGGAATAGATGAGCGGCTGGGCCAGTGTGATCTGCTCACATCCTGAGCAACTTTTAGTTTGGCCCAGAAAACCATCATGGATGAAGTGACCCTATGATTAATTTTGGACTTTGAAAACTCCTTGAAAATACAAACAACAAATTTTTTTTTTAAAAAAAATAACCAGTTGGTACAGATGGAAAACTAAATAAAATAGAAAACATATTGCAGATTTCAAAAATTTACCAAGTAATAGTAATGCACATCCTCCTTGTTTCGTGTGTTTTATTATAAACCAACAACTCACATGTATGGGTGAGGGGGAGAGAATTGAAAGGGCGTGTTACATATCAGAGAGATGGATTTCATATGGGCCAATTCCAACTTTCCCAGAGGGTAGTTTGACTTGTAGATCAGATATTTTTCCTAATTTTCCTCAGGAGCGCATCCCCTTGAGGTTTTCAGCAGCAGAGTACCAGTCGGAAATGTGCACAGGGCTCCTTAGTTCTTCTATTCTTGATAGAAATTCAGATGCCTGGATCGATCCTGTTTTGGTTCTTGCTAAAATCTCTAACTTGGTAATATTTTACTTTTCTTCTCAAAACTTATATTACCCAATGAAATGGAGTTAGGAAAACAGGGTCGACTATACAACCAAGCCCTCTTGAATCTCTAGTAAGGTTTCCCACGGTGCTTTTTATATTCGTAATGCTTCTTCCCACAGAAGTAACACTCCTTGTTTAGAGGGAGAAGACTGCATTCATTTCCCTCAAAGATCCCCAGTAAAATAATTTCTTTTTCTCTCTGCCTATGTCCTTTAATATCCCGATTCTTTTTTACATTTTGTATTTGGTATTCATATTCTAGATCAATTTTGAGTATAGGGCTGCTCATCTCATTTGCCTAAATAAACATTGCTGTATAATTGCTTGGTGTGGACTAACAGACTTGAATGAGGGGGCCATGTCTGTCAGCATCACCAAGTCAGTTTTTTGGGGGGGGCAGAGACTAAATTGATTCTGGAGTTGGGTGTTACTTATCAGGGCTTTGTTTTCTGTACCTTGTTCCCCCCTTAAGCACCTGGTTAGATTTTCTCACAGACACTGTTTTTGGGAACCGGCAACCACATGGTTAATGAAGAGACGAGTCAAAGTCTCAATTTTACCTTTATAGATGTGCTCCCTTTGCCTTGTTCTCATTCTCAGCTGCCAAAAAAAAGTGTAAGAGCATTCGCATTTCTATGAGAAATGGATAGTTTCATGTCAGAAAATGGAGTAAGATGTGCTTTTTAATAGTCATGGAAATAAGCACTAAGACCCATCAGCCCACTGACTTCCTCCCAGCAGATGATGGAGGAAGGGAAAGGAAATGAAAGAGACCTTTGGTTCCTCTAGGTAAGAACAAATCTGTCTGTGGGACCGTGGACATGGAGTTTGCCATCTTTTCTTTAATTTTAATTTTTTGAGTCATCTTGATGGTTCCACATGGAATGTTTAGGTCTCTGGGTGGAATGAATACCTTCTGTGTCTACTAAAACTCTCCCTGTGGATTATAAAGTCTTAATTATCTCAGTGTAACAGTCCAACCACTGTAATTATTTTTGTATACAGTTGTGTTGCCTATGTCATTTTTAGATTTCTGTGTCTTCACCTGTGCCTGCTCACCCCTCTCCTCCACCCTGCACTCACTTTCCCTCTCAGGAAGTTAGCATGGGGGCGGGCTGTGACTTGGCTGGGGCTTCCGATGGTCTGTGTTTCCAAGCTTCCCTGAGTGTGAGCATTCACTGTGCTGGCTGTGCTGCTGTTGTTGTAAGCCACACATTTTTCATACACTATGGTCCTTAACTATGCAAGCCAGCCTCTTCACCTGGTGTCATCCGAAAGGGCAGTCTGTTGCAGCGCGGGAGGAAAACCGGGCATGTTGGACTTAACCTGTGTTGAGAGACGGTATGTTCTTCACCTTGGGGTGTTTGAGTATGATTTTGACAATGCATAGCTTTCATCTCGTGGGCTGACTTCTGTCTCTGTCCTCCGAGTTAGATATGACTTCTTTCTATTCTAGTCCTTTTTCCTATACATCTTTTATATAGTTGTCCTCATTTTTAAAGCTTTTAAAACATATTAAGTATCCTATATCCAGTATTTTACCATATTGTAATTTTTATTGTTGTTTTTTAATCCTCACCTGAGGATGTTATTCCATTGATTTTTAGAGAGAGTGGACGGGAGGGGGAGGAACATGGATGTGAGAGAGACACATTGATTGGTTGCCTTCCACACGTGCCCCAACCAGGGCCACGGATTGAGCCTGCAACCAAGGTATGTGCCCTTGACCAGAATCGAACCTGGGACCCTTCAGTCCATGGGCTGATGCTCTATCCATTGAGCCAAACTGGCTAGGGCTGTAATTTTTTTTTTTAAATATATTTCTTTATTGATTTCAGAGAGGAAGGGAGAGGGATAGAGAAATAGAAACATCAATGATGAGAAGAGAATCACTGATCAGCTTCCTCTTGCACGCCCCCCATTGGGGATGGAGCCCACAACCTGGGCATGTGCCCTTGGCCGGAATCGAACCTGGGACCCCTCAGTTTGCAGGCCGACGCTCTATCCACTGAGCCACACCAGCTAGGGCTAGGGCTGTAATTTTTATAGCCATCATTTATAATAAGACTTTGGGTTTTGTCTTTTCAGGAGAACTTTGATAGGCAGTATAAGTCAACCTGTGAATGATTGCTTTCTAATTGGCATACTCAGGCCCACTCCCAATGGTTCTGCCATTGACATTTTACAGTCGGAATAATTTGTTGTGCTGCAAATTCAGTATTTCTTAACTATAGACATGGTCTTACCTGTGCTCAAGCATGTGGGACCCTTTCTGTAAATGGGCTGTGGAGAGTTTGGAATTCAAATTACTTAACTTACTTCTATCAGTGTGAAAGGGTGAGAGGCCATACAGTGTGCGGTTCATAGCATCAGTTTGAATCTGGGCTGCCTGGGTTTGAAGTCTAGGTGAATTTAAGCAAATCGTTCTTTCTTTGCCTGCTTCCCATGGGTAAAATGAGGTTAGTAACATTTGCCTCCTAGGGTAGTCTGTGAGGATGCACTTAATGTATGTAAAGTAAATGTAACTTAGTATCATCATTGCTTTTGTTAAAACTGAAAATCCTTATGCTACAACCATGAGTCTTGGACACACAGAATGCCTGGGATCGCCCTAGCCGGCTTGGTTTAGTGGATAGAGCATCGGCCCATGGATTGAAGGGTCCTGGGTTTGATTCTGGTCAAGGACCATCATTGCAGGCTCGATCCACAGCCCTGGTTGGGGTGTGTGCGGGAAGCAACCAATCAATGTGTCTCTCTCACATCGATGTTCCTCTTCCTCCCGTCCACTCTCTAAAAATCAATGGAAAAATATCCTCTGGTGATATCCACAACAACAACAAAAACGCCTTGGGTCAAGATTGTGTACTTTTAAAACTTACTATTTTTTATGTTTTAGGCATTATAATTAAACTTTAAACTTCTGTTCTTGTTTGATAGCTAAAGTTGTGGGCAGGAGAGATCGAGCAGAGTGTTGAGCTTGTGAATTTAGTATTAAATCTAAAGTACATTGTCAGCATACAGTATTTCAGGGGTGATGTATAAAGATGCTCTTATATGCTCCTAATGTCTCCTGTGGACCATATCTTTCCTTCCCAGTGACTTCACTATCAGAGTCTGTTTGTCCTCTGCGAAGTATGGATGTTGTCATGTGTTGTCCTCTGTCTCTCTGTCTCTCTCTCTGTCCACAGATTCTGTGCGCTCCTTTGGGCCACAATACTTACTTCTGTAAGCATAGGAAGGAAGCTCAAGGCTTTGCGAGTTTGGTATTAGTTCCTGTTTCATTTCGGCAGCTGTGAGTTGCTTCCCACACTCCTGCACTCTTTCTTGGTGTGTTGTGTAGCAGCCATCACATACTGAGGGTACCTCTGCTCATTCTGTGCAACATGCATTTGAGTTTTTGCAGTAGATATCCTATATAATAAATGCCTAATATTAAGTGTCTGACCGTTCGTTCGACCGTTCGACCAGTCGCTATGACGCGCACTGACCACCAGGGGGCAGATGCTCCAACCAGTAGGTTAGCTTGCTGCTGGGGTCAATGTATCGGGACTGGGCGAGATGGGCCAGATACGCTCTGGAGCCCTCCTGTGGTCCCTCCCTGACCCCGATCATGCACCGGTGGGGTCCCTCGGCCTGGCCTGGGCCCTCTTGCAATCTGAGACCCCTCAGGGACCCCGAATCCATGCACTGGGCCTCTAGTTTGGTGATAAATAGTACCTTACTTGCTCCTGCTATTCTACAATGTTTCCCAAGAACACTCAAAGCCCTTTACACAATGCAGAGTGTTTTATGTATGAGATGGGCACTGAGTTTGATCAAGAGAATCCATTCCATTGAAAGAAATTAAGTAACAAATCAATTTCCGTTGCTAATAGGATATATACAAATATACTCACACCTTTTCTCTAAAGTAGTTTCATTTCTTCCAATAGTTACTAATCAGAGGAGGCTGATTTGTGGTAAGTTTAAGTGGAGGTTGCAGGGGTAATGGTCAAAACTTTGAAATCGGGTAGAAAATCTGAGATTTCTAGCAGCTTTCTCTTACTCTTCCTGGTCATTTCCTAAAATTCAAAGCAAGAATCAACCTATACCGTGGTAACTTGTCTTAATGAACCTGGAGTATTTAACAAATCTTAAGTTACAACTATATTACTATCATAAAACATTTCAGGATATTCATTCCACATGAATCCAGCCCATTTTACCAACTTTGGTCTCCTTTTTAAGTTATATTTTCTATTACCGTAGGTGTTTTTTTTTTATTTTAATTAATATGATTTGATTTGATTTTTGGCTGTTGAAGTCTTTTTTGTTTGTTTGTTTTGTTTAAAGTATTATATATGTCTCCTTTTTCCCCAATTGACCTCCCTGGCCCTTGATGTCTTGAACCAATGATAGCAGTTTCCTATTATTTATACTTTGTACTCAAAATTGCCCTGGGTTTTGTGTTGTTTTTCCTTCCCTGGTTTTTACTTCTCATTGGAACAAACCGGATCTTTCCTTGTTGCTGCATTTGTGCAGCGCCCTCCTAAAGACAGCCGCTCTCTCCTCCTCATGTGAGGCAGTGCAGGAGGCCTGGGCGCCCCTTGTGGCGCGCTGACAGGTGCGTTGTATAGTCAGACGCTGGCATCGCAGGGAGGTTACAGGGTGGTGTGGTTAGAGGTCAGCAGCCTGTAAACCCCATGACTTTGCAGTCTCATGGGTCACAGAGCCGCAGAGGGCACGTGGTCAGGAGCAAGGTGAAGGGTGCGTTATAACGAATGGCACGTGCCGTTCTCCGACGTGTATTGATTGCTAACCACAGCTGTCTCTCCCCCAGCCTACCCACCGCAGATCTTTGTGCATAAGCACAAGTTTGGACCCAGCTCTTTGTACTTATTTATGCTTTTACACCTTCTTCCTTTTGTAAAGATTTAGCTGGTTTATGACTTGAGTTGAAACAAGAAAAAAAAGAGGAGGCCTGAAATGGTCTGCCCCGGCCAACCAGAAGCCTCCCGTGGTATCCAAACAGAATAGTTGCCTCAGTCTGTCAGCACTTCTGTCTTTGAAGGTGGTTTCTGCTTGAAAAGTGGTGACTATTAGCATAGCTTTGGGATAATTGCTTCTATTTTCTCTCTTGGGATGCTTTTTTTTTTTTTTTCTCAGATACTTTCCTATTCTTACTGACTTTTTCCCCAGAAGATTCAGCCTGTGGTTAAATGTTTTGGGTCCCCGCTTAAACTTCCTGTGGGATGACCCTCTCCGGAGCTTCAGTGCTAAAGAGCACAGAGGATCTTCTTGGTTCATAGGAAAAGTCATTTTTGGAATGACTATCCAGAAACATCCAGACTTTCCTTCAGTACTTTTTTCTGTTTGGAATAGCAGCTTTGCCAAGGATAGGGGAGGGAGGGCCAGTGGGAGGGCTTGGTTTAAGGGGTTCAGAAACAGGGGGTTGAAGTGTGTTTGTTGTTTTTGCAAGGCACTAACACCACTCCCGTCTGTATTTAAATGCTGTCCCCAGGTTACGACTATGGCTATGTCTGCGTGGAATTTTCACTCTTGGAAGATGCCATCGGATGCATGGAGGCCAACCAGGTTGCTTTATACTTCGGTCAAATGATGCTGGAAGGATATATTTTTATGTATGGGGAGGGAGGGTTTCAAGTGATTAAACTTTGGAAAGGTGCCAGAAGTTCATAGTTGCAGCATACCACATGCCAACCAAAAAGCGATTATGAGGAGAAACTTTAACAGAGGCCGGGAGGGTCCTCTGGAAGAATTAATGGGCACAGAGTGTATTTTAAAATCCAAAGCCCAGTTGTAGTTGGACTATATTTCAAAGACGGTAGATGGGGAAGATGACAGGTCTGGAGTGCTTCCTCCCTGTGGAGTGTGACTGAGATGGGATCCTGATGCAAAGAATGATCCTTGAGTGTCTGTGATCTCCAGGAACTGCCTGGCACAGGAATTCTGGGTCAGTACTCTTATCCAGACCTAGGGGGAAGACCGCTGATGGAAACGTCTGTGGCACTCGGGTCCTGCCTGCATGTGCTACTCCTACAAGGGCCATCGGGGAGGAGAGTCAGGGCTTGTTGGTGTGTATTGCACTAATCGTTGCTCTCTGCAAATTGGAGTTTTGTACTCAAGGTTTTGGCTGCATATAGTCAAAGCTGGTGAGTCTGAATCTGTACTTCCCTTAGGTGTGAAACACCCAGATGTATTCAGCTTGCCACCTAGATCTCTTATCTGAGTCTTTAATTAAACCCTGCCTGGTAGTTTTGGGAAGAATTAGGAAATGGATAGAATCCTTCTTGTCTTGGTGTTTCCTTGGGGAAGTTTTTGTTTGTTGTTTTTTATGGTGTCTTAGTTCCTCCGACTGTGAAGTGGGAGAAAGAAGCATAGCGATACAGTTTGGTTTTAGGTGCCCACTGCCTGTCCTTAACGGTGTGAGGGCGGTGCTCCCAGAGCCTCAGAAACAGGCTCTGCTGAGAAGAGCGGTGTGCTCCAGAGCGGCTCCTTGGGGCAGCCTCCGGCCCTTCCATCAGCTCTGTCCGGTCCAGCTGCTCACACACTGACCTTTCCCTCTTCGCCATCTTCTCCCTCATGGACATGACATGCTCTACAGCCTTTGGGAGAAGCACTCATTAGAAGGGAACTTGACCTGTCCATCTCCCTGGTTAGTGATAGAAATATTGCTGCATCCTCAGAGAGTGACTGGATTAGGACCGTACTCCCTCGACAGAGCTCTTGTTGACTGATGGTTCCGTGTCCATCATTGAATCAGTCATTTAACAGACACTAATCATGTGTCAGAAACTGCTACCTTCCAGTATTGGGAGAGAAGAACAGAGGTCCTAATCTGTATCCTTATGGTTGATTTCATCCTGACAATCTGTCCTAATTCGAGAACATTCATTTAATTCATAATCATCTTGTTCTGGTCAGTGAATAGTCTTTAAATCCTTTGCCACTGCCCTGAGCAATACGCTGAGTGGTGGAAACATCAGTGGGGGAGCCATGGCAGATGCCATCGCTTTTGCACCGTTCTCCACTCCTCCTAGAGAGGTGCTGCTTCATATTGGAGCTCTTTAACCTTTGCTCTCAAAACATGAAGCAGTGTTGTGCCTTCACTGCTTCTTCCCTCCATCCCTACCGAAATCTAAGGTATCCAGCCCCCTAAAGAGTAGTGCCAAATAGAAGTAGGGCAGTCTTCTCTAAAAACAGTGTTTATCCTTAGGTCTTCTATGAGAGCCACGCTGGGAAAATGTTCATTTGTACACACAGTGTCTCTTCTCACCCATACCACCCAGTCTGCACACTCGGGGACTCCAGGTCCCTGTTGAGTGAGCCTTGCCCGGTGAATGGGACAGCATAACTAAGCAGGAGCAGGCCAGGGTTCTCCCAGGTGTGAAGCAATGTTTGACAGGTAAACTTTTTTCTTTTTTAAACATGTTCTTACTGATTTTTAGAGAGGGGGGAAGAGAGAAACATCAATCGGCTGCCTCCTGCCTGTCCCCTACGGAGATCCAGCACAGCAACCCCAGCATGTGACCTGACCAGGAATCAAACCAGGGACCTCTCACTGCACAGGACAACGTTCAGCCAACTGAGCCACACCTGCCAGGGCGACAGGTAGATACTTTCATGCCTAGGGTTCCATCCAGCTCTCCGCAGGAGTGAAAGGAAGGACAGCTCTGTCTTCCAGGGCCTTACCATCTCAGACTGAGAAAGGGGACCGAGATTATGTGGTACTCGTGGGTCCCACAAATGTGCCCTCAAACTCCAGACTTTTGTCTGACACCATTGTCAATGTTCTTTGGAGTTATTCCTTAACGAGACATCCCACATCCATTCGACTCCATCTCCTAGATAGTTCTCCTTCCCCTGGTCACGGGACTGAGGGCTTCCAGCCAGCACTGCCCACAGCAGCAGCCTCTTGCTGAGCGGCATACCCTTCACCATCCAGTCAGCATTCTTTAATAGCCTTTACCGCAACTTGGCATGTGTGCAGTTCGTTTTTATGGGAAATTTTTGAGACCGGGATCTTCAGGGAAATTTGTACATAGCATAGAAAAGAGGAGTGAGCGTAGGCTCTGCCTCCCGGTATAGCTGGGTTGTCTCTGGCAAGTTTTTTAACCTTCCTCAGCCCCGTTCCCTGTGTCATCAGTACCTCACGGGCTCCGGTGTGGATTCGCTGAGATTGTTCATGATGCCTGCTGGGTGCCAGGCTCACCTTCTGGATGTTAGAGGTAGTGCAGTAAACATGACAAATTGTATAGCTTCTGTTTTAGTACATAAGCAAGTAGACACATTAAAACAAAACATGGTAGTGCTGAGTGCTCTGAAGATAATGAGCACGGCACTGAGAGAATGCAGGGTAGGGTTTCTGGAAGACTTGAGACGGGGTGGTCAGGGACGCTTCTTGAGGAGTGACGTTACCTTTGAGGAGTGACTCTTGGTGAAAATATATACAGAACACTTTGCATAGCTCCTGCTACCTAGTAAGCATTTGGAATTAGACATCTCCTCCTCCTCTCCCTTCTTCGTGTCAAGTGATTTCCAATCATAATTCTAGGAAAGTAAATGTTCGTATCTGGATAGTCTTTAAGGAAATGGATGTGGATCAAGCTCCCAAGAACACAGTAATTGAAAATCTTCTGCGAGGTATAAGAATGTGAGGGAATAAGTCCTTACTCCTTCGGGTGCATAAGCCAGGGTTCAGGGAAGGTGAATGTCTGTCTGCTCATCCATTCTCCTCCCCTCAGCTTTTACTTAGGGACCAAATCGGTACAGATTCTGAGACATCTGTTGGGCACCACTGAGTAGAGTTTGTATGCTTCTGAGGAGGTTTCAGTGAAATGCTTCAGATTGAGGTTTTTTTTGTTTAATATGTTTTTTTATTTTTATTTTTTAGAGAGAGAGGAAGGGAGAGGGATACAGAGATAGATGGATGAGAGAAACATCGATGGGCTGCCTTCTGCAGGTCCCCTACTGGGGATCAAGCCTGCATCTCTGGCATGTGCCCTGACTCAGAATCCAACTGGTGACCTGGTTCATAGGTCAAAGCTCAACCACCAAGCCACACCAGCTGGGCTGGATTGAGTTTTTTATAACTCTTTGTCGATGTGAAATTATTTTATTTATCACTGACTGACATTTGTAGGTCTGCCAGCTTGCTTTGTCAAATATTATGGTTTATATAGGCCTTAATGAGGTGGTTCAACATGGTAACCAAGGACCCTCTAGCCCTTTCTCAGTGCCTTCACAGAAGCATCAACTGCAGTGGGCTCTGCAGCAGTACAGGGCCCGGCTCATGGGGCATCACTCAGCCACGCTGTCTGGCGGGGCGGGGCGGGGGTCATTTCTAACAGGTCCACGGCCTCTGACCTTCACCTTCTCTGTCTAGGAAGAGGTGGAAGCCAGCCAGCACCAGAGGCAGCGCCTTTCCCCAGCCCCTCCGGGGGATGCTTCAGCGGTGTCCTATTTCCTTGGCTTTCTTTGTTGTCCGGGCCCTGGAGATTGAGGGCGAGTATTCTCTCCCTCTGCTGGGTGTGCCATAGCGGGCGGGGACTTGCGAGGGGAGCTAGAAGCATTGTGTTCGAGAATCGACCCCTTTCAGTGGCCGCCCAGTTCTGAGTCCTTGCTCTCTCAAACTGTTGCCTTTGTTTTGTAGGGATTAGCGCTTTGTTTTCTCAAATTTGCAGGTGTGGTGTTTGCTGCCTGTTCATATTCAGTCAAATATTCACTAAAATTCTCCTATAAAAGATAGCTTTGGAAGAAGAGTTAATTTCCCTGGGATTTTTACTCAGTTTTCTTAGCATCCGTGGCCTTTTGTAGCCAGAGATAACTTGGCTGTATGACATAATCAGCTTGACTTCATGAAGTGCCAGGAAAAGGATGCTGTTATCACCTGACATGAAAATTCTGAGAGATGCTGAACTTTTCTGGCGTGGGAGCGAAGGCTGTGGAGTACAATGAACATTCATGAAAGTGTTATTATATCAACATTGTTAAGAGAGTTTGGGTTTTGAGAAGACGAGGATGGCCAGGGTATTTCTGAAGGTATGGGAAGGAAGCCACATCTTAGGTGGGACCTGTCCTTGTGTGAAAATGAGATCACTTGTGGAAAGCTTATGCTTAGACTCTTGTTAGCAGTACAAGTACTTCTAGGTTCTCAGAGGCAACTCGATTAGGAGTATATCCCCTTGACAGAGTTCCTGTTGACTGTTTGGTGAGTATGGTCAGGGCACACTGGAAATCTAGCCTGTGGCTTTAAAACTCTAAGCTCTGATAACCAGCCCCTGGCTTTGCCATGTCTCAGATTTTCTCCTGTAAAATTGTAAGAGGTGCTCTAAAATGGATTCAGTTAAATTTTCTTGAATTTGAAAAATAAACACATCATTTGGAACTTCCAGTGTGTTAAGAGGAACTTCCAATGGGTCTCCTGTGATGAGGTTTTTAATTTTTTTGCCAGACATGTCGTGGTTCATTTCTGTGAGTTGAAGTGCAAAGGACTAATTTTCAGTCTTTGTGGTTTTTTGGAACTTGATTATATACAGTTATTGAAGAAACAGGCAGAATATGTGTAATTCTAAGTAACTAGCTCAGAGGTTAGAGGAAGGCGCAGTTCAGTTTGTGATTTGGTTATAACTTTGGTCTATGACTTTGTATACCTCCAGACAATAAGGTCTCCAGCTTCATCACTTCCCAGCTCTTTTGCAACTTCTGAATCTGTTTCCCCGTCTGTAGAGTAGAGGGGTAATCACTGTGCCTGCCTCGGCAGCTGTGAGATAGGCTCTGATGTGTGTGAAGGGCTTGGTACAGGGCCCCCATGCATGTGACCCCACATACAGTGGTGGTGCTCGGTGGTAAAAGTGATTCTAGGACAGTGGCCTCTGTTGGTTGTCCCCCTTTCCTTGGCAGCTTAGCCACCTCGTGGGAATCAGATGCCTGAAAAGCAGTAGCACTGCGTGGGTGGCAGCTGATCCCATTGACAGCTGCCCGCTGCCTCTCCAGGACACGGATGTCTAGACTGAAAGGGAAGCAGGCTGGGAGCCTCTCCTGCAGCATCTGAGCGATGCATGCCCAGGCACCCCGGCATGTGAGGGCAGAGGACCATGCCATTCCAGCACTTCTGCGCTGGAGAGCCTTGTTGTTTCTGATAGTTCTTTTTAAAAATATATATATTCTATTGTGGGTTTTTTTCAGAGAGAAAGGGAGAGGGATAGAGTTAGAAACATTGTTGAGAGAGAAACATCCATCAGCTGCCTCCTGCACACCCCACTGTGGATGTGCCTGCAACCAAGGTACATGCCCTTGACCAGAATCAAACCCGGGACCCTTCAGTCTGCAGGCTGATGCTCTATCCACTGAGCCAATCCGGTTAGGGCTCTGATAGTTCTTTTATCACCAAATTTTCTTAGGCTACAGGTGGCATTGAATGTTGCTAGGCATCTTCTCCATCTGCGTTGAACTTGCAGGTTATAATATAATAAAGTGTCTTATTCTCCACAGAGCCGTGTTCGGGTGTTGCTGATACTGTTGTAATTAGCTAGTTATTAATAATAGAAAAGGGGCAAAGAGAAGGCCAGACTTCGTAGACATGTCATTTGGGCAGCTTCACCCCGAAGCTGCAGGTTCACACTCCCCAGGGAGCCACCAGCCCATTCATCTCTGCAGGCCCTGGGGAAGGGGCCCAACAAGGGGAAGGTGGGTGCATGCGCAGTGAAGTCGGAGGTCATAGGGAAGGTACTTGCCTATAGTCCAGCCTGGACATTGGCCAGCGTGGGCAAGGCCATGCAAACCTGTCACAATTTGGGAATACATAATCCCCAAAGCACAGGAGCTCCCTCTCTCGGCTCTCTGGTTCTTTGGCTTTGCTACTGCCTGTGTTCCCTCCATAGACACAGCCATGTGGTCATGTGACCCCACATACAATGCACTGATGGGGTGCAGTGGGGAACACAAGCTAAGCTAGCCTGAGGCTAGACTGGACTCCACTCCAACATGGAAAGGAAACTCTGGACACTGGCTTTGATTCTAGCTCAGTGGTCGGCAGACGTCGGATCGCGAGCCACATGCGGCTCTTTGGCCTCTTGAGTGTGGCTCTTCCACAAAATACCGCGGCCTGGGTGAGTCTATTTTGAAGAAGTGGCGTTAGAAGAAGTTTAAGTCTAAAAAATTTGGCTCTCCAAAGAAATTTCAATCGTTGTGCTGTTGACATTTGGCTCTGTGGACTAATGAGTTTGCCGACCACTGGGCTAGCTCTATCTACACTTCCTCCTTGGTGGGACAAGGGGAGATGGGACCTTGAAAGTCCAGGGGTGTCATTCCACAGAAATAAAGTTTTCCACAACACCTCCTCCTCCTGTGCTAATCTCAGAAGATTAGTTTTCTTGCATATCTTAAGAAATCTACCCTCACCAGTAACCGGTGGTGATGAGGAACTGTCCCTACCAATAACATTGTCATTGTAGCCTCTTGCTCATTTTATATGAGCTAGATCAGTGGTCGGCAAACTCATTAGTCAACAGAGCGGCAAACCGTGGCTCGCGAATTTACTTGTGGTAAATAAATAATAATCATAAAGCACATATGTACATACATCAAAATGATGGAACCTTTTTTTTTTTTATAAATAAATGGGAGATGGCGACATAATCACGAAACGACTTACGTTGAGTTCGATGTAACCCGAGGACTGCCTGTACATATTTCTTATTAAGAGTATTGATGGGCCCTAGCTGGTTAGGCTCAGTGGATAGAGTGTCGGCGTGCAGACTGAAGAGTCCTGGGTTCGATTCCGGTCAAGGACACATGCCTCCGTTGCAAACAATCCCCAGCCCTGATCGAGGTGTGTGCAGAAGGCAACCAATCGATGTTTCTCTTATTCTGTCTCTCCCCCTCCTTTCACTGTCTCTAAAGATCAATGGAAACATACCATCAGGTGAGGGTTAGTTAAAAAAAAAAGAGTATTGATCGTATGACTGATAATCATGGATAATCTTATCTGGATTATTAATTATTTTTTATCTCACATGGTGAGGTGCTCTTCTGGTGGATTGAGAGGGTGCTTTGGAAGGTGATGGGGCTTAAGCTATCTTGTCGATGCTTCCAAGAGAGTCCCCTGCTAGGCAAGGGCTGAGGTTGGAGATGGGAAGTAGGGTCAGAATCCAACCTCCCTCTCCTGGGCACTGTGAGGTTTTAGTCTGGCTTTTCAAAAAACCGACAGTTGTGTTCCCCCATGAGAGAGCTGTCAGTTGGATGCCTGATACACAAAGAGAGACTGTGCTAGTCAGCATTAGACCAAGAAACAGGAGCAGCCAGAGGAAAGGGGAGCACACGCCACTGGTAATGTGTTTTGTAAGACAGTGGTTCTTCACAGTGGAGGGAGGGAGAAGGGAGGCAATGTTGACACCCTCTCCTCCCCTACCCTCCCCAACCATTGGGCATGTAGCAAGGTCATCTCTCTTGTCTGTTAGGGCACTAATCCCATTCACAAGGGCTCCACCACCATCAGGTTAAAGAAACAACTCTGCTCCCTATGCAGAAGCCCGTCCTTCTTCTATTGGTCTATACCCTTTCCACCATCCCCAGAAGCAGTCACTCTCCTAGTTCTAAACCTGTAGTCTTTTGGGTTTTCTTGTTCTGTTAATCCTTTCCAGAGGATATTTTTTTCCATTGATTTTTCTAGAGTGAGTGGAAGTGAGGGGGAGAGACAGAGAGAGAGAAACACGGATGTGAGAGAGACATATCAATTGGTTGCCTCCTGCACATGCCCTTACAGGGGCTGGGCATGGAGCCGAGGTACAAGGTACCGTATTTTCCGGCGTATAAGACGACTGGGCGTATAGAAGATTTTCCTGTGTTAAAAAGTCGTCTTATACGCCAGAAAATACAGTATATGCCCTTGACTAGGAACCAAACCCACGACCGTTCAGTCTGAGGGCTGAAGCTCTAACCACTGAACCAAACCAAGTAGGGCTAAACTAGTTATTTGAATTGCTTTTGAGTCTTATGTATATGGGATCACACAGGATGCATTCTTCTACTTGACTTTTATGCTTAGTATTATTTTTGAAATTCATTGCCGCTCTGTTGACTAATGAGTTTGCCGACCACTGACATAGACTCTCGATTCCAATAATTACAGGCTGTTGTTGTTCCTTGTGATTAAGCCCCTATCCCAGTGGTCAGCAAACTCATTAGTCAACAGAGCTTCAAACTGCAGCTCACGAGCCACATATGCCTCACGAGCCGCAGTTTGCCGACCACTGATCTAGGGTATAACTAGGATGTGTTCATTTCATTGTTGTACAGGTCTTTCAGTGTACAAATGCAGGTATCACGATGTATTCATTAGTTCTACTCTAAAGGAAATGTCTTGTTTCGTTTTGTTTTTCTCATTTGGGGCTATTTCAAAGTTGTTATTGTACTTAATGAATAGATATACTCCTTCTGTTAATATATACCCATGACTGGACTTGTTGAATTTTGTGTGTCTTCAGTCTTTCGCCTAGTTGTTTAAACTTTCATTGATTATTACCTACATGCAGTCATTCAATAGCTACCAATCCCCATACTATAGTAGTTTCCCTTATGTGTGGTTTCGCTTTCACTCATTTCAGTAACCTGTGATCCAGAAATATTAAATGAAAAATAACAGAAATAAACAATTCATAAAGTTTAAATGGTGCCATTCTGCGTAGTGTGGTGGAATCTCATGCCTCTTGCTCTGTCCCACCTGGCTCGTGAATCATCACTTTGTCCCCACACTGTAGGTGCGCCCATTAGTCATTTGGTAGCTGTCTTGGTTACCAGACTGTTGTATCTAAGTGCTCATGTTCAAGTGACTCTTACTTTATACTAGAGGCCCGTTGCATGAAATTCATGCATGGGGCGGGGAGGAGGGGTCCCTCAGCCTGGCCTGCGCCCTCTCGCAATCTGGGACCCCTCGGGTAGGATCCTAGGCCTGGCCGGCGATCAGGGTCTATTGGGGCTTTCCTTCCCCCAGCTGCCGGCAGCTGGCCCCACCACTGCTGCTGCCACTGCTTGCCGTCTGTGCGGCACTGCCTCCCCCTCCCCTGCCACCAGTCACCTCCCTCTACGGCTGATAGGCATGGGGTGTGATCACTTGGCTGGTGTGGGCCTCCCTCTGCAGGGCGATCACTGGCTGACCCCACACACCCGCCACAGCGTCGCTGGCTGGTGGCCTGGCCTCCCTCTGTGGCCGCCGGCCAGGTGGCCTGGGCCTTTCTTTGCTGGACAATCGATCATGGAGTTCCCCTGACCAATCGCATTGCACCTGCCTTGGCTGGCCTGGTGCCAGTACGTGTCATAGCGTGGTCATCCAGAGGGTGGGTCTACTGTTCAGTTGTTCGGTCGATTTGCATATTATGCTTTTATTATTATAGATAATAATGCCACATTCACATAACTTTTATTCTAGTATACTAGAGGCCCGGTGCACGAAATTCGTGCAGTGGTAGGGTCCCTAGGCCTGGCTGGCAATCAGAGCCGATCTGTGAGGCAACTGGCAGGGTGATCGGGGCCCCCGCTGGCACCCACCTTGGCCAGCCTGGCGCTGCTAGCTTGCTGGCCCCACGCCCTGCCACCAGTGATGTCCCTCTGTGGGGCGACTGGTAGGGCTATTGGGGGCCCCTGCTGGCACCCGCCTTGGTTGGCCTGGTACTGCCTGCTTGCCAGCCCCACCCCTCACCGCCACGCTGGTCACCTCCCTCTGCAGGGCGACCAGCAGGGCGATCAGGGGCCCCCCACTGGCACCTGCCTTGGCTGGTCTGGGGCCTGCAGGCTGGGGGCAGCTCCTGTGTTGAGTGTCTGCCCCCTGGTGGTCAGTGTGCATCATAGCGACCAGTCATTCTGCCGTTCAGTCGATTTGCATATTAGGCTTTAATTATATGTGATTGTTCTATTTTATTATTTTTTTTATTAATCTCTTACTGTGCCTAATTTATAAATGAAACTTTATCATAAGAATGTGTATGTAGGAAAAACCATAATATACATGGTGTCCGCAAAAAATGTATACACACTTTGAATAATTATTAATTCCAGTGGGTTAAACTTGAAAAGAAAGAAACATCAATTGAATTATCAGCTGTTACATGTGTGTATATGTACATGTGGGTTCAGTACTCTACATAGTTTCAGGCATCCACTGGGGGTGTTGGAATGTATCCCCAGAGATAAGAGGGACTTCGTATGTTTATGTATCTGTCTGTGTATTGGGACAGTCATAATTAAGAGCATGTTATTGTAAATTTAAATGTACAAGATTAATTAAATTAATAAATTAAGTGTAAGTAGGTAGACATATGACTAATTTCATATTTCTAAAAATTTATTCATTCAAGGTGGTCAAATTGCTTTTTGACCACCTTTTTGTTGGGGAAGTGGATGTTCCCGTCTAATTCGAGTCCTCTCACTTTCAGTGTGTATTGTCATCAGGGACCAGAGCTTTGGTCAAGAATCAGGGCGTAGTAAGGACGCGTGTGGCAGGAGTGGGCCTGGTTCCCGGGGAAATGGCTGAAGGCAGAGTGCTCACGGAGAGGCTGGAGGGCGGGCAGGTTAGGTGGGCCAGGGCGTGGCAGAGGGAAGAGACAGGACTGCCTTTCTCTATTCTGGCAATGGTCCTCGAGTCCTGAAAGCTTTTGGATGTTGTTTTCTCTTCTTTGTTTTAATTGATGTGTAATTCTTACGTTATAAAATTCACCCTTTCAAAGTGTGTCATTTAGTGGGTTTTAATATGTTCACAAGATTGTACAACCATCACCACTAATTCCTGAACTTTTCCATCACCCCTAAAACAAATCCTGTACCTTTAGCAGTCACACCCATGTCCCTCTACTCCCGCTCATGCTCTCAATGTCCCCTAATCTTCTTTCTGTCTATACATTTGTCTGAGATGTTTCATATAAATGGGGTCATACACATTTTTGCGGCTGGTTTCTTTTACTTAGCATAGTGTTTTCTAAAAGTTCATCCACGTTATGCTGTGAATCAGCACTTCATTCCTTTTCATAGTTGAACATTCCATTGTGTGGATGTAGCACATTTTCTTGACTCATTAGTTGATGGACATTTGGATTGTTTCCACTTTGGGCTATTGTGAATAATGCTGCTGTGAACATCCATGTACACGTTTTTGTGTACATACATGTTTTCAGGTGTCTTGGGTCAGCATCTAAAAGTGAAAATGCTGAAGCTTCCGATGTGTGTGTGCTCTCTCCACATGGCTAGCCTGGCAGGCCCTGTTGGAATATGACAGACCCGCTGGCCACGTTCCCGTTCTGCTTTGGTTGCTTTGGGCATTCACATCGCCGGTTTGACTTCTTCCTCGGCTGTGGGGTGTATTTCACCAGATGCCTCAGGACACTTGCTGCCCTGGACGTGGTCCGTCTTCGTTGTTTGGGTTTTGAGCACATCCAGGATTTGCAGCTGACTCTTGAGCAGCTAATTTTCTTCTTTCCCGTCCTTGCAGGTTCTCAGAGTCCACCCTTAAGTGGCACATTTACTAGTATTGTTTCTGCCTATAACCCTGACACTGGAGAGCCCCTTCATCCCGCGCACTCAGAAGAGCCACAAGGAGCGTTTTCCTGAGCAAGGCCCCCAAACTAATGTTCTCTGCCCTTAAAGAGGTTCTGCTGAGCTGAGACACCTGCTAGGAACAAACAAGCATGTCTCTGAGCTGGCCCCCTCCAGGGCACAGGGAACCCACTCTACCTGCATTGCTCTGGAGTCACAACACTCAGGAGTCGGGTCAAAGAAAAGACAAGACCCTTACCCTACACCTGTAAACAAAGCTCCCCAGGAACTAGGCACGGGAGCGAGGTCAGGTACAGGATCACTTGGCTTCTGTCGTTTCAAGGTAGTATTGGAGCCCCGAGTAAATAGCTGGACCGGACTAAGTGTCTGGGCAAATGACTAGCAAAGATCAGGCCCATTCAAGCAGCTGTCACCAGGTAGAGTCAGGCATTGCTAGTTGGAAAGGCCCCTGAGGACAGGGACTGGTTCTTTCTTTTTTTCCCTTCGCTACCCAAATGGGGTAAGAGCTGGACCTCAGCATAGGATGCCCTAAGACTTCAGTGGTCGGCAAACTGCAGCTCACGAGCCGTGGTTTGCCGCTCTGTTGACTAATGAATTTGCCGACCACTGGGATAGGGGCTTAATCACAAGAACAACAACAGCCTGTAATTATTGGAATCGAGAGTCTAGGTCAGTGTCGGCAAAATCATTAGTCAACAGAGCGGCAAACAGCGGCTCGCGAGCCGCAGTTTGCCGACCACTGCCCTAAGTAAATACTTGTTAACTGGATTAGTCACTGTTGAATGAAGTGGTTTCTGATGCTATCTTCCATCTTCCAAGCTCTTAGGGATTTTTTTTCCTTCATAATAAAGAAGGCTCTAGTCTTCACAGCCTGAACAATCCCTTGACTTTCCAAATTCTGGCACTTCTATACTTTAAAAATTTGTATAAGTTTCTTTGAGCCAAACTGATGACATATGCCAGGAGCCAGTACTTCTATAATCTTTGGTAGCAGGTAGTAATACTGGATACTATTTCTGTTCTGACAGAGATGGCCACATTTTGTTTGTTCAAAATGTCCTGTCTGATTCTTATCCTCATACCCTGGGAAGTAGTGAAGGAATAATTTGGAAAGTGCAGGTAGGTTGTCAAGGGGCTTGCATTTAGTCTTGGATTTGAAGACACGGGAGAGCTACAGGAAGGTAACAAAGTTAAAATGGCACTGTAGGGAATCTTCTAGATCAGTTAGCATTAGAATCAGCTGGGAGTGACAGAACACGAAAAAGAGTGTGGCTTAAATGAGTTCATTCCTCTCCAATGAGCATGGTCTAAGTCAGCCAGGCTTTCTTACAGTGGGGCCATGGACATCAGGAGCCCAGGCGCTTTCAGTCCTCAACATGTGACTTCTGCCTTACTGTCCCAGATGGCTGCTTGGGTGTCAGCCATCGCTTTGACTTGCCAACCAATGAATGGGACAGAAGAAGGGATGAAAATGGACTTGGCCCTCCCTTTAAGAATACCTCCTGCCTGGCTGGTGTGGCTCAATGGTTGAGAATTGACCTATGCACCAGGACAGTGGTCGGCAAACTCATTAGTCAACAGAGCCAAATATCAATAGTACAACGATTGAAATTTCTTTTGAGAGCTGAAAACCGACTTCTGTGCATGGGCTACGAAGTTTCAATCGCACTGTACGTGTGCGCCCGCACGTGGTATTTTGTGGAAGAGCCACACTCAAGGGGCCAAAGAGCCGCATGTGGCTCGTGAGCCGCAGTTTGCTGACCACTGCACCAGGAGATCATGGTTCAATTCCACATCAGGGCACATGCCTGGGTTGTGGGCTCGATCCCCAGTAGGTGGCATGCATGAGGCAGCCGATCAATGATTCTCTCTCATTGATGTTTCTCCCTCCCTCTCCCTTCCTCTCTGAAATCAATAAAAATATATTTTTTAAAAGTACAGAAAGAATAAAAGCATCCGCATTTCTGCCAGGTATATCTTAGCAAGAATATATCTGGATCTTGCTTATTTCTGGACGCTCACTTTTCTTACATGTGGCTTATCATGTTCTCTCTGGGTCGCATCCCGCTTTGTCTGTTGTACATGCAGCTCCTGGAGCACTGTACCCCTAAACTGTTGGTGAGCTGTCAGCACAGTGGACTTCTCAGCATAAACTGTCGCCCTCGTTTTGTTTCTCTTCCCTTCTGACAATATTAAAGAACTCTTTCCATTCTGTATGTTTCCTGATACGAATTTCAGATAGAGATATGTGCTTCCTTCTTTAAAAGTGTGCCTGTTTATTGTCCTCATGCTTTAAAATATCCCCATGCCTAGTCAGCTGAGAAAACATTTGTTGTTGAATAAAGAATACATATCCTGCCTGGCTGGTGTGGCTCAGTAGATTGAGCATCGTCCTATGCACCAAGAGGTCACTGGTCCAATTCTCGGTCAGGGCACATGCCTGGGTTGCAGGCTCCATCCCCAGTGTGGGGCATGCAGGAGGCAGCCGATTGATGTTTCTCATATCGATGTTTCTCACTCTTTCCCTAAATTGATAATATATTAAAAAAAAGAATACATATCCTGTTCTGGCTAGTGATTTTGAGGGATGAGGAGGTGGTAGGGGAAAAGGTAAAGGCATTTTAAAATCTATGAAACTCTGTAAGTCTTCCCACAAGAAGACACAGTCTCAGTACATTAATCTTTTTGAGAGAAGCCAGTGGTGTGTTGTAATGTTGACCATCTCTGCAACCTCTCACATTGGTTTGCACTGCCCGACACACACCCTTCAACAGGAAAGAACTGCAAGTTGGGGTTACCTTATAAAACCTGGACATGTAGTTTGTTCTGTATAACAAATCTCAAGGTGCTTCTGAACATTACCCAAAGCTCTCCCTTTTTAATGGATTTTCCCCAGTTTTTCTTACAAAGAGATAAGAAAATTTTAATTATACGGTCACTTATTTTGGTCATTGTGATAACCTTCAAGCAAATATAAAGGATGCCTTTTTTTTAAAATTGATTTCAGAGGGGAAGGGAGAGAGAGATGAAAACATCAATGATGAGACAGATCACTGGTGCTATCTTCCATCTTCATAGCCCTTGGGGATTTTTTTTTTCTCCATAATAAAGAAAAAAATCACCTCCTGGTTCATAGGTTGATGCTCAACCACTGAGCTACGCTGGCCGGGCTAAGAAATGCCTTTTACTATTTTAGATGGTCCGAGGGTGTTTAAAGGCATCGAAGGAGGGTTTCTGGATGGCTGTGGGCTATGCCTTTTTAGACTTGGCAGCAACTCTAGTTAGGGTATCGTTAGAGACCTGGGCTTTGTCCTCTCCCACACTCTTGGGTCACCAGAGATTTCTGCCCTGTGCTGAGATCATTCCTCATTCTCTGTTCGTATCTGCTGTCGGGGCTGCCGTGAGCCTACAGTTCAGCGAACGTTGCTTCCTCAGTGTGAACTACGTTACTTGAGCAGGTCTCAAATGTGAAGTGCCGCCGCCTGCTTATGTTAGGGGTTGAAGTTTGGTGCTTCTGTGTTGGTTGCAGGTGAGAATGGGTAGACCTAAAATGATGAGGGGCCTAGCCTCCTGTCCAATGGACCTTTTCTCTCTCGAAGCCTCTATTCTTAGTCTTGCAGCTTCTGTCAGAGTGCTGTTGGGTCTATAGCTTTTTGCCTAAGAAAAAAGTAGAATGCGTGGTTACCTTCCTGAAACGGTGGTTGGACAGTGTGAGTTCAGAGACCTGGTGGCTCTGTATTTTATTTATCTCTTCAGGGTGCTGTTTCTATAGAAAGCATGTCAGCAGGGTTCTCTGGAATGTCCCGAGCACGGACATTGAAACCAGCGAGGCCAATAGAGGCTGCCGTTAGGAGAGCTCAGGGTCGGGTGGGAGGCAGCAGGTAAAGGGCCAGTAGACATCATCTCTTCTCAATGGTGAGGCCAGAAGAGCAGCTGCTGGTTCCATTAGTCAGTAAACAGCAAAATAAGGAGCTTGGCATTTCCACATTGGTTTTAGCAACTCCCTCCCGCCACGGTGATTCGATTCAGAGAACCTCGACAATGAAGAGAGAGAGAGTGTGTGTGTGTGTGTGTGTGTGTGTTGAGTTTAGGCTCCACTTTTTCCAGAAGAAAAGAGCCGGGGGAGCTGGAACAGGAGTCACCCAGAACATGAGCCTGTCGCAGAGCTGCCCAAACGTGGGAGAAGGGTCCTGACTGCAGGGCGGGAGCCCTCTGAACTGGGACTCAGAGCCTCTGCCCTCACAGCCCTCACTTATTTGGGGGTTGACTGAGAAAATCCTTAGGCACGAGCAAGCCATGTCGTGTTTCTGTCTTCTGCTTTGTGAGTCCTTTCATTTCCTTATGGCGTGATTGAAACCAACTGAGAGGAGAAAAATGAAATTAGTGGCAGTTACAGAGACCTGAGCTCTGAAGGGAATCCTGAGAATTATCAGTAAGGTATGTTCAAGTGTAATCTACTTCCACTAAGAACTAAGTCAGATCTTTGTTGGGAAATAAATTTATTGTTAACAAGGAACATCTTAACTAGACTGAGGTCCTTTTGAGCATTTGAAACGTTGCTCTAAACGTGTAAAGTGGCCTGGCCGGGGTGGCTCGGTTGGTTGGAGTGTCGTTCCACGCGCCCACAGGTCGCGGTAGGTTCAGTTCCCGCTCAGTACCTGCGGGAGGCAACTGATCAATGTTTATTTCTCACGTAGATGTTTCTCATCGCTCTCTCCTTTCCTTTCTCTATAAAAATCAATGGAAACATGTCCTTGGGTGAGGATTTAAAAAATAATAATAACAAAAATAAAACATATGGAGTTAACAAACTGAAAGTTTAAAACATATTTGCGTTTTAGTGGTTCACGGTTGTTTGGTGATTCTAGGTATACTAGCTGGAGCTCGTCAATCATTTCTTTATAGCACAGTCTGTGGTGAAGGAGTTGGCTGCGTGCCCGCCTGCCTGGCAGTCTCTGGTGGAGCCTCCTTTTCTCAAAGGAGAGAGACTTTGGGCTGTTTCATTACTTAACTGCCTACTCACTCTGTGTGTGTGTGTGTG
The DNA here is from genome assembly GCF_027574615.1 of Eptesicus fuscus. Lineage (NCBI taxonomy): Eukaryota > Metazoa > Chordata > Mammalia > Chiroptera > Vespertilionidae > Eptesicus > Eptesicus fuscus. The sequence goes on from NC_072490.1 coordinate 1,938,475, forward strand.
TGTGTGTGTGTGTGTGTGTGTGTGTGTGTGTTTATATTTTGCCTCTGTTTTTGACTCACGTGCCCCTTAGAATGGGAGAGTCCGGTGGATCCCTGGGCAGACGAGTCTATTCTTCCTAAGTCTGGGCCTCAGTTAAGGAAGTTATCTCCAAGACACAGATCACGGATACGATTGCATTTTGACAAGAGACTTTTTTGGAGGAACTGGAATCCTACCTTGAAATACACACAAGACCGGCGGGGAGTGGTGGTGGCGTGGGTGGGATTATTCTCAGCACCAGACGCCTTTAAATAACCAAGTCGCTGTCCGCCAGGGCCTGGTCTGGAGGGTGTTGTGGTCCCGGAGCAGAGTTCGTCGGAGACCCGGCCCCGGGCAGTTCAGTGGCTCGGGGCAGCACAGGCCCGCCATGCCCCTCAGCGCACAGCACGGCCTCCCCAGATGCTGGTGTGTTTCTTAGGAAATGACAGAAACGGGTCAGGCCGTGAAAGATGTTAAGGAGGATTTTAGGAAATGTTTTTGTTGTGTTTTCGTCTGGACGAGAAAAGACATCTCAAGATAAGCAGCAGCCAGGAAGGCCGTCTTCCTGCCCGTCCACCTGAACTCGGCTCCCGAAGTGGCTTCTGCTTCCAGTGGAGTCCCCGCCAGGGCCCATCTCCTGGCTGCTCAGAGGGCAGCTCAGGTCCTGTTGGGGCAAGGCCAGGCTAAGCAGAGGGTCGGCGGGCAGCGGGCACGGAGCCTTGGTGTGCTTCCCTCCGGATCTCCGCCCTCTGCTGCCCCGCCTTCTCCTCTCCTTGTTCTGCCTCGTTTTGGATTTGGCCTTTGGGAATAGTGAGTGTGACAAAATGTTTGAAATCTAACATATCCTGCACCAACAAGAATGCGCCTAGTTGCTTTGCAAAAGATTTATATTAAAACGACTCTTTTATACTAAGAGAAATGACACTTCTGTTCCTACCTGCCGTTTTGTTCCTCTCGCTTCATTCTTTCTGTCACGATGGTTGGAACTTCAGGTAGCAGCTCCTTCCCAGCAGCCTCTTGGTCTTAGGCACAGCACCCACGTGATTGCAGGTGCGGGAGCGCGTGAAGACCACCGGGAGAGGCGGGGGGGGGGGGGGGGGCAGAGCTGTCAAGAAGCAGGTCTCTAAACTCCCTATGGGTCCATTGCTTGTGAACTTCTTTAGCTTACCTTGTGTGTCTTTTTATCAGAAGTCATTTTGGTGTGGCAAGTATGATGAGTTGACTGACTCCCTGGAAGTTTAAAAACGGAATCAAACCAAAAAGCCGTATGGTGAAAAGAACACCTGACCGGACCTCTCTGTGTTGCTAACAAGCTCTGATCTTGGCAGGCTGCTCCGGGGACCCCAGCCATACTCTCCGTGTGGCAGCAGGTTTTATGTATGTCCTACTTAGGAGGCTTGAGCGAGGTGACATTTGTGAAGAATGCCTGTGTACATCGTAGTTGCTGTGTGAATGAAGATTACTGTCTCATAAACAGTGCCAGTTCTCAGCGCCAGTAACCGATCCTCCCTTCGTGGGTTTGGAGGAGGCACAGATCCACAGAGAGGGCTTGCCGTTTCCCGGTGTGAGTGTAGTCACGAGGCTCACGTGCGTTTTCCCTGCTTTCTGGTCCTGTCTCTCTCCATGCGCTGAGACGGTCCGTCACGTCCCACGGCAGCTGTGTTCTCAGCACAGTTTCCTGTGGCGGTGCCTGTGTTGGCGATCTTTAACAAAGATGCAAAGCTCCTGGCCAGAAAGGTTGTGTCCATTTCTCTTGTTCCTCCTAAGCTTGGTTATCAGCCAGCATAAGCACAGGGGAGAGTCTCACTTGTCTCACTCAAGTCCTTCTCAAGGTTGAGTCACAAAATGGAGCTATAAAGTCTCCAAGAGCAGCAGCAAAAAAGGAAATGGCCCTGGCTGGTTTGGTTCAGTGGATCGAGTGTTGGCCTGCAGACTGAAGGGTCCTGGGTTCGATTCTGGTCAAGGGCACATGCCTGGATTGTGGGCTCGATCCTCAGTAGGAAGCGTGCAGGAGGCAGCCGACCCATGATTCTCTCTCACCATTGATGTTTCTGTCTCTTTCTCCCTCTCCCTTCCTCTCTGAATCAATAAAAAAAAAAAATTTTAAGGGAAATGGAAACGTGGATGTTGAATTCAGCAGCCTCACACCAGATTGCTCCCCTGCAGTGTCCCTGAGGTGGAGAGAAGGACTGCCTGGTCTTCAGGAGGGCATTATCTCTTAGCCTTGTTTTCTTTTTAATATATATATTTTTTAAAATATATTTTATTGATTTTTCACAGAGAGGAAGGGAGAGGGACAGAGAGCCAGAAACATCGATGAGAGAGAAACATCGACCAGCCGCCTCCTGCACACCCCCCACCGGGGTTGTGCCCACAACCAATGTACATGCCCTTGACCGGAATCAAACCTGGGACCCTTCAGTCCGCAGGCCGACGCTCTATCCACTGAGCCAAACCGGTCTCGGCTCTTTTTAATATTTTTATTGAATTCAGAGAGAAGAAGGGAGAGGGAGAAACATCAGTCTGTGGGAATCAAACTGTGACCTCCTGGTACATAGGTCGATGCTCAACCTCTGAGCCACACTGGCCGGACTATCTCTAGCTTTTTGCAGCTTCACATTCAGGCCACTTAAGGCAGATGTGGGAACACCTGTGTATGACTTTGTCAGGTGAGAGCTTTGGGCTTGGTCGGATTTTAGCAGGTTATAATCTAACTTAACCTAATCTCACACTCCCGAGAAAGGGGGTGTCTCTGGTTTTACTTGGAAATATAAGCTTGAAGCTACGGTCCGAACACGTGGACCCACGTGCCTGAGTGATAGAGGCTGCAAGTAAACAAAGCTGGACCAGGTGCATGTGGTTGAGTAGGAGCCAAACCCAGGAGAACGCTGTAAACATTGACCACGCCCTTCCTGTGCCTCGTGGCATCGGCTGCAATAAAGACATGGCTGCTAGTCCGTGGCGCTGTCTCTCCATGAGGGAGCAGCGTCCCACTGAGACCCAGTGGGACTCTCTTCAGGAGCCACACCTGGTTCATCAGACGCGTGGTCTTTCCGGTGCCTTTACTTCAGCAGCTTAATAAATGACCCAGCAATCCAAATGATGAATAAAAATTCTATTGTGTGAAGACAGATAATAGACAATTAAAAGTGGGCAACCAAAGTGATGAAGTCATCCTCCCCATTCATTAATCCCACTCCCACGGTTGCTTCCCAGGAGGCACTGGTGGGTCTTTGCTCGCTGAAGCCTGAAAAAGGGCACCGCGGGGCGGGGCGGGGCGGGGCGGGGCGTGTGTCCCAGGCCGGGCTGGTGTCTGGGCTGCCTGTGTACAGAGCAGCAGGGGCGTGGCTCAGAGATGGACCCGGTGGCTCTCCTTCAAGTTGAGTGTCTGTTCTTACTAAAACAGCAGTGGTGGTGAAGCCATTTCCTGTCTTCAGCAGTGGTTCCTAGCTGCCTTACTTGTAGGGGCCTCTGAGGAGTCAGACCGTGGCCTTTGTAATACATGAGGTGACGGTCATCTCAAAGTCGCTGTCAGTGAGTGCTCTGGCGGGGTCCCTGCCTTCCGCAGAAGCTCACCACCGCTCCCAGGCAGCAAGTGGCTCCCTGAGCGGTGTAAGTGCTCCTCGCCTTAGGGATCCCTGCTTCCGCTGACGCCAAGTGGCGAGTCAGAATTTGCAATGGACTGTCACTCGCAAGGGTGCCTCGTTCCAATGGCAGCCACACGTTTCATGGGCAGGTGGACGATGCAGTCTGTGACAGCGGTACTCCCTCCGGAGCTGCTGTGCACTGCGCATGCCAGTTTTCCGGGGACCCTGGGGGCCATTCACTCTTTCGTTCACAAGCATTTAGTCCTCTTCGGTACCAGGTACTGACGATGAAAGCCGGGAAATTGAGCCTGGGTGCCGAGATCTGGCCCAGTGATCGGCAGCTAACACTGAGTAGTCATAAGGTGCAGGTTCCGACGGGCAGCGACCCTTCCCAGCGGACATGTGGTCTTTCCCGGGGCGGGAGGAGCTGTGAGCCATCACTGGCTGACAGGCCAGGCAGGGCGCTGGAGCGAGTGGCTGCTTGACCCTGCTGTCTCCCCTGCGGCACAGAGGGGTCTAAACGCATTGCTGAGCCTTCACTGTTTTCCATGCTAAGCTCATTCATATGTTAATTTTCTTAATTGTTGTAACCACCTTAAGAAGTAGATACTGTCATCCCTACTTTACAGATGAGGAAACTTAAGTGCAAAGAAGTTAAGGACCTTGCTTAAGGTCATGGAGTGAAGGCTGGATTCAGATTTAGGGAACGTGACCCAGAGTCCACGTTGTTGGGTTTTTAGTTTTGTTTTGTTTTTTATTTCAGAGAGAGGAAAGGAGAGGGCGGGAGAGAGAGAAACATCAATCAGCTGCCTCCTGCACACCCCCTATTGGGCCACAACCTGAGTATGTGCCCTGACTGGGAATTGAGCCAAACCAACAACCTCCTGGTATATGGGACAGCGCTCAACCACTGAGCCGCACTGCCCGGCCCAGAGTCCATGGCTCAAACGATGTGAGAGACTGCCTCTAGGTGGAAGGATACAGTGCCGTCCCCTGACCTCCCTGCCTGCAGAGCTCTTCTCCTCTGGGCTGGCTCCTCCCCTAATACTGAGCAGGAGTTGGTGACTAGGGCAGGAGGTCCCTTCTCTGTGACCCCAGATGTGGACCTGGCTCTGCCTTTCCCCAGCTGGCCTTGCCTCTCTGACATGTTTCCTCGTCTGTAAGGTGGAGGTGATGTAGCTTCATGGGGTCATTTAGGGAATTAAATACAATACGAATTTAACAGTTTCTGGCTCTGAGTAAGCACCTAATAAATATTGGCAAATATTTATTACCGTTGTCCCCCCGCCTTGAGACACAGCCAGGGAACAGTTTCTCAGAGACCAGGTTCTAGGGCCTGGGTAGGCCGGCTGTTCTCCTTTGGTTTTGACAAGACAGTAATTTTATTCTATGTCTTTTTTTTTTTAATATATTGATTATTTTACAGAGAGGAGGGGAGAGGGATAGAGAGAAACATCGATGAGAGAGAAATATAGATCAGTTGCCTCCTGCACACCCCCTACTGGGGCTGAGCCCACAACCAAGGTACATGCCCTTGACCGGAATCGAACCTGGGACCCTTCAGTCCGCAACCGACGCTCTATCCACTGAGCCAAACCGATTAGGTCTCTATGTATTTTCTTGACTCTTTTGGTGTGAAAAGCAGAGAGGTAAAGCATTATATGACAGATGTATTGATCCAAGAAGAAACTGAGGTCCCCCCTAACCGTTTTGGCTCAGTGGATAGAGCGTCGGCCTGCGGACTCAGGGGTCCTGGGTTCGATTCCGGTCAAGGGCATGTACCTTGGTTGTGGGCACATCCCCAGTGGGAGGTGTGCAGGAGGCAGCTGATTGATGTTTCTCTCTCATCGATGTTTCTAACTCTCTATTCCTCTTCCTCTCTGTAAAAAATCAATAAAATATATTTTAAAAAAAGAAAAGAAACTGAGGTCCAATTGCAAAGAAAGGCCTTGTGTAACTCAGAGCCCTGTCTGAGGAGACACAGAGGACCTAGCGGGCGGAGAGCGAGCAGCGCAGGGGCTAGGTCCAGAGTCGCTTCTTGGTTAGTTCACTTTCAAGTGTGGTGAGGGTCCCGTCTAGGCAGAGCTGGTTTCCTCTGCTTTCGCAAGTACCTGCTGGTTAGTGCTGATTAAACAGAGCCCCCTTTAGCTGGTTAGTGCTGATTAAACAGGGCCCCCTTTAGCTGGTTAGTGCTGATTAAACAGGGCCCCCTTTAGCTGGTTAGTGCTGATTAAACAGGGCCCCTTTAGCTGGTTAGTGCTGATTAAACAGGGCCCCCTTTAGCTGGTTAGTGCTGATTAAACAGGGCCCCCTTTAGCTGGTTAGTGCTGATTAAACAGGGCTCCCTTTAGCTGGTTAGTGCTGATTAAACAGGGCCCCCTTTAGCTGGTTAGTGCTGATTAAACAGGGCCCCCTTTAGCTGGTTAGGTTAGTGCTGATTAAACAGGGCCCCCTTTAGCTGGTTAGTGCTGATTAAACAGGGCCCCCTTTAGCTGGTTAGTGCTGATTAAACAGGGCCCCCTTTAGCTGGTTAGTGCTGATTAAACAGGGCCCCCTTTAGCTGGTTAGTGCTGATTAAACAGGGCCCCCTTTAGCTGGTTAGTGCTGATTAAACAGGGCCTCCTTTAGCTGGTTAGTGCTGATTAAACAGGGCCCCCTTTAGCTGGTTAGTGCTGATTAAACAGGGCCCCCTTTAGCTGGTTAGTGCTGATTAAACAGGGCCCCCTTTAGCTGGTTAGTGCTGATTAAACAGGGCCCCCTTTAGCTGGTTAGTGCTGATTAAACAGGGCCCCCTTTAGCTGGTTAGTGCTGATTAAACAGGGCCTCCTTTAGCTGGTTAGTGCTGATTAAACAGGGCCCCCTTTAGCTGGTTAGTGCTGATTAAACAGGGCCCCCTTTAGCTGGTTAGTGCTGATTAAACAGGGCCCCCTTTAGCTGGTTAGGTTAGTGCTGATTAAACAGGGCCCCCTTTAGCTGGTTAGTGCTGATTAAACAGGGCCCCCTTTAGCTGGTTAGTGCTGATTAAACAGGGCCCCCTTTAGCTGGTTAGGTTAGTGCTGATTAAACAGGGCCCCCTTTAGCTGGTTAGGTTAGTGCTGATTAAACAGGGCCCCCTTTAGCTGGTTAGTGCTGATTAAACAGGGCCCCCTTTAGCTGGTTAGTGCTGATTAAACAGGGCTCCCTTTAGCTGGTTAGTGCTGATTAAACAGGGCTCCCTTTAGTTGGTTAGTGCTGATTAAACAGGGCCTCCTTTAGCTGGTTAGGTTAGTGCTGATTAAACAGGGCCCCCTTTAGCTGGTTAGGTTAGTGCTGATTAAACAGGGCCCCCTTTAGCTGGTTAGTGCTGATTAAACAGGGCCCCCTTTAGCTGGTTAGTGCTGATTAAACAGGGCCCCCTTTAGCTGGTTAGTGCTGATTAAACAGGGCTCCCTTTAGCTTGGTGGGAAATGGATCCCATGACTTGTCCACTGTGCAGAGGCAGCGGAGCTCTAGCTGCGGCTTGTTGAGCCCCTGTCCCCTGTCCCCTGTCCCCTGTCCCCTGTCCCCTGTCCCCGTCCCCTGTCCCCCGTCCCCTGTCCCCTGCCCCCTGTCCCGCGCCAGACTTTCCCAAAGTGCTTGTTTGCCGTGGTTGGTTCTCGGCTCTCATGGCGGCTCACTCTGTAGGCTCCAAGCCAGGGTGATGCCGCGGCCCCTGCCACCAGCCACCCAGTTTCCAGGTGTGAGGATGTGAGCTTCTGTGAAGCTGTCGCCTCCCTCCTTCCTTCCTGTCTTCCGTGTTGTGCCTCTCTCTCCTGGTGCTTTTGCCATGCAGCCAGTTTTCCCAGGAAAGTTCCCAGGCACCGGAGTTAGAGCCCTTCCTCCCTCTCCAGGGAGGTTTGAGTTAGCCTCGGGAAGAAGGCGATTGGGGCTCCGGGCTGCAGGAGGAAGAGTTTGCTGTGGGTAGTGAGCTAGCCCTGCCAGGTGGGGGACGTGCTGGGCGCACAGGGGAGTGCACGCCTGAGCTCTGGAGGAGCAGAGCCGGGGACAGCGCCCCGACCCGCAGGAGCCAAGGCCGAAGACCGACACCACCTCCTCGCAGTCCCTGTCCCGAAGCCTGTGCTTGCTCCGCCACATGCCCACGTGGTGGCTTAAGGCAGCCATTGACGCCTGTTGATGAGAAGCTCCCTCTTTGTAAAGTTCCCGCTGGGGACCGGCAGGCTGTCTGTGCCTTCCTGTCTCTCCGCTTCGCTGAGGGCTGATGTCGATGGCTTCTGTCTTTGTCTCCACAGGGAACGCTAATGATCCATGACAAAGAGGTCACCCTCGAGTATGTACCCAGCCTGGATTTTTGGTACTGCAAACGGGTAAGTGCCGAGAGTTCCTTTCCTCAGAAGTGAGGACCTGGCATCACAGCTCCTCCACGTCTCTAGGAACGCTGTCTGGTAGCGGGCATGGCCAAGGGCAAAGCTCTTGGTTCATTTCCGACGAGCTGGAGGCCAGGGCCCAGTCACCGACAGCTCCGATCTCCCAGCTTCTGCCTGTGCCACAGAGTGCTGGGCCTGCCGTGGGAAACTCTTTTTGAAATGACTTAATTTAGTCCAGAAGACTGTTCGAGAGCCATTTGTTTGAAAACTGAATCACTTTTTCCCGTTAGAAATCATGTAAATTGAGTTAATGTGTTCCGGGCCCCAAAAGTGATTCCCATACGTTGGGTATACGTTCGGTTTTAAAAAGTATTTGTAGTCAAATTGACTTCTTTCTCTTGCAGTGTAAGGCCAGCACTGCTGGACACCAACCTTCATGCTCATTCTGCAAGTGCCCGCGGGAAGGTGAGTGGGGTGGAGCCGTGGTTTTTACCTTGTGCGCTGAGCAGGACACACGTTCTGCTCTCCCTTGGCTGTGGAGTAGGATCCCAAATAGAAGTTGATCTTAAAGTGCAGTGTGACTCCTCACCTCAGGTGGCTGCTAGTGAATGACTGAGATCCCCGAGGCCCACCAGGGAGAGCTGGATTGCAGGCTCCTCAGCCTGAGGTGGCTCAGTGGGCAGCTGAACAGAGGTCGGTGGTGGTGTGGCTCAGGGCGCAGCTGAGGATGTTAGGTTGGGAGCGTCTCCTGGCATCTGTCCGTGTGACCCCTTCCCCGCTTCTTTGAAGTCATTGGGAGTCATTTGCTATCATTACTATTTTCTCATTTGCACTCGATGTAAACTGCAGGATCTTCAACAGAAAAACATTTGTTGAAGTAACAGTGAACTGTAGACAAGAGGAAGTCATCAGGATGGAGGGGGTGTGCTCCTTTTATAGAGGAATAAGCCCATCAGCTCTGTCACTGGACTTTAAAGTAACTTTTTCCAGAAAAGCTCTAGCTGGGCCCCCTTCAGGCAGCTCCCAGAGGCGCCCTCACAGCAGCCCTGTAGCAGTGACTGTCACGGCCGTCTTTCTGACATGACGCCTTGAGGAAAGCTGGGATGGCCGTCACATACAGTTCCGTGCAGGACTCCGGCAGCTTCTGTGCAGCCTCCCGCTCCACAGGTGGGACGGAGGACGCCTGCAGAGCTTCCTTCTGGGCTCTGACCTGAGCGGAGCTCCTCCCTCCTGAGGGGCTGTGGCGCAGGCGCCGTGACAGTCTCGGGAAGGCACGCTCTAGAGCAGGGGTCCTCAAACTTTTTAAACAGGGGGCCAGTTCACTGTCCCTCAGACCGTTGGAGGGCCGGGCTATAGTTAAAAAAAAACTACGAACAAATTCCTATGCACACTGCACATATCTTATTTTGAAGTAAAAATACAAAATGGCAAAAACACCCGCATGTGGCCCGCGGGCCGTAGTTTGAGGACGCCTGCTCTAGAGACATGCCCACAGGTGGGAAAGTGAGCAGACGGCTCAGCTTTTAGCTGCTTACGTGACCAGATGAGGCAAAATGGTTTTTTTCTCTCAAGAAAGACTTCTTTCTCAGTCTGTTCTAACAAGTGAATGATGGTTTCTAAAGCCCCTGGGCTGAGACAGCCTTCCGTGTAAGCATGGCGCAGGTGCTCACCAGGTGCCGTCGCTGCCATCAATCTCTGTGTGGCCCCTAGAATGTCTCCTTTTGAGTCACATGGCTTCCTATGAACTCTCTAAGAATGATTAATTGCAAAAATGTGCCCATAATTAACTGGATAGATTATTCTCCTATAGAAAGATTTGTAATGAATCATTTATATTTGCCTGCTATAATTTTTTACGTATAAACAATGTGTCTGCAGGTAGGTCGATTCTTAGCTTTGCCAGAGGAGACGAGGCCGAGGTCTTACAGAATTTGAGACAGCTGTCCTTGTGCCACACAGACAGTGCTTTGGATAAAACCTGCCAGAAGCAAGGCTCCCAGACACGTTTGGGATGTGTGTTACTACCAAACTTCTAGCAAGAGTCATATTTTAGTAATTTTGTCACCAAATCTGTTCTTATCGTTGATTATAATTGTTAGGTCCAGGGTCTCATGAAGGATTTGTATATAAATGTTTGGGAAGTAACAGAATACTCAATATTAATTTTTTAAACATTTTTATTGATTTCAGAGAGGAAGTGGGGGGGGGAGAGAAACTTCAATGAGAAGAGAGAATCATTGATCAGCTGCCTCCTGCACGTCCCCCACTGGGGATCGAGCCCACAACCCGAGCATGTGCCCTGACTGGGAATCGAACTGGGACCTCCTGGTTCACAGGTTGACGCTCAACCACTGAGCCACACCGGCCGGGCTCATATTAAGTTTTTAATTCTTGGGTAGTTCCTTCTGTGAACTCGTTCCTGTGCTCTCATTAGCGCTGAGTACAGTCTGCCAGGGCGCTTCCTGCAGGCGCTCCTGAGACTAGTGAAGGCACTGCAGGGCCAGTACCTGACGGCAGGGAGGACGGCCCAGCAGCAGGGCTTTGATAGAACCTGCCAGAGATTCTGTTTCTGTTCCTCTAGTGACAGACGTGAAGCAGGACTTGGTGGCTTACCCTCAGCTTCAGAAAACGCCCCTCCCACCGCCATCAGAAAAGCCACCCAGCCAGCCCCCGAGGCCCGCTGACAAGGAACCGGAGCCCAAGAAGCGGGAAGAAGGACAAGAGCCACGCTCGGGACATCAAAAGAAAGAAGCGGATCGGTATCCGCCTCCCTCTCGAAGGGAAGGGCTCAGCTTCCGAAGAGACCGAGAGAAGGATCCGTGGTCTGGGGAGACCCGCCAGGATGGGGAGAGCAAAAGTGAGTGCTTTGTCGGGGGTTGTGCCGGATTGTGACCCCGCGGTGGGGTCGGCCGGCCTGTGCTGTGGCTGGGGACCACCACTCCCCACAGCCTCGCACAGCTGCTCAGCCTGATTGGAGGGCCCTGCTCTCCTGGGCCTTGCTGTTCTAGTTAAAGGGACCTTCGTCCTCCAGTAGCAAGTTGCTGTTCACATGCAGCCAGGCCCCATTGTAGATTCTAAGTGTTGGTGAAGCCAAGGCCGGCATTTATTTGACTAGCGTTGGTTACAGAAGCAGCCCCGCTAGGGCAGGTAGCATCTCAGCTAAAAACCCCACGCAGCCAGGCTGTGCGGCCTCCGAAGGTAACCTGTGTCTTTCTCCGCGCTGCCATCTGCGCCGTTGGTTCAGCCATCATGCTCAAACGCATCTACCGGTCCACGCCCCCGGAGGTGATCGTGGAAGTGCTGGAGCCCTACGTCCACCTGACCACTGCCAACGTCCGGATCATCAAGAACAGAACCGGCCCCATGGGCCACACCTACGGCTTCATTGACCTCGACTCCCACGCCGTGAGTGTCCCCTGCAGCGGCCTAGGGACAGCGGGCTGGGAACCTCTCCTCTGGGCTTACATCCATTCGGGTGGAGTGACTGCCCGTGAGACCGGGAGGCCGCGAGCGGTTCCCTCCACTTTGTCCTGTGCCTCGCCCGTGTCCAGCTAGAACAGAATAAACAGCCTAGTCACTGCGGAGAGTCCGAGTGCCGAGCTTTCGGGACTTCAGTGAGTTCTCTCATTTCTCCCCCCGGTTTGCCCAACCACAGGCAGGTTTCTGCTTAGTGGTCACAGCGCACCCTCTTTCCGCAGAGTGGCTTTTGTAGATTCTTGTGACTTGAATTTTTAGCTGCGGGCCTTTTCCATGGACGTGACATCAGCTAGTAATAAAACTCATTGGCACGGCACAGATCTCATGCTCAGAAATCACTAGGGGCTTTGTAAACTGGATCTGAGGTGGGGACAGTTGTAGCCTAAAATAAAGGATTTGAATTTCTGACATGACAAAAAAACAAAAAGCAGAATCATAAATCTGAGCCGACTGTGCTGTCTTCTCTTCTGGACAAACCCTAAGCCTGTGTCACTCGGGAACAGTGCTGCTCACAATGCAGTGCTGTCCGATTCGAAGAGAGAAACCGAGCCCCCCCCCCCCCCGCCCCCCCCCGGGCAGCCCCCTGCGAGGAGCCTGTTTCTGCGGGCCCATCGGGTCAGTTCCGACCAGAGCACGCTGTCCGGGAACTTCTCCTTTTGAGAGGGAAGCCCTCGTCCAGGCTCCTTCAGAGGACAGGGCCTTTCCTCTTGGGGTTCACACGTGTCTTTGGTTCCCCAGGAAGCTCTTCGTGTAGTGAAGATCTTGCAGAACCTCGATCCGCCGTTTAGTATTGACGGGAAGATGGTAGCTGTAAACCTGGCCACTGGGAAACGAAGGTAAGGCAGAGGCGTGGGCTGGGCCCGTGCTGCCTCCACTTGAGATTTCGGGAGGAAACGCCTATTCCTGGCTGGAGAGACGGAGAGAGTAGGCATGGTGCCTGCCTTTTGTGGACTGCTCCGTTCTCTTTCCCTGAAGCTGGCCTTGTTCTGACTCTGGGTTCCGCCCTAGTAGTCCTGGTACGTCAGTCCTTTCCTCTGGGACTGCCTGGCACCTTTGGGTCCAAGTGATGCTGCACTGTTGGATGTGCAGGACAATCTTGCTACCACCTTGCCCCTTGGAATTCTAGGAAAATGCTGTCCTGACCTCCTCCTCCCCTCCCCTTGTTCACACTCCCAGAGCCCTGGGGACTCGGCTTCCTCTTACTCCTTCCCTCATCGTGGCCCAGGAATGGTAACGGGCAAATGGCTATGTCAGAGCGGCCGGCTTACAGGGAGGGACACATCTGGCTCTTGCACCCTCAGCTCAGTTGCTGTTTTGCTCCATCAGAGGCTCCTCCCCTCAGGAGTCTGCACCAGCAGAACTGCTTGCTGTGGGGGTAGTTCCTTCCCTGCAAAGTGGGGGAAGAGAGTGTGCTTGGCCAGTCTGTAGGTTGGGCACTTCTCAGGTGACCTTTGGTGGCAGGCACATGACATGTTGTATTGTTTGTTGCAGAAATGATTCTGGGGACCATTCTGACCACTACTATCAGGTAGGCTTCAGCAGTTGGGGAGTGAGTGCTCTGTTACGATTCTCAAGCGACTGAAGAGTGGCTGTGAGCCTCTCCAGGGGTCACCCTAAAGGTTAATGGCTATGAGACGTTCCATTCTTTTAACTTGCCTTTCTGTGATAGGGCAAAAAATATTTCCGAGATAGGAGGGGAGGTGGCAGAAATTCCGACTGGTCTTCAGATTCAAATCGACAAGGACAGCAGTGTGAGTGACCTTTGTTTTGTTTCTATGGTGTGTGTTTTTGGCTGGACTGCGCATTAAGATCTTGTGGTCACGAAGTTGGCGAGAGGGGTGCTCATTCAGAGAGAGCACCACCTACAGGCCTGCTCCTGTTTAGGTTGGCCAGCCTCGCTGGTTAGTCATTGGCGGGGACTGACATGGCCTGGTTTTATTCCCTCTAGCATCATCGGACTGCTACATATATGACTCGGCAACTGGCTACTATTATGACCCCTTGGCGGGAACTTACTATGACCCCAACACCCAGGTGAGTTTTGGGCTGTGTTCGCTTTGTCAGTGACTGAAGAAGTCCAGGTCTTCCATCGAGTGTATTTATTTACTCAGGGGGATTTAAAGATGACGGCCTGTGTGGAACTGCTGCCTGTGTGGACAGTCAGTGCTGTGGCTAGAACAGTGCTGCTCGTAGAAGAAGGGGCAGTGGGTTGCCTGGCTGTGTCCTACGCCTGGAGTGGGTTGTCACCTAGCTTGATGTGTCTCTTCTTAGACTTGGGAGTGAGAGAACTGTTCTTTCCCCAGAAGGGAACTGCTCCTGAGACCTGAAACTGCTAGGAAGGTGAAACATCCTGTAGACTTACCTGTTCCCACTGTCTTACAGCAAGAAGTCTATGTGCCCCAGGACCCGGGGTCACCCGAGGAGGAAGAGAGCAGGGAAAAGAAGCCAGCCAGCCAGGGCAAGTCGGGTGGCAAGAAGGAGACGTCTAAAAGGGATGGCAAGGAGAAGAAGGACCGCGGCGGGCCGAGGGTGAGAGGACTTGTGATCTGCTCTTTTCAGCCAGAGTTACAGATGGAAATAAAGGGGTCTCTGCAGAGGATGCTTGGGTTGGAGGGGTAGGGTTCTCAGAGAGCAGGCGGGGTCTCTCTCTCGAAACAGAGGGACTCGGCTCAAACCCCAGCTCCTCTGCTCCAGTTTCGCTTCCTGCCTTCCCTCTTCAGTGCTGACTCTGTATACACAGCTCTATAGTGTGATTGTAGCGGGGATACCATTTTTAATTATTATTTCCATGCCTGCCTGGAAAAATAGAAATCCCCAGTAGACGTGTACCCTTATTTTCTTCGTCATTTTGGCATTGATTGTCTCTTCTTTCTGATCTTACACTGTCATAATGTACAGCACTTAGCATTTTATTTCTCCATTTAAATTATTCCCTTAAGTTCCTGACATACAATAATCACTAAATAATATACTAAATACGTGTGTGTTTTATTTTGAAATCATAACAACTGTTAACCTAACTTTTATGAGAATTACCTTGGATTTTGTCAGTTTCAGGAAGATGCCAGTGAGGAGACAGCACCCCCGGAGGATGTCTTTAAGAAGCCCCTGCCTCCCACTGTGAAGAAGGAAGAGAGCCCTCCCCCAGTAAGGCTGAGCGGGGGAGGGGGGGGGGCGGGTGCTGGCTGGGCTGGCTCCGGTGGGAGAGGAGGGTCAAAGGCGGTGGGAGAGGAGGGTCAAAGGCGCGCCTCACTTTGACGTCGGTCCTTTAGCTCTCGTCTCCCAGCAGACGGTCTGCTCGCAGAGCTTTGACTGGAGAAGCAGAGGCCGTTTTCTGTCCTCTTCCCTCCTCTCCACTCCATTCCCCCGGGACAGGGACTGCCTGGCCCTTTTTAAGTTATAATCTTGGTCTTGTTAATTCTTTTCTTCTAAATGATCAACGAAACCCATTGTTCTGGCCTGGTGTTTCCTGTCTGTTGTGCTGCACAAGGATGAGTGGAGCGGGTGTTCGGTCATTTTTATAGTTTGCTGCCTGGCCACAATGGACAGAGGCACCTATTTTTTAGATGCCTTACTGTGATAGTCTCGTCCCCTGGCTAGGTGGCTCAGTTGGTTAGAGCATCGTCCCATATGCCAAGGTGCAGGTTCCGTCCCCAGTTAGGGCACATACAAGAACCAACCAATGAGCTCGGCCTGCATGGCTCAGTGGTTGAGCGGCGACCTATGAACCAGGAGGTCAGGGTTCGATTCCTAGTCAGGGCACATGCCCAGGTTGTGGGCTTGATCCCCAGTAGGGAATGTGCAGGAGGCAGCCAATCAATGATTCTCTCTCATCATTGATGTTTCTATCTCCCTCTCCCTTCCTCTCTGAGATCAATAAAAAATATATATTAAAAATACAAAGAATTCAACCAGTGACTGCTCCTCCCCCGCCCCTCTCTCCATAACAGTAGTAACCTGCTTTAGTTTTTACTTTTGATTGATCATAGGCCAGTGACCTTACCTTATTACCTAACCGTTTCCTGTGAGCTGCTGGTAAATGCCCTGCCTGCTCCGCATTATTCATTGCGTTCATTGCAGCACATGTGTCCTAGCCCCCTTGGCCGTTCCCTTGCTCAGAAGCCATATCTCTACCGAGGGCTGTCCTTCGTTGCTTTCAGCCGCCTCCTATTCCCTAGGGGTTGCTGCAGCCTCCGTCTCCCTCCTTTTCTCCAGGTTACAGTGACTTGGAGGTGGTTGTAGCTCTTCCTCTGAAACTTGTAAGGTTGTGGCTTTTTCTGTGTTCTACTTCCGCTCCCCTCCCTCTCCCTTCTCTTCGCTGTTCTATTGTTAGGGTCCCTGGTTCTGTCTCCATCTCCATGAGCACGGAGAACAGTCAAGCTCGACCGTGTTGCCTCCATCTGGGAAATGAGCAGTATGGTCAGTGGGCCTATACTGAACCCAGGTCACTATTCAAACTGAAAGAAGCGATGAGAAGACCAGATCAGAATATCCAGGAAAACAGGCCCCGCACATGGGTTCAGTTTGGTGTTAATCCCCGGCCCTCTCCTTCCAGCCCAAGGTGGTTAACCCTCTGATCGGCCTGCTGGGTGAATATGGGGGCGACAGTGACTACGAGGAGGAGGAAGAGGAGGAGCAGCCCCCTCCTCCGCAGCCCCGCACGGCGCAGCCCCCGCAGCAGGAGGAGCTGAGCAAGAAGGAGAATGAAGAAGACAAACTCACGGACTGGAACAAGCTGGCCTGTCTGCTCTGCAGAAGGCAGTTTCCCAACAAAGACGTTCTGATCAAGCACCAGCAGCTCTCAGACCTGCACAAGGTATCGGGGCGGGCCCGGGCCTTGCACACGCTAACGTTCACCGTCCGCGGGCGTTTCGGGCTGAAAAGGCAGATGCCGCCCTTCCTCAGCCGCACCCTCCCCGGCTCCCGGGATTCAGTCAGGCCCCTCCCTTTTTCCATGCGCTGCTTTGTATTAAGTGTGCCACCTTCAGAAAACTTCAGACCCAAGGCAAGCAGCGTGGCTGGGCTTCTCACCTTAGCTCTGTGGTTACCTAGCAACTGGACCTCAGACCAGCCCCTCCTCGGCTTTGGTACGAGGAGGCTTCCCTGCTCCGTCTGGCTGGGACAGGGGCAGCTTCCCCTGGGCCCCATCCCGCCACCTCTTCGCGTAGGGAGGGGCTGCTGTGCGCCGTGCTGCGTTCACTGACCTGCACCGGGCCTCTGCAGCCTTCCCGTTTGTATGTGCTGACAGCAGCCAAATTCTGGACAAATCCAGCCCCAGGTGGCCGGTGCTGTGGAGGGAGCTCTTTCCCCCTCTGCAGCCGCTGCTGTGAGGGGCGTGGATTAGACTCGCTCTCCACACAAACCACGTCCCATGTGGCCGGAAGCCGAGCAGCTCTGCTTTCCCTAACGGGCACGCCTCCTCTCCCAGCTGCCTCTGGAGGCTCCCCAAAGCTTCTGGGATTCTGACAGTCCCCGCAACACCCCGCCTCCCGAGTCCCTTCAATCTTTTCAAATTCTGAGACAGCCGACCGACATTTACACTTCAGCTTTCTGATGAAAACACTAATAAATGGCTGAAGGGACAAAGGGTAGTAGTTGTCAAGACAGAGAAGCTAGACCCACAGACGGGACTGGCCCTGGGGCAGGAGAAGGTAGGCCAGCGCGCTCCCTTTCCGTGGAGAGAGCCGCCCAGAACCCCTCTGGTTTCCTCTCTCCCATGTGCCTGAGGGCGTTGTGAGGGAGCGGCCTCAGTGTGGGCCCTGGAGGAGGGGGGGACTCTCAGAGCGGTCTGTCTGTTCTTTTAAGGCCTTGGGCTTCCTTTCAGTGTTTCTCTGGGGGCGTGAAAGTGAGCAGTGTTGGATGCCGGGGGGCAGGCAGAGCATGTGGGCTTTGGGTTTTCTTCCCTGGTGTGCTCAGATTGCCCTCTCCCGTCATTTGTATCTTAGGTAAAGGGATACAAACCAGAGTTGTGTCTTTTACTTCTTAGCAGTAGAGAGAAGTCCCCTCTTGTGCCACCCACATGACTAACCTGTGTGACAGGCAGCATTAGAACCGGGGTGCCCGTTGCTGAGCCTAAGTAGACCAGTCAGGGATGGGTGCTGCAGGGTGTGTGGCCACCTAGGGGACTGGTCATGAGGAGCCGCAGTCCTGAAGCAGCTCCGGGAAAGGCCAGGCGGCGTTTCTGGACCACTGGTTCTAGACCCGCACTCAGAACGCCTTCTCTTCTCAGCAAAACCTGGAAATCCACCGGAAGATAAAGCAGTCGGAGCAGGAGCTCGCCTACCTGGAGAGGAGAGAGCGGGAGGTAAGCTCGGGACCTACGGCCTTGGCTCTGCTTTCTGGTGTAGAATTCCTGGGCTGTGCTGGACGGAGCACCACGAGGCCCTAAAAGATAATGGAGCAGTTCCCCACTCCTCTCCATTGAAACGGGCGCATTTCACTGTGTATAAATGACATCCTGATGAAGTTGGTACGTTTTAAAGGTGGAGTAGATCAGATAAACAGCATCCCACTTCCCTGCCCAGCTCTGAGAGTCAGTGCAGGGTGCTGGCCAGGGCTGCTGGGGTCACCTTTCCCGCCAGGGCTGCTAGGGGAGGGGCTTCCTGTGACAGCCACATGGACCTGCCGTCTGGACCACGGTTCGCCAGCCTCGGCCCAGCCTCGAGCTGCCCCAGCCAGGGGCCGGTCTCGCGGTGGCCGGAACCCGCCTGCGGAGCCTGTTGGAGCTGCTCCTCGGAAGAGGAAAAGAAGCTGGTGCGAGCCCACGGCTGTTCCTCCCCCTGCCCGCAGCCGCTGCTTCCTCCGGCAGCGAGTGTGGAGGAACCAGAGAGGCCAGGGCTGGCCGCCCGCTGAACTCCCTTCACATTCGGAGAAACAATCAGGAATAAAATGAGGCTTCCCCACTTCCCTGCCCCTCAGGTCTGTTCTTCTGCTTCCCAGCAGGGAAAGTTTAAAGAAAGAGGAAATGATCGCAGAGAAAAGCTTCAATCTTTTGACTCTCCAGAAAGAAAACGAATTAAATACTCCAGAGACACTGACAGGTAAGCCCGGAGCTCTTGACCTAACAGTGAAACCATCCCCTCCTCCAGCTGCGCTGCCGCTTTCTGTCTCAGGGCGCAGGTCTGTCTCCACTCCCTGAGCAGGAGCGTCACCCCACCTTCTGACCACCTGTCTTCACAGGGAGTGCGTGTTTGCCTGCAAGATGGGCTGGCTGCTTCGCGGTCAGAGCCAGTGCTGGCATGGCCATGGTTGGGAACCCTTTCTCCCACACCAGTCATGGGCCCGATAAGCGTGTCACACTCAGACTTTTTCTCTGGGGAACCTTCACTGTGACACATGGTGTGTGTTGTGGGGTATCCCATTGGGTCACTCTCTGCAGTTTGAACTCTTGGGCGAGGACAGAGGTGCCGGTGTCCACCAGGAGGAAGAAGGCGGCCTCCTCTGTTCCCTTGCCCTTCGCACCACTTCCTCCTGGCTCCCCTCCCCTCCGTCTTCCTTCCCACTCACCCCTTTTCTGGGTGATGATGGTCCAGGACTCCGCCCTCAGTGCGTACCCCCTTGACTGTCCAGGGCACCCAAAGCCACAGCCACCACAACAGGCTAACAAGTCCTGTGTCTCCAACTGAACCAGTTCCGTTTCCTGGGCCCAGAACCACTGTTTCCTTTACCCCCTAGGCCCATCCCCTCGGACACCCCTGGGGCTTCTCACACTGAACATGGTACTCAGTCCAGGTCTGGGGAACCTGCTATGTTCCTGTTCCGAGCAATAATGTCACTGCACCGTGGTCTCCCTGGTCTGACCAGTCTTCCTCCTTTATCCGCTGGGGCTAGTGGTCACATTCCTGATAAAGCCCGGGCCCCCTTTCTGGCGAACCTCCAAACCGGACTCCTTAACCGCACCGTTTGCTCGCAGTCTTCATCCCTTCTTTCCCCTGCCACACCCTGACCTTGGTGTGCAGGAGGCTCCCAAACCTCGTCTTGTGTGGAGGTGACATTGCCTAGAGGGAGGCCTGGTTTTCGGGGGGTTTCTTTGCCAGAGGAGTGAAGGCCAGAGGCCTGATGTCGCGAGATGTCCAGAGGTTGTTTGCAGTCCGGCCCGAGCAGCCGTTTGCCAGTCCTGCCACCCGTCTCCGGGACAGTAGTGTTCTCTCGCTGCGCCTTTCTTCGGCTCACCGGCTCCTCGCTGGTCAGACCCAGTCAGATGTCCCCTCTTGGGATTTCTGCCATTTTCGGTGATGCCCCTTCCCAGCGTGTGTTCTGTGCTGTAGTTCAGCACCGAGCTGCTGTTGCACGCCCACGCTGGGCGCTCAGTGTGCCAGAGCATGTGTTGACATGTTCTCGCGTCCTTCCCTGTGAACCGGGTCAGGTCTTGGTCATCTCGGTATCCCCACAAACAAGTCACTTGGAAGTGACGGTATCTGAGTATGTCTGCTTCCGTTGCAGTGATCGGAAACCTGTTGATAAAGAAGATGTTGACAACAGCAGCAAAGGAGGCTGTGTTCAGCAGGCTGCTGGTTGGAGGAAGGGGCCCGGATATGGCCACCCTGGATTGGCTTCAGCGGAGGAGGTGAAATGGTTTCCGTCTTGTTGGGCTGGCAGGAACCTGGAATATACTTACCTTTCTCTCTCTCTGGCCCAGCGCAGTGTCCCTGCCTTTGACCTGGGCTCTCTCCGCTGCTGGCGAAGGACCTGAGCCGAGGAGCCCTTGATCTTGATTACGGGGTTATGACTAGGCCTGCTTGCCCTTGGCAGTTTGCTGGGTGGTGGGAACGGGAGAGAGAAATTGGAAGAGGGCTCATCTTATTCTTACAGAGTCAGAGGTGAGGCCTTGTGGGAATTAGGGAGTTCGAGACTGAAGAATGGTTTCGTAAAAACATGGGAACTAGCAGTGAAATGTAGAAAGGCATTTAACATGTTTTTATTGATTTTTAGAGAGAGAGGAGGAAGGGAGAGGGGTAGAGAGAAACGTCCATGAGAGACAATTGGCTGCCTCCTGCTGGAGATCAAGCCGGCAGCCCACGCATGTGCCCTGACCAGGAATTAAACCAGTGACCCAGCGACCTCCTGGTTCATGGGTCGACGCTCAACCACTGAGCCACACTGGCCAGGCATGTTACCATGTCTTTGATGGCTGAAATTTGAGGAGCATGAAGTTAGTCCTGGTTTCCCAGGAAGGACTGTGCCTCTCAGATTTCAGGGAGAACAAAGAAGGTGAGAAGAGGAAGGAAACACTGCCCGCCCGCGCTGTGTTGACTTAGCCCCCTCTGGAGTGGCCAGCACAGGCTAGCTTCGCTTTGTCTGGTGTTGCATTCCGTGTCCTGAAATGATGGCACCACCACCCTCCTTATTCATCTTGGGTGTTGGTTTATTAAACATCTGAAAGATTCTCCTGTGTCCTGATCCGACCTGGTTCAGAAGCTCCTCTAGTCAAAGACCAGCCCAGAAGCTGATTTCATTCCTAGAGCCCGCCTCATAGTTTGCCTTTTCTTACAGACGGAAGGCCGGATGAGGGGGCCCGGGGTGGGGGCTCCAGGAAGAACCAGCAAGAGACAGTCCAACGAGACTTACCGAGACGCTGTGCGAAGAGTCATGTTTGCTCGATATAAAGAACTCGATTGAAGGACGGAGCAGTCCCCTGGGACACAGCCTCCTGTTTTGTCTGTCAGTCTCTCCTTTTGTTTTGTTACTGTTCTTGCTGCTAGAACTTTTTTAAATAAACTTTTTTTCAATGTGACTTTTTGGGTTGTTACATTTATCCCCTGTGGGTTGGTTGGAGCTGGCACTAATGTGGGCCCATTTGAGATGCTGCTGAATGGAGAGTGCTGCACTGAGCCCGGGCGCGCTGCCTGCTGCCAGGATGAGTGGCCTTGAACTCTAGCCTGTGTGACTAGACTAGGAATTATTTTTCATAATTTAATTAATGAATCTAGCATCTCATTATTGTTTGTTTCTATTTCTTGGCTAACTGCTGGTGCTGAACTATTCCCATGTATTGGTTTACTACTCTAACGACCCTTGAGAGTCCTCTTCTGACTTTCCCTTCTTGGGGGATGGGCAGGTGTGACACCTCTCTGAGTGCCTGCCGGGTACTCAGTGCTTCACACGTGTGATCACAAGTCAGCACAGTAAGAAGCACACGCCTCTCCAGCCATGCTCCCTTTTCCTCCCCCCATGGCCACACTCTCCAAAGAGGTGTCTGCCCCTTTCAGACCCTCCTTCAATTCCCCACGTCATTCACCCGCTCACAGGTGGGGGTTTTAATTCTTTGCAGTTGAAGGACTATGTCCTATGAACCTATTAAGACTTTTAAAGATAGCCGAAACCGGTTTGGCTCGGTGGATAGAGCGTCGGCCTGCGGACTCAAGGGTCCCAGGTTCGATTCCGGTCGGGGGCATGTACCTTGGTTGCGGGCACATCCCCAGTAGGGGGTGTGCAAGAGGCAGTTGATCGATGTTTCTAACTCTCTATCCCTCTCTCTTCCTCTCTGTAAAAAATCAATAAAATATATTTTTTTAAAAAAGACTTTTAAAGATAATTCCTCAAGATAACATACGTAGTACTAAGAATTGTACTTTCCAGATGTGACAGAAGAATGTTTCTCAGGAAGGGACCTGCGTGTTCAGAAGGGCATCTCGGTGACATGCGGCAGGAGTGTGTGAACTCTCCGTAGAGACAGAGTCTGTATTTAGGCTCAGCCCTGTGTATTGAGGAAGCAGCCACAGACAGTAACACCTAAACAAGTGGTGGTGCCTGTGTTGCAATAAAACTTTATTTACAAAAACAGGTTGCAGGCCAAAATTGGCCCAAAGGTGGTGGTTTGCCAACCCCTGTTCTAAGGGCACATCCAGCATAAGGCAAGACCAAGAATAGCTCTACAAAGATGGGGTGGGCTGGCATTTTGGAGGGGATGGATGGTCTGTGAGGGGTGGGAGATGGAAGGAGAGTGGGCATACACCAAGGAGAAAACATTTCCAGCAACCAGAATGTGAACTTGAATTGTTTGCATGCTGTGTCCAGATATAATTTCTTCCTCTTAGTCTTGAATAAGTCCTTTTATCCCTTAAAAAGGGAAAACAAACAGGAGCACACTGCATCACAGTGCTTCCTGTCTGACCTCCACTAAGTGGGACTCAAAACACTTTGGGAGCTGGTCCTAGTTTGTCCTGAGCTGACCACACCAGGGTCTCCTCCCCACTGTCCTGCTGCTGGGCCTGGAGTGAGCTGTGGAACATGGCAAATGCTTCCCTCTTGACTCCTGTGGAGGCTGCTTAGCTGACCCAGGTTATGGGCTGCCCAGCACAGTGGTCGGCAAGCTCATTAGTCAACAGAGCGGCAAACCGTGGCTCGCAAGCCGCAGTTTGCCGACCACTGGCCCAGCAGAAGTACCAAGTTATTCTGTGGCCACTCCAGGAATGTGTTGAGAGCCCATTGTACTTCTCACAGGTGCCTAGGAGACTCAGTCCCCTGGGGAAGATGAGTATTGAACAATTATTGGCATGAGAGCCTTGAGGAAGAAGTAGGGCAAGCTATTGGGATGGTCTGACATGGACTTGATGCTCAGCTTTCCTGAAGACCTCAGACCTCAGAGACTAGTTTGGGCCATTGCCTACTTTTGTTCTTTTCTAGTTTTATTTTGCCACTTTAATGGAGAGTTTGCTGTTGGAAATAAGATCTAACGTACTTAACACATTTTAAAAGCAGTACTTGGAGTATTGATGAAAGTGGAAATGGGTGAGAAAAATGTGTCACCTGGTGATGTCCCTGGGAAGTTCCCCGAGGCCTTTGATTAGAATGCCAGCTGCATAAGGGCAGGGTCTTGGAGGGTGCTCTTCATTAGTCTATCCCTGGCACCTGGCACAGGGCGCTGGCAGCAGGCGCTCAGCAAGGAGTGGAGAATGCTGAGCTCAGAGGTCTATGGGAAGTGCTGGTCAAATTAAATTTTAATTACATCTTTCACTTCATCAAAGCCCAGCTGGACAAAAATTATTTTCGTTTCTTGGTATAGGCCAGAGTTTTCACATCTTTTTTTACCTGATATTCTAGAGTAGCCATTCCCAGCCTGGGACCCAAACATGTGACTAGTTTTTCCTCTTGCCCAGTGGTGGAAGATTACGGGGGACAGGAAAGGCCTAATAATATTCCATTAAGTGGAGAACTTTTTTTTACATCAAAAGTGTAGTAAAGGCAACCGTAAGGACTACCCTTTATTCTGTTTGAGCACATGTGGCTTTACTTAAAGACAACTCGCTCTGCTGTTTTTGTTGTCCTTACCGGACGGGAAGTTCGGCTTTTCCAGACCACGTCAGCTGCCAGGCAGGCGTCTGCGGGCAGCGCTCTGGAACTCAGCCGGGCAATGTCCACAGAAAGGGCAGCGACCAGAGGATCGGGAGGACACACTTCCCTCTGAATGGAATCCGTCTTTTTTCCTAGGCATCTCCTGCACGTTTAACAATGATTCTGTACCATTTATGAACAGCCATGTGGTTTTTATGACGGGTGAGGTGCACAGCCCGGAAATGCTTGTCGAACTGCTCTGGGAGCAAGGCCAATAACTGCTAGTGGCCAGTAAGTCTGGCAGGTTCTGGATTCTTGGCATCTTTTGTCCATTGCAGGTTTGCAAAGACCCCATCTGTATTTTTTTTTAAGATTTTTTTTTTAAATACCTGTATTTTATTACTGGTTTTAGAGAGGAAGGGAGAGGGAGAGATAGAAACATCAATGATGAGAAGAATCATTGATCAGCTGCCTCCTGAATGCCCCCTACTGGGGATCGAGCCCTCAGCCCAGGCACGTGCCCTTGATCTGAGTTGAACCTGGGACCCTTCAGACTGCAGGCCGACGCTCTATCCACTAAGCCAAACGGGCCAGGGCTGATCCCATCTGTATTTAACCTTTAAATTTCATTAAACATACTTGAGTGCCTTCTGTGGAGCACATACATTTACTTTTTTCTGATGTCAAGTTGTTTATAAGCTACCTGGTCTATGGTATTTTGTTATAGTAGCCCAAGCAGAGTTGAGGGGGAGAGAGAGAGAGAATGTACATACATATAGAGTTGGAGAGAGGCAGAGAGAACAGAAATAAATGACCCATTATTCCAGAATCCAGATATTTCTACCTTTCCCTATTGTCATATTTTTTAATTATCAAAAAAGTTCTCATGGTCAGTCACTTAATGCCCTGGATGTAGAAGGATAAGCCATAATAACATGTTTAGCCCAGCTGGTGTGGCCCCGTGGTTGAGTGTCACCCCATGCACCAAGGTCGTTGGTTAGAGTCCAAGTCAGGGCACATCCCCGGGTGGTGGGCTCGATCCCCAGTAGGGGGTGTGCAGGAGACAGCTGATGGAAGTTTCTATCTCACTCCCTTCTCCCTCTCCCTTCATCTCTCTCTAAAAATCAATAAAAATATTTTTAAGAACATGTTTAAAGATGCTTTTCTAGGAAAAATATTTTTTAGTATATTTGAAGGTTCTGGTTTGGAATCTCACTGACATCCTTACACTTAAGTTATCTAGAAGAGAGCAGTGTGGGTGCCGTTTTCCATAATAAACTGATACCTTTCTCTGCCTTGTCATGGTCTATTTTCCAGTTTGTATAAGTGGCCTGAAAACTCAGTTCCTCTAAAAATACATTTATTAATAATGGGAAGTTATGCTAACTGGATGCACAAAGATCACCACTTCCCTGGCGGGAGTCCAAAGCATCTCTGAATCGTCCAAGGACCTCTGCTGCTTTCTGCCACAAATGTTCTACCTTTCACTTTGATCGTGGATTCATCTGTTGTTCAACAAATCTTTACTGAGGGTATACTGTGTGCGGGGCACCAGTAGAGTAACGCCGTGGGACGCGGGACAAATTGTTAAAAATCGGTTTTGTCCCGCCAAAAGCGGGATGATCTGGTCACCTTACAGTAAGAGGGACCAGGGATAGAGTAGTGAACTAAACAGACAAAAGTCCCTGCCCTCCTGGAGTTTACATTCTAGTGGCTGAGGGCATAAACTCTAAAATCAAGCCTAATAGTTCAGGTCCCAGTTCCAACACATTATCTCTGTGTGACCTCCCCTCTCCGTAAAATAAGGACAGTAATGGTGGCTTTGGCTAGGTGGACAGCAGTTGCAGCTAGAAGTGGTCAGATCCTAGAAATATTTTGAAGGTAGAATGAGAAGAATTTGCTGACAGGTTGGGTGCAAGAAAAAAAGTCACAGGTTACTCCAAGGTTCTTGTGCTGAGTAACTGGAAGCAGGGAGTTTCCATTTATGAGCCAGGGAAGGGAGTGGAGAGGAGGTTGGGTTTTGGCTGTGTTAACTTGGAGATAGTAGTAGACATCCAAGTAGTAACTATTAAATTAACCCTTAAAGTAACAGAATATCAACGGAATGATACTCTTTAGACCTGCTTTCAAGAATCCTCTTAATTTCCATGAATCTCAATTTCCTCACGTGCAAAGTGGATTTAATCACCATTTCATAGGTTATGAAGATGAAAATAGATATTTGTAAAGTCGCCCAATCATCTTGGCGTCCAGTACTGCAACGTAAGATGAACTAGCGTTCCTTCTCTTAAAACCGGGTTAGACGTACTTGTAACAAAGACAAAACATTACTACGCCTAATAAAGGTGAAAGCTCTAACCCGGGTCTGCTTGGCCACGGGCCGGGTTTGAAGAAGGGAAATACGCAGGAAATAACCGGGGGCGTAGTAACTGACAGGCGGCCCTAGCGACCACACTTCCCAGCAGCCCTCGCGCAGCCAGGCGCCTCCGCGGATTGGACGCCGCCTCGGGGGGCGTGTCGGGGGAGGGGGTGGGCGCGAGGAACTGTGGGTAGGAGACGGCAGTCGACGGAGGCGCCATTTTGTGGAGCGGTGGTACCCGGCTGGAGGTTCTGAGGCACAAAACCGCTATTTGGGCCACTTGGATCCTTCCTGGAAGTAAGTGCGGCGGCCGGGCGTAGCGACCGGCGGGCCTCGCTGTCGGGGCGGGCCTCGCGGAGTCTCCCTGGCCGCCGCGCTCGGGCCGCGGCCGTCCGCTCCGGCCGGACCTCCCCGCGGACCCAACTGCCCGAGGCGTTGGAGGCCCGCGCTCCTCGGCGCCGCCTGCGCTGTCAGGTCTCCGAGGGCCGCCTCCCGCCCCGCCCCGCCCCAGGCCGGCTTCTGTCGGGCTCCGGGTGTGCCCCTGCCGGGACGCGCGCCCCGCTCCGCAGCCCAGACGAGCGAGGAGCCGTCGCGGTCCCTCGGGTACTTCTCGGCACCCCGCAGCCTCCCGCCGCCCTGGCCCGCAGTCACCCGCTGCGCCCTCTCCGGGGGCTTGTTGGGGGAAGGCTGCTCTGCGGGCTGGGAACCTCTGGGGGGCGGGGTGTGTGTGCCAGGAGCGAGGGGAGCCGGACGCCCCAGTCGGCCGCGCAGGCGCCGGCGCCGCCATCTCGGCCGCGACACCCCAGGGCGGTGGGTCTGGGCACGGCCCCGGCGTCGAGGGGCGGCATCAGCGGTCCTGCCCCGGGCCTTGTTTCTCCCGACGGTTCTCCGGCTCCCCAATGCCGCCGGGGTTCGTTGGGGGCCGGCTCGGGAGCAGTGCCCCGGCCTCGCGGGCGCCGGCGCGTCCCAGCCGTGTGAGCTGCTGGGCTGCGGGGTCGGGGCGGGCCGGGGCCGCGGAGGTCCTTGTGGCCCGGGAAGGAAGCCGTGTCCCCGCTGGTCTCTGGTCAGACGGAAGTAGCTTTGGGGCCGCCGCTGTGTTGTTGTAAGTGGAGTCGATTTCCATCCGCTCAGCATCCCGGCTTCTACAAGGTTTTCGATTTTCCACCCGAAATGTTTGGATCTCACGTTGCTCCTCAGTCAAGGCCCCGATGACTGTTGAGATGGTCGTCCACCCCCCTGGCGTGTGCCTTTGCTGCGGAGCCCAGGGCGCTGCGGCCCGCGCCGGCCTGTTTGCTGTGTAACCCGAAGCGGGAGCCGGAAAGGCCTCCCGCCCGCACCCTTCGCGGGCTGGTTACCGGCAGGGGCTCTGCTGTTTGAAGTAGGCTTCCTCCTCGTTGGCAGAACGGCATGATTTGAATGTTGACAATTTGGTCCCCAGCTTCCCTACCCCCCTTCTAAGGCTTTGGTGAAATTCCAACCTCGGTAGTGCCCCCTTCATAGAACGATTGACAGTGATTCAGATTTGCAGCAACCAATCTCTCTTTTCTTCTAGAAAAAAAACAAAAAACAAACCCCACAGCATTTGAAGCCTTTGGTGCAGTGGGCTAGATCTTCAGTAAGACAATGGGCTCCGACAAACGGTGAGTTACTGCTGTACATGCTTTAACCGCAACATTTCAGTGGGGACAGCAGTTTTTTAAAAATGGTTTGTGTATCAAACAGATGTTGCAGTGTCCGTCTGTGCCAGGCATTGCTGTGAGCGCTTCCATGATCCTTGCTCTCACAAGCATGCCGTTGAGTGAGAGAGAGAGAGTGGTGTGTGATCCTGCTGTGAGGAAGGAGGTGGAGGGTGCTGTGCACAGGGAGCCGGGGCAGGGGGGTGTCTGGGACCAGCCAGTTAAGCTTCCTGGGGAAAGCATCATCTGAGGAGGAGCCTGAAGGGTAATAGTAACAGGTAAAGGAGTGCAGGGTGGCGTGGGTCGCGGAAGGTTCCAGGGTGGATAACAGCTGTGCAGAAGTCAGTGCCCGGCCGCAGCAGTAAGCGACCGGTGAGGGCCAGTTCTTGTCCCCTGCATAGCAAGATGATCCCGATTTAGAGGCTGGGAGGTCTTGGGCCATGGATTACACGTAAACTGCTCAGGAATTAGTGCAGAATTAAGTGAGAGCTGTGGCTGCTTGTGTCAGCTGCGGCTTCTCCCACTCCAACCGTTTGATTTAACTCACAGCCTTTCCTTACTCAGCCACCTGCCTCCTTAGTATTGAGGCCAGTCCCAGTGAAGGAGCAAATTGATGGCCCAGAGGGACTCGGGAAGTGGTCTCATCATGTGATGCCGTTATTTCAGTTCTGTGTCAGCGGTCTGTGTTTACAAGTAACTTACTAAATGAACACTTAGCTTTTCAGGGCCTGTCACCCATGCTTCACATCCTGAAACAGTCCTGGGCTGCTGGTTTTCATTGATTTCTTTGTATTTGAATGCCGTAAATACGCCCTTACATAGCAGTTTTATGAACCTGGGAAACAATTTGTGAAATAACTGTGTATATCTGTGGTCAAGTGGGTTTAAGCCTCTTGTTTTTAGATTTCCCAGTGCTGCCCAGTAACCAAAAATAAGCTAGATGTTACAGGAAATAAAGTTCTCTGACAGTGCTGGGTATGTCTGGCAAATGAACTCCTTCGTTAACTGCCTGCTGGGGGAGGTGTCTTTACCTCATCCAGGCTGTTGTGATGATAGCCTTGGGAGTGGACGCGTCAGGATGTGCTCTCCTTTGAAACTGGGTGAAGTGCTAATAATTTATTTCTCCCTACCTTTGATCGCTAAGATGGAAGTCAGGAGTAATGGGGTGATGCATAGACCCCAGGCTTGGGAAAATACAGGATACATTTGAACAACCTGGCCCTTTCTCAAAAATATTAAACCCAAACATTTGATATCTGAATTTTCCGATTTAGCGTGAATTCCTAAAACTTAGTTTTGCATTTAGGAATATGGATGTTTTCCCAGTGGTTGTCTTTGTGACCCGGAATTTAGTGATAAATTTTAAGGGTTACATAAAACTATTTGTATATCTTGTAAACTGAGCTGTGGGCGTGTGTTCAGCCATGTTTTCTAAAGGTACAAAATGTGGTTTGCTTTAGATTAAATGCACGTTATTTTCCCTGGCAGAGTGAGTAGAACAGAGCGAAGTGGAAGGTACGGCTCCATCATCGACAGAGATGACCGCGATGAGCGGGAGCCCCGGAGCAGGCGCAGGGACTCGGATTACAAGAGATCCAGTGATGATCGGAGGGGGGATCGATACGACGACTACCGAGACTACGACAGTCCCGAGGTGAGGGACAGCAGTGCTTATGGGGTTTAATCGTACGCATAAAGCCTCCAGCTTCTGGAAGTAGTATCCCAAGGGTGGACATCTCTCCTGGAGTATGATGTTCCCGTCAGAGAAATATGGGCCAGGGCTTCCTTAGGGCTCACCATGTCCCAGGCGCTCTAGCGCTTCACTTCTGTGAACTCACTCAGGTCGCGCCCCACCCTGTGAGGTGGGTGGGTTCCCATTTTAAAGATGCAGCTGTGGCCCTAACCAGTTTGGCTCAGTGGATAGAGCTGAGGACTGAAGGGTCCCAGGTTCGATTCCGGTCAAGAGCATGTATCTTGATTGCGGGCACATCCCCAGTGTGGGGTGTGCAGGAGGCAGCTGATGTTTCTCATCGGTGTTTCTAACTCCTCCCTTCCTCTCTGTAAAAAATCAATAAAAAAAATTTTTTTTTAAAAGATGCAGCTGCGGGTGTGAGACGGAGTCGGAGTTTCCATTACCTTAGCGCAGCTTGCTTCCTATCCCGTTTGCACATGGCTTCGTTTCAGAGCAGTCGTGCGGCACATGTCCTTTTGCACTGGCTTTTTCCGTCCACTTTTTCCTCGCACATAAACTTCATGTCGTAACATGTAATGGTGTCTCACTCGTTGGCATCTGTACAGTGAGGGGTTAAACCGTGCTTCCTGAACGGAACCATTGTGGACAGGGTTTCTCTGGTTTGTTCTGCTGTTTCAGAAAACACTGCAGTGACGTCGTCATGGGGTTCTTGTTTCCTCGCTGTTGTTCCCAAAGATGACTTCCAGGAGTGGGGGGCCTGGGCCCGAGGGCATGAACCCAGTGTGGTTTTCATTGTGGTTTTGTTCATTGTAAATCAGAGAGAACGTGAAAGAAGGAACAGTGACAGATCCGAAGACGGCTACCATTCAGACGGTGACTATGGCGAGCATGACTACAGGCATGACATCAGCGATGAGCGGGAGAGCAAGACCATCATGCTGCGCGGCCTTCCCATCACCATCACGGAGAGCGACGTAAGGGGAACAGCAGTTCCGTCGAGCATTCTGGGCACAAGGAGCTTCCTCCCTTGTCTGGTGTCACTGTTTTAGCTCAAGCTGATAGCTCAGTTAGTGAAATAGGGCTGACTTTAGGGTAGACTTCTCTCAGTTTGGTTCATTCATTCATCCAAATTCCCATTTCCATTTCGGCTTTGGAAGTCGGTGTAGAGTTTTCAGACATTCCTTACTGCAGGGATCGGGACTTGTTCCTTCAGTAGCCCTTAGAAGGTAGTCAGTACATTTTTATTGAATTGATTACTTATTTGTATCAGTAAAAACACTTTTGTCATGATCTGGCCTCCCATTTGATTTGATGAAAATTATACTATCAATTGACACATCTGCGAAGCCTGTTGAACAGGAAGGCCATTCCCTGACTCCCCGGTCCTCTGACTGGCCAGCTGGGGCCTTGGTGTGCTGGCACTGCCTGATCTCTCTTATTTTCATTCTTGTTTGTTTGTTTGTTTTTCTCAGCACTGCCTGGCTCCCAGTGGCATCTGTCATTCCACCCAGGCACATCCACCTCCTGCCTCCCCCGCAGGCCACTGTGGACATGTCCATTGTGTGCTTCTTTCTGCTCAAAGGCTACTTTCTGCAAAGCCTTTCCTGACACCCCCCCCCCCCCCCCCCCAGGTGGAATGCCTTCTCTTCCAAAGCTCTATTCGTGACATTCAAGTGGCACTTACACTGAGTGGCCAGATGACTATGATCTCTGAACGCATAATCATCTGGCCACTCAGTGTCTATCCTATATAATAAAAGGCTAATATGCAAACTGTCCCCTCGACCAGGAGTTCGACCAGCAAGCAGGCCGGCCAACCACCCATGTCCCCTCCCCCTGGCCAGGCTGGCCGGACCCCACCCATGCATGAATTCATGCACCAGGCCTCTAATCCCATACACACACACACACACTCTTTCTCTCTCTCTCTCTCTCTTTCTCTCTCTCTCTCACTCACACACTCTGAGTGGCCAGATTATTATGCATTCAGAGATCATAATAATCTGGCCACTCAGTGTATATCAGCGCACACATCTCCCCCCACGGGACCAGCGGTCTCTGAGACAGGCTTCCACACTCCAAAGCAGGAAACTGCTCGGC